>NC_133456.1:63574653-64200010 GCF_048565385.1 Saimiri boliviensis
GCAAGTTTGTTGCCGTTTTTAATGCCGTGACAAATATAACAGATCAGCATACACACACCTAGGTGTCTCACGAAGGCTTTCTACTCATTAAATCAAGGGTGTTCCTGTGAGTGCTTTCAGCCACTCGGGCATTAGCAGGGAAGCTGTGTGATTCTTTGGTTCTTATTAAAAGCTAGGGGAGCACCACTCAGTAAGCCCCTCACAGCCGCGAACCGTTCCAAATGCAGACAGGAAACACCTGGAACTCTGCACTCCACTCGGAACACACTTTACATTTCAAAACAGATGATTCTAAATTGTTCATAAATATTTGTCTTGTTTCAATAAAACACTCTTCAACCAGTTTCATAAACCCTTGGTTCAGAAGGCTAAAAAACGTACACGCTACTAGGCGTCCACATTCTTTTCACATTGCATATATTTATGTGGACAATATCCTGGAAACATAAAACCCAATGGCAGGCGTTTAATAGCGTCATATAGGAATTTTAGGGTTTTTTCTTTTTTTTTTTCTTTTTTGTAGGGAGAAGCACTACTCTCTCCTTCCATAAATATAGCCCAATCGCACTTGTTTTCTAAAGAAAAGCGAATGGAAATATAAATTAAACTCAAGTTTTTATACCTTGCCTATTACAGTAAGCAAGACCCAGACAAACTCTTCTGGAGGCTTAGAAAAGCTTTAATATAATTGATTATTAAATCTCCAGCTATAGGATAGGGTCATACTGAAGGCCTTGTAGCCAAACATTCCCTCATACTTGAACGTGCTGAGCGTTTTAAAATGTTTCAAAAAACTGTTTTTAAAAAGACACTAAAATGAAAAGTAGCTTAGCATATAAAACTAAGCTTTACAAGCCATTTCTGTACATTTTTAGTGTTGTCCAGATTTTCTACCATGTACATGGACATGTATTACTTTCATTTATTTTAATGCATAATTTGATAATCAGAAAAGTGACAATGATTTACACACACACCCCCAAAGAAGAAAGAATGGGGTACCAACCGACAGTTTCCACGTGCTGAGATTGCGGAGGCTCCAGCTACAACCTCAAATGCAAGCCAGCCTGCCAGTGCATTATGAATCTAGCCCAGAGACCTCCGAAGTTGAAAATAGAGCAACCCAGGTTTCCCAAGAGTTAAATGGGAAAGTGGGTCACTTCGAAGTACTGTCCAAAGATTGCTACAAGTGAGCTGCTCACAGTCATCTTCTTCTTTTTAAACAGTTATAAGTAAAAATTCTTCAACTGACCATAAATTTCTTATTCTGGTCTAACTAAGAAGTATTAGCACACTGTTCCTGGCAAATGAAGATTAGGCATGGCGGTGATAAGAGATTTCATAGAGGCTCTTTGGAACCATAAAAGGCAGTTGTTATAGGTAATGATAAACTAATTCTGAATACATCAGGCAGCAGATGCTCAGCCCTAGGTTAATAATTAACGTGCTGGACCCTGGCCAGTTAAGAAGTTGTTTAACCAACGGGGAGAAGCAAACCTGTTAACATTCACTTGTCCCTAACTACAGCCACTGTTTTCTTTCTCTAACACTAACTACCCTGCAAATAAGTTTTCACCTTTCCTTGCCTCAAACCAAGAATTTAACATGGAGGTCCTGAACTAAGACCTAAGCATAAAGCTCATTCAATTTTCTAAGACTTTTGAACCTTTACTGAACCAACCAAAGAAATACTGCTCTCCCACTAGACTTAAATATTCTGACCCACAGTGGAACGGTAATTGGTAGTAGCTTAGTTTGTTGTTCTTGGATGAATTTTTATTGCACTTGAAAAGATATTCCCACAAAATTTAAGTGCATTGATGAAATTATATTTCAGAGATGACACAACAGAAAAATCTTACTTGTTTCTATATGCAAACCTTCCATGTCTTTCTAATTGGTACATTCACAGATAGGATATTTGAGGCTCAGGCTGCCACTGTCAAACAAAGAAATCCATTAGAGACATTTAATCTAATTTTAGAAACAATGCATTTGAAGAAGGTGATTAGTAATGCAAATGTAAAATTGCCTTTGGTTAGGATAAGCAAGACAAACAAAGGATACTTAGAAGTACTTGTGTTGTCTTCAGGATTAGGGAATGCTGCTTTGATCATGTTGAAAGGAAGATTGAAGAAAGATTGAAAAGCTGGGTCTCTATGGTAGAAGGTCTGGGATCTGTTTATTCTACTTAGTTCAAGTTGGAATTAATGCTGTTTAACATTTGGGATGACTCTAAACTACTCTTCAGGGTTAAAGCAGCCCTGAGGCAAATGGATGATCTAGGCAAATGGACTATAATGTGCATGTGTGTAACAATAAAATATGGTTCTATCAAGGTTTTGGTTGAAAAAAGGTAATGATAAAAGAGCTGGGCTGGAAGACTGGGTTGGGGAATGAGAGTGGTACTTAGGGTTTACTTAGGTCTTATCTAGGCAAATTTTCTAGTCTTGATTTGGGCTACAGGGGCCATGAATACACAAATATACTTAAATTCCTGTGTTTTCAGTAAACATATGACATAAGAAATTTCAACCCCAATAGGTTTGAATCTTCCATATTTTGAACTTCTCATCAGGCACCTAGCCAATGGTTGAGGGCTGATCTTCTGACTTGCTTTCCTGGCTGACCAGTGCTGGTTCTTTAACCCAATTAATGTCAGAATTCCAAGAAATGAACTATCTAAGCTTGTTGGTTTCATCCTGGCAGAAATGAACATAATCTTGAGCTAAAATTGTATAGTTGTGGTCCAACAATAATGACAGGTAGGTACCAACAAAACCTTACTGTGTTCCAGGTACGAAGATAAGCATTTCACCTGCATAATCTCATTTAGCACTTAACAATTCTGTAAGGGAAATATTATCCATAAACCCATTTTACAGATGAGGAAACAAGCTCAGCTAGATTACAAAGTGAGAAAGCGATGGAAGCCACATCTAAATCTAGAACAACTGACTGTAAAGCAAAATCCCCCATACTGTTTTCTAACATGAATAACCACCCCCACCCCAAGAATTTACTCCTACAAATTCATTGGTGGTCCAGAAACCAAGGGCTCCGAAGGCCGGGTGTCCTTTTCTGACCAGGTAATTGTGTGAGAGCCTCCTTTTCCACCAAAAATCAGCCATGCTTCATCACCTAGAAATAAATGTGCTTCTCTCCCAACTCCAAAAAGTTCCTCTAAGGAAATGACTTCATTCACACGTCACAGAATCTCTATTTCAAATGTAACTCCACCCAAGATTTTTAAAAGATGGATTTCCACAGAAAAGCAGAGCCCAAGGTATATCTAGATCATACTCTGGAAATCAGCTCTCAGCTCCCTTTTATTTCTTCCTTTCCAAAAACCTAGCTCTGGACAATTATATTGCAGAGATGACATCAAGACTTAAAGCTACATTTAGTTATCTATAACTGTTAGAGCCATTTTCACACAGATTTCAGTCAAATTTTAATTTAAATAAATAATGCATGAGTGAAAAGTCCTTTTAAAAAGTATAAAATAAAAACAAGACCAGGCCTATTCACATTTCTAAAACAATAGTCCCCAAAGTGTAACTACTGCTCATTTTTAATGTATCCTTTCGGATAAAAGCTATACCAGTATATAGATCTCATTTTAAGAAATAACTTCTATAAATGCTTGCCATACAGTTTGAAGATCAGTCCAACTGTGAGTTTGGAACTCTACTTCATTCTTTTTAATAAGGCTCCCTGTGGTATAGATGTATTGTTATTTAACATTTAGCTGGTTTCTAATTTGTGAGAAAGGGATATACTGTGGTGGTGTGGGTTTTCCATTGCATAATGTCACAAGTAGCATTCTTGCGTGCATGTATGTGTTCCTGTATACATACATAGCTTGGCATACTCTTTTGTGATTACATCCACAGTGTAAATGATGGAATTTTTAAGCCAGACAGCATGAAAATTTTAATTTTAATAGATATTGCCAAAAGCTGCACCAGTGTAAATTCCCACTAACAGTTTATGAATGCTTACATCAACACATCCATCCATGTTGCCTATTATTCAACTGTTACATCTTTGCCAACATCATTTGGTTGTGCATTTTCTTAATTAAGAATGAAGTTGAGTACCTCTTCATATGCTTGCTGATTCTATTCTTAGCTTAATTTTCTATTGAGTAGTGTGTCTTTCTCCTTAACATGTAGAAACATGGTAGGAAAGGAGAAAATTAGCCCCTCATCTGCTCTTGCCAGTGTGTTATTTTTTGCCATATGTAAGTTTTAAATTTTCATATAGTCAAATGACCAATCTTTTTCTTTATGGCTTCTGCGTAGGCTGGATAAAAAATAGATTTAGATTCAGACCTATAAATAGGTACCCATGAAAAATGTAAAACAACCCTGGCCAAAATTATCCTCAAGTTCTGACATTTAAAACAAACACTCCAGAAAACGTTTATACTTGTTACAGGACATGGAGTCCTGGATACCTGCCCAAACCTTCCAGAGCCGAACTCTACAGGTCCATTTATGGTCTTGGTCTGGTGCTGGCTGTGCTCATGTGCCTACAGATTGGGCTGTGAGGAGCCTTTCGGGTGAAAGCAAACACTATACACAATGGAAAACTGAGTACAAATTGCTGTGCTGAGTTATCACAGCCATGCTGACGTTTTGGTGGCTCTTCCTCAATCCTGGTACCCCAAATTCCATCACTATGGGGAGAAAACGAAGTGCTTATGTCCCTTTCTACCTGGGGTGAGTACTCTTGGTCTACCACCGAGGGCGTGTTGAAACAGTGTGAACATCTGAAGGGAGGTGTGTGTGCATCTACCCCACCACATGTGGAAGGATGAAAAGGTGATTCGGTGGAAAGATCCAGGCTTAAATACTGGATCCTCCATTTCCTAGCTCTGTGACTTTGGCTAACTTAGTAAACCTGTATAATTTATATGTGTGACTAACTTTTGGCAAGTTACAATACAATTCAGAACAAATCACAGTTTCTTTTAAATTCATAATTCTAGTTTACCAAGGATTTTCCAAGAGGTCTTCTATGTGAAAAAAGCTATGTTGGTCATGTTTCTACATGAAAGAGCTCTCAAGACGACATTGCATAATTATTGAGAACTCTTTGGAACCCAAAATTTACTTATAGAAGAATACCTACCAGGTAAAGAAAGCCCTCAAAGTTAATGTTCCAGTGAGGCTAAGGCCCAAAAGGATGCTAACAGATGCTTTAAAAGGCTGAATGAAATGTACGCAAGAAAATATTCTCAAAATGGCAGGGAGGAAACTAGAGGATATTTGTAGAATCTGTAGCCACGGGAATCAAAATATTCAGTATGCCATATAACTGAATCCAAATCTATAATTTACACATCTGCTTTGAAAATGGCTTCATATTTCACAAGCAAGATGATGTACAGATTCTGTAATGTATAATACTTCAGTAATATGTTTTGTGGATCAAAATATTTTCCAGCACCAAAATTATAAATGGGTTAAGACAAAAACAGCTGACCTCACATGCATGACTAAAGCAAGTTTCTTTGATGCGGGATACCATACAGATAGGGCAACTATAACCATTAAGTCTTTCAGGTCAGAGCAACGAATACACATAACTAGAGATGAAAAGAGTGTAACCATCCTCAAAACATTAAAAATAGAATTACCATATGATTCATCAACTCCACTTCTGGGTATATATCCCAAAGAATGGAAAGCAGGATCTTGAAGAGATATTTGTATGCCCACATTCATAGTGGCATTATTCACAATAGCCAAAAGGTAGACACAACCCAAGTGTTCATTTTATTAGATGAACTGGTAAACAAAATGTGATATACAATGTCATATTATTTAGCCTTAAAAACGAAGGAAATTTTGATACATGCTATAACATGGAAGAACGCTGATCTTATACTAAGTGAAATAAGCCAGTCATAAAAGAACAAATACTATATGATACCACCTATGCGGTATCGAGAGTAGTCAAATTCAAGAGGCAGAAAGGAGAATGGTGGTTGCCATGGGCTAGGGCATGGGGAAATAGGTAATTATTCTTTAAGAGATACAGTTTCAGTTTGAGATGATAAGAAAGGTGGGGAGATGGATGATGGTAAAGGTGGTACAATAATATGAATGTGCTTAATGCCACTGAATTGTACACTTAAAAATGGTTAAGGTGGTACATTTTATCTATTTTACCACAATATTTTTTAAAAACTTAAAAAAGACTGAGGTATACCTACTTTCTCAGTTTGCTGGGCTGCCATAATATAATACCATAGTCAGGGCAGCTTACAAACAACAGAAATTTATTTTCACAGTCCCAGAGGCTGAGAACTCCAAGATCAAGTCACTGGCAGATTCAGTGTCTGGTGAGGGCCTGCTTCCCGGTTCACAGATGGTGCCTTCTGTCTTCACATGGTGGAAAGGACTAGGCAATTTTCTGGGGCCTCCTTTATAACCACTAATTCCATTGATGAAGGCAGAGTTGTCATGGCCTAATCACCGCCCCAAAGCCCCACGTCCTAACACCATCACAATGGAGACTGGGTTTCAACCCATAAATGTTGTGGTAGCACAAGTATCCAGCCCATAGCACCTATGCAGTGAGGTTCCCTGAGGAAACGGATGACATATGTAAGATGAATCAGGTCTACTTGCAAAGTTAGGTGCAGAGGGCAGAATGTGCTTGGAAAAGGTGTAGTGAGTTCGGGAAACTTCCCTCCACAGCCACAGCCATCGTGAGACAACCTCACTTTTCTACTTCACTCTGACCTCCCGCAGGGCTCCTGTGGGCCACACCTACCTGGAAGCCAGTGAGCACTGGCTGACGGAGTCTCCTGGGCAGACAACAGGATGGGAAAGAGTAGATAAGAACAGCAAGGAGGTTCAGCAAAATCTACATACGCCAGCATGAAGAGGAGGCCAGAGAACACAGCTAAATGAAAAACAGCAAGCTATGGAACAGGAGGTCTGGTATGATGTGAATCACAGTAAGAGGAGGGGAAAATGCCAGCACGAAGGGTATTTTCTACCAGCAAACCCAGAATAGAGTCTAAAAGGGATACATACCAAGCCGACAAGAGTGTTAACTTCTGTGGCAAAGATGAGAGAAAAAAGGAACTTTAATCTGCAGTGTTTTAAATTCTTCAAAGAGGAATATGTTCATAGGCTTCATGGAGAGTAGAATATTAATTTAAAAACAGTAAGTAGAATCATTAATTGTTTTTATAAAATGGAAGTATCGCCACCTTTTGCAAAATTGGGTTAGGCAGCCCATGCCCAGGCATGTCCTGAAAGCCCTAAGTGAGTAAAGAGTGGTAAGAGAAAAATCATCAAATCATGTCAAGCTATGGCTATGCCAGTGGTTCTCAAAGCGTGTTCTCTAGATCAGCAGCATCACGTCACCTGGGAACACGATAGGAAGGCAGATTTTTATACTCGACCCCAGAAATACTGACTCAGAAACCCTGGGATTGTCTACCAGGGAGAGGGTCACATGTGATGTGGTGTGGCCAATGTCTAAGGCCAGGCATTGCTAGACTTTATGGGCCAGAGCTGCCATAGACAGCAGTGCAGGCCGTACAATGCTCCTACAACTGCAGGAGGTGCCATTCACACAGTCTATGATGAGAATGGCGTTCCCCGGGGTGGTGCAGTGCAAAACCTGCATCCTACACCTGTCAGCCCTTAAAGCAGTTGGGAACATGGAAGAGTTGTAAGCAGGCAGAAGACATCATCAGATCTGCATATGGAAAGACACCCTGGGTACCCTGCTTAGAGAAGAAAGAGGTAATGGGGAGCTATTCCCAGCTGATTTGTCTCCTGTATATCTCTGGGTCTGTTAATTAGCTACATCAAGAGTAAACTAGGCTGGGTGTGGTAGTTCACACCTGTAAAACCAGCACTTTGGGAGGCCAAGGTGGGCAGACAGTTTGAGCCCAGAAGTACGAGAAGAGCCTGGGCAACATGGTGATGCCTTGTCTCTGCTAAAAATAAAAACATAGCTGGATGTGGTGGCATGTGCCTGTGGTTTCAGCAACTTGAGAGGCTGAGGCAGGAGGATCACTTGAGCCGGGGAAGGCTGCAGTGAGCTGAGATCGCACCACTGCATGTTCCAACCTGGCCAACACAGCAAGACCCTGTGATGATGACAATGACAACAACAACAACAACATCAACACGAGTGAACTAAAGTAAAAGACACTTTGAATGGAATCCAAGTTGTCCTTGTGGCCCAGTTCAGGCCTCCAGATAACTTGGGTCTCAATTAGCAGAGGGGCAGGGGACGGAAAAAGGAAGACAACTAAAGACTCCCAAGTCCTACATTACATGCATGTGTGTACACACAAGCACACACACACAGAAAAAAATGGAGGGGGGTGTGGGAGGAGCAGGGGCAAGCAGGTGTTGATGAGAAAGAGGTGAGCCCCTTGGGCCGGTAGTTTGAGGAAGAACCCTGAAGCTAGAGGGCAGGTCTGGCTGGCGATACTGATACTGATTCAAAAGTCATCCGCACCCAGATGATAATGCAATTATATGCAAAGCTAAGATCACTCAAGGTGTATGTAAACAATGGAAAATCAGTGGGCTGGGGCCAGAGCCCCGGAGAACCTCTACGTTTAAGAACAGGAGCTAGTGGGGGAACGTGTTGCACACGGCTTGGAAGCCAGGCAGCTGGAAAAGGCCAGCAGGAATACAACCAGAGAACTCTTGGCACGGCAGAGTCCAGGATTTAATTCAAGTGAGACGTGTCAGCAAGAGAAAAAGGAGGAGACAAGCACAGGGAAGTGCAGCCAATGTATGTTCTCCCTCAGGAGCACGGGGCTGCTGGTGGACTCTTTAAATGGGTCGGTGTGCATGCCACTCTCTCGGCACCCCTCCTCTACTCAGCCTCAAGAAAGACTTCATGCTCTGGACATCTTTTCTGGTGCCAGTGCACAGCCCCCCAGACCCCCGTTAACTCTCATTTTGAGGAGCTGAGATCAGCTGAGGAAAGCTTCGCCAAGCTTCAGAGGATCAAAATGTGCATTTGGGAGGGGTAGGCGGGCAGATGGCGCCAGATTAAAAAGATGCTGGGCTCACTCACTGCTCTGAGGTCTCTGAATTGCCTCCAGCACAGCAGTGTCAAATCAGGAACTCCATCATATGACCTAAAACCTTGTGAGTCTCTCCAAAAGACTTAGCCTGCTACAAGATACTGAGGGGGAAGACAGATGCACTTCCAGAGGGCTTGAGATTCTAGAAGCCCAGCATCCACCAGATGCCTGCTGAAGCTGATGGCTGTTGCACACTCTGCAGTAAGTCTAAAGCATTTTGCATACTGCGTTGTAATTGCTTATTTTTTTTAACCTCTTCCACCCCTCAACGCCTCTCCAAGTAGACTGCAAAATCTCTAGAAAAAAAATTTGTCCTGTCTCTGTATCTTTCCTGCCCAAATTGGGGCTGCCCTGTAGTAGCAGGCCCTCAGAAATGTATGTTAAATACCTGTTGACATGGGGAAGGACTATTTGTAGAAGCAGTGGTTGTACATACCTCTCCTCTGTTTTGTCAAAGACTTCAGTGTAGTGAGTGGGGTTGATAAACTGCAGCCTGTGAGCCCAATCTGGCTCATGGGCCGTTTCTGTGAAGCTTATAAGCTTTTCAGTGGTTGAAATAATAATATTTTATGACATGTAAAAATTATATGAAATTCAAATTTCATTGTCCATAAATCAAGTTTTATTGAAATACAGCCACACCCATTCACTTTCATCTTGTCAGTGGCTGCTTTCATGTTGAGTAGTTGCGACAGAGATAGTATAACCCACAAAGCCTAAAATATTGACTCTCTGGCCCTTTACAGAAGTATGCTGGCCCCTAAACAACAGTAACACTAAATATGGAGATACACATGAGATATACATCCAAATATAATCTTCCTCACAAGTGGAATTCCTTTTAACTTTTAGACTTTCCAGTTACTGACATAAAAATGAGAGACATTTTAGCTTACCTTGAGAGCATAAGCATCAGAACAAAGCAGTGCTGTAAACTGAGCAGGCTGTATGCTCAGAAAGGCTTGCATTTCTCATCATGCTGAGAATGTCTAACAAGTTTTACTTACTTTCTAGGCCTCAGTCTCCTTATCAGTAAAAAGGGCACAAGGGTAAGACCTTAAAAATTTGATATGAGAATCAAATAACTGAGTTTTTATCTCTTAACCTGGTATCCGACCTTTGGAAGCACCTGATAAATGGAACTACAATAATTTTTCTCTTTGTTTTTACAGGAATATTTCACTTTACAAAAGATACGCTCTTTAACGGTTGTACCTAATATGAATTACTTGTATCAGGCAGCAGTTTCTATGTTTTATGACAAAATTGGAATTACTACTCTAGGACACAATTGTCAACTATGAATTCACTCAAACCTCAGTGATGAGTGTCTAAATGAAAAGTTACAATAGTACAGCATGTTCTAGCTGGTGAAACATGACAAGAAAAATACAACAAAAGAAAGAGAGCTTTTCTTTTTCTTTTTCTTTTGAGACAGTCTCGCTCTGTTGCCCAGGCTGGATTGCAGTGGCGCAGTCTGGACTCACTGCAACTTCCACTTCCCTGGCTGAAGTGATTTTCCTGCCTCACCTCCTGCATAACTGGGACTATAGGCATGTGCCACCATGCCCGAGTAATTTTTCTATTTTTAGTAGAGACAGGTTTTCACTATGTTGACCAGGCTGGTCTTGAACTTCTGACCTCAGGTGATCCACTCACCTTGGCCCCTGAAAGTGCTGGGATTATAGTTGGAAGGTACCATGCCTGACCAAACGGAAGAGATATTTGAAAGAGAAAAAACAATTCTCATTATTTAGAGAAGACATCATGGACTACCTTAAAAAAACTTTAGAGCAAACTATAATACCATTTATTTAAATAGTGACGAATTGCAATAGCTTTATATTTATGTATACATATTGATATATACATATATACAAATACACACATTTATGGATATAAAATATCAAACAACAAAAGCATTGTAAAGTGATTCTCTGCAGGAAGAAAAAAACTCAATGTTTTAATGAGGGTCATAAGGAATGTTATGAAATAATATGAATTACAGCCCTTCAAATAAATGAAAAATATGACCACAAAAACAGAACACTTGGTTAAAGGTCCAAAGAAAAATATGATGGCACAACAACAGGGATGGAAGGGCTTCAGACAAGCATCAGCTCAATGTTACACAGCAGGACAGCACACAGCCCTCCCATTCCTCTGATGTCCTTGGCCAGTGCTTTCCGGAAGCTGCATTCATTTAGGGACGAACAGATGCAACTGGCAGAAAGGAGGCAGAAGCCTTTTCAAAAAGCAGCAGGAAATGAACAAGTAGAGAATGCATTCACTGAGACCCTGGCAAAGGATCCAAAGTGTTCTGTAAAAGGAGTTCAGAGCCTGGGAGTGAGTTTACTAGATTTGCAAATCAGTAATGGATAATTTCGGTGAAATGAAATATTTCTTACAAGCAGATAGCAAAGGGCATGCTTACACTTCCCTGGGACCTCTCCTTTCGCAAGGCACTGTATTCTGGGTATTTGGGAAACATTTGGACTAAAGGGCTGACTTTTACTATTTAATATAGAAACCTGCAAAAAATAAGGCATGGTAAGATACCATCATCCATTTTAATAGTCAAGGCTGTAAATATATCAAAGAATTCTGGAGACTAGAAGACAATGTAGCTGCAAAGTTAAAAAAAAAGTTGAGGTTTAATTTATGTAAAAGTTAAGAAACTATAAAACTCCTTTCTCCTAAAGATATTTAAAGTAAGTCTTTAAAAAAAAAGCTTAAAAACCACAGTGATGCATATTACCACCAGCAGTCTGAAGGAAATCACAAGGAGATTTCAAGTTCCCTCTGAGTAACAAATTAGTCACTCTGAACAGATCAAGTTCAGCTTTGGAAAAAACAGTGACCTCTGAAAGCACAGGCTTTGACTGCTGTGGGCCACTCATCACAGGCTGCCTGTCCTACAAGCACATGGTCAGGTGTGCTGTTTGAGATCAGAAAGCCTCTTTATTAAAAATGAAAGAGAACTTGGTCTTCTCTTGCTGCTTTGATGTGAGATCAACAATTTCTAATAAAAGGGATTTTTTTTCCCCCCTAGACAGGGCTACAGACTAGAAATCTATGTTTAAAAGGATATGTTTTCATTGGCAAGCTCCAGTTTAATTAATTTCGATTTACAAAGGAGTAGCAAAAGTTAGTGACATGGTTACCCAGGCATGCAGATTACAAGTGAACATAATTCTAGTTTACATTCTGGGAAAATATTCAGTGTGTCTCAGGAGGTGAAACATACCACAGAAGGGCAGGAGATGTATACTTTTCATATATATATATGAAAGATCATATATATATGAAAGTCATAAATGTGAATCATATATATGAAAATCATAGCTCTAATTATATATTATAAATAAATATAATATGTATTTATAATAGATATAAAAGTATACATTATATAATTAAAAAAATTATCTGCTATGGCAGAGTCAAAAGATATGGGTAGGTACTAGCAGAAAGATTTTTCATGATGTGGCTCTGTTAAAAGCAGAGTGAATAAGATAACATTCATTAATTTTATGCATTGCATGTTTCCACATTTACAATAACTATGCTTTTTTGAGGGCTTCCTTGCTCATAGTTACAATTTTGTTAAGTCATATATATATGTGGATATATATATGTGTGTGTGTGTCTGTGTGTGTGTATATGTATGTATATGTATGTGTGTGTGTATAGGCAGAGGAATGCCATGTTTTATGAACACATGTCAGTTTCTAAGGAATCAAGCCCCATAAAAGACCACTGAGGAAATATTTGGAGGCAGAACTTCAAAACTTCTCCTTCCTTCTGTTTTCCCACATTTGGGAGAAGGGAGAGGATTTGTGAAATGTGGCCAGTTATAGGCATTTAAGAAAAGGCTAAATCTCTTTCATGTTCATAAATTTGAACATATGTAACAAAATCGAGAAGGCACTAAATCTGGAGAGGCAGCTGTAGAGTCCTTTTTCAACTGATTGGGAATACATTTTAAGCTCAAAGTGTTCTTTACCAATAACCACATGCACTCATGATGAACAGCTACTCCATTTGAGCCCTGGCAGCCAGATTTTTCCCATCTCTAGGATCATACATAGTGTCCTTCCTGCCAAGGAGAGGCATGTTGCTCCCCACTTGCTGCCTCCTGTATTTTCTGGGTCTCACCCTCTCAGCCAAGGCTTCCCGGATTCACCAATCTCACGTGGTTTCCATGCTTGTTTTTCTCATCTCACTCTGTCTCTTTCCTTCACCACACTTAGCTGTGCACTGTCTTTATCTCTGCTTCGCTTCTGTCCTTTCCCCACTGGACTGTGGGCTTCCGGAGGGCAAGAACCCTTTGTGTCAGTAGAGCCAGACATTAGGATGTCATGGTGAAAATGTAGGCTTTAGACGTAGATTTCTGGGTCCCAATCTCAGCTCTGCTGTGCACAGGCTGTGTGATCTCAGCAACTTACCGAACTTCTCTGGGCGGTAGTTACTTCATCTTAAGGGGATGTAGGATTAATACTACCTACCTCATGTTTTTTCTATGCTTAAAATCAAAAGTGATGATGCAAGGAAAGCATTTAATATGCTCTCTGGCACATAATACGCCTTTCGTAAAATGAGTGCTATTATTATTCACCATTGTATATCTAATGCCATCCATAGCCTCAATACTAAGATGCTGAATAGTCATTAAATCAACTTATATATTTATAATTATATCAGAGCATTCCCACACCAACCCATAAAGTATCCACATACCTATTCCACAGATAAGGAACTAGAGAGCTGGAGACTTCTGTTTTCTAAGACCCATCCTTGCCAGCATAAACTCAGAACATTATCGCCATCACATCTCTCCTGTCAGGTTTTCTCATCAACTTTGCATGCAGTAGCAGTCAGAGACAAAGTACAACATATTGAAACCAAAGCTTATTCAATTATGAATTGAGGACATACAGATGGAGTGATATGGAGAATGTGCATATTCTCCAGTCTTGTCCCATGAACTCTGAGTCTTAGTTTTTTCTGAGACAGTCTTGGTCTGCTACCCAGGCTGGAGTGCAGTGGCATGATCTTGGCTCACTGCAACTTCCACTTCCCGGGTCCAGGCAGGTCTCCTGGCTCAGCCTCCTGAGTAGCTGGGACTACAGGCATGTGCCACCATGCCCAGATAATTTTTTTTTTTTTTGAGATGGAGTTTCGCTCTTGTCGCCCAGGCTGGAGTGCAATGGCATGATATTGGCTCACTGCAACCTCTGCCTCCTGGGTTCAAGTGATTCTCCTGCCTCAGCCCGATAGCCAGGATTACAGGTGCCCATCACCATGCCAGCTATTTTATTTTTTTAATTTTTAGTAGGTTTCACCATATTGGCCAGGCTGGTCTCAAACTCCCGACCTCAGGTGATCCACCTGCCTTGGCCTCCCAAAGTGCTGGGTTTACAGGCATGAGCCACCGTGCCTGGCTGAGTCTTAATTTTTACCTTCTGTGAAATGGGGACAATATAACCTTCCTGTTGCACAGTGGTAAGGATGAAAGGAGATGATATATGGAGACAGCCGCATGCATGGCTTGGTATTAAGTAGGTGCTAGGTAAAAGACAGCATCCATTACTCACTTCCTATCCTCCCCACAGGATATAAACCAGTAAATGGTTTTTAAGGTCACAAGTTATACTTCATCCTGGATCTTATCAATTCAATATTGAAAATCCATTAGAAACAGATACTTTGCTTTCATAGTAAAAGGCAGCTAGAATGCTGAGGACCTAGAATGTGCAGTAGGTATTGTTAGGCGATTCTTTCTCAAAGTTTCCAATTTCTCTTATGATAAAATACAAAGAATCAAAAACTCCATCTGTACTAGAATCTGACTGTCAGCCTCACTATTTCCAATTCCTAAATCTAGGATGTGAAAAAAAATCATACATTCTGAGCTGTTCTCAGGATTCTCAGGTCTATGAATAAAGTTGTTTCAGGGAAAGTGGCTGTCTTTCTCTGAGCTATTTAAAGTGGTCTAACTAATTATGAAAAGAATTTGCCCACTCCCAATAGTAGAAAGACTCATTTTCCAGAACTCTGGTTAGCGTGGACTCAGCATTGTTAAAAGGAGGACAAGAGGAATTCTAAATAATCACTTTTCACATCATGTCCCAGACCACCCAGAAAGACCACTTGACCTAAAAACCAAAGGACGGAAATAAACCCCAATTATTATTTTTTAGATGGAGTCTCGCTCTGTCACCAGGCTGGAGTGCAGTGGCGTGATCTTTGTTCACTGCAACTTCCACCTCCCAGGTGAAAGCGATTCTTCTGCCTCTACCTCCCGAGTAGCTGGAACTACAGGTGCCCGTCACCACACCCGGCTAACTTTTGCATTTTTAGTAGAGACAAGGTTTCACCATATTGGCCAAGCTGGTCTCTAACTCCTAACCTCTGGATCCACCGCCTCCCAAAGTGCTGGGATTATAGGCATGAGCCACCGTGCCTGGCTATAAACCCCTATTTACCCCAACTGGGAAAAACATGAACAAGAGAACTCTTCTCCCAGGATGAGCAGACATGTGAGGCTCCATTCATGAGGTCTCTGTTCTGGAGCCCACCAGTTTATGTCCACACACAGTAAACCTGGAGAAATAATTCTTGCTGACACTCAGAAGTATGGAGGTCAAGGTCAAAAAGCAGTGGTCTCAGAGGTCAAGGGCTGCTCCCCAGACTGAAAAGATTGAGGGTTGGATGGCTCTTTATTACTGACATGGTTACTTGGATTTCTCTTTCTTAGACCTGCCTGGGATGCAGGTGTCTTGAGCAGCTGGCTTTAAGAAAACCTTTCAACGTCCAGTCCTGCTTTATCTGGTATACCAGAAGGCTGACTATCTGTTATCCTTTCTGAAGGCCAGGGGAAGCTTACTAAGGAGTCTTGAGGCTACTGGTGTAGAGAAAAACATTTCAGTGGGAAGAATGGCCAATGGAGGTAAGCAACCATCAATAAAGATTAGACAAATCATGTAATATACAGTGGAGCACCGTTAAAGTTAGATTAACGTTACCAAAAGAAAACATGGCCCAGTTTTAGCCCACAGGAGACTCGTGGGGATAAACTGTCAAGAATAAACAACTGACTCAGAAAGAGGACGATCTTTTATATGTGATTATGAAGCAATGTGGATGATTTCAAATTCTGCTAATTTCAACATTAAATGCTATTCTTCACTCTATTTCCAGCTGGATTTTAATTACATTCACAGCATAATAGGGCCATGGTGTGAAGCTCAAAAAAAGTAATAAAATGAACCGTTTTTACAGGATGGTCCAACAGCATGAACTAGGTTGTGGAATTGAATATTGGTAAAGAATTTCTTAACTTGTTATACACAATTTGGCATTGAGGTCTGTGCATCAGTGCTTTTTGGAGTGGAGGAAGAAGTGGGATGGCAAGGTAAGGTGGACACATTTAGTCCTAAGAATCTTTTGGGGAAAACACACACACACACACACACACACACACACACACACACACAGAGAGCACATACACACATGGCAAACCTTGTAAAAAACTGCTAACCCAAAGGATAGTGGAGATAAAACTTGCTGATCACACTGTTTTTCAAAATAACTATGACAAGGTTAATGAATACTTACAAATATTTAAGGGGTTTTTGTTTTGTGTCCCCATGGCCAGGGATGTGGAGTAAGGATTTGGAACTGGGATCTACATGTGCAAATAAAAAGTAAGCACCTCTGCTGGAAACAATCTTACACCACCTTTCTACATAAGCTAGGTCTTGCTCATTATCTTCTAAGCATGGACTAAGAAATCTCAAGAGCTCAGTGGTCCAGCTTCTTGTTTAGTAGCTGCAGGGAAAGACTGTGCAAGTGTTCAATGCCGGCACGCTGCTTGTCCCAAAGCATTAAAGCAAAACTGTACCAAGCCAGGGCAAACACCTGCTTCTATCTAGGGCTGCAAACAGGTGGCCTGAGGCTTCTGTGCTACATGTTCGTCACTGCCCACAGTCCCCACCTTTCCCTATTGCTTTGTACCTCTGCTATAGCAAGAACGTTTGCACTGTCACCTTTGGGACTCCTTCTGCCTCACTGCACCCTAGTATCCCTCAGAACATCCATTTCCAATTCAAGCTGGCGAATACTGACTTGCTATCATCTGGAAAGCACTTTGTTCAGCAAAAGAACTCTGGGAGTATGGCGCGAGCATATCACAAAAACAATAAAATAGAGCTGATTCTCAAGGTGATGGCAAGGGGCTGGATAGAAAGATAAGAAATCTATTTCAAAATGCCTGCGTCCAACTACATTGTCTTGATTGACTTATGCATTAATTCCCTCAAACAAACCAAAAATAAACACATGCCAGGCTGCGTTGAGTCTAGGTTCTACCACTTCATTAAATGCGCTGTATTAGGCAAGTCATTTAATCTCACTATGCCTCAGGTTCCTCATCTATGAACAGGAGAGTAATAGTCCCTTCCTTATAGGATGGTTGTAAAAATTATATGCATTAATGCACAGCAAGCCCTCAGAACAGTAAGTGTAAGCATTCCATAAATGTTAGCTGTCACTGTCATCATCACCATTATTAGCATGATTTTATTTCTTACCCCTTCACGTAATCATAATTCTTAAACTTCTGGTAACCACTAGAAAAACCTGATGCAAAGCCACAGAAGACAAATTCCCTTTGCACTCTGGGGGTCAAATGTTGGCCTCACCACAGTGGTTCTGTTGAGCTAAATTCGCTATCAGCCTGAAGTTAAAGCTGGAATGGTAGAACAATTACCACAAAGATGTCTAGAGAGGTCTGGTTCTTTTACTAAGCACAGTGTAGACACTTTTTATGGCTTAACAATCTTGCAATAAAAATTAAGTGGTTATATAAGACCACTACCAAATGACAAAACCACGATTATATACTGGCTCCCTATAAAATCCTTCACAGAAACGGACATTAGTTGAGAACTAGTATTTAAAATGAATAACTTCAGTATCAATGACAACATATTCAAGTTTTTATGAAAACCAAGGTAATTCTTGGTGCTTTGAGAATTTTTTTTCAATCAAAGTCACCATTAAAGTGATCTTGCAAAAAGTCCTGATGTACCTGGGTATGCTAAATCCAGGTCAAATATAAGAACAAAACTATAAATGGCATTCATAGCTTAATGTAGTCACTTAAATTGGGGTGAGAACAATACAGATAGAATGTTATTCTTCTTTAAGTAAATTTAAACCAGAAATTTTGTATTTATTTCTTAGGGAGAAAATCAGGAAAATCTCTGGTTTCTAGTCATTTCTTATGTAGCTCAAAACGTAATCAATCAAAACTTTGAATTTAAAAAAAAAGATGTCACTAATTCGTTCAATGGACCAGCATATTGACAACTCCTCTGTTAACTTTGTTGTGACAAATTTAGTGGGTTATGATGAAGATCAGATAAGGGATACAGCTTTGAAGAAAGCCAGATAAATGGGAAAAATTATTACCTGACTGTAATTTCTAATTATCTTTATCAAGAGTGCTAACACTGCCTCAAAAGGTGTTGGAAAATAAACTATCCTGTTTGTCGTGAATCAGGTGAATCCCGCCTTTCTTCCTGGCTCCTCCACAGTCAGTCATGTGTCCTATTCTACTGATGCTATTGCCTTAAATTTCCCTTATTCATATCGCTATCATAACCATGTTTGCCTGTGTTACACTTGAGGATGACTTGGGTTTGTATGCATCACTGCACTCCATGACTGGTTATAGGGGCTGATCTTCCTGTCTGACCCAGTGTCCCAGCCCCCCTCCCAAATGCTACTTCTGGTTAGTTGCTACCAAAGCTGCATTCTCAAGAGATAGCCTCCTTGGAGGGAAGTGTCTCTCCTTCAGTCAGGGGTGTGCAAGGGACTGCGTTCCTGGTCCAGAGCCAAACACATCTCAAGGCCTACATGTTCGCCTCCCAGATTCCCAATGCAACACACAGAAAATACACACATTTGCTCATTGAGTCTAATCGGCCTAATGTTTAGGCTGCCTATCATCAACACTTTAGCTGCATTCAGGGTTCAGGCAGAAACATGAAGGAGAGAAGTGAACCCAGCGCACACATCTCCACCCAATGGAAGCGCAGCCACTTTCAGCTCCTGTTGATAGCTGGGCCTGTGATAACTCAGGGAGAGGTAGAGTGTTATATAAAACAATGCCAAAACTCCAGACTTTTCTGTGAAAGTCTCCCAAGTTTGAATCACTGGCAACAAATTCCAAATTTTTTAAATACAGTGTTAGTTCAACAAAACTCTTCTTTGGTGACATTTCAGCTCAAGCCTACCAATTGTGGAGCTAACTCCCAAACAAGGTCAGGACAACTGAATAATAATTTCCATCTCTCCAGCTTTGCAAACATAAATAACAAGTAATGAGCGCCTACCATGCACCACGCATTGTGTTGATGGTGTTCCATGTATCATCTCACTTTCATCCTCATTACACACTGACTGTGATATTGTTACTTCTGGCAAACACATGAAGAAAGGTGCTTAGAAAAGACCTCTAAGTTTTCACAGCCCAGCAGAAGCAGGATTAGAATTTAGATCTGGAGGATGTTAAGCTCTACCTGCTTTCCACTAAACAACCTGAATTGCATCTAGAAACAACCAAGAACAAAGATGACCTCGCAGAAAGGGCATGTTCAGTCCTGGGAGATTAAGAGAAGTGGCATTATAGATCTCCATGTTACTTGCTGGGGCATATGTTGCCATGGCTGTTGTTTAGAGGGTCAATGGTCTATTGTGGTAATCTAAGAAACAAGAAATTTGATCTCATTTCAAATTTATCATTCAGCACCTTTAATGTAGTGACTGACTGGCTAGAGTACCACTGGCCAGAAGAATCTAGAAATCTGGCCACTAACTGCATTCACAAACAAAACTGCTACTAAAAATCACAGTTCAAAAAAGGCAAAACCAGAAACTCTTTGAGAAGTCTTTAACTCAATGGGTCTTTATGTCCATAGGTTTCACATTTGACAAGTTGATTTTAATCTGATTATTTCAACATCAAAGACACAAAAAAATGTGCAACATCAAATGGATCAGAAATGAAGCATTTTACAAAGGAAGTCTAATAACCTCACTAGCAATCTCTCTTAATTAAGTTAGTTTAATCAAGTTTCCATATTCTTTAATGCTTATTTTTGGTGAAAGTTAAGGCAAAAGCAACTGAATCCCAAATTAGTGCATCGGCCAGCTGCAATTTTTACTTGCCTTAATTTTCCTTGACAATGGAGTCACTGGGAAGGATATAACTTCCTCCCAAAACTTCTACCTCTAACCCCTTACTCTAATCTTTTCAAAAACAAATTTCAATTATTTATAGAGCTGTAGAACCACCAGAATTTTAAATGACATGTCAATCTACTTTTTATTTTCAACTCCAAATGCAATAACTGAAAAAAAATCTATCCATGGCATATTAGAAACTCAAAAAGCTTTTAAAAATGGTTTTTCTTAATTTTGTAACAGGAGTGGCCTAAGAAATTATCTTGGGGACATATCCCATATAAAAAACAGAATACCCACCAAGTGTCCACAGTAACAACTGAAGTCATCAGTTGCCCCTGCATACGAAGTGGGAAGGTCTTACAAGGTGTAATACCCAAAGTAAAAAAACCAAGGATAGAGAAAGCCAAAGAAATCAGCTATTGACGGTGTTACTGGGTGTTCCATTCTGTACTTTGTGTTCCTTCACTGGGTATCATCTTCATTTCCTCCCTTCTGTGTACAGGTCACCTATCCAATGAGATTAGCCTGACCATCCTATACCAAATAACACATCTGGTTCCAACTCTCTAGTCCCTACCACCATTCTTCTTTCTTCATTTTTTGTTAAACCACTTAGTACCACCAGATGTTTTATATGTTAATTTGGCAGTTATTATTTTCTATTTATAACTTATTTTCGATTTATTCCTCCATTAAAATGCAGATCCATGAGGACTGGACCTTTGACTCTTTTGCTTACTGTTGAGTCCCCAGCACCTAATAATTAATCAATAGATTTTTTTTGAATTAATTTACAAGTGAGCAAATGATCAATCATTAACTGTCACGCTGACTAGAAGGTAAATGCTTCAAAAGCAGCACTCTTATTTTTCTCAGTCTTTGCTCTAACCTCCCAAAACCTGCAACAATGCCAGCCACATAGCAATGAATGGCTGAATCGGAGGGTGAATGAGTGATTCACTCTTGTTTATTCTGAAGCTATGCTAACCCCATTAGCAGGAATCTTCCATGTTCAGTCAATATTCCAATGGAAGTTAAATTCTCACTCTCTTTTTTTTTGAATCTGAGACCTCCCCACATCTACGGAAGTGAATTTTATAGCAAGTACATCTCATCTTATGTGATTTAAAATTTTAACTCTTAGAGGTCTGGTGAAAGGAGCAGATTCATTCCAGCAGTTTCTTGGAATAGAGTACTTGTAGAAAAGAATATGTTCATGGGAACCAATGACCAGATCTCAGGAGGTTCAGAAAACAATGGGTCAAGATTTACAAGGGGTCTGTGAGCCAGCAGGAGCCCCTAGGTCTTGCTTCAGCAGTACTGCCTCTCTTAACCTCATGTTCTGCTCAGCTTTTCAGAGATTTCCTATTGTTGTCTTCACGTGTTACAGATACCATCTTTTGACACTGATGATTCTAGGACACCTTTATGGAAGTGAGGCTCAGAAAAGAGGGTAGGTGTCATTTCTGTCTTTGTAATCGTTTGCTAGAAGGTCTTCAAAACACTTCTGGTTTACAAAGGACAGCATTGAGCAAATCACCCTTGCCTTGCTGAGTGCAGTAGATTGTATTATTTATTGCTCAGTGTACTTGCTGCCGCCCCCCCCCCCCCCCCCCCCCCCGTGGGAAGATGATACTTCCCTGTCCTGGTGATGTCAGACTTCATCCTGTCACTTGTTAATGCAATGTGCCATCAGCTGCCCCTTCTGAGGGGTTAAGGCTAAGGACCATCACCTGGGTCTGCCATGTTGTCTTTTCCTTTTGCCTTAACACCAGCAATGACCCAGGTGGCAGATTGCTCCTTCAGCCTGGGTTCTAGAAGGGACATGGAACAGAGCAGCTGCTGACCCAAAATGGTAACATACCAAGAGCAAGAAATAGATCATTGTTGCAGGCCTCTGAAATTTTCAGAGTTGTTTGTCACTGCAGCAGAGCTTAGTCTAAGCAGAGCAATACGGTGACAATCATTTTGTGATGATCATGCATTTCTTCACACGCTAATATATCAAGATATGCAAATAAGGACCTGGAATTGCCCTGACCATATCCAACGATTCTTTCCTACATCTGAATGGAGACTCACTGGAGCATCAGTAACACAAATGCCCAGTAACAGCAAAGGCAAAGATGTATCAGCCAAGTCATGGACTATCAGTGCCTCTATCCCTACTCCCAAAGCTTAAAGTAAAAGCAAAGGCTCTAGAGAAAATAAAAACAGATGCACAGCCACAGAGCTGTCTTTTTGGGGAGAGAATATCTTGTGAAAGTTTCACCTGACAGTTCACATAGGCTGACTGCAGTGTGAAAACAAGTCAAGTTCCATTTAGGTCCATAATAAGAGTAACTGCAGGCTTATAACCTGCATTTCCTAAACTGTCATTCTCCAGTCCTTCATTGTTACACATGGTATAAACCTCTCCCATAATGTACACCTTGAAGGTGATTAAAGAATACTATTTATTTTGCACCCACATGCATAGGATATTGCAAGACAAGCAAAGCAGACCCTAGCTGTGCCCTGAAGAAACTTGGCTTAGGATTTAACTGCAGGTAAAGGGACATTTTACAAGGATTTGGATTTGGGGTTTCTTTGTAATTATACATTATGTAACACCAATGTAAAAGGAAAATATGGTATGATTTAGGCAGGTCCCCTTAACACATACAAATAATAAATGTGATTGAGTGACAACAACAGCAACAACAATCCCAAGGAATGTAATTGTAATTTCTTTTTTTGGGGGATGTAACTTTTGCTCATGGTAAAAAATACAAAGGTCTCTGTCACTGCACTGCACTCCAAACCATTTCTAATAGGTCTTGTCATCTGCTACCTTTAATGACTCCAAGGAACCAACTGTGCATGCCAGGGATGTTGAAAGCTTCATTACATTGAACTAATTAATAAAATATCAAGAATGAGCATTCTGATTCCAGTGCTATGTTCCGTACTCTCCTGGTGTCCTTGCAGTCTGCCTGCAAGAGGAGTTAACAGGACGGAAATGGTGGAGAGGTTCGCACAATGGGCTTCCCAACATTACTGCTTGTGGCAGTCCGGAGCCCACCCTGACAACCCAGGCATCACTGCTGCCAAGGCAGACACCCTGA
Source organism: Saimiri boliviensis (assembly GCF_048565385.1). NCBI lineage: Eukaryota > Metazoa > Chordata > Mammalia > Primates > Cebidae > Saimiri > Saimiri boliviensis. The sequence continues at coordinate 63,598,096 of NC_133456.1, forward strand.
GGATGTGGCTTTGCTGGCATGACAGGTATGTGTGTCATTCTGGAGCATCTGTCATGCCCACTGAAAACATACGCAGAGGCACATCTGAAACCTCTGCCCCTTCCCAAAGATTTCCAGCTGCTTCTAATCCTGAGTGCTGAGAACTTATTTTAAGAAACAAAGGCTTCTTTAAACCAATACACGTAATTTAGAGACTGAAAGGAAGGCCCCGTGTCTAGAATGCCACACGTGTTGTTAAGCTGTCCTGGACCTTCAGTCCCTCACGGTGGTAGGTCTCTACCTAACGGGAAGAGATTTTCCATATTCAAGAACCGCTGTATCAGAGACAAGAAAGGAAACGGATGCTGAGGGAAATACGACCAAGTGGCTTTACTTCTGTTAGGTTGTGGAGGTCGTAGAGGTGGGGGTCTTAATCTCTCTGTTTGCAGAGAATTTCCTCTGTATTGCAAGAGTTGTTTTCATTGCATACAATCCACGCCCACTGGAGGGGCCTCCTACTTTTGTCCTCAGACTTAAAACTATGTCTGAGTGTCCCAGTTGCTATGACCCTTTGCCCTGGTCCTCAACAGGAAAGATAGAGTAGAGACTGCTAGTGCTCACTGATGCTGCCCTGGGCTCTGAGCTCAATTCGGCCTTCAGTCTCTCTTGCAGTTGGCTGCGGGTCAGGTAACAGAGTTCTGGCCAATAGAATGTGAACAGACACGATGTACACCACTCCTGAGCCTCCCCCAAAGAAATCTCCCCTGTTGGATCTTCATTCTCTTTCCAAGTGGAAAGATTCAGAGGTCCTAGGGAAGGCGGGGCCACAGATGGATGAAAACTGTGTTCCTGAATCCTTGCAAAGAACAGTGCCCTTGCCCCTGATGAACCACATCTGGCCTTTGACTTGAACAAGAAACATTGTGTTAAGCCTCTGAAGTAGGAGGATTGTTTGTCACAACAGTTAACCTACTCTAATAAGAGTGAAAATTTCGCTTTATTTGACCAGATGGCTTAAACCTGTGATACTAATTAGTCTACTTGGCATCAACAATTCCCAGGCAAGGGTCTCAACTTTCCACCTTTTATGGAATGTTCTGGAATTATAGACAGTACTAGTTAATAAATGGCCAATAAAACCTAAAACCTAATTGTTAGCTTCTTTTTTTTTTTTTTTTCCAGATGGAGTCTCACTTTGTTGCCCAGGCTGGAGTGCAGTGGTATCCTCCATGTCCTACGTTCTAGCAATTGTCTTGCCTCAGCCTCTCAAGTAGTGCAAGTAGTGGGGATTAGAGACCTGCACCACCATGCCTGGCCAATTTTTTTTTTTTTTTAAGTGATGGAATTTCACTGTGTAGGCCAGGCTGGTCTCAAACTCCTGACCTCAAATGATCCACCCACCTTGGCCTCCCAAAGTGTTGGGATTACAGGCATGAGCCACTACGCCTGGCCCAACTGTTTTAAGAAATGATGGGAGGCCTTTACTAGCAGGTATTACGGTCAATATCAGCACCCAATTTAATGTTTTAACAGGGATTTCTGGACGAAAACGACTCTTTAATGCTGTTATATCTGGAGTGGGCATAACTGTAGAGTCCATGAAGCACATTTACAACTGGGAACACAAAGTCTGTTCACTTGTCCCAGGCCTGAGCCATTACCTGAAGATTAGGACTCCCAATGATACATTCTACTTTAATTTTATACTTCAGACTTCTAGGAGTCTTGCATCTGTTTTCCAGAAGCCACAAAAGACATTCTCTAATTACTTCTGGCTGAAAAACAGAGACTTTTAATTTTCTTGCAGAGAACACGCATGAACTACATACACTTCAAGTATACTGTGGTTGTCTCATTTTCTGTAAATACTGTACTTTTCCTTGCTGGCAAAGAAGAGCTTTTTCAAATCAAAATAATACTCCTAAAAGAGTCAGTGTAGTTTTCTGAAGGTCAGCAAAATCAGCTTTGCCAGAGCACCAGGGACTCCAATTACACATATTTACCTGATGTACTTTTATAGGACACATAATTCAAAAATTGCAGACTGCCTTTTATATTGTATACTATGCATTTTAATAATGTATTTATTATGTCGAGTTCTTTCTTTTGTGGTTTCTTGATGCTACTCCTCATTCAGAGTAGTTTCCTGGTTTTTCCTTATGTCAGGCAATGCAGTTAACCTTTAGCAATACTTAAAAATTTTGCAAGCCTTGTTTTGCATGATTTTTCTCCTGCATAAAACATTTGATTTTTCATCTGGTTTTCATTTTACACAATGATGTAGGTAGAGGCAAACTCTAAGACCTAGTAATTACAGCCTCATGGCAGCCCAACTGATGCATAAGAGATGTTTGCTAATTATAGTGATACGATGGCTCCCCTCCTCTGAAGGCTCATTGTGTTTCTTAAGGTGTCTCTTTTGTTCCTTAATCTAGTTGCTTATACAAGAGTACATTGATCAAACTGCTTTCTAGTAACAAATCATATTCTCAAAGAAATGTTTATTTTATAAAGTAGTCTCCTAGGCTTTGACAGCAAGACACAGTGCTGTTCCCCCTTAAGCAGGGCACCACCAAATTTGCCCCAGCCTTCAAGGCTGATGACAGATTTGCATTTCTCCATGGGTCTGCTTCACTGGCTTTACCCCCCCACCCCCCCACCCCGCCTGCCCCTTTCCAAAAATATAACGTAAGGTCATTATTCCTCAGACTAGGCAGTCACCTCACATCTGGGTCCTCACATAGGTTTTCACAAGTCACTCTCTTAATGACTTAGTTTTGAGCCACAAAACATTGCTGAAAGAATATTGGCCACCTTGAGAGAGTTTCGATCAAGGGATGTTTTAGATGCTTACAGAAGATGTCATTAGAGACAATCAGTTAAACTTGAGGTTGCAGTGGGTTAAAAATGGCCATAAATTATTTGCTGCTCCTCTCAGCAAGAGGTGAAATCGATTTCCTAACTGCAAATCCAGGCAAGCCTCAGGACTCATTTGGACTAATGGAATGCAGAAGTGACAACAGGTGACTTCTGAGTGCGATTTCAAAGACCAGACAACATCCACTCTTGCCCTCCAGATGCTCTGAAGCTGCTGTATCAAGAAGCCTGTGTACGCCTCCTTGGGCATGCAAGCCACTGAGAGAGGGCCTGCCATTGTCCAGCGCCAACTGCAAGATGAACAATCCAGCCATCCCAGCTGGGACATGAGCAAGTCCACATGAGACCAGGAGAAAGTTCTTATGAGAAACAATGAATTCTGGGTGTTTTAAGCAACAAAGTTGAGACTGTTTTCTACACAGTAATAGATAGTTAGAACCAAGGGGAAACCTACTAACACAGACTTAGTATTTATTCCTGCTAGGTTTATCTACACAATTCTAAGCATCAGATGACACTGGAAAACAACTTTTTAAAAAACATTTATTTAAAAAGCAATCAGTTAAGTAGTTAATTGTGTGAGCATAAATACACTTTCAAAAAATGAATGGAAAAAATATATTAAAGCACTGCATGGATGAAGATTTATGGCTCAAAATAACAAGTCCTATGACATGCATGACTCAGGAAGTGCTGTGTCTCTAATGACTTAGACAAAAGTAAGGACAGATGCTCTAAAAAACTGTTGGATTAAAAAAACAGTTCTCATGAGATGACAAAGCCACTGGTGTTAAACACTAAGGAAAATTTTAATAAAATTTTTCAGAAAATATGAAAATAAAGAGTATTTTCTCACTTAGCATTTTATATGTGACTAGATTATCTGTGATCCTAAATATATATAGATAAAAAATTTTATGAATGAACATTTCACCTGCCTTTGTAAACATTTACGTATTCAGTTCAGGTTGCTCCCCTCCAATAAAAACAAAAACAGAAAACATATTTTTGATTCTTCTTATTTGGGAAATAAGGGAACTACCCTCTATATATTGGACTTACGTCGTATTTTATAAAATGTCTGATATGGTTTGGCTGTGTCCTCACCCAAATCTCATCTTAAATTGTAGTTCCCATCATCCCCACTTGTTGTGGGAGGGACTTGATAAGAGGTAATTGAATCATGGGGGTGGTTACTCCCACGCTGCTGTTCTTGTGATGGTAAATGAGTTCTCACAAGATCTGATGGTTTTATAAAGGGCTTTTTCCTCTTTGCTCAGCACTTCTCATTCCTGCCATCATGTGAAGAAGGATGTGTTTACCTTCCCTTCTGCCACGATTTTAAGTTTCCTGGGGCCTCCTCAGACATGCAGAACTGTGAGTCATTTAAACCTCTTTCCTTTATAAATTACCCAGTCTTTGAAGTTCTTTATGGCAGAATGGAGGACTAATACAATGATAAAGCACAAAAGTATAATAAACAAATAGAGACTGCAACCTAGTAGAAAGTTACTTTAAGAAGATATACAAACTTATATTTATTATTTTCTAGAAACAACTGCAACACATTATATTACTTCTGAAGTGCATGTTTACCCAATTCTTAAAATATATCTTACTTTTAAAAGTGATAGAGGGAATGAAACTGTCTACTCTAATGCATGCTAAAACTTCTTAAGAAGCAAAGGGGTCCTGGAAACTTGTAGAAAACTTTTAATTCCATTTATGGAGGTTGATGAAAAATTTTTAGCTGAATGTCAGCAAAAGATGTTACCTAATCATCATGAAAAAATGCTCAAACTGGCTTTTCAATCATCAAAGTATGACTCACATGTGGTATACATATCTTTAAAACCTTACTGAAAGACCTGACCTCAGAAATATTTTTCCTCTAAAGTCCAACATGTTCACTGCAGAAAGTCCAGACAACTTAAGATTATGAAGAAAATATAATCTCATTAATCTTCCCATTCAAATATGCCCAATATAGCTAACACTTATCGAGTACTCTGTAGGTCAGTGGTCTAAATTCTTGATATACATTAATTCATTTAATCCACATAAGCCTATGAGTTATGAACCGTAATTATCTCCTTGTACACGAGAAAACGGATGTGTAGGGACGTTAATTAACCTTTAGTTATGTGGTCCGACAGCCAATGAAAGGAAGAACCAGGCATTCTGGTTTAAGGCTGCAAGCTCTGAATCACTACACATGCTGCTGCCACTTGGCTGGGATTCTACTTCTTTCCAGTCTTTTTTCTACATTATATATGTGACATATACATGTTGGACTTCTACAGCAATTTTTAAAATAACTATTGGCAAAGTCTCACCTTTACCAAGAAGTCTTTCTAGGTGTCTCCAAACCCACAGTCTCCTAAGTGGCTAATTTAGCAATTTCAAGCATATAGTATTTTACACTGTGATGTTTAGCTTGATGTATTGCACAGGTCACTGAATGCAGAGACCACATCTTATTTTATTTTCACTTTCCAACTTTCTGATACTATTTAAATGTTTGTAAATGCTAGAAACCTATGGGTGCTTGACATAGTTTCAGCAGAGTGGTAAGCTAAAAGGTAGTCTTCGAGCAATAATTTTCAAAAGACCTTTGGAAGTATTCCAGACCACAAGTGATTGATAAAAGAGATGCCATTAGAATCTAAAGTTATGGGGGGAAAACAGAAAATAAGAATAATCTGGAGGTTTTTCTGGAGAGGGAACTATTAATGAGGTTGTGTTAGAACAGGTCCTCACAGTTCTATAAACAACCTAAGGAAAAAAGGACACAATGAAACTCCCACTTTGATGGCTTTATTAAATAATTATGGGCAGAGAAAGGCAAAGCAAAAATAAAATCAGCAGAAATATTTTACAGGTTTCTCTAGATGACCAGAAAGCAGCAGGTAACCAGCGCCTGGGCAAGAGTACAAGGATGTGTTTGTTTAGGTGGTTGCCATGAGCAATGGCCCTACGATCACACTCCCTGGGCTTCAATCCCAGGTCAGCTACATTGTCTCAGTGGATCTTCAGTAACTGATTGTCCTAGGAGATTTACAGGTTAAATGTAAACAAATCTTCCACATGGGCCATGACATTAAAAAAAAGTATTTTAAGACTTTCTTGCTGGCCAGGCACAGTGGCTCAGGTCTGTAATCCCCGCACTTTGGGAGGCAGGTGGATCACCTGAGGTCAGGAGTTCGAGACCAGCCTGGCCAACATGGTGAAACCCTGTCTCCACTAAAAATACAAAAATTAGGTGGGTGTGGTGGTGCGCACCTGTAATCTCAGCTACTTGGGAGGCTGAGGCAGGAGAATTGCTTGAACCCAGGAGACGGAGGTTGCAGTGAGCCAAGATTGTGCCATTGCACTCCCGCCTAGGTGACAAGAGGGAAACTCCGTCTCAAACACAAACAAATAAGAGACTCTCTTGCTGAAGAACATTACACGAGATGCACACACACACACACACACACACACACACACACACATTAACTTCATAGAGTTACGTGGAATGTCATCATCAAATTTGGTACTTCATAAGCCTCAAGCATTTACACCCCTTCCATAACTAGAGTTTGCCACAGCAAAAGATACTTTCCTGTGTGTACTCCAAGTGTCTGGCACTTCTGGACACTTCATACTCTACTTGGGGATTAATATGTTACCTGGATAAATGCAAATACACACCGCTCATATTCACAGACAGCTTTAAGAAGGTAAAGATGACATCTCGAGAGAAACCCCAAGCAGCCAGAATTGCTTTCTATTTCCAAGGGTCCTTAGGAGTGGCATGCCAAGACAAACAGCATCCAGAGCAGAAAGGGGATGAAGGGTCTGGTTTCAGCAGGCAGGCAAGTCCAGAGCCCTGAACCTTGGAGGCCAGCACTGGGGTATGAGCACCCAGCATATGGGATTTCCCAGGAGCACAGCAGAACTGCCTTATGCACATTTAACTGGCCCATCACCTCTACAGAAGCAAAAAGCCAGCTTCTGCAATGAGATGCAGGCAGCACCTGAAAGGCGAGGCAACTCCCTCTTTTACAAATGAGGCAAATTTGAGTTTTACATTGAAAAGAAAAATGGTGTCTCTTCTAGACCTTAAATTTGTTGTTGCATGTTTACAACAGAAGAATTTATTCTTACATGCCTGCAATGCTGTTTGGTGTTCTCTCTTTCTCTTAACTAGGGTTTCTAACAGATAAAGGACTCAATATTTCCTTTAGCCTTTTCGCCTCTTCCACAGTCCATTTCCAGGGAAAGCTTTAAACGTAGATGACACTGACGTCACAGCATGCTGATAAAACTGGACCAACTATTTAACTCAGAAATAAAGTGCACTGCAGAGAACTGAGCTCAGCAAAGTCAATCCTTGGGGCTGCTACACAGAATATCTGACACCCTTAACATCTAAAACAGACTATTTAAACTGACCAGAGTCCAACAAGCAAAAAGGGTGTTCAACTTACCTAACTCGGATTCAGTAGTTTTAGCTGTTGTTACCAAAATAAATACAGGTTCATTACAAAAAGTTTCAAAATTAAAACATGTATAAAGAACCATTTACAGGTCAGGCATGATAGTTCACACCTCTACTCACAGCACTCTTAGAAGCTGAAGCAGGTGGATCACTTGAGGTCATGAGTTTGAGACCAGCCTGGCCGTCATATGAAATTGTTTCTACTAAAAATACAAAAATTAGCCAAGCATGGTGGTGTGTACCTGTAATCCCAGCTACTTTGGAGGCTGTGGCAAGAGAACTGCTTGAATCCAGGAGGCGGAGGTTGCAGTGAGCCAAGATTGAGCCACTGTACTCCAGCCTGGATGACAGACCAAGACTCTGTCTCAAGAAAAAAAAAAAAGAACTGAAGTTTTGTATGCCTATCCAACCCCAACCCCAACATCATTGATGTGTTTCTTCCCATTGTTATTCTACTTCCATGTCCATTATTATAGTATACAGATGAGATAATATTATACAGAGTATTTTTAAACTTGCTCTTTTAACAATGCATTTTGAACTGTTAGGTATGTTTTGATTTTTTCCTATTAAAGCTTTCAAAGAGTGACTTTCCCCCCCAGTTTTATGGAGGTATAGTTGACAAATAAAAATTGCATAATTTAAGGTATACTAGTTGATATGACAGTATGTCCATACGTTGTGAAATCACCATAATCAAGATAATTAACATATCCATCACCTCTCATGCTTTTTTCTTTTTATTATGGATATTTGAAAGATAAACACTCAAAAGACACCATCACTCTGTAGTGCCAAGATATTCAGTTTTATTAAATATTCTCCATTGACTACCTTGCATTTCCACTATTTTTTTTTCAGTTACTGAAAAGAGTGAGTTGATGAGACACCCTGGCATTTAAAAATGCTATAAAATCATGCGCTTTGCTTTTGAGAAGGAAGCAAATAGCTGTTGGAGTTACTGTTAATGACAGCATTTTCTGAGGAGCTGATTATATGCCAGGCATCACCTTGTGGCACATTTCTTCACAGATTTCAGAATGTGTAAGGTTTGATATGAAAACTAAACCCAATACTGTGCCTCTTCGAAACCTCTGTAGCTGTATTTTCCATCTCCAAAGACTTGCACACATACAAACAAATAACAAAACAATAGAAACTATACGAAAGGGAAGAAGTAAAAGGTAATAAAGAGGTCCACTTAGATTATTCTGTTCATTTTACAGCATGCCCACCCACACTGGCATTTAGTAGCAATAACAAAAATCACTGCTAACATTTACTGAGCCTGCACTGGGTGCCAAGCGCCTGGTGTCTCCTTACAGGGCCTGGGGAGAGGTGAGTGGAAGCCCTTACCACAACTTATGGTGTTGAATTTGTGCCTGCTTTATCTGTTGTGCCACCAGGCCCCTTTCATTAAAGCCTCCAGAGGTAATAACAGCAACCTCTTTCCTAGAAAGGTCATCATCTGAGGATCAGAGGGTTTAAGAAACTCTCTGGGGAAGGGAGGATCACACTGTGAAAAATCCTATTAGCTACTGCTGTAAAGGTTATGAAAACCAAGCTTTAATAAAATGTTCTACAACTTTAGCCACATAAGAAAAAAATGCAAAATGGACAAGAGGCAAATGGTTAAGACTGCTCAGAGATGTCTGAGTATCTGAGACATAACAGCAATTCTGGGTACATTACTGAGCACTTACTACACATCAGATACAAAGAGAAAGGAAATGTTACAGCCTGCGCTATGAGGAATTGCCAAAGTCCAACCATTCTGACCTACAAGAAAAAGGAGGTTTCACAGGGCACCCTACGGCAGTTTCAGTTTTGAGACTATCAACTAGAAACTACTTAAAACATGTCAAAAGAAGTCCCTGGATCTTTAAACTTCTTGGCCACAGCAACTTTCTGGATGAAAATGCTTTTCCCTCAACAACTTCTAGTGTGTGGATTTTGCTGAGGGCCACGGCAGAGTTTTTTTCCATACTACATTAGAAGGGCTGTTTTGAGGGAAGGCACTTCTTGGTGGTGGGGGTGGGGGGTGGGGTAAGGTGAGGGGGAGAATTTTTTTTTTTAAAACAAAGCTAAGAGGCCGAGGTTCACCATCTGGCTCTGCTACTCCCTGACTGCTAAAATATAGTAAATAAGCTCGGTCCACAAGAACAGAAGCTGTGTGAGGGCAGGAGCCTCCTGTGTCTTGGACACTGTGTCCACCATCTACAGAGTAAGACCCAGCACAGGGAAGGCACTCAATATATGTTGAATGAATGAGCAAATTAATGAATGAATAACTCTGGGTGAAATTCACTGGAGGAAGCTTAGCTTCTGTTTCTCCACCTGGCATGATACCACGGGCGACCCAGTGAGGATATTAAATGGGAGATGTGTGTAGTGCTTCATTATCTGTAAACCAGTATTTTTGGAGAGTACAGACCTGAAGACAATCTTACCACCACATTGCACCAAATAATCGTCACTGTTCTATAAGGCCAATTTCAAGCCACTCAAAAGTACTTTTTGCATGGACTCACAGTTGTCTGTCCTTACATTTATTTCTCAATAAATGGAACCAAATAACCCAGCACACTGCCATGACCATTCATCAGTGAGGAAACAGTTTCAATACAAGTTTTTTTGTAATGGCTTCCTCTACTATGGGATTTCAGGTGAAGCTCAGATTTCAAGGTTTTGCCATACATAATTCAGATGGCTTTCCAGCTTGTCTGAAACATTTTATAGTTGCCATGAAGTATTTCAAAAATTCTGCTGAGAATGATTCTCCCATTTACATATAACACAAAATGCGTACGAGTAAAATTTAAGTGCGGTGTCTTCACACTGAAGCTAAGCAATGAATTTATCAAATTCTGTATCCTGGAAGATAGACCATGTTTCTGAAGATGCATGCTTGGAGTTGATCTAATTTATGAGTGAGCAGATGATTTTTTATTACACCATATGCATCCACATGAAGAAATAAACAAACTCTGGAAAAAGCCTGAGTTCAGCAGCTGGAAAGTGGGATGAGAACTTCCAGGTCCAGCTTTGCTTCCCACCACATGCCTATGTATTTCCAGGCACCCAGGTTCTGCCTCTCAAAGGCACCGCACCATTCTGAATCAAGTAAACAAGCCTGGATGTGCAAAGATGGGGCAGAATTCCTTCCACCCCTCTGAAGACAACAGCCCAGGTAAGGAATATTGAGCTCTTGAGTGGTTTTCCATAATTTATCATCCTAGGATAGAGAAGAAAAAATACCCCATAACCTCTCCCTAGCCGATCTCTGGAAATAGGTTGACTCATTTCATTTCTGTGGTTTTTCAGAGTAAAAGCTCTGGAGTCTTCATGGCAGTAGACAGATTTTTTTCCTTAAAGCTTATAAGCCTTTCTTGAAGAAGAAAAACTAAACGCTCAAAAGTATCGGTAAGGGACAGCAACACCAACAATACCACCACGAAGACTGATATCGTTGTGGGTGCCTCTGTCACGGTCCCAGTTAAAAGATACAAGTCCCTGATGCAAAGGCAGTCCCTTGGTAAGAATCTGGTCTGGAAAGTCTTAGAGATATAGTGCAGTGACCTGTAAGCGGGTAGAAGAGGGGACCGCTTCAAGGAACTCCTCCTTAAGCTTCTGGTCCAGGTGCAGCCATCTGGCTCTATCAGCTTTCTGCTCATAAGACAGAGGGAAGAGGCTCAGCTGGAAACAACTGCATAGAGTCAAGAGGTTACCTCCAAGAGATGCTGAAACTCCCTGTCACGTGAGGTCATGTGGGGTATAAGTGGGATTAGTGCCTACTTTCATGGCTCCAGAAAAAAGGGTAAAGACAAGTCTTTTCTGTTGTTGCTGAAGCTGAGTCCACTGCAGACTCAGACCAGAGATGGGTCAGGCCAGAGACAGAGTCAACTCTAAAGCTTGCTTTTATTTACTCTTGGCAAGTCCCAACTTCCTGGTTCTAAGGGGAATGGAGCGGGGGAGGGTTAAAAGTCTCATAAAAAGGCTCCAAAGGCTTCTTGGACACCAAAGAGCTCTTACAAAACTACATTTTGATGAGCTATATGTAAATGAATCAGAAACATATGGATTTCATTTCCTTCATAATACCCAGGGGTTTCAGAATGAAGAGGTGGGGGAGTGTTTGCTGAGATGAGTCTGTGCTCTGGTGAAAATGTTAAAGTGGGGGAAGCTTCAGACATATGCTAAACCTAAATTAAGACTAGGCCAACACCCCTGCACCCGCACCCTTTCCTCTTTAGGGCTTTGGTATCCAACAGCTAATCTTAGCTGCTAAGGAGAGAGACAGAAAGCACTACATACCCAAATCTGACCGGAGCTTGGGGTCTGTGGCTTTCTCTGATGATGTTTGAAGAATTTGGAAGTTTCTTGTAACCAGCTCCAAAACACTGAATATTTTGCTGGCTGCTGGGAGTCATGAAGCAGAAAATACAGACATTTTATTTCCCCAGATTCCACTAAAGGGGATGCAGGCAGAATTTCACTGAGAGGTGAACACTCTGTATGCTGAAACGAAGGAGGGATCCTACTTTTGAGCACTCTCTAATTTGAGGCTCTTTGTAGCACACACCCTGGAGCTTCGACTGTCTTGTGGGCAGCTCAACCTAAATGACTTCCCTGGGATGCGGGCTAGAGAGGGAGTGGGCAGACATCCATATTGTAAGATTGGTAATCTTGGCCTCTGCCTTTTCACACAAGCATTTATTAAGCTAATGAATTATGAGGAAGCAATAAAGAAGCTAGGAGGTTTCTACAGTGAGCTGCTTGAGAGGGTCAATCATTCAACACCTGTTTTAGTTAAAAATTAAATGGATTGTTTTAATTTTATATGTCAGAAAGCCAGTGTGTCTGAGTCAAGAAAATTGATTGTCCCCATATAAAGAAAAAGATAAAACAAAAAGCAGGGTAACAGATGCTGGCGGAGAAGTCATCAGGAGAAGTGGAAAACCGACAAGCGTTAACAAAGGCAGTCACGACAACGGATGAGAAAGAACTGACACAGCTGGAAAAGAGAGAAAATCATGCAGAAAATGGCACCTGCCCCATGCCAGGCACAAAGCTGGTTGTTAGGGGGAACATCAAACATCACAAAAGCCATTTTCTTTTCATAGGTCAAATGGTTGGTGGCATATCTCTTCTCGCCTCTGAACACAACTACAGTCACTTTCTGCTGATAATAATGTTAAGCTTAATTACACAGAGGTTGCACTCGAACATTTCCTTCCTTATAGCTAAACTGATGCCATTATTTTTCATTTAACTGCAGAATAAGGAGTGCTCTGTTCATGAAGTCCAGGAATTGCTAATACAACAATGGTGAATGCAGTGGCGGTGCATGACTTCAATTTTCATGATTACTATTAATTAGGGGTCTGTCAAATGGACAGAATAGGCTCTTTTCTTCTCTATCAGCTACCAAAGGGCACTTTACTCCAGAGAAGTTGCGTGGCAGGAAGAAAGAGTGAATCAAGCTGCACTGTCTGCTGTAGGCTTGGGTTCAAAGTCCAGTCCCACAAGGCCAAATCTCAAGTCTCTGGACACAGAATGTCTGCTTATAAAAGTTCACTGTTCCATAAAATCAGGTGAGGCCAAATGGAGGATGATGCAGCAAGTATACTCCTGGTACTTGGCAAAGGTGGCATCCTTTGATGCCAAACATTTCATACTGGGTTTTTCACTTATAGACTGAGGGAAATGTTTTGAAAAGGAAATGGAACTACAAGTCTCAAGAACTGGATAAAGAGAAATTTAGGGTGTGCAATTAAATAAGAAATGGATGTGTCTCATCACAGACTGTACATTGTACAGTTAAACTGCCCTCTGTAGGGGGCCAAATGCCATGTTTGTTTGAGTCACCTGCGCACTTCTGTGCCATATTTCATGCTGCCCAGGGAATTATTCACCACATCTTAAGCTACATGTCTCACAATCCAAAGGCAATTTGCTAACTTTAGTACAATTCTACTGTTTCTTGTAGCATTTTTTAACTTAAAAAAAACTTCTCACCTGCCTCTAATCCATGTCCTTTCAGCTCCTGGACCCTGGCTGCCTGTTAGTTAGTGTAGATATTGGCTTTGGAAACATAGGGTATGGTCCAACTTGCCTAGGAAGTGGGAAGCATAATATTTTAATATTTGTGCCTTAAGCAGTTGTTAAAAGCACGGGAAATCCTATCTTTTTTCTTGTTATAAAATCATATAAAGCTACTGGAAAGATCCCTGTAGGCCAGTGGTTTTCAAAGTGGGTTCCTAGAACTAGCAATAACAGATTCACCTGGGAACTTGTCAGAAATGCAGAGTCTCGTCACCACCCACGGACCCCCAGATCTAACGAACCAGAAATTCTGGGGTGTTACCCAGTGGTCTGCGTTTTAACAGGCCCTTTAGGTGATTCCACTTCAAGTTCAAGTTTGAGAATGGCTGTTCTAACCACTGGTTCTCAATCCTAGCTGCATATTATAATCACCTGGAGAGTTGTTTTTAAAAACAATCAATACCTGGTCTTAGCCTAGACCAATTTAACCAGAAATCTCTAAGGTAGGGCCCAGGCATCAGTCTATTTAAAAACCCCCCAGCTGATTTGACTGCAAAGTCAAAATTGAAAACCACTGTTGTAAGTAGAGCTGCCCTGTGCAGCTTCAAGCCAAATCTCATGGCAACAGACGTTGCCAATAACTGCAAGTAGTTACCCCAAAGCAACTTATATTGTTGATTAAAAGCTTTTTGAAAAATGAAGGCATACCTTTATATGGTGTGTCTACCCAAAGATGTCCTGGTCTAATATCAGGTTTATAAATTACAAAGAAACAGAAATGCCAATGATCAGGGTAAGGAGAGGATGAATAAACTGATACTGAAGCAAAATCAAAACAAAACAAACACAGCTTCTGGGCCTGCTTCAGGAATCAGTGGGTTTGTTGGAACAAGGATCATATAGACAGCAATGCTCTGAAGTGTCTCTGCCCTGGAGAAGCAGAATGTTGCACTGTTTTGTTTTTTTTTTTAAATGTTTATAATGAGAGTATCAGTAAGAAAGCAAGTTACAACCGAACAGTACAGAATAGTGCTGTATGCGGTCAGAGAACACCTTATGTCTGAGGTTGTAAAAACCGTGAGTGAAACAAGATACTTCGAACAAGTAAACCAGCTAAAACATCCCTGTATGTGCAGGGTCAAAGGTATAATATTGCCCATTTTTAATTTAGGTTTAATTTTGTCACTCCTGTTGTGACTTGTTAAGAAAATGTATTTTTTTGAGAGGTGGATACTGCAGCCTGTAGGAGAAAATGATACACTGACTTGGATGAGCTTTGAAATACTTTGGTATAGAAAGGAAAAAGGGAGGGAACCCAGAAAAAAGAATGTAGCAAAAATCACCAGCTTTGTCAAATGAAAGTAATGGCTACCATTGTTAAATGTTCCTTTGGCATCATTTGAAACTTATATAAGGCCAGGTGCAGTGACTCACACCTGTAATGCCAGCACTTTGGGAGGCTGAGGTGGGAGGATTGCTTGAGCCCAGGAGTTTGAGACTGGCCTAGGCCACATAGTGAGACCTCGTCTCTATAAAAATAAAAGAAAAATAGCTGGGCACGGTGGCATCTACCTACGGTCCCACCTACTTGTAAGGCTAATAGGGGAGAATCATCTGAGCCTGGGAGGTTGAGGCTGTGGTGAGCTGTGATTGCACCACTGCACTCCAGCCTCGTGACCTTGTCTCACACACACACACACAAAAAAAGAAAAGAAATAAATATATATAATTATCTCCCCACTTCTAATATTAGAAGCCCACAGAGAAAATCCTAAAAGTGCTAAAGGATCATATTCTTGAGATGCTACCTCCTTGAAGCAGTAGACCAAACCTATGGTTATACCTGAATGTGATTTTATTTATTTTTCATAGCAACACAAAGGCCATTACCTTTCCTCTGTTGTACCTGTGAAAGGCTTGAGGCCTGGAGAAGGTCAGTAATTCTTAATGCCACACTGCTAGGCAGTGGCTGAGCTGAAATACCCATGCATGTCCAAGTGACTGATGCCTATGACCTTCTATCCCCATTCACTGCCTCTCCTCCTTTGTGGACAGTCCTCCCTATGCTGAGTTTAGGGTCAGTGGTACAAACAGAAACACTCCAGTCATGTGGGGCACATACATTTTCTCACTCCTTCTCAAATCCTCATTTTCTGTCCTCCCAGTTACTCGTCTCAGGACCTCAGTTTCCCCACCTAAATGCTGCCTCTTAGGTTTCATGTGGGAATTAAAGGAGTGTGTGTATACCTATATATCTTAGAACAGTCCCTGGGAAATAGCATTATATACATAATCACTATTATACTTCTTCTGCCCTAGTAACTTTCTCCCTTATGAAGTGTCTTTATGACTAACTTTAATTGGCTAATAGCTGGACATGGCAGCAGATTCAATGAGGAGTTTACACAATTATCTCATTCATTCCTCATAACCCTGTAAAGTTAGGGTGTTTTCTTCTCTAGAAGAAATATGAAATACCAAGAACTTATGTTTATGGTGTGTACGAAGTGTGCATGGGCATGTATGTGTGTGTGTGTCCACAGTAGCTTTCAAAAAAACAGTTCATTCTTATCAACTAGATTCTGGAGAACATAAGAGAAATATGATTAAAACGTTACAGACAAGGCATCACTACTTAAGTTAGCGAATTCTAATTGGACCTACCTAGTCGTCTGCTTACAAATTATTTGCCCAAGGAAAATAGGTGCTATTCTTTGGAAGAAGTATGATTAACAAACACTGTTTAGTATTTGAAGATACTCAAATAAGGTATTTGGAAAACAGATCTTCAGAAGGAAGGTAAATGTTTCTATTAGAGGATAAACAACACAATCCTACCGAACACAGTTGCTCAATGTGATGACTCATGCAGCCTCAGCCTACTAGAGACTCCCTAAGGATCACGCTATAATAAACACAACCTACTATGTGCTCACCACAGTGGCTTGATTCCCTGGTGAGGAGAAGTATCCGGTAACCCTAGTCTGAATACTTTAAAGAGGGAAAATTAACATATAAAGCAGAATAATTAAAGGTCAAGGTAGAGACTACAAGGAAGGGAAAGTGTTTTGAAAACGTGAAACATTTCATACTTGACTCAAGGTAAGTGGACATGTCTTAATTCCAAAAATAGCCTATAAAAATGCATCAAGGGGCCGGGCATGGTGGCTCAAGCCTGTAATCCCAGCACTTTGGGAGGCCGAGGCGGGTGGATCACGAGGTCAAGAGATCGAGACCATCCTGGTCAACATGGTGAAACCCCGTCTCTACTAAAAATACAAAAAATTAGCTGGGCATGGTGGTGCATGCCTGTAATCCCAGCTACTCAGGAGGCTGAAGCAGGAGAATTGCCTGAACCCAGGAGGTGGAGGTTGCGGTGAGCCAAGATCGCGCCATTGCACTCCAGCCTGGGTAACAAGAGCGAAACTCCGTCTCCAAAAAAAAAAAAAAAAAAAAAAGCATCAAGATGGGAAGGTCATGCACCAAATTCAGAATAGTCCTTACACTTCTGAGGTAATTAACATGGTTGACACAATTATCTCATTTATTTCCCCTGACTATGACGTAAGAACTATTAGAGACAAGCGAACTAAAGGTCAGCAAAGCAAAGTAGCCCAGACCCAGTATCTGAACTCAAGCCTTCTAATGTCACAGTTTATATCTTAAGAATTCCATGGTGTGACTTCAGAAAACACAGGAAGAAATGTCAATACAGGCTGGAGGAGTTGGCTAAGATGACAGGAAGATTATCTTGAGCTCTGGCAAAGTAGTGGCAGCATCTGGAGAAGCGAGGAAGGCATGGACAGGGTGACAGGAAATGCTGGAATATACGTGATGCACACATCCTCAGGAAGCTCATGTTGGCCAGAGCCACAGAGGGCATAAGGACTCATGGAAACAAGAATGAGAAAGAATGGAGCTGGAAGGAAGAAACTGACAACTATATATAACTATCTCACTGGCAGCTGGAGGTGCAAAATGGAGGCCCATGATGCCTGGACATCTGGGCATGACCAGCACAGAGCTGCTGAGTGAAGGTTATATGCAGCCTTAGATGGAGAATCGAGGTCCAAGGATTGATGTGGAGAATGGCCACCACTTAGGGCAGAAGAAAGGTCTGATGAAGGGGAACGTGTATTTTTACAGTCTTATATACACCTATCAAGTTCCATCTGGATTCAAATCCAGCTATGCAGCTGACTAGCTGTGACACTGACCAAGTCACAAAACTTCTCTGAGCCTCATTTTACTCAAATATAAAATGAGAGTAAGGAGGTATATAATCTCTCATGGGATTGTTGAAAGAGGACAAAAAAAAACAAAAACAAAAACAAAAACAAAAAAAAAACCACACACACATACTGCCCCTCAAGATGAGAACAAGGCCAGGCAGGCACAGATAAGTGCTCTGTAAGTGTATCCTTGCTGCTGTCATCGTCGTCATCATCATCATCATCATCCATACAAGTGTGGTCCACAGTGTTGTTTGCAACAGTGAAAAATTAGAAAGAAACCATAATGTATGTTAAAAGAGAAATGGCTAAGGAAATGAATTATCTATACCATGGACTGTCACACTGCAGTTTTCAAAACTGAGATAGAGACTTCTATAACCTAACTTAGAAAGGCCTCTGAGACATAAAGATAAGAGAAAAAAATAAGCCAAATTCCAGAATTTTCATCCACACTCACTGGCAGTGACTATGCTTTTTCACACAAACATCCTAAGTACCTTGGTAATTTATCAGTAGAATAATAATAATAATAATATTCATACTTCTTTAAAGGAATAGCACCTATTTTCTTTGGGCAAATAATTTGTAAATTATGGAGTTACGAAAAGCTCCAGAAAGGATAGGTGTCCATGTTAATTAAACTACCAGATTCTTAAAACATGTTGCTTCTGGTCAGGCGCGGTGGCTCAAGCCTGTAATCCCAGCACTTTGGGAGGCCGAGGCGGGTGGATCATGAGGTCAAGAGATCGAGACCATCCTGGTCAACATGGTGAAACCCTGTCTCTACTAAAAATACAAAAAATTAGCTGGACATGGTGGTGCGTGCCTGTAATCCCAGCTACTCAGGAGGCTGAGGCAGGAGAATTGCCTGAACCCAGGAGGCGGAGGTTGCGGTGAGCCGAGATCGCGCCATTGCACTCCAGCCTGGGTAACAAGAGCGAAACTCCGTCTCAAAAAAAAAAAAACATGTTGCTTCTTTATCATGCCAAATGGGCAAACCAGAACAATTCTGCTCTAGATGACTTTTAGAGAGCATGTCTAATAACTACTAGATTTTTCTCTTATATTTTTTCATTTGATGAGGTTTGAGCCCAAGCCCTCAGTGGCAGCGAAAGGAGCAGATTCCAACAGGCCTGATTAGCTGTCGCCTATTTTAATCACCAGACAAAGCAGGTAAGTTGTAGAGGGGATAGAAAAATTAAACATGTCTGTTTTTGCTTTTCAGAGGCAATTAGAGGATTTATAGCCAATGTGGTGGTGTTTTTTGAATCAGAGCCAGTATTTTTTTTTTCTTTCAGAGAGAATTATACCATAATCACTGACATTTTTAAGGACTATTTTGGAGCCAGAACTTTGTTTCTCTAGAACAAGCACTAGTTACTAAAACTTGCCATGTCACTTGGGACAAGGAAGAAAATATGAGTGTGAGGCCCTGGGAAGCTCTCAGAAGAGACACCTTTGTTCTCAAAGTAAAACGGCAAAATAAAACAGCTGCAATGGTTATTGAAATGCAGAGCCAAAATCTGACTCCACAAACCTGTAGGGAGAATCCTAATTTGCAGAGATTCCCACAGTCCAGGATGTTTAGAAAGAATCCAACTCTCTAAAGTAATGAAAACTTTCCCACTGGCATTTTGTTAAAAGTATTGTTCTCCTTGGTATCCCCTTTCCTTATGGAAAATCAGGGTTGTCTTCAGGCTCGCACTAGTATGATGACCTCCAATTCCACATTGCTTGAGTCGGAATCAATGGCACGTGTATGAAGTTGTATACTTTCGGGAGGTAAAACTGACAGAAGATATACACAGTGAATTTAATAAAAGGAGAAGAGAAAACGCTAGGAAAAGATCAAAGTTCAGGATTTGAACTTTGGAGAGGAGAAAGGAAAGAGTCCATGTTAACCTTGGTTTTCTATTTCTGAATTGAAAGCAACTATTTAAAGTGTAGGAAAAGAAAAAGAATAGGCTTAAACACAATCTATAGCTGGATTTATATTTTCCTTCCACATCCTTATCGTTCTTACATACATAAATTCAATTGTAACTCTAGTACTTAATACATACAGAGAACTATGCTAATCACTGGAGAGGGTGATTTGGAAAAGGCAATAATTACAAAATATGCTTAAGGATTCATAAGAGAAAATTCCTAGAAATGCTCCCTACCTCCCAATTTTCTTTCCTCAATTCACCACTGACTATGAAATCCTCTTAACCTTCAATATCCTCATCTTTAAAATGAACATAATAATTAACAACACGCTCTTTCCTCTTTGAATTTTTCTAGTGGCTTAAACATCAAGAAAATCTCACATTTAATAAGTAATAATAATGCTATATGAAAGTTTTTCATTCAAGAAAAATATTTAAATAAAAAGATTTTTCCAAAAATGGTTTCAGAAAGTAAGGATATAAAAGTTATCTAAAACAGCAAATTATCATTTTAGAATATAATTATATTGAAATATAATATATAATAATACAAATAGTAATATAATTTGCCCTTTTCCTGTTGAAAAATATAATGCTATCTCACCCAAAAAAGAGGTATCAAAACTTTCATACATATTTTTAGCAAAAGATTTCAGAAAGCTAAGTAAAGGTCATCTTTTCCTTTGATGAATCTTTATGGTGGACTTCAGGATGTCAGGTGTGGGGCGTGATGCTAGAGATAAAATGGTGGACAAATAGGGGGAGGAAAATATTACTCAACTAATCATGCTAATCCTTAACTAGAAACCCTGGTAGAGACAACCCCTCAGTGCATGGAGATGCTTTCATGCTAGGAATCAAAGGCAACCCTGAAGAATGACAGCTGAGCAGCTCTTTGAAGGACACCAGAGGTCACACAGCAAGTCAACTTCAGTGAGCCAGGAACTCCAGTACCTTCCAGCCGGAGGCTCTTCCCGACTTGTCTCCTTCAGGAATGCTGGGGGCTACGATTTGAGTGCTCCTCCTGGAATTCCATGGTGGAACCCTGAACCGTGCACACCTGACCGAGGAGCAGCCTTTCCTCCCAGCGGCTGCCCCTCGGAATCTGCCTGTCTTCTTCTTTCCAGCCCTTCCCATGCGCCCCTGGGACTGTCCCGTCCTGTCCCTCCCATTACTGAGAGTTTATGACAATAAGACACCCAGCAGCAAGGCTGGCGCTGACAGATGCAGATATGGTTTATCCATCCTTCTTTCCCAATCCCCTCACCACTGTGCCCAGACCCCGCACAGAACTTGGTCAAAGGCTCTTTCCTCTTTCACCCTGTCCTTCCAGCAGCTGCACAGGGAAAAAACTCTAAGAGCCTCAGCCTTCCCTCTCACAAGGGAAAGGCTAAGAGCTGGAGTTCCTGAACTCAAAAACAGCTCACTGATGGGAAGCCAGCTGCTTTAAAAAAGAAACAACACAAGTATTCTTTATTTTATAAAACCTATTCCGTTTCTGCGGGGGGGGGGGGGGGGGGGCGGGGGGGAGGGAAGGAGGGTGAGTTATATTAGAGACAACAGCTGCTTCAAGTTAATAAAATCTGAGGTATCTTCGCTTGGAACCTGATCACTAGTTTTAAGTTGTATTTCTGTGACTATTTCTCATCTTATGATATGAATTTTTCATTCTTGTGTGGCAGTAAAATTGAGCATGTGGTTATTCTTTATTCCCATTTTAGGTTAACAATGATACACTTTAAATCCAAGGCTTCATATTACATACTATGTAATCAAACTAATGACTGTAAATAACAGAAAAGTAATTACAAAGATGGAATTTATCTCAGCACTTTTAACCAATTAATTTCACTGGCAATTTTCTGCCATTTACTATTTAAATGTTGTATCTTATGTCTAACAACCAACAATAAATTTCTGAAAAAATATTTAAAGATATGGGAGACTATGTTGTTATAATGATTCAAAAGTCATGCAATAAAATTTTAAAACTCTGTAATCAGTGAGTTTTGTAAGGTTAAATAACATTTACTTCAACTTATGTCTTACAGACAGGAGAGAGAAACAAAAACACAAAAACTCAGAGTTAAATGGTATGACCTCAATTTTTTTCCGTGCGTAAAAAGGAAAAACACACTAAAGTGTTATGTGATTATCTTTGGGGAGTTGAATTTCACCTTGTCACATATTTTTCTGTATGCACTATAAAGTGAAAATGCGTAATTTTTACATTAAAAAAGTTTATATCTTTTTTTTCTTTAGAACTGAAAAAAATCAAATACAGAAATTCGGTTTCCAAAAATAGTCCTCTAGTATAACCAGTTATGTTTACGTAATACCAATACAATTTTTGGCTAGCTCTATACCAAGGAGGGAAAGCTGTTTGGTTATGTGAAAAAAAAAAAAAAAAAAAAAAAAAAAAAAAAAAAAAAAAAAAAAAAAAAAAAAGAATCTCCAGAATCATACCTGGAAAGTAAGCAGAGAGATAATTTAAAAAACAAAGTACTAAATATCAATCTTAAATGTCCTAATTTTTGTACAGTATGATAGTTTCTTCTAAGGTATTAGTATCACTGCAAGGTTCAAAAATACTGTTTGGAAAACTAAATTTTCTTAATCTATCATTAACAACTTTCCACAGAGCAAATTATGGCTTCTCTCGAAATATGATATCTACTCCAACAAAAGAGATATATAGGCAAAAGTGGATAAACTAGATGATTCATCCTTCACTGGCCTTTCTGCAGTCAGAGATACAGCACCCAGACACAGAAATGTGAATGAGCAAACTCTCCTTCCTCTTTTTTTTCCTGTTCAGTCCATTCCCTGGGTCAGGGGCTGGGACCCAGAGGACCCGATAAAGAAAGGGAGAAGTAGGTCTCTAAGCCTTTGGAAAATTCATTCCAAGATAAACACAGCAGGCTCTCTCGATTCCTTGCAAATGCAAATGGAAGGGGAAGGTAAATAAAGAACTGTAATTAACTAAATATGCTGCATAAGCTTTACAATAACCTCTTAATCATGGACTCTCTTAAGCCTGTGAGTTTAGATATTAACCCTGCAAGCCGGGAACACCACAGAGCTGCACTGTTTGACAGCCTACGCAAGGGGATCACAAGTGCTTCCAAAGACACGCTTCTGCTCTGCTTGGCAAGCTGCAGGACGCTTCAAGTTTACCCAAGAACTTGTTGATGGAACCGACTATATGTCTGTTCCTAGGCTATTTCAAGAGAAATGCTACAGTACTGTTGAGACACAGTGCCTACCCTCAATAAGACCCCAGGAAGCAGCCGGAACACTCAGGCAGACACAATTAACCACAATTACTGGGATGGCAGGGGTTGTCAAGGCCTTTCTCTGGCTGATGCCTTTCAGTGGTTTTGGAATTAATATTCTGCGGGGTTGACAATGTTGTTCCCAACCTGAAGGCTTACCTGAGAAAGAGTTACTCAACACTGTGGTTTTGTTTTGTTTTAAATGCAGTTTCACAGTTTGACCCAGCAATGTGTAGAACTTTATTTTCTTTTGTGTCTGGTGCTATTTTATGGAAGGGGTAACAACCCTCAATGATAGTGATATTAATAAAAGATGAGGTTATGACATTAAATGAGGTCTAATCTACAAAATATGTTGACATAAGAATCCAAACAAGAAAAGCTTCCAAACTTGTCTCAGGAGTCTATACAAGAAGAACCTCTCTGTTTGGTGTGAAAGTGTCTTAAACACCTCTCACACACTTGCTAATTTCCCTTTTGCACATGGGCTTCAGGCCTTGGAGGCTTCAGCTGATGTGAAGATGCTGTTTTTCACTGCACATCAAAGCCACCTTCTAGTTACTGCATGTGATACTTATTTCCTATTTATGTAAGAAAGAAACGGTTTGCTTTTTAAAGTAAGTTGACATTTTAAAAGAGGGGATTTAAATAAAAACATTAAATAACAACGTGGATAGAAGGATAGATGGTGGTATCTAAATGACTGAAGTTTGGCCAAGGCTGGAATATAGTTTCAATGCATGTGCAATTAAAACAAAGTAAAATGAAAGCCTAAACAACTAGAGACTATCTCACCACAAAATCATCTTAGTTCTTCTTTAGAGTCAATATTTACATTCCCAGAGAACATGTGAGTACCCAGTTCATTTACAAAGTACATACACTATTTTCTGTCAAGGGCGGGAGCAGCTCTGCCATGCCCACTGTCACTGACATGATGTGATTAGCATGGGCTATGTTAAAGCTTACGTTTCTGCAGGGGACATCTCCCAGAGTCTGCCCCAGACAATGCCTACTCTCAAGAGAACCAACAATCTGTAGGTACGAACATGACTTTAATCCAATAAGGCTTGAAACCTTTTTTCTCAAAACCTTTCCCCTGAAAACTCTCAAGAGAAGAAAAACATTTTTGAAGAGCTCCTTTTATGTACTAAAAGCTGTGTAGAACAATCTGCACCAATCTGCCAAATTTGACTATTACAAGCAACCTATGACCTATTACTGTCCCCATTTTACCGATGAAGAAACAGAGGCCAGGAAAGAAAGAGAGAGTGAAGTGACAGAATTCAATTTTGAGGCTGAGTGCTCCCCACCCCCCAACTATACAAGGGTGTGTTTGGGAGCAAAAGCTCTGGAACACAATATACAGGTGGAGAACCAAGACCTTCCATAAGAAAATCTGCACCGCTGTACATGTGGTGGAAGAACCGGGAAACTGTTTAAGCATATCTGCTCAACGGCATGTCAGACACATTTTGGTTCACTGAGAAATACTCAACCTACTCCTCATTCAAAGGGATTTAAATGTTTAAACGCACCTTTGCATACTCAATTGTATCTGCCCCTTTTCCCATATTCTTGGGATGGAAATGTTCGGCAGACGGATCCCTTCGTATCAGCATGAGATTAATTTTATGGAGATGGAGGTTTTAGAACACAGATATTTCTGTGTTTAGCACAGCCAGGGCCGAGCCTCACTCATGATCCAGAAAACTGCATTATTAGGAGTAAAAGATTTCTTAATGCAGAAAGCCTCCTAGGCTCCAGGTGACTGACAGTGAGTCACGGCTAGTGCGCATGAAATGAGTCTGGCACATTTGTACACTGAACTCTATTTGCTAGGTCTAAATGGTGTTGGTCAGAGAAACGGGGAAGGGAAGGGAAGAGAAGAATAAGCAACTATGTAAACAGCTCATCTGCAGAAACCATGCAAAAATTATGTTTGCCTATCAGCAGAACATAACCACATAAAGAGATCCAGACAATAAACTTTACACAAAGACTTTCTCACCTTCAGTTAGGATGATTTACTTCTCATTGATCTACTGTATGGTTGAATAAGATACACAATTTGTTTGTGATTTAAAATCCCAGAGCTGCAAGCATTTTAACTGTTTTGTCTTTACATTTGCCAAACTGCTCTGGGGGAGCTGCTTTTAAAGAGAAGTGGCAAACATTCTGAAAGCTGCCAACCTTTTAACCATTAGGGTTCATCCACTCTTAAACTCCCATACGTTATCTATCACTACTGCTGTGACCAGAGCAAGCTGCATTTCTGACTAGTGGCTACAATGAGATGAGCATTCCAGCTGATTCCATAGCATGTCAAGAAGGGAATAGGTTCGTGTACTTACCAGGGAAAGCTGGGGTGCCTCAGAGGTCTAGGGCTTCCAGTGATGTTTCTGTTCACTAAGAGAGACATCTCAGGTGTATCCTAATCATTTGGATGCGTAAGCACGGAAGCTTTATTTCTCAGCATCTGACTTTGCTAGTCTGCTCACTTGCAAGGCTATTATCTAAAAAAGGCTGAACTGAACTACTGTTGAAAAATGATGCACTTGCACGGTGAGAACAGGAAAGAAAGCTGTGGTCTTCACGTGCATCTTCGCATGCGGATCCTCACATGCGGATGCTGGTGCACTTGTCTGTCCCATTTTCTGAGGCACGTGTTTGGGCCAGAACTCCTGAAATTCCGTGTCTCAATTCCCAGACAAGCAAACTTTTTTTTTTTTTTTTTTTAAAAAACCTCTTTCCCCAATTTTTACAGTGATTTGAAACACATAATCATAACTTGGTACAATTAACATCACAGAGAAATCCAAGTCATCTTTTTTTTTTTCTGGAAAAGTTGTTTGTTTTTCATTAAGAATTCATGTGAGCTTCCTGAATTTCGAGAAGATAACATCTGCTCCTTAAATTTCAGTGCCAACACTCACTATGAAATTTATAAATTCTGGTCAAAAACCATCTTTTGATCTGATTTGATTTATAGTTTCTAAAATGGAATAGAACAGCCTAAATTTCCATGATACTCACATATATAGAGATGTGTGAACTGACATCTCAGTATTCTCTCCCCACCTCTCTCTATTGCATATAGTGGGAGCTATCTGACCCATAATACACTAATGTCCAACAGATCAAAAGAATCACAAGAATATCATTAACATCAACAGGGTCAAAGATAAAAAATAAATCTAGTAGGTGAGTGTAAATATAAACAGTGTTTTGTACATAGGACAACCAGTACAAGATGGGCATGAGATGCCTCTCCTAGGAAACTGACCCAAAAAACTCCTGGCATTGGGAGGTATTTCATTAGACTGAAATTAGATGTGGTTTCTAGAGTCCCTTTAAAAGAATAAACAAAAATGTCTCCATTCCCTGTAAACTACACACAAAGTATATCATTACTCGGTCCTCACTTTGCTTTTGGAGAATCTGTGTCACAAAACCATCCTCCCACCCACAAATCTGTATTTACCAAAGTCAGCCCCATTAAAAGCACGCCATCTACAGCCTTCATTTAGCGCAAATGCTTCCGAAGCTTATATAATTTGGGGTACAATGGATGCATATGGGCCCCACCCCCATCCCACCATTAAAGCCTGAATAGATAGCACAGCAACAAGGCTTTTGTACTTCATTTGCTTTTCTTCCTCTTTTTAATTTTGGGAAAGGACAAGATAACTCTTTACCAGAAATGATTCCAAAATACACTTCTCAGTTACGTCCCACATTAAGAATGAAGTGTATCTCCTTTAAGTGATACTGTCAACATAAAACATTTCTAAGTCAGCTTAACCCTTTTTCCTGTAAATGGAAAATACATTTTCAGACTTTCTGGTGATACTTATTTAACCATGGGCTGCAACTTGACAAATTATATTTTCTATTTAAAAAAAAGATGGATGAGCTGGATAAATCAAAAGCAGTGTTTAGGAGAAAGTTAAACAGAACTGTAGAAGGAACATGCCTCTTATAATCACCTTTACATAGACTAAAAACTTTATACATTTTTTAAAAGTTGTCTGTTTTCTGCATGATTGCGTTGATAATTTGGAATCAGAAGTCTAATTTGTATGGCTCCTATTTTATACAATTTCACTTATAAATCAAGAGACATTTGCCTGCTATGGGCCTTTGCCAGTCTCCTTCGGCAGACAGTTTTTTGAAATGCCTGAATTTTCTACCAACTTAAGGCAGAATTAAATAGTCGTGACAGAGACGATATGGCCATAAATGCCAAAAATATTTACTATTGGGTCCTTAATAGAAAAGGTTTCTGACTCCTGTTCTACATGCTTAATGAACTCTTACAACATCCTATGAGGTACAATTATTATTCCAATTTTGCAAGAAGCAACCGAGGCCAAGAGAGGGAAAACAAACTAATAGAGGTAACCCAGCGAGAAGATGCAGAGGCAGAACTTGAAGCAGGCTGGCTCCAGAGCCCAGGTTCATAACCACAAGGTAATCTCTCTGTTATTGAGTATTAGCGTAATTATGATCATGAACATGCAACCACCCTGCATACCTATGTTCTCCCCTGGGTTTCTGGGCTGCCGTGAGCACAGTTGCTGAGTTAGAGGCTGTGCCTATTCTGCCCTCTTCCTGGCTCCTCTAGTTCTCTCTGCCCAAGTCATGCTTTCTGTAGCCAAATCTGTGTAACTCTACACCACATACCCCAAAGATGGGGACTGACAATCTCAGCTGAATGATTTAGATGAGTCACTTAACATCTAGAAAATTCTGTCTTCTCATGGAAAATGTGTTTGCTAATCCTGGGAGCCATGTGCCTACTTTGCAGAGCTATTGAGACCTTAGCTGTTTTCTGCCCACCCTACCTTTCTTTGTGTCCTTGTCCCACCTTTTATTGAAACTAGCACCTGGGTCTGTTTTCACTGACAGCCATGTGGCCTCAATTTGGGGTGTGTGACATGGCGGGGCCAGGATCTCAACCTCTGCCCCATCTACATTCCATCAGCCGTTTCAGCACCTGTAGCCAACTTCTCCTCTCAAAGCTCAACCCCTTTTCTTGAGGTTTCTTTTCTGCCCTGCACTTTCTCTTGTAGGTTGAAGAGGCAGCTCCAATTTTCACCTGATCTACACAATCCCCTATGCCCACTGGATGGTCTTATCCTTCTTAGGGCTTTTCACTTTTCCAAGTCATTCCTGATGCCACTCAGGAACTTTTCTTCTCAGCATCATAAACACTACCCTCTCCCTCCCTGGTAATTAGTGGTAAGCCTCATAATTTAGACTTCAGGCTCTGAAATCAGGCAAATATGAGCTAGAATGCTAACTCTGCTACTTCCAGCTGTGTGACACTAGGCAAGCCTAACCTCTAAACTTCACTTTCTTCATCTGTAAAATGGGGCGATCATATAATTATTGTGTTATAGCCGTAAAGCTATAAACATTCTGCCCAGCATACAGTAAGTGCTCAATAAATTATGATTTTCATGGTCATCCTCATCATCATTACCACCATTACTACCAGTTTCTATATCTGCATTATCAAAGTTACCAAAGTACAGAATGTTAAGGTAACTGTATACAGAATATTAGACATCACAGCACTATACAACACTGTATATACACTCCCCGTTCTTCAGTGCTTTAGGGACATATTATATCCACCAAAAATTAATGGAAGTGCTTAAGTCACTTAATCTCTCTAGGCCTACATCTCCTCATCTGAAAAAGAGAGAAAGTTGAATGAACTGACAGTTCATATTTCTGAATGTTGTCTCTAAGGATCGGGCTCATAAATCTGTAGTCTTATTTCACCTTCCACCATGTCCTGGGAAGTTGGGACAAATCCTACCACTTTCCAACCTGACTCTCTGTTAAAAACTATGTTTCCAATTTTAAAAATTCCTATTCTCATAAAAGCCAGGTTTGTCTTCATTCTTCAAACCAATTCCTGAGGCTTAGTCTGTGAGATAAGGATTTTTATGTCAAAGAAATTAGTCACATCTGAGAAAAGTGAAATAAACAGGATACCTTTTCTTATCTCCAGCAAAGTCAAACAGCTGAAAGCCTGAATATCCAGAGCATTCTGGTTATTAGGAAAAAAGACAAGGGAGTAAAAACCTGAAATTTCCAGATGTAACAGGATCACTGTTTGACAATTTTAAATCATATTTTAAATTTTTGTTGTGTGAGAGAGAAAGGGATATCTTGATTCAGCAACTTTGCAGTTAGACTTACTTGAACGAATTTCTTTTCCTAGTTTACACAAAATGATACTTTCTCTAGCACAAGGACTGTAGAAAATCTCAAGTGATAAACAGGCAGGCTCACAACTCTTCAGATTAAAATGCAATGATAATTTTCTCAAAATAGTCACATGAACTGTGAGCACAACCCGTAAGAGAAAATAGTGAAGAGAAGTCTTTATCCATGATATTCTCCTAGGAAATTCAGAAGGAAAATTTGAATTTATGGAAGGAACTCTGCATCAAAAGAACCACCTCTTTGTTCTGATTTTGTCAAATGCTCATTATTTGAGAGCAAAAAAAGTATCCAGAAAGGGGCTTCCAGTAGGATGAATCTGGTACGGCAATGCTAACTTACTGCCTACTCATCTCTTTGCTACCTTTCCTTTGATGGCGTGACTCATATTTTATTTGCCCTCAGAGAAAGTGCATAAATCCCAATTGGTCCAAGCCATTCACAGTAATTTATGGCCCACAGTACTATTAGTAGTGTGACTCATTCTGTCCAGCAAACCACTGACAAAGGGCAGTCTAGCCTAGGGCTTCTTGGAAAGCTTTCTTCACACCTACAGAGACAAGAAAACGATGTCTTTCTGGTGTCTCTGGAGACTGTCATGTCTCGACGTAATGCCTGAGCCTGTATCAGCCGTATTTTGACCATGAGGAGACTACTCCAACACGCTAAGGATGACCACAAACAACTTGGATCTTTGACAAGGCCACTCAGCTACTCAACTCACTAACCTGGGAATCACCTGTCCTTGTACCTAAAATAACATGTTGAACCTGTTTGGATTTGAAATCTCTATTACTTGTAGCTCCAAATATTTAAAGTAATAGAGTTGGACCAGTGGAAAACTGTAAGAGAAAAACCTAGCTGTTATTAGGCATGTCCTCCAAAAAGTCATCCAGAACAGAATTGTTCTGGTTTACCCATATGGCATGATGTAAAAACAACATGTTTTAAGAATCTGGTAGTTTGATCAACATGGACATCTATCCTTCCTGGAGCTTTTTATAACCTTCCTGGATACTTCCACATTGAGCAGACAATGTCTTAATTATTTCCACATGTTGTAGTCTACAATCTGTAAAATGGGGTTATAGGAACAAGACTTTCAAACTATATATGAATATGAGAAGGCTTTAAAAATTAGTAACAAAAGAATATATATATATATTTTTTTTTTGGAGACGGAGTTTCGCTCTTGTTACCCAGGCTGGAGTGCAATGGCGCGATCTCGGCTCACCGCAACCTCCGCCTCCTGGGTTCAAGCAATTCTCCTGCCTCAGCCTCCTGAGTAGCTGGGATTACAGGCAAGCGCCACCATGCCCAGCTAATTTTTTGTATTTTTAGGAGAGACGGGGTTTCACCATGTTGACCAGGATGGTCTCGATCTCTCGACCTCGTGATCCACCCGCCTTGGCCTCCCAAAGTGCTGGGATTACAGGCTTGAGCCACCGCGCCCGGCCTAAGAATATTTTTTTTAAATGCCATGTACGTTATCAGAAATAGAAGTTCAAAATTATGACCTGAGTTTCCAAAGTTTAAAAATTCCTCAAGGGTTTAAAGCAAAACTGATGATTAACAGATTTTATCAATTCTACTCAAGCAGAACAAGAACAAGCATTGGAATTCCTTATAATTCAAAGTCCACTGAATTAAAAAAAAAAAATTCCCCCCCAAAGCAAGTCTTATTTATCTGCCAAACATGATTCAGAAAACTCTACACATATTGAAGTATAAAACTGGTTCATTTGTAAAAATGCCCTTTTATAGTAATTCTCATACCTCAAACAGCCTTCCTCCCATCTACTTTGTGCTGCTGGAACATGGGCACTCATGTTCAGCTTAGCTTCTATCCCCCTTCCAAAAACATTAACTAAGAAAACTTAGCTTCTATCTCCCTTCCAAAAACATTAACAAAGGGTGTCTGGTGTGTCAGGCACTTCCCTAGAGCAACAAAAATACAACGATGGGGTCCTTGCCTTCATGGAGTTTATGTGTTTTTGTTCTAATGCTGGAGACAGACTAATCAATAAAATTATAGTTGAAAAACCTAATAAAGAATAAGAAATAAAACTAGTGGCTAATGCAATAATGAAATAAATAAGGGGTTGAAGGGAAACCAAAGGTGGGAAAAATGGTTTAACTTCCAACAGAGAAATCAGGTACAACTTCTTTTGATAGGTAGCAGACAAGCTACAAAGATAGGGGTTTAGGGATAAGAAGGAGCCAGCCAAGAGAGGAGCCATATGAAGCCAGGAGTCAAAAATAAATGGCTTCTTGGACCAAAGCCACAAGCCACCTCAGGGATCTCACCTGTAAAATGGTGCAGATCATCACTAACCCTCCATCTCCCCAGAGCTAGATACGATAATGAACAGGAAAGTTTTTTTTTTTTTTTTAATCAAGGTTAAAAGCCCCACAAACAATTATGTACCTTTATTATAAATTTTTCCTTAAAAAAGTTGGAGGCTTGAGTTGCTACAAAAATAGACACTCATTGCTGTCATATGTTTCATACTGCATCTCTGAAGCAGTAAAATTAAAACTAGTTTTGACTTGAGAAGTTTTACAGCCTTTGAGATACCTGGAGATCCAAAGGGCTCTGTAGCTAAACCCCAGCTGAGAGTCACTCTCCTACAGAACTGTGGTAAATGCATGTCATTACTATAATGATCAACACAGATCCACACCAAAACGACCTTCCAAATATCACCCACATTGAGACAGACCGATATCAGCAGGGGATTCCCAGGCAACTCATTTGATATGGTAGCACATGGCAGCAGAGGCAGCTTGGGACTTGCTGGCCAACAACCAAACTGTTTGCGGCATACCCTTTTTATAGCCCTACTTCTAATACATGATATTTGATACACGATTACCTAAATATTAAATAATCAGCCACAGTACGAGGAGGAAAGTAAAATCCTGAGATTAAAACAGGTGATACTCACATCTCAGGGCAACACAGAGACCCAAGTTTATGTTCTGTTTCTATTTGATTAGTGGAAGCCAGACCTACAGTTTTTAAAAAAGATTTGCACTGTAGCAGGGGAAGGATAACTGAAACGATAGGGCCTTGCTGAAATTCTTGTTCTGCTCTTTATCTCTCAGGAGGTAGGTATCATTATTCCCATTTCTAGATGACAAAACTGAGGTCCTATGAAGTAAAATAACTGGCCCAAGGTAAGTGCTGCAGCTGAACTTTGAACCTAGCTCACCTATTCCAAATAACACACCCCTATTCATCACATTGCCTCACCTGGTTAATCATGTTCAATTCTTCTTTACTCTTTGATTCATCAGGAGGAATCAGATTTCTGAAGGTCCTTCATAAATACTTCAGTCTGTAGAGATGAACAAGAGGAGCCCGAAGAATGTCGTATGAAATGAAGACTGAGATTCTGAGATTGTCTCAAAACAGCCTCAGGTGAACCAGAATAAGCAGGTTAACAATCTTTAGTGAGGAGGCTGGGAGGAAGGGGGCCACACGTGTGCCGCATACCTGTACAAGAGTACATATTTCCTGTCTCTTGCATGTCACGTTCTTTCAAGCCCCAAGGCTTCTACACTGACAATTTCCACTGCACAGAATGCCTTTTCTTCTCTGCAGTGAGATCAGCTGCTCCTCAGTGAAGCTTTCTCAGAAGCCTCCCACCCCCACACCCGCACACACACATATATAGACAGACACAGCGGACAGACAGCCCCGTGCCAAACCTCAGCCCTTTGGCAGGGTGTTCCCAGGCGCACTCCTGATTAGTTTGGGGTCTTCTCCATGCAGGACCTGAGGTTACCTTTCTCTTCCTTCCCAGTGCTTAGCACAGAACCTCAGTTCAAACATTGACTCACTGAGCCTACCCCTGGCCAAAGTGCCAGGTGCTGGGCTGGACTAGGGCTGGCAATGGTGAACAGAAGGAACTCTCGAGGGGTTGAGAACAGGGGCTCTAAGTGACCTGACATCTACCTGCTGTGTCATCTTGGCCATCTCTTAAACACTGTGCCTGAGTTTCATCATCTGTAAATGAAAATGACAGTCCTGCTTGCCCCCTCTCAAGGCTGTTTTCAGAATAAAAGGCAGGTGGCAGAGAGGAGTTGGGTGACAGTGATACCTGAGAGGGGCTGAGAAAAAGATGCCGTTTCAGCCTTAAGCCTTCTATTACTTTCTGTTCTCTTACCCTGCTTCATTTTTCTTCCAAGCACGTATACTACCCCACTGACACATTATATATGTGGTATCACTTATTGCCTGGCTCTGCCCTACTAGGATTAAGCAGCATGAAGACAGGACTCCTGTTTTCTACTCTGCTGTGTATTGGCACCAAGGACAACAATGGGCATGTAGAAGGTCTCAAGTACTTCTCAAGTGAATGAATAAATGAATGAGTGAGAAAACAAATGATGAAACAAATGAATACTGACTGACCATCTTAGGAGGCCCACATCTAGAAGAGATGACAAATATAAACAAAATGCAAGACCATGAATTGCTATTTTATGGCATTAATTACAAGCATATTTCACTTGTTTCTGTACTGGCCAAAAACTAAAGGCTGCATATGAAAACAATTCTTGAATTGATTTTTGGTGTTATCCTATGTGGCACAGGAGTCCTCACACCTGCACCTGACATATCCCCAGACATGTAATGAATGCGGCATTAACCCACATGCTCACTTACTGATGGAATTATGCATTCATGGAGTCCTCTAAAAAAGAAGGAATCCTCTCTAAGATAATCTATTGCTCTAATTGACCGGCAGCCTAGATGCAGGTTTTCTCAAAGGCTAACTCTTGATTTTGACTGATCTGGGAGCAGAGCCTTACCATATACAAGGAAGCATCCGTGGTGGCCCGTATGAGCCCCAACCATGTGGCAAAGTATCAAGTTTCCACCAGCACAGGGAACAGAGGAGGATGATGGAGGTGCTCAGGAGGTCCCCAGGCTCTATAACCACTCCCTCGACTCATGTCTTCCAAGAGGCTCCCAAAACATCTCTAAGGTACTAGTTTTGTTCTTGCCCTTAACATCCTATAAATGTGTCTGCTTTTGTTTGCTCCTGACTACCCGGCTGTGGGCCCAAGAAAACTTGTGCACAAGATAAAAAGAAGAGAAAGATCGTAATTTTTATCATCATCATAGCTACCTGTTCAACTCGCATGAAAGCCCTACATTAAAAAGCATGATTTTTGCTGTCCAGTGTGTGGATTAAGTTTTTCCAGATTCAGTTTTACAAAAATGTATCTTAACTATGGTTTTCCTCCAAATGAGACTAAAACATTTCAGTCAACAACATACACACCATCTCAGTCCTACTGTACTTTCTCTACTATGTGTTCCATAAACTACATGCCCTAAAGTGCTTTTATTTTTCCTATTTTTAAAAGGTCTTTGTATTCTTTTTTTCTCAATATCCAGTGGTGAGAAAAGTGATTTATCACCTGCCACACTACTGCTACTCAGTATTCCCACCATAAATCGTGCCTTTGTGACAAAACCCTTATCTTAAAAAACAGATAGCATCAACCATTACTGCTTTTTATGTCAATGCACTTTTATTTCAGAATGACTCTGTTTTCATTACAGATCTTTAAACATATTAGCAGAAGACACATTCGTAGCAAATGCTTTCAGTGAGGGGCAGTCCAGCTGTAGTCACATTCTCACTTCTAAGCGGGGTTAAAATCCTTAAGTAAACATGTTCCACAGGGGCTGTGCTAAAGTACATTTTTCAAAGACCAATGCCATTTGGTTGAAGTCAGCTCCAGAGGGCCACATACCTTTTCAATCAAAGCCGCAGCTGCCGGAGTGAGAGTCCTGCCCCCAGAGAAGAGCCTGGAGACCTCTACCTTTATCTCCCCTGAGCAGGCAGCCCTCACCTCATCAACAGACTGCTCCAAGAGTTGATCTCTAAGACGGCTGCTCAGAACCCAAAGAGCAGAAGTGGCAGTGCAAGTGTGGTCACAAATGTGTCCCAAGCACTGTTTTGAAAAAAAAACAGGAATATACTTTCCACTCACTCCAATCCTCGGGCTGGGATATGAGGGCAGGGTAAAGAATGGAGCATGGGACTGTGTTTAGGAAAATTTTCCTAGGCAATTTTGTACTTGAGCAAGGGACAGTAGGACAATTTTTAGAAATCTAATTAGGTTTGGGTCAACAAAATTTTGACTCAATGAAAAACAGGTCTTAAAAATCATTTTGTTTGGTATCTTTCTTTTAAAGAAAAGGAAGCTGGAGTGAATAGGCAGAATTGAGGTATCCAAAGTCATTCTTGTTGCAAATTGTATTGTAAAAATATTAATAAAAATAAACCATTAAATCTGTTTGCCCAGGCTGTGAATTTGCTAAGTTTTGGTCCATTTAATGTGTAGTCACATGGACTGATTTTCTTCCTCTCTTATCCCTCTTTCAGAAATTTCAAAAAGCTCTTCCAAAGTAACAAAGTTCATGTGGTTAAATTGCTAGCTGCTAACTCAGTTGTATGGAAATCCAATGTTGCGTTCTATTCTAATACACTCTAAGTTGACATAAAAAAGTCCTGGATCGATTCATCACAGTGCTTAGATATGCCATTAACATCCATTGGTTGCCTGGAGTGTATTCCTTTTCCCTGGACCTCAAAACTTCACATGAATGTCAGAAAACCAAGCTATCTGGGGATCTCTGTGTGAACAACTCCCATAAATCACACTGTACATTCCAGCTGTCAGGGTGCATATAACTCAACCACAGTTGGTTGCGTCCCGGTTCCAAGCACACCTGAATCACTGCAAGCGTGGAACAGCAGTACAAAAAAGGAGCAGAATGGTCCAGAGACAGCGACAAATCAGGTACTCAGAGAAACAGTCACATCAAGCTAAGAGGGATAAGGCAGAGGGAGCAGCTTTATTTTGCAAGACTGCCCCCTCCCTTTTTCAATAAAAAATGCAGATTCCCTCCTGCATTTGGGAAACCTAAGGATACACAACATTTGGATTTCAAAGGTTTAACGGGGAACTTGGGAAAAACAGCTGGAATTCTAAAAAGATAGTTCCTGGAGCTGTTAGGCTAGAGAGCTGAGATTAAAGTGAGACAATATCACACAGATCATTAGCAAAAGGGAGATTTTCAGCTCTTTTGTGTCCCACAAAAGTGTGCCAGAATTAGGCTTATCTCGGAGCCTATAGTAAGATACAGAGGTTGGTTGTTGATAGTTGGCTGGAAACCAGGGGTGACTTGTCGAAATGCTGATCGGTTTTACCTGTCCCAAAGGCCTCTTAGAGGTCCTATAGTGATCCTCTCTGGCAGGACAGGACCCCAGAACATATTAAGGTAGGACCCCAGAGCAGATCAACAGCTAGGCAAGATCTCCAGGTCCTTCGGTTGCCAGAGAAAGACACAGTATATAAAAAGCACCCCAGAATCATATGTTCTTATTACAGACTGCAGCAAGTGACAATCTGCAATGTGGCATCTGGAAAGATGAGGAGGCAAAGTGAGGGGCAGAGTACCCTCTAAGATGAAATCCAGACACAAACCCAGAGCTATATTTAAGCAGCAGAATTTCCTAGCAGAGGTTCATACACCTCATCCTCCAGGTCATATCTGGCCCACCACTTGTTTTATTAAATAAAGTTTTATTAGAACAA
The DNA here is from genome assembly GCF_048565385.1 of Saimiri boliviensis. NCBI lineage: Eukaryota > Metazoa > Chordata > Mammalia > Primates > Cebidae > Saimiri > Saimiri boliviensis. Next base: position 63,634,787 of record NC_133456.1, read on the forward strand.
AGCCATGCTCATCCATTTACATATTGCCTATAACTGCTTTCACACTACAGTGGCAGACTTGAGTGGCTACAACAGAGACTGTATGACCCCTAAAGCTGAATATTTATCACCTGGCTCTTTACAGGAAAAGTTTGCCAACCCCTGTTCTATGGGAATACCTCAGTGGTAAAAGAGGAGTGTGAGAGATGGTTTTCATTTTTCCAAATCTATGCAAGTCCATCAAAAATACTTTATCAGGCTTTAAAAACAGCCACACACACACAACACACAAATACACACACACACACACACACACACACACACACACACACGGTCCTTACCATAGTGAGTACTAAACATTAACATTTTTTTTTTTTTGAGACAGAATTTTGCTTTTGTTGCCCAGTCTGGGGTGCAATGGTGTAATCTTAGCTCACCGCAACCTCCGCCTCCTGGGTTCAAGCGATTCTCCTGCCTCAGCCTCCCAAGTAGCTGGGATTACAGGCATGTGCCACCATGCCTGGTGAATTTTTTGTATTTTTAGTAGAGACAGGGTTTCTCCATGTTGGTCAGACTGGTCTTCAACTCCTGACCTCAAGTGATCCGCCCACCTCAGCCTCCCAAAGTGCTAAGATTACAGGCATGAGCCACCGTGCCCCGTCTAAACATTAACACTTTAAAAAAATTCACAGCAAATACAGAAGGGTGTTTCTATCCCATTCAAGATAAGCTGGTCAAGTTTGCCTTGCCACCCATGCAAAGTTCTAGCTGCCCGGAAGAGCATCCAGCTAGCTTCTTAGCACATCCTCTGGACGTGAGTAGTTTGCAGGAGGCAAGAAGGCCTGAAATTAAAAGGGCAAATACCCTTTATTCTAACATCAGAGAGAAGTAACAGTTGTCAGGATTAATGAGGGGGCTCTAGCCCTATCCGATATTTGACACTCAGCCTATAAAGGGAAAAAATGTCAAACATCAATTATCTTCTAAAGCTAAAGGCTGTCCTCTAAGTACACTCTAACCCCTCTCTTGGAGGCTCTTAACTGCTAATCTTCTCACCATCAAGAGAACTTGCCCCAGGATAAAACCAAACTGAGTACTTGACCAGGCTAATTAGGCAGAATGAGCTGGTATAGCTGAGAAATCCTTCTTAGCCACTCCCCTCACAAGACTTCTTTAAAAACAGAAATGAAGTCAATGAGTTCAGTGGAACAAGCACTTTTGTTTTTCTGGAAGACGGAGTATCACTCTGTCACCCAGGCTGGAGTGCAGTGGCGCAATCTCAGCTCACTGCAACCTCCGCCTCTCGGGTTCAAGCAATTCTTTGCCTCGGCCTCCAGAGTAACTGGGATTACAGGAGCCCACAACCATACCCAGCTAATTTTTGTATTTTTAGTAGAGATGAGGTTTCTCCATGTTGGCCAGGCTGGTCTCAAACTACTGACCTGAAGTGACTCACCTGGCTTAGCCTCCCAAAGTGGAAATAAGCACTTTTAATACAGCAAAATAGCCAAGAGGCAGAAATCAGTACGGATTCAACCTAAAAGATAAGAAGGTGCTTTTTACAACAAATCCAGCATCCCCTCCCCACTCCCTTCTAGCCCCTTTCCATCTCTGGCAGTTCAGCTCTGTGCTAAACAATCCCTTTATTTATAGCACAGTCCTACTGGGGCATGCTGTCAAATATAACCGAGTTTTGTCTTTCTCAGCTCACCAAAGGGCTGTGATAAGGTGTCATTTCTTCGAAGTATGGTACAGGAGAGCAAAATGATGTTTTGTTTTTTAAAAATAAGAAAGTAAGTTAATACAGCAGAAAATCTCCAAGCTCTAAAGGATTTCATGTTTATCACAAAAATTAGTATTTCTGTAATTTAATAAATTTAATTGCCTAAAAAAGCAATGACCATAAATGGTATTATACTGTACCAAAAAAGAACAACAGGGGCTTGTAATTACACAGATACTTCTTGAGAAAGTTCACAAATAACTATAGAGCAAAAACAATATGTGTGGTGCTCACACTTCACATCGGTGCCTGGAACCTGGAAAAGCCATCTTTGCATGACTGACTCCACTGTACCACCTTAGCCCTCCCAGTGGGCTTGGAGAGCCCATTTTCCAGGCAAATCTTTCCAAACCAACATGTGTCATGAGCTCATTGAACTGCCACACAAGAAGTTGCTCCAAGAATCCTCATCTCACCTTATCTTATTCCCCCAGAATTTGAAACACAGTGACCTTCTGAAGTAGAAACGTGAGAAACAGCAGTCAAATTGAATAGAAAGTTAACTACCAAACTTCGTAATGTTTGCAGTTGGGACAAAAATGTGAGGCATGCTTAAAAAATAAATTGCTTGTGTCAGTTTGCTGAGAATGATGGTTTCCAGGTTCATCCATGTCCCTACAAAGGACACGAACTCATTTTTGATGGCTGCATAATATTCCATGGTATATATGTGCCACATTTTCCCTGTCCAGTCTACCATGGATGAACATTTGGGTTGGTTCCAGGTGTCTGCTATTGTAAACTGTGCCTCATGTTCTCACTCATAGGCAGGTGTTGAACAATGAGAACACATGGACACAGGGAGGGGAGCACTACACACTGGGGTCTGTTGGGGGGAAATAGGGGAGGGATAGCGGGGTGGGGTGGGGAGCTGGGGAGAGATAGCATGGGGAGAAATGCCAGATATAGGTGATGGGGAGGAAGGCAGCACATCACACTGCCATGTGTGTACCTATGCAACAATCTTGCATGTTCTTCACATGTACCCCAAAACCTAAAATGCAATAAAAAATGAAAGTATACCTTTTAATTTGGCTTAATATGCAATAAATAAATAAATAAATAAATAAATTGCTTATCGGCAAATGTGAACCTTAACCAAGACAGCTCAGGAGAGGGCTGGGTGTGGTGGCTCACACCTGTAATCCCAACACTTTGGGAGGCAGAGGTGGGTAGATTACTTAAGGTCAGAAAATTGAGACTAGCCTCGGCAACATGGTGAAAACCCATCTCTACTAAAAATGCAAAAAATTAGCCAGGTGGGGTGGCATGTGCCTGTTATCCCAGTTACCTGGGAGACTGAGGCAGGAGAATCTCTTGAACCTGGGAGGCAGAGGTTCAACAGATTCTTGAGCTGAGATGATGCCACTGCACTCCAGCCTGGGAGACAGAGTGAAATTCTGTCTCAAAAACAAGTTCAGAAGGAGAAAGAGGAGGGCATTTGAAAGAACCTGGATTGCATTGTAGAAAGGGCAAAGAAAGACTGGGTCCAGTCCCAGCTCTGTAGCCATCAGATGACGGAATGGGAACAAGTCCTTCAGCTCTGCAGGCCTCTGTTTTCTCATTAGACAAGTAGGAGACGGAATTAACTGCTCCCTGAATCTTCAGATTTTTCCTATGATTCCTTACGGTGATCAAACCAATTTTTGCATATTACCTAAGCAGTAAGCCTCTTAACAAATGTATATTTGACTGTCAAAACTTAAGAGTCACATAATTTGAAAGTTCAGGAGAAATATGATAGAAAGAAAGAAAAAGGGGGCCAGAGCGATGAGGCAAGAAAGGGACAAAAGGAGAGAAAAATCAAGTGAAATCATCTTCAATTATGTTGCTGTCATTCTGCAGGGAGTCCCTGTATGTCCTTTGGAGGAAATTACACACGTGCACACACACACACACACACACACACACACACACAGGGTTAGGGAGCTGCCTATTTTCTGCCAACATCTTTTCTTTACCCTCCCCTACCCCAAATTGAGAAAATGAGCTCTATCCAGTGTTAAAGATGGGAGAATAGTGTCTAAATGAGATGGATTAAAATAACACAGTTTACACATATGATTAGAGTTGTTACCCAAAGCCATCCAAAACTAAAGCTGATCTAAAGCTGATACCTAAGTTGTTACCCAAAGCCATCCAAAACTAAAGCTGATCTAAAGCTGATACCTATACACGTGACATAGGCTGAGCAAAACGGTGTCCTCAAGACCTAAGTTGCACTGGGTCCCACAGTCAATCTACAAGTCAAGACAACTGCTAGTGTTTCTAGGTTCCAGTGTGCCAAAGAAGAAGGCCATAGCCTGACTTTAGCAGGGACCTTACATGTACTTTTTCTTTCGGAATAAAAAAATCAGTGATCCCAACTATAAAAAGGCAGAGAAACAAGTTTTCAGGGTGACGAAAGTAGAATTCTAAGTCCACCCCAAATACTCAGAAATGTATCTTTTTAAGACAAGTATTACCACCAAACAAACACAAGTTTCTTAAAGAGCCTGGTGAAATCATCAAACTTTTGCCTTTTTCAATTTTGTATGATTGAACTCACTGCCTAAATACACTTGTTAATAGACACGAATATCCTGTGTGCTAAAAAAAGTGGGATGTTACAGAATTGTCATCTTGTTGGTGTTGTGTTACTATACATTTAGAGTTACAGATAAAGAAGTCAAAGTCTTAAGAGATAAGTGAAATTTCGGAAGAAAGAATGATGAGACCAAAATAGAATAAGTTTAAAAAAATCACATTAAATCAAGTACAACTCACATTCTCAAGACACTTATTTTTAATGCCTCTATTAGCACTGATTGCAGGGTTGTCAAAACACTCATTTTTGCTGACCTTAATCTGCCATGTGATGTGATGTGATGTTTTGGGACAGGACTAAATTAATACGTTTCTAAACGGAGTCACTCACTCACGCATGGTTGATGAATCATTCTCTAAGAGGTCAATTTTCATTCATTCATTCTAGCAAAGAGGGTTTTTCCCTGCTTTCAAACCCAAATTGAGAGCTTAGTATGTCTTTCCAAAAGCAACTTTTCAGAAAGATGAATCTAGAGGAAAGCTTGATCAACTCAAGGGATGAGAAACCCTTACATGACTAGCTTCTGCTGTGAGTGGATTTCTATGGAAAGTTCTGCTCATGTTTCCTTTACCCACTTATGTTTTACATTGCAACTCCATATGTAATAAGAGATACAGATGTTTGTGATGACTAGGATTTATAAAAGCAAGAGCCCTTGGTACTGGAGGAATCCATGCGAAGTGCATCGTGGGCTGTATCTCATTTCCTCCTCCTACTAGAGAGCTCCCCTTTTTCCACCTTCCCTCTGTCTCCAGTGAGGATATCCTGTATAGAAAGATTCCCTGGTCTCCCTTACTCCCTGGCTTCTAGCTGGGATCAGTCAGTGCGGCACAGCAGAGGAAAACCAAGGGAGAGAGGAGAAATGCAGCCTAGACTCGTGTCCCTCCCGAAAGCTCCCTTCTGTGGGATGTCTTTGATAGTGCTCTCTCCAGAGCACACAGCTCCGGGGTCTTTAGGAGGTGATTAAGTCATGAGGGGACTAGGATTAGTGCCCTTTTAAAAGAGACTCCAGGAAGCTCCCTTGGCTATTTCGCCATGTGAGGATAAAACAATAAGGCACCATCTTTGATGCAGAGAGGCTTTCTAAACATTGAATATGTCAGCACCTTGACCTTGGACTTCCCAGCCTCAAGAACTATCAACATTAAATTTCTGTTCCTTATAAATTACCCAGTTTAACATATTTTATTATAGCAACCCAAATAGATAAAAGGCAGTCCTACTCTATGTGGTCTAAGACCAATAAACAGCTACTGCTAGATAATCATAAAGAGTAATCAATTTGAGTTACCAGTTATTTAGTGTGTTAGATGTGCCAAGGCCCACATAAACACTTAAGTTTTTTTATTTACAAATTTCAACAAGCTTATTTTGAAAGTGCTACTATGATTTCCATATTTTGGATGAGAACATGGAGGTGGATAGGTGTTGAGAATTAGCCCAAATTTGTAAACGACAGAGACTACACTTTAACCAGCTTTTCTGAATGTGGTACACTGCAAATTGCCCCTGTGTAAGAGTGAATTTCACTCTGAGAGAAGTTAGAAGTCTGCCACTGAGGATCTGACTGCAATAAGGGTGAAACTCAGGGTATTTTGTAAATTACTGCACTATTGTTGAAGTTTGCTCTATGGGATCTATTCTATTAAGTATGGGGGGGGAGGGGGGAGAGGGAGGGAAGGAGGGAGGGAGGGAGGCGGGGGGAGAGAGAGAGAGAGAGAGAGAGAGAGAGAGAGAGGAGGAGACAGAGTCAGAGACAGAATGTATATATATGTATGTGTGTGTGTATATGTGTGTGTGTATATATGTGTGTGTGTCTGTGTATATTTATATGTGGTCATATTTACATCATAATATTTAGACTAAGCTCCTTCAGACCTATACAGAAAAACTTAAAACTTTCCAATCTCATTGAAGCAGCCATCAGACGATGAACTTAACTCATGAAAAGAAGGTCCTTCGCATCCCCTTAAGTCTCCACCTATCATTTCCATGGCTACTTGGTACCTCAGACCCTCAAGTCTCCATATTCTGTAAAGTGCTCCTATGGGTGTTTATTTATTCAGTTGAAAAACGAAAATCCATTTTAGGATTGAGTTGATCTTGACTGAGGAAGAATACCAATTTTCACAGCTTTGTCTAGGACCCTGCAAAGAACTTAAGAATTCTTAACAGAGGTTTATGAATGGTCCCAAGGAGTCTATAAGTCCCATAAAATTGTATGTGTAAGTGAGAGGGAGAGGGGATGAGAGCCTCTGAGAATGTGCAGTTTTGGCATGAAGATCCATAACTTTCATCAGATCCTTACAGGGTTCTGTCTTCCCCAAACCACAAAGAATCTGAGCTTCGAGATAATGCAGGCCTCTTGTCTGCTGTGCAACTGGCTCTCACAGCCATGCTGGCTTTGTCAGAGAGGCAAACACACCAGCATATTCCCTGCTCTATAGAATTCTCTCAAGTGTAGAGTGTTTCCCATTACTCTTTGCACTATGCCTTACCATTGACTCAAAGTGATCCTGTGATGTCACCAGGCACTATTTCCTACAGATGGAAACTTGACATAAAGAGGAGAAGGCTGCTCTGGCCTCCATCCAAATGGTTTAGTGACTCAAGTAACAACAGAACTTCTTCTGGGGCTGGGGCTGTTTCACCTGTGAGGCAATTTCTTGACATCCAGCCTAAGGACTCAAAATTACGCTTTTATTTAACCTTGACTAGTTTGCCTTAAAAAAGTGCATATGGACCTCTTCCTATACCTCTCTGGACATCTGTGGCTGAGTCGTTCTGCCTAAATGACTATGTTTTGTTATTGCTGCTATTTTCCCAGAGTGTGGCTTCAAGTATATCTTGCTTTTTAACAATAAAATCTACTTCATACTAATTCTGAAATACAGTGCAGCTGCCTTTACTGAATCCAGTCAACAACTTTGACATAACATACCAGAAGCAACCAGGAACAGATTTTATTTCAGTACAACGCCCTTTTGGGGGAGGAGGGATGTATTTTGGAGTTCAAGGTTTACTCAAGTGTAAATTTCCAAAGTTCAGATCTACTCCTACACAAAAAAAGACCTATGCAAAAGCATAAACAACATTCCTTTGGAAGTTTTCATAGAAAGAATCACCTGTGTGTGTGTGTGAGCAGCTTTCTCTCAAAGAGAACTGATAGTTTGCTTATGATGCATTTTATTTTTCCTCCTATTGTAAAACATACTAAATACTCCCCGTGCTATGAACACATACACCCAACCATGTTATGTTTGTCTTTGAATAAACGTGCCTCTACTTTTGGAAGACACATCTTTCAATAACCAGCCTTGGAATTTGTGTGGGTATGTCTGTGTGTGGTTGTGAATGTGGGATTTAGTTATTTATATTTTATTTAAGATTTCATTTTTATTATATTTAAGATTTCTTTTCTGATTGTAAAGAAATATCTGCTTATTGTGGAAAATACAATTTAAAAAATTGTATAAGTGTATATTATACACTCAACTTCTTGGAGTCTGAGTCCCAGGACTATAGGAAATAGGTAGGACATTACTACAGTGCTGTTTATAGGTCCAAAAACTGCAGAACAATTTAAGGCTCTATCAATGGAAGTGTCATTGAATAAAGTGCAGTCACATTTATATGACAAAACAGCATGCATTTATTAAAACCAGTAAGTTACATCTGTATCTACTGGAGGAATGGGCACAATATGCTGTTACAGAAAACATGTTGGAAAATGAACACAGGAGGATTGCATCTGTGTAAAGACAATGATTTAAAAAAAAAAAAAGCTGTAAGTGGTGGCTCACGTCTATAACCTCATCACTGGGAGCCCAGGGCAGGCAGATGGCCTGAGCTCAGGAGTTCAAGAACAGCCTGAGTAACATGGCAAAACCCCATCGCTACAAAAAAAAAAAAAAAAAAAAAGAAATTAGTTGTGCATGGTGGCATGTGCCTGTGGTCCCAGCTACCCAGCAGGCTGATGTGGGAGGATCACTTGAGCCCAGGAGGTTGAGGCTGCAGCGGGCCAAGATCATACCACTGCACTCCAGCCTGGGTGATAGAATGAGACCCTGTCTCAAAAAAGAAAAGAAAAACTGACATCCCATATGTGTACATGTGTTTCTATTTTGTATCATCATGAAGAAGGCTATGGAAGGCTTTATGCTGGGCCGCAAACTGCTTACCTCAGGGAATGGGAAGATGAAAAGGATAGGAAGGCAGGTGGAAATTCGTTTTTTTTCATTTTAAAATATCTATTGTTTCAATGATTAAGGCAACTCTGCATAATATTTTAACTTGGGGGATGGTGCATTGAATAAAAGATTTCTTTTAAAGAAAATAAACTATACATTATAGTTAAAAAAAATCTCAGAAGTCACTCCACTCGCCAAGATAGGCCACCGCTGGCAACATGCTGTGTGTACATTCTCATTATTTCCTATACCTATACTAACGAAAATAATTTTTTATAACAAAATTCATATATATATATAATTGGCCAAATATTTTTATGATTATTGTTTATATACATACACAGTTTTGTATACACTTGCTCACTTAATAAGGCTCCAACAACTTTAATGAGGCTACAGCTGTCCACTTGCATGGGATCTGGCTGGACAGAAATGTGGCATAAAGGAGAGCACACAGAACCAGATGTGGATGCGAATCCTGTTATCCGCCATGGTCAGCTGTGTGACCTCTGAGAAGGCACTCACCCCGAGTCTCAGTGGTGTCACTTGTAAAATGAGAACGGTACTGTTATTGTAGTGTTGGGGGGACAATGAAATGAAACAGCACATTACGAACCAGCCCACTCCTCCAATAGACACAGATATGACTCACTGATTTTAATAAATGCATGCAATTTCATCACACAGACTCATTTAAATCAGCACACCTAACTTATGAGATAGGAGCTGTTGTGCTCATTTTTCAGGCAAGAACATGAAGGTCCAGAAAATTTAAGGACTAGCCCAAGGCAACAAAGCTAATAATATCAGAGCTGGGATTCGAACTGACACAGCTCACTTACTCTTATCCACTATACATATTGCTGCTCAATACCATGACTGAGGTAGAAATTTATGGAAGTAAATTCTTCCTACATAAGCACTTCTATGGACCATGTAATAACAGATTAACTATACTGGTGAACATAGCCTCGAGGTAGCAGCTGATATTCTCAGCACTGCTTTCTAGACCTTTTCGCCTGGGAACACATGTGTGAACTCTGCTAGATACCCCACAGTAGCCCACCCGTGATACTCTGCACCGTCCTCCCTTTCTCCCTGTGTGTCCATCTGGTCACACTCTGCCACGGAAACATGGCAGCCAGGAGCTTCTCTTTCCCCCATAAGCACCTTCAGCACCCAAAACAAAATTTAACAACAGGAAGGGAGAAAACTCTGCCAGCCAAAGAGGACAGGGTGGCCTCTGGTCCATACTCACCTAAAGCCACAGTACCTCACACAGTTTATCACTCTAGGAGTCCACCCTCAAGGTGGCCAACTCATGACAGTGAACAGCTCACAAATGTGTGATGGAAAGACTGATTCCACATTAGACTCTGCTCAAAGGAATGCCATGGCCAGCTTACTAAACCTAGTAGGCAACCCTAACATCATGTAAAAATAGCTTATTTCCAATCTCCAGAGACATTCAGCAAGGTGTCTACCGCCACTTTCAGTGTTCTCCTAAATTAAATGAAAATGGCATTTCAGTTTCCTTAATAAGGTCTAAAAGAGGTCATGTTCTAGCTTTGTCTCCTAGGTGGTCTGTAACATGAAGCCACCAACAATTAGCGTTATGCTTTCCCTTCCAATGCCAGGCAGTTATTTTCTCTCTCTGACAAGGCCAGGACTTTCCCTCTGTCTGGTGTGGTCAATAAGGGAAGAAAAAAAAGAGGAAAAAAAAAAGCAGGCCCTTTATAACTTGTGAGTTTTACTTCAATGCTCTTAATGAGCAGAATCTGGCATCCTTGTTACAGGAGCATCTTCCAAGATTGCTACTGAACTTTAGGTGGCACAGGGGTTATGTTAGGAAGGAAAGGAAAAAAATGATAAATACAGAAAAAGAACCACTTCCACCCAGGAAACAGGATAACGACAGACTCTTGCACTTTGGAGCTTAACTTGAGTGCTAAAAACATGCTTTGCCCAACTAAGTGAGTGGCTACCTTTCCAGCACAAGTTAAATGGTGCTTCACTTAACGGTGTCTCTGTGTGTGTGTGTGTGTGTGTGTGTGTATGTGTGTGTGTGTGTGTATGTGTGAATATGCACGTGTGTTGTTGATAAGAAAAGAAATAAAAGCTGATTTACAAAGGAGAGAAAATAGTAATTAAATTTAATGAAACTACCTAGTTTTTTGTTTGTTTCAACGTCACTTGAAACAGTTATTTTGATTCCTCTAGTGTTCTGATTTAGATTCTAGTATTACTAATGGTATGTACTTAACAGCATTCCATGGCAGCCTCTCTAAAGTAACACAAAAACTACACTGCATTCTATCATTAATATGTTCATTCTTGTTAGAATATCAAACTAAGCAAAATGCTACCTTAAATGCACTCAAAATTACCAATATATATGTTGACATAAGAAGCTAAATATGCAGAGTGCTTATCACTATCTTTGTAACTTTTGTAATTGGGACATCACCCACTAAAAGCATCCATTTGAATGACTTCTGCCATTTCACGCCCCCCAAAAAACAGAGGAACTGCACTGGTTTGGCTTTATCTTCTCCTTTACTCCTTTGGACATCTTTAAATTTTTTTTTCAAAATAAACTATTTTAATGTGAGCCCAGGCTGCCTCCACTTTGAAGAGATAACATTTCAGCTTTAAATTGGCTGGCATATAAACACATAAGCAGATGCCCCACTAACTCCAAACAATTTTAGTTTCCTTTCTTGGCTGAGTTTTAAAGCAAAAACTAAGATAGCTGCTCTTAGTTTTAACATTCTAAAGTTTAGGGATTCAAGTTTTAAAGTTTCTTAGCAAATGGAATTGGAAAAACAGATCAGAAATGTCTATTAGGAAGCTTCTATTTGGTCTCTTTGTTTATATCAAGATTTACATTGTGTTCAGCGTAATTGTCATTCTATGAGAATATTCCTCAATTCAGCTTGTCATATTTCCTCCCGAGTTCAGCACAGAGCACAGATCGACATTTTGGCCGATAGCTAACAATAAAAAGGTAAAATAAATCTGTTTATTACTACAGGTTTTAACATCATCTTGCTCATCAAAGCAAGGTTTTGGTCTGGTGGTAGGAAACCATTTAGATCTTTCTCAGGTCCTTTGCTTAATGTCCTCATTTGCATCCACCCCCTTGCAGCATTCCTGCACCCCCAGAAACACTCAGAAAGTTCCACTGTGGTTTATCACTTCACTAAGAATTCAGTTTAATTAAGCAGCTGTGGCAAAGGAATTATTTCCTGGAACATGTATGGAAACTCTGTAACAACGATAAACTTCCATTGAAGAAATGACACACCCAAAATAGATGTCAGCAAAGGCATCTTCCAGAACTTAGTTGCTACCGATTTTATATGGCCAAAACGGGTTTCAACAGGCAGATAAGATCCAAGTCAATGAAGGAGGGGAAAAAGATGACCAATTTTAAATATTTCCCAAATACAGTGGCAAAGCTGGCACCTTCCTAAGCAAAAAGCACAACTGCTCAAGAAAACTTACACTGTCTTGCCTACAGCCAGTTAACCAGAGACAACACAATTTCCTAAGTCTTATTGTTAAAAAGAACTAAGAAAACAGTTTACTTAAAATACAAATATTGGAATTCATAAATGCAGCAAATGTTCAAAGTTTAGTTTTTACAAAACCTAATGTGGAATACCAAAAATTAAACTGATTTTCTTATGGTACCATTATATTTATCTTTTTTAAAAAGAGTAAAATTAGGGATTCCTCACGATTTCTCTCTGGCAAGCCCATTCATTCCCCTGCTTCTAAATAAAGGAACTCTTTACTCCTAAATTCCTCCTGGCACTGGGAGAAATGTTTATTTTAACCCGCAGCTATTCCTGTATGGACAGCTGGCAGATTCCACCTGTCTGCAGGAGGTGTTGTCAAAGTATCAAATGCCCCCAAGGCCTCATGACATACTGTCACCTGCCCTGAATGCTTCTAATGTTAGACTGCCTGCAGTTTTGCTTTCAGAAGTTGATTGTGTGACTTGAACATCTATTTCTGAGTCAGGCAACACACATTTACTGATTGAATACTCTGTACCAGGCACAGTGCTTGTACTGAGAATATGGGGTGTGGAGAGCACAATGTGTCCCTGCTCTCAAGAGCTTACACTCAAGCAGGGCTTTCCTTGATCTTTTCCTAACAAACTGCAAATCTCACAGGGACACTTCACCAGGGGAGTCTCAGAGATGCTGGATTCAGAAGCCTATTTAGGTATAACTTACTACCTTCTCACCAGAAGCCAGAGGGCAGGCAATCACCACACTTGCCACACAAAGCAACCACATCGAACATTAAGCTGATACAAACGTCCCCAACTGGAGATGAAATTACCCTGCACATGAAAACTCCACACTTAGAAATAAGTTAGGCCTCCAAAGGCTGGAGCAACATCCCTTTGTGGTAAGTCTATGATGATGCAAACGACCAGCAGTTAACACCATCTGTTTATTGGTGCTGTGCAGAGCCCATCAACTTTGCCTCAAGTAAGAAGTTCGTAAGTGGAAAGGTGACACGTAGAGGAGATTAGTTTTATAATATAGTCCTATATAGTCTAATATCAAATTTGACTCCATTTTTTTTCCCAACAGGTTTGATTTAGTTATACCATGAGCAGATCCAACAGACCCCAGGGTACAATATCAGAAAGACATCTGCTATTAACACAAACACACGGCTCTGTCCTCCAAAGCAGAATGTTTTTAAACTGTAGGCCACTGCCCTTTAGTGAGCCATGAAATCAACTTAGTGGGGGGCAAACAGCATTAAATGAAAAATGATAAAAATACCAGACTACATTTCATGTAGTAAGGGTAAATATCTCACATGAAACTTTTTTTCATTTTTATACATACATGCCAGACCCACTTACATTTGTGAGTGCCACACTGGGTCATATATAAATGTATTTCTTACTGTAGGTCAGTACCAAAAAAGTTCGCAGAATACTCTTTCAAAGAACAGTACAGAATGGTTGCTGTTTGAGTTGTACTTATATTTATGCTTGGGCCACATGACAGACAAATGTACATACTGTAAATAGCTACAAATACATAAAGATAGTATACTTTTTCAGAAATGTATATGAACAAGTTTATCAAAGAGGGATTCCCCAATTTCTGGTCAGTGACATTAATGTTTACCTTTCTGCCTCTGAAGTTTTTAGCAGTGAAAGAATTCTTCCTTTCTCCAGTGGATTCTAATCTCCAAGGACTCTTCCTTTCCTCAACCAACCAAGCCAAAGCAGCCACATGAAGAGGTTAGCTCAGACTGGTACACGACAGCCCTGGGCAAGCTGAAGTCAGGGAGCACTTCGCATTATTTTAAGTGGCCCTGGGATCTGCCATTTAAAGGACATTGACTGACATGATTATCATTCCATTGTCGATCTCTAACCCAAGTTAAAGTAATTCCACTGTCGATCTCTAACCTATCTGCTTACATCTAGAGGACAGTCAATTTGGGGCAAAAATGTTTGTAATACCACTTAAAAAAAATTTCTTTCTTCTAAAAAAAAAAAAAAGACATGTACAGAACGTGCAGGTTTGTTACACAGGTATATGCGTGCCATGGTGGTTTCCTGCACCTGTTGACCTGTCTTCTAAGTTCCCTCCCCTCACATTCTACCCCTCAACAGGCCCTGGTGCTTTTCCCCTTCCTGTGTTCATACGTTCTCAATGTTCAACTCCCACTTATGAGTGAGAACATGCAGTGTTTGGTTTTCTGTTCCTGTGTTAGTTTGCTGAGGATGATGGCTTCCAGCTTCATCCATGTCCCTGCAAAGGACATGATCTCATTCCTTTTTATGAGTGCAGAGTATTCCGTAGTATATACGTACCACATTTTCTTTATCCAGTCTATCACTGATGGGCATTTGGGTTGGTTCCCTGGTCTTTGCTATTATAAATAGGTAACACCACTTTCAAAAATAAAGTTTATACAAATGTAACATACAGAAAATGAACTTATCCCAAGTGTACATCTTGGTACATTTCCACAGGTGAGCATGCTCCTTAACCACTACCCAGATCGGGAGCAGAATGGGACTAGCATCCTCAAAAGCCCTCTTCAGGCCCGTTTCCCGTCACTGTCCTGACTTCTATTCCCACTGAATAGTTTCACTCTTAGACAAAGAGAAAGCAAGGCTCAAGGACCAGAGTCTTCGGCTAACTCTCTAGTTTAAATTGACTAACTCTACATTTTCCTTATTTTTACTCTATTATTTACAACACATGACAATGACTTTCCATTTACAGTCATGACACATAATTTCTTTTCAAAATGAAGTTAAAACAATGTTGCTTTAAGAATAATGTTAAGCATTTAGCAAAACAGGTGGCACATATATGGCAAAAACTGAGCAGGTGGTATATGGCTGACTCAAGTCTGAGAAGCACTTGTTTGGATTTGATGATCAGTGCAAAATGCTAAACAGGCTTCACTGACTATCCTTCACTCTGATTTTCCTCCAATGAAGGGGGACTCTCTCCACTATCCCATGATACATCAGAAGGACTGATTTCCTCTCTTGCATATTCATAAAACAGTTTAATGGTCCATCCTCTCAGGAGATAGGATGTTATTTTTATATGCTTTTGGTTTATATTTGTCACAAACATTATGCTTAATCAAGACTGGAAGAAGCTGACTCAGAATGAAAGGAAGCACATCAAATATCTCTCTTCTATCTCTACTAGTTTAAGTTTTAAAATATCACCTAGAACTGGGATGAATTATTACAAATGGCCACAAATAGCTCTTATTATTGAATCCTTTAATATGCTAATGACAAAAGGAAATGAACACTTCACATGGGCTTAACTTTTAAACAAACTAAAGGAGAAAAGAAAAATGTTATTTAAATAGAAATAGCAATTTCCTTCCTTGTCCTTTTCCCTCTGAAACAGTGTAACTCCCTGTATGTTCTGTTAAATCTAGTAAGTTTAACAGATGAAGAATCTCTGAACTTCACTTTTAATATTTACTAAGTATATCAAGCAAACCAAACTAAACTTTCCTATAAATACACTTCACAAGTAATTAAGTCCCTATGTGAAAATAAAGATTTCCTTGTCACCACTTTACATAATACCGTCTTCCCAAAGGATTCTCCTTTCATTTATTACAAAGCATGAACAAAGATTATTAAATGCAGACTATATACAAAACAGCTTGAAACTTCACCCAATTCGTCTTGGGGTCTTCGGCAAATGACTTACACAAAATGAAAGCAAAATCTCATGAGTTACTAATGTGAAGCCAACAAAGTGCGTGTGTTCAGGCATAAATGTTCATGGATTAATATACAGAGAGTCATACATATACATATGTATTTTACAAGCCCTTTAACGCTAAATAATCTAAAAAATATTATTTCTCAAAACACAGATTAACTGGGCTTGGTAGCTCACACATGTAATCCCAGCACTTTGGGAGGCCGAGGCAGATGGATCACTTGAGGTCAAAAGTTCAAGATCCTCCTGGCCAACATGGTGAAACCCCACCTCCACTAAAAATACAAAAATTAGTTGGGCGGGGTGGCAGGCGCCTGTAATCCCAGCTACTTGGGAAGCTGAGGCACAAGAATTGCTTGAACCCGAGAACCAGAGGCAATAATGAGCTGAGATCACGCCACTGTACTCCAGCCTAGGAGGCACAGCAAGTCTCTGTCTCAAAAAAAAAAAAGAAAGAAAGAAAGACAAAACACAGATTTAAAAGACTGTGGCTAATAAAAGTTAAAGTATCCTCTGGAAGTTCAGGAGAATTCAAATACCAAGGTTTAGGTAACAATTCTCTGAGAAAACCATTCCGTCTAACTTGGTGCTTGGTGTCCTTCCTCTGATTAGGCCTCTCTCTACTGGTTCATAGACCAGAGGGATCAGTCCTCCAGGTAATAAGATGCTAACTTGGGCATTTGAATGGAGAAATAATAAATGTAAACAACTTTGGTATCAACCTCTAAAAAGAAAGGTTTTTTTTTTTTCTAGTTTTCAAACTTATCTTGATTTTCTTGCTTCTACAAATTCCCTTAGCACCAGCAATTCTATTCCAATTGCCCCTCATATGTTAATATTATCTCACTC
Organism: Saimiri boliviensis; assembly: GCF_048565385.1. Classification (NCBI taxonomy): domain Eukaryota; kingdom Metazoa; phylum Chordata; class Mammalia; order Primates; family Cebidae; genus Saimiri; species Saimiri boliviensis. Next base: position 63,651,431 of record NC_133456.1, read on the forward strand.
TCGTTTCTTATAAGCACACTCTTTCAGATATTTCAAAGAACGACACAAAGTATCAGAAACCCAGTAATAACGCTGCAACAAAATCACACTTAATCCTATTTTGCTTGAAGTTCTCCCACTTCATTTAAACTAGACTTTGGAACAAATAATGAAAATGTTCTGTGTTTCCTTATGCAATTCCCATGCCCCATCAGATTCTAATACGAAGCCACTGTATCCATTCCTGAATGAGAAAACTGATAAAGATTTTGTCAAGATAATACTTATCAGTAAGAATTTTTATATTCATCTTTATGTCTTACTGTATTTTTCAATTTTTCTACAATGGTGTATTACATTCATATCAAGACATAAAAAAGTACCCTAAAAAGAAACTCAACTATTTCAATTTTAAGGAACATTTTTGCTAAAGAAATAGGAACTGCTCATAATTTTAAGAAAATCCCAATATTCCTTGTGAGTCAACATAAAAACAGAAATCTTAATGTTTTTGGCACTTTAAAAATAGCTGATATTGAACACTCGATTGTTTGACTTTATTTCTGGAACACTTATGTCAGCACATATGCAATGAATTACCATGTTGCTCACACTAAGATGTAAATTAAGAATTACTCCTGATTGATCAATTATTGTGATTTATATGGCCATAGGAAGTGGCAGCTCTTACTGAATCCAGATTCAAAGGGTCACTAATTTCAAAAGAAATAAAAAACAAATTAAAATGGTCTATTCACAAGTGTAGTTTTGGGTTTGTGAAACTGTGCCACATAGCTGTCATCAAAGTGTTGGCTTGCTGTAAGACTCTTCCAGCCCAGTCTCTAAAGACCCACAGCAAACAATGTAGCATAGCTAACCACCTGGTGAGCATTTATTCTGGGGCCAAATTTACAGTACTCAGACACACACAGAGTATTTTCTTTATTATGGCAACTTTATCCATTTTTTATAGAAGAAAGCAATGCTCAGAGATAAGAAGCTTCTCCAAGATCATGAAGCTAGCAAATGGTAGAAATAGAATTCAAAAGCTGATCTGATTCCAGAGTCCATGGCTCTTAACCTCTGTTTTATACTGGCTGCCCTTCTAATTAACTCAGTGTCAGTTATCTTCCTCTAAACATAGCTCTCACATATAAACTCCCTAGAGCCAGGGAATTTACTATGTACTAGTTATCTGGGTATCCTGACCTATCTCATATTAGGCAGAACTCAGTGCACGCCAACAAATGAACATATGACTACTAATGGTTTCTATTCCACTGTTATCCTAAGAACCGATACAACACAAAGATTTTTAACAATTCACAATAATTATATAGATTATGCTATATAATCCATCCCCTATCCAATGTTTAAAATCAACCCCTAACCAGGTTGCATGTATCTGGCTAATGGGTCCCTCAAATCAGTATGTCTGGAAACATACATACATTTCCTAGCAAAAATCATTCTATGAAAAGAACAAAAAACCCGCCTTTTTAAATTAGACTCTTGGCATCAATTTTGCTCCACCCCAGAGTGTCTCCAAATATTGAAAAATAAAAAATAAACACACTTAGCTTGTTTTAAAAACAGCCTTGCATTTGTCTTTTGTAGGGTAAGGGAGTGCCTAGGAAACCAAACACTTAGGCTTTAGGTTGTCTGGATCCCTGAAAGCTGTCAAATGACCCACTAGGGTTAGCAGGAAAGAAGGAAGAGAAGAAGGAAAAAAGAGAATCAAAAGTGCTAAAAGGGCAGAGAAGAGTGCCTCTCTCAGGAGAAAAGAGGTGGGACCTAGTTTCTAAGCAGTCAACATGGTCATCAAAATAGACCTAACAGGGTAAAAGCCAGAGGTCTCCACTGAGCACTGTGGCACTTGGTGTGGCAGACTCATTCCATACCAGCTGCCCTCCACTGTAAGGCTCAAAGGAATCATTAATCCTCATTAGAAGCAAGCAAGCTGTGGCAGCTACCCACCCTGGAGTACTCAGAGTTCCCAGTGAAAGTGGCATAATTGCAAATCAGTGCTTGCAGCTGCCATTCGGCCCTGTCTCCTTATTTGCAATTCCCATTGACAATTCTTGATTGTCAACACTTTCCGCCTGTTCATACCACCCTAGTCTATAGTCATTGTGCTTAGTTTCGCTCCACAATAATGTCTGCCTACTGCTTTGAATGGTTCCCCTAGTGCTCTCTCATGTTACATATACTTCACAGATTAGCATTTAAGTCAGGCCATCCCATACACACCTTCCAAATTCAATAAAAATGCATCTGGCTCTTTTTGTATTATAGTAACAGATGAAAAGACAAAACTTACTTAAAAAAATAAGGTTACTGCTATCAAAACCCCCATATTTGTTTATTTTTAATTATACTTTAAGTTCTAGGGTACATGTACAGAACATGCAGGTTTGTTACATAGGTATACACGTGCCATGGTGGTCTGCTGCATCCCTACCTCTGTCACCTACGTTAGGTATTTCTCCTAATGTTAGCCCTCCCCAATGCCCCCACCCACCCACTGCTATCCCTCCTTTAACACCCCTAAAACCTCCCCTCGGCCGACAGGCCCTGGTGTGTGGTGGTCCCCCCGCCTGTGTCCATGTGTTTTAATTGTTCAACACCTACTTATGAGTGAGAACATGTGGTATTTGGTTTTCTGTTCTTGCGTCAGTTTGCTGAGAATGATGATTTCCAGGTTCACCTTGTCCCTGAAAAGGACATGAACTCGTCCTTTTTTATGGCTGCATAGTATTCCATGGCATACATGTGCCACATTTTCTTTATCCAGTCTCTTTGATGGGCATTTGGGTTGGTTTCAAGTCTCTGCTATTGTGAATAGTGCTGCAATAAACATACATGTGCATGTATCTTTATAGATGAATGTTTTATAATCCTTTGGGTATATATCCAGTAATGGGATTGCTGGGTCAAATGGTATTTCTATTTCTAGGACCTTGAGGAATCGCCACACTGTCTTTCACAATGGTTGAACTAATTTACACTCCCACGAATAGTGTAAAAGTGTTCCTTTTTCTCCACATCCTCTCCAGCATTTGTGGTCTCCTGATTTTTTAATGATCATCATTCTAACTGGCCTGAGGTGGTATCTCAATGTGGTTTTGATTTGCATTTCTGTAACGACCAGTGACGATGAACTTCTTTTCATATGTTTGTTGGCTGCATAAATGTCTTCTTTTGAAAAATGTCTATTCATATCCTTTGCCCATTTTTTGATGGAAAACCCCCATATTTAACGTGTCTAGATACCACAAGTGAAGATGAAAATATAAAACATATTTGACCTGTATTGCTGTCAAGAGTTTAGTGTTTGGTTTTATTGTCCTCAGGAAATTACTCAAGATTTAATTTTTTGACCTAATCGTCACTCAAAAACTTAATGGGGACACTGGTTACTTTTAATTTATTCTTCATTTTAAAATGCTTTGTGGATTACATAATTAAATCTTTTTATGAAAGGAAGACTTTGAGGAATAGATTTAAAACTTCGGTGGAGTCAGAACTCCCACAAAAGTACACAGTGTCAATACAAAGTAAACTCTACCAGAGGATGGGAGAGACAGCCGAAGAGAAGCACCCAATATCCCGACTGCAGGGTTTTAGCATGAAACAGACACCTGTGCATTTCCGTGCCTGGTGCCACATGCTATGAGCTTGTAGAAATGAGAATGCTAAGTGACTCTTAAAAGGAAATATACAAGCAGGAGTCCAGCTACCTGGAGTGGTAGTTGATAGTTCAATACCACTTTGTGATATTGAAAATTCAAAGGAAACTCTTAACTCACCAAGTTTTTCATTCTGTTTACTCAATTATATACATAAAAAATACTCACTTTGGAAAATACCAACATTACAGAAATGTGGCTTTACTTAAAGCTCCCTATAATCCCAGCAAATAAAATAACTACAATAACTATAAAATGTTCATTGGCTCAGCATATTTTTCCCCTGCAAAGACTAATCTAAATAAACGCCTTAAAAACAAAGAAAAACGCATCATACCGTGGTTTATTCTTTTTTTCTACTGGTTTTTCTGGTAAAAACTGAAAAATCTGCTAGGTAAATTCTGAAAGAGCTGTAGCACTCCATACAGTCCACTCTTCACCTAAGTTTTATGTTTATCTGACTAGTAGAAAGTGATGTATCTTAGAAAGATGTTCACTGAAAGGCCAGTTTCGATAACAAAAATAAGGAAAATAATAACAACAATAAATATAACAAAGCCCATACATCACACAATAAGCTATGTATGCTCATTAGAAAGAAATTAATACACAATAATATTGTTTAAGGCAACCATGGATTAAAGGGAGACTATTTAGTTTTAATTGGACACGTTAATTATGGAAAGTACGTCTCCATGAAATAGTTTAAGATTTTCTCAATAATGCTACAGCAGCTCCACATTCTTGCTGATATACATAAATAAGAAGGAAACAGTTATCAGAAATGTTTTTGCTAACTTCTATATTTGGCTTTGATGTTAAGATCACATATCCTGTACAAAAAAATTTAATTTGAAGTATCAATTCTCCACCTTTGTACTTAATTGCAAAATCCTTTACCTACATTGTCTTCTTTATCCATCCAGACAGCATGACAGGTAGGAAAGAAAAGCAGTAAGTAGTCCTCCCATTCTAGAGATGAAGACTCAAAATTTAGGATCCCAAGACCACAGAGTGAATACCTGGGTGGAGACTTAAACCTGGGTCTCCTGATTTAAATCTTAAAAGCTCTTTCCACTCCAAGATGCCCCTTGTAAGAAGATCAGCTGCATTTCAAAGACAACTTACCTAACTGTGTTAGAATCTTCCCTCTCCTTATTTGTGTGCCCGTGACAAACGTCACTAAATGATCACAAGGCTCATCTCCAATTAATCCAGGAATGTCCTCAGAATTTTTTGACACCATAATCCAAGGTGATGTCATTGTCACTGTATGTACCGAAATTGATATATAAGAGGAAACTCTAGTTTCCACCCCTGGAAATGGAGAGTTGGAGCCCATTACTAGTAACTGATCTCTAAAATCTGCTTACTTTTGCAGCTAACAAAGAATCTTTTCAACACAGCTTGAATTATATCAAATCTCTTTCATCAAAACAGAACATTTGGGTAACTAAGACAACAGAGATTTCAAATTAACATGAATAGGTTTTACTTCTTAAGTAGGTAACTGCTACCAAACTTTTCATACTCCTCTGCTGAATATGGTAAATGGGGATCAGTCCCTGTGGAGAAAGGCAGGGTAGCCTGATGTGTTTATTTCCCACATTAACCAAAAATGGATTATGCATATCTGTGCCTGTTTAACAAAATAGCTTTCCTGTATATGGTTAAGGAAGAAATATCAAGCCTTTCTTACTCCTACAATGACAAGAAAAATCTAATTACAGAATCATTTGGTTTACAGCATATTTTCTCTCCAAAATCAAATCAAAAATTAAAACATTTTAAACAATTTTCACAAATAATTTTTAACTCACTCATAACATCTAAGCAAAGATCATAGATTTAATTCAAAGGAAAAAAGAACACAGATCAGTATTTTAAAAAGGACTCATCTAGAAATTACAAACTGAATTACAAACTGACTTGAACTAAAATTGGAGGTACTAATACAGGCATAGTTTCCAAGATATGTAGATAGATGAATGCAAAGAGAGCTATATGCTGTTATTGTGGTGCATCTGTACATGTGTTTATATTACATATTTACATTTTCTAGCTCTATTTATGGAAGGTGCCTAGAAGCAATGAAATCTCAAATATAATGAGCATCCTAGCACCCATATTTTGGTTTCTAAATACTCTTCTCCACTAAATGAAGGTAGAGGTTCTTGAAAAACATGCACATCTCAGAACTGGGACAAGGACAGTAGATTAACCTGGAATATCTTGTACCAGGAAGTCGGAAAGTGCTCAAAACATGGTGAGAACGTGGACACAGATTAAAAGTTTAAATGAGCTCCATTTGGCCAAATCTTGGCCAATGTGACCACCAAATTATAAAAACTCATGAATCCATATTGATAGAGAAAAAGACAGACAAATAGATTAAATAGGGGGGAAAAACACTCCTTTTTTTTTTTTTTTTTGAGACAGAGTCTTGCTCTGGAGTGCAGTGGCACAGTATTGGCTCACTGCAACCTCCACCTCCTGGGTTCAAGTGATTCTCCTGCCTCAGCCTCCCAAGTAGCTGGGACTACAGGTGTGCACCATCACGCTTGGCTAATTTTTTGTATTTTAGTAGCAACAGAGTTTCACCATTTTGGCCAGGATGGTCTCCATCTCCTGACCTTGTGATATGCCCACCTCAGCCTCCTAAAGTGCTGAGATTACAGGTGTGAGCCACTGCGCCTGGCCAAGGAATACTCCTTTTTATAGTAGAAAGTCAACTAATGTGGAAGGATTGGAGATGGAAAAATCACCATTTGTCAATCATCACAATAATAATAGATTCAATCAAACACAGTCAATGGATGATGATAAAACCAGTGTGTGACAGTCTGAGGAATAGCAAGATGTTTACATAGCCTCAAAGTATCTACCTACAGGATAATTATTGATCATAAAGAAGAAAATAGTAACTTTATAGTGGAGACATACATAATAACTTTAACCAACTGGTTCAAGTTAACAGAAATAAAGGGATAAATTCATCTAATGTGAGTCCTGATGTTATGTACTGAGAAGGACACACTATCACTTTGGTGGTATTCTCACCCAAAATGTATGACCCAGAACCATCCAAAAGGAAACGTCACACAGAAATTAAGGGACACTCTACAAAAGATCTGGTTTGGATTCTTTAAAAATACCAGTAGTAGAGAAGACAAAAATTGAGCAATTGTTCTAAAGCAATAAAACTAAATATATATGAAAATGGACTAAAACCCACGAAAGGGTTTTATTTTGCTATAAACGGCATTATGGGCCTATAAATAAGAGCAGAATAAATTCTGATGATAATAGTTTTGTACCAATGTGAATTTCCTGGTTTAGATTACCATACTGTTACATAAGAGAACGTCTCATTCCTAAAAAGTTCACACTGATGAATTTAGTAATAAAGAGTAGAGAGAGAAAAGAATAAAGTAAATGTGGTTAATGTTGATATCTGGTAAAACTGGGTCAATGGTGTATAGAAATCCCATGTCTACGAGTCTAAAATTATGTCAAAATGAAACATTCCAATTTTAAAGGGGAGTCTTCTATTCCTTTTTTTTTTTTTTTTTAATAAATACTCCAGCTTAATTCACATGCCATTTTGCAACTTTAGTGGGTCTCAGAACAGGATCTTCTTACCTAACAATAACAAGCAGTAAAATCTCACTTTGTTCCACCAAGTAGCCTGGCTCTGGGAGGGAAAGCACTTCTAATCCTTTCTAGTTGACCCTGCAACAAACCTTGTTAGCAATGACAGTCCAACTAAACCAAAAATAAACAAAAAAAGACAACGATTGGTTTATACAAAAGCCTTTGAGGTTCCACAGCTTCTGTAATGATATCCTTGGGTTTTAAATCATAACACTTACAAGATGAATGCATATTTACAGAAGATTGTATGAAATAATGGTTATTGGGAATAGAGGGCTTAAGTCTCCCACCTTCATTGCATCCAGAAAATCAAGATTGCTATCTCAAAGCAGGACAGCATTTAACTCACACAATTGCTACACAGATTCATTTATCACCAGAGGCAAGCCTACTATAACACAAAAATGAGCTCGGTTCTCCAACCCGTATGGCTTGAAGACAGGCAAGAAATATAGATGTGGATGGCCTCTACAAGTCTTTGAGAAAGAATTTCAGTACAGTTGGATCAGAGGTGTGTTTAACTTATAGGCAAGGCATGCCAAAAGAAAAAAAAAGTAGATGGAGAGAAAATATTGAATACTACATGCCTCAGAGTGAATTTGCTGTTTTCTTAGTAGGTCTCAGTTTCTTGGTGCTTTTCTCAGCGTGTGCTTTTTGCCAAATGAGGTAACAGAACAAGCCAAACACTCCATATGGCAGTCAACTGAGAGACAGCAAGGTGATCCAACGTCGTGCAAAACCAGCTGGTTGGACTTACAGATAGATGGTATGTTATCCACAGGGCACCTCCCCAAAAGAATTTTGAGGGTAATATTGACCTTGTGTGATTTTTTTACCTTTTTGCACTCTCCTAAATAACTTTCAGTAGAATAAGATTTGCCTAAAGTAGACTCCCGAGTTCATAGAGAAAGGTGATGTATTTGTGGATGAGGAAATCTTCAGTTGGATAACCCACACTTTGGGCACTGGGAAAATTCTTCCACAGTTCTCAAACTATTTTAAAAAATAAGAATATAGTTCCTTTAATAAATCTGGTGATATTAAAGTGTAGGAGCCTTGTACTGTCTTTAAAACACAGTTCAGGTAGCAGGCTCAGAGGCAGAAAAACTAAAGGCACTGAGATATTTACAGTTTTGAATGAATATTAAAAGACAGCAGGGAGAAACTAAATTTAGTTTTTTAAATGCAATGAGTATATGCAATCAAAAGTGGGGTCAGAAATTGTAAAATGGACCAGGAGCACCTCACAGCTCATGGGTGCAGGGAAGATACAAAAATATCAGAAGCCAATACTGAGTAAGTCAGAACTTGCTGAATCCCAGTACCAAATGTGAGATGGAATAGGTATGATGAAAGTCTGTCCATCTAGACCCAGGGCAGATAGACACATGGGATTCCAGGGGACAGCATGGGCCCTGCAACCATGTGGGCTGCGAGGGCATTTAATCTAAGGGGCCTCCAGATTCCCAGCCACAGCCCCAGGACAGGCCAGCTCAGGCTTTCTTATCAGGCCTTGGGAGCACTCGTGCAAGGAACCCAATTAGGGGACACCATGTAGGCGGTATAACTGGAAGAGACGGATGTTGACAAGTCTGTCCCTGAGCAATTTAACTCCTATCTCAAGGTTTTGGAATAAGTCAGACTGCTACCTCAGTGATTCTCCCTGGTGTCCCTGTCACTCCCCAGTGGGAGTTTTAGCAATCTGCAGAGGCATTTTTCACCATCACAGCAATTGGGGTATGCACCAGAGATGACATGAAGAGTCTCCTGCAATGAAGAATGGTTCTGCCTCCAGCACAACTTTCACATATCCCACCAGATGGTCAAGCAGATAAAATAACAAGCTTTTTATAATTACCTGAACATAGACCTAACTCTGTTTTAAATATAAACACAAAAGAAATTTTTGCAGTTTAAATATACACACATTGTACACCCATGTCCACAGCAGCATCATTCAAGACAACAAAACGTTTGAAGGAACCCAAGCGCCCATCACTAGGTGAATGAATGAACGAACAAAATATGGTAAATACAGACAACAGAATGTTACTCAGCCCTCAAGGGGAAGAAAATTACAACACGCTACAACATGTACGAACCTTGAGGACATTATGCTGACTGAAATAAGCCATTCACAAAAGGCAAATACTACATGATTCCATTTACAAATCAAATTCCTAAAGACAGAAAGTGGAATGGTGGTTTCTAGGAGTTGAGGTGGGGAGGGAGTTAGTATTTACTGGGTGCAGAGTTTGAGTTGCGGAAGATGAAAAAGTTCTGGAGATGATGGATAGTGGTACTGTTTCTGTGACATAAATTAATGTAATTTATGCTACTGAACTGTCCTTAAAATGGTTAAAAAGGTAAATTTTGTTATATTTTACCACATGTATGTCTCATCATATATACATATACACACAGAGACATTACAGGGAATACAACTCCTATAAATCAAAGCAACACTGTAGTTGTTTGTGTCAGAACTTAACTACGACCTGTTCACTACAGTAGAAATTCACATCATGTACGACAAGGCCACTTATGGTGCCTGGGCCACCAGCAGCAGCCTCTTGTATCTGGCAGCATCAACAGCCACATGAGGCGTATCCTAGCAGGTCTACACAGAGGTGTGAGCATCTGACAGTGCCTTGGTGTCAACTAATGTCACTGTGCCAGAACACTGGCATATTATTTTATTATAAATTATCCTCCTTTTATTTTCTATTATGCTGCAACCTATGTATTTTTACAATTATTTGTGTATATATGCATATATCTGTTATTTGTAAATTTCATTTCACCACTGTACTGGTGGAATTTCAAAGTATTTGTTATAAAAACTGTGGAGGAGCGAGGCTGGCACTGATGTGGGTGAGAACCGCTGCCGTGGTCTCAGAAAACAGATACCATTCAGAGCAGAGGAATTTTGCAGCAAAGAAAAGACTCAACCAGTATCTCTGGATTTAATAAAAAGTAACCCTTTTCAAGAATTAAGGATCTTGTGGTGAGGATCTGGTGGTGGTTTGCCCACTCCCCTGACAAAGAAGACATTAGGTGGAAAACTAGGGACTCTGACTCTTCTTAGTGATGAAACACACACACACACACACACACGCACGCATGCACGCACACACACACTCACTCTCACACTGTCTTTCTCTCTCTCTCTCATACACACACACACATTCATGCCTCCTGGTAATAAACTCAGACACAGACGAGGTAAACCAGACAACATATTTTCAGTCATGGGAATCACTGTATCATGTCAAAAGAGATTAGAATTTGACTGCAAAGGGCACAGTGTGTCAATTGCAATTACATATATATCGTTTCTCTATTGTGGTCATCCTTTCCATGTCAACACTGAGACATGATTAATATTTTACATACTGTCCAAAAGAGGAATGTGACTTACCAGAAACCGTACTGAACATTTCAAATACAGATCATCCCTTGCCAAGAGAAAATCCTGCCCAGCTGTAGATTTCTCATTTGCAAAACATAAGAGCAATGAAATTCCATTACTTAGAGAAACTGGCTATTCCACCAAACCCTTGGCAACGGAAGCTGTACTTATCTTTTTGAACAATAGTCTCAGAAAATGTATTCACCCTCGAAAAAGACAGTAAGTAACGCATTTGAGTTCTTAAGAAAGCACTCTTGCCCAAGAAAATTCCTGTTAGGGAAAAATCCACTCTCCTGACTTGGGAAGTACAAAGATTGACCCTAAAACATGCAGCAAAAAAAAGCTCCAAGTTTAAGAACCCTTCAAACATTCAAAGGGGATGCAACAATATTAATAAGTCCTTAAAACAAAATCAAGTATCATTTTAACATGTAAGTTAGCACACTGCACTCCTTCCCTCAGAGAAGGAAGCCGTACACCCTAACTGGTTCAGTTTGCTTTGCCTGTGAGATTTAGCTGTGAATTTTCCTGAGGATTATAAATTATCCTGAAGCATACTGCACATTGCAGAATGTGTCCAGATGAGACTGGAAATACCAAGACTTTATTCTCTGTCTTGCTGAGGCTCACTTCCCCAGGAGAAGCCTGTGGCCACAATCCAGTGAGTGACGTGAACTTCACTTACGGCTTAGCTCTTGGTCCGAGCTCCCACTCAGTCCAAAATTTTGAAATGGGCCATGAAAATACTCAGGAAATACAGACATTATATAAATGTGTGTGGAAACAAACACCCGCTGGTATCAGTGCTGTTTTTCTGGTTTCTTCTATTTGTACTATATTACGGCTATGGCCCATGGATGAATTTCTTGTGGAGTCTGTCATATCATCATGGATTCTCAAGTTTTGTTTTTGCCGAATAGGAAAGCCAATCAATTTAGCCATATATGTATCCATCCAAAGAGCTATGAAAATGGTCAAAACACCAGTAAGAAACTACTCCTTTATATCAAACTTTGCAACAAGAGCCCATAGGAGGGGGCAACAAATCATTTTCTCTCTTTCAGTGACTCAGAGCATCGTAGAACACTGCAACCCTGTTCCAAAGTGTTGTATGGTGGGCTGAGAGATCCACTTCCCCTACATGAATCTACAAACCTGCTGTATAAAAGTTTGTAATGACAAATAAAGAACTAAAAATGGAGTGGGTGATGATACGCGAACTCTAATATCAACCTCTGCCTGTCCTGGCAGTCAGGTTGTACAACTAACAACAGGCAAAGAAGACAAACAGAGCGAACAACACATTTGTAGAAATAAGTGTATGCTGTGAGATCTAAGGACATTAGAATGACTCCAAAGCTGACACAATGGTACCCTGATGATCAATATGAACAGAGTGCACAATTTGTACGACAGGGATTATTCATCTGGTTCTAACAGCCAACTCTCCAATGGTTTTCGCACAAAACTTCAACCGATGCATACAACACAGAGTCAGGTCCACGTGGAAAAAGCCAAATTGCAAACATTCCACTCATCATCTGGCTTTTCTACATTTAACAAAAATTTAACACCAAGGCAATCAACACTCAATCTGGTCCCACACAATCAGAGAAGTGTGACTCCCGCTCAACCATCTACCACTTCAGGCCTCCCTCCCCAATCAAACATCTTGCTTTGAGCTGGAGGAAGACAGGATGGCATTTAGCCTATTAAAAGACACTGGCCAGTATTCACATACCTCAATAATCCTGTCATGAATTTGCAGGCCTCCTTCCTTGGCTGCGGGCCCACTGTCAACTATCTTGGATACAAAGATTCCTTCACTGGATGATCCATCGTGGTTGTCCTTTGGGTTAAAAAAACACATGAATGAATGCTAGGCATTAAGTTGGGCATGAAGGTAAAGTTTACACTCTTAAAACAGTAATTGACTCTTGCTGCGTCAAAAGTGGCAATAGGGTAAAAGGTGTTTGTTTCTCCTAATTTCTGTTTTAAACTAAAATAAACACACAGTAAAATATTTCAAACCACACCAAGGAGCATAAAATAACATCCCTGCTATCTCCAACCCATTGTCCTTCTTCCCCTCTATGGTAGCTATTTGACTTTATGCATTCTTTCTAAAGCATTTTAATGCATCACCTTCCTAAATATGCATTTATTTCTTTTTGCACACAAATGGGATTATGCTATATCTTAGGTCCTTGCCTCTCTCATTTAACTCAAAATCATGAAGATCTTCTGCTACCAATTCCCCGCGTCTGCCTTACTTCTTTAAGTGACTGAATAGTATCCAACATGAGGCTAATAAACATTGTTTTCATTTGTTGCGATTAAACGATGCTGTGATAATACTCTCCTACTTGCATTTTAAATTACTTTGCTATTATAGTTCTAGGGCAAATCCCTAACAATGGAACTATTGGGTCAAAGGATATGTACATTTCATAGATATTGCCAATGGCTTTTCAGCGAGTTTATACTGATTGTTCATTAGACAGAGTGTTTTCCCACATTCTCATTTACCCAGAGTATTATTATTATTATTATTATTATTATTATTTATTTATTTTTTTTTGAGACGGAGTTTTGCTCTTGTTACCCAGGCTGGAGTGCAAAGTGCGGCTCACCGCAACTTCCGCCTCCTGGGTTCAGGCAATTCTCCTGCCTCAGCCTCCCGAGTAGCTGGGATTACAGGCACGCGCCACCATGCCCAGCTAATTTTTTGTATTTTGAGTAGAGACGGGGTTTCACCATGTTGACCAGGATGGTCTCGATCTCTTGACCTCGTGATCCACCCGCCTCGGCCTCCCAAAGTGCTGGGATTACAGGCTTGAGCCACCGCGCCTGGCCTGCCCAGAGTGTTATTAAGCTTGTAAATATCTAATAATTTTACTGTGAAAACAGATATTTTGTTTTTGTTCTGATGTACTACCACCACTCCAGTCCTAATAAATTCTAATCTCCGACCTCCTTGAATCCCCTTTAGATCTTTGAATTAAATGTCAGAACTACAACTTTTTGGGAACTAAAACAGCTCACTGCTCAAACTCCTTCCTTTCCTTAAAATCAAAAGGCTCCAACAAGCTCATGAAACAGCTTGTTCATGAACTTCTTTTCAAACAGCACTGCAATGAATTCTCTCCAAGTGTGTGGATTAAATTTCCAGTTATTAACAGATGGATTTATAAATTAAATGGCACAACCATGTGATATTTCCAAACAAATCACTTGAAATGTAAGCTCAGAATGTTCCACAAAAACTCCAAAATCCAGTCATGGTAAATTCCTTGCTGTATGTCATTAGAAGATTTATTTCAGTAACAATTACTCTGAATACAAATATATAAAAATTCCCTTTGTTAAAAAATAACTCTGAAAATAAAACATTTTCCTCTTTAAACAGTAAAAAACAAAACCGAAAAACAGCCCCTATATTCTACTGTGACTTCAAGCGTGATTCAATCTACCCCTTCAAACGCAACAGCAATAACTTAAGATTGGAAAAACATACATTTCTCAGTCCTTCTCTCTTTCCCTCTTCACACTTTCCAAACACACGCATGCACACACACACATACAGAGAGAGAGAGAGAGAGAGAGAGAGAGTAAAATGTCATATGATTCATCAAAAGAAACCAAAATCACAACCTAAAATGAGCATTAAGTGTTCTACCCAACATTTATCCCCACATGACAAAGATACGTCTCTAACTGGCATCTGGATTCCATTAACGCTTTTCCAAGAGAAGGGTCAGGGAGCCTGTGGGTGCTGTGTAGGATCAGCTATTCTCTAAAGGCATCCCTGTCGAGCATCACAGGCCTCTGCACAAGCTTCCTAACTCTTTATCGTCTGAATACATCTGTGCCTCCTTCCTCTCTCACGGCAGCCTTACTGATGCACTAGTCTGAACACATCTGTGTAGTTCCCTACATGCACAGCTGAAATATGTGTATAAAGCTGCACAACAGCTTCCTTTACTGAGCACATACTAGATACCAGGTACATAGTAGGTGCTCCATGTGAACTGTTTAATCCTCACAATAACCACAAGTGATAAGTACTATTATTATCCATTCCACAGATGAAAAACCGGAGACTGGGAGAGGGTCAGCAATTCACAAAAGTGGTATAGTTTCAAACCGAGGCAAAGCTGATCCTCTCGCACATGATCTGTGTACAATACTGTCTCCCACAGAAAAAACTCAAAATACACAGACATTCAGAGTCCAACATTTCAGGCTATGGAATATTCCACTAGATGAACTTGAAGAGTCTCAATGGACCACAAAAGATTTATGAACAAGCTTGAGTTCCCTAAGAGGTGATGTCAATATATCAAATGAAAAGAGATCTGTGTTTACTCTGATTTAACCACTTTGCATTTCTTGGCTGGAGGAAGAGGGAGATAGGGGATGGGATTTTGGCTTTCATTTGTTTTGCAAACTACCACACTGCACATAAGTAGTAACTCTTAAGGAGCACTAGAAAGTTCAAGCAAAAATCAGAGAGGAAGAGGCAAGAACAAACACCAGAAGTCAGACTAAATTAAGGCAGTGATGAGGGGTGGGGAAGATGCAAAAAGCACATAAAGCAGGCTGGGCATGGAGGCTCACACCTGCAATCCCAGCGCTTTGGGAGGCTGAGGCTGAGGCTGGTGAATCGCCTGAACTCAGGGATTCAAGACCAGCCTGGGCAACACGGCAAAACCCCATCTCTATCAATACAAAAAATCAGCTAGGCATTTGTGGTCCCAGCTACTTGGGAGGCTGAGGTGGGAGAATGGCTTGAGCCTGGGAGGCAGAGATTGCAGTAAGCCAAGACTGCGCTACTGCTCTCCAACCTGGGTGAGAGTGAGACCCCCATCTCAAAAAAAAAAAAAAAGTTAGAAAAACCAGGTAGCTAGATTCTTCTCTTAAAAGGTAACTCTTTATTCTTAGTTTGTTTGGCTCCTCTCCTAACACATTTTAAGTTAGAGTTCACACTTCCCCAAACACACACACACACACATACACACACAGACCTATTTATCAAGGTGAACTAATATGACTTGGAATTTATTTCGTTTTGCTGGTTTGAGTTAAGAGAGAAATGAAAGGGATTGTTTTCATAACAGGGGTACCTAACAATAAAGTATACTTCCCAAAGGCTTAAGTGAAAGGTTTGATACAACAGACTGGCTGCTGTTTCTTTAGGGATATGAGGACTAACAAATGAATGATCTGATTTTGCTAAGAGCATTATATACTGATCATGCAATGAAAGCCTTATGTCAGAGATATGGCTGGCCTATTTCATAACCCAACCAAGCATCTTGGGAAACACAGAAATCATTTGTACTGTACTCTTCTAGTAACTAACAACGTGTGTGCACTGTTGCTCATCTTGGCTTTTTAGCATGTACTCGATGACCTGCCAGATTTTCCAGGCAACGGTGCAGAATACATTTAGGTTTCATTATGCTATTTCTGCTAATCAGGACAAATTCTGAAAAACACTATGGCAAACATATGCACGTGGAATTAAATTTTCCTCTGGGGGCCATGCAGGCAGTTTCTTGCAAAAAAGCCATATAAACTGAAAATACGAATGCAAGCTACAAAATCAGGTCTGGCTTGTACTCAAATCACCTTTTGTAAAAGAAGAAGAAAATAACTTAAACATGCACTTTGATAAGCACAAGAAAGAACTGTATTCCAGTGGGGCTGGAATGTCACTTTGCACCTGGTGAGTGTGGAAACTGAACACCATCTTCACTGGCTTTAACATAGTAGGTTTCCCAACAATCACTTGGCCACAGGCCTCCCCATTTTGAGCAATTTCCAACATTAGGCTTTGGTGTGGTTTAGACCTGGGGCAGAGAATAGGTCTTCTTGGTTTGGGTTCTTTTGTTTGCTACAGCTTGTGAAACATTTAATTGTGAAGTAAATCTTAATTTATTGAAGTTGTTTCTCAAAACTGGTAACATAGGGTGGAGGAATAATTATGAGTGTAAACAAAGAACAGCCAACACATCTGTGCTAAATGGCAAAACATGTTCTTGAGGGTAAGTTGCAGAACATAGGCTCATGTTCTGACCCATGGGTTCAAGTATGACCCTGCTGCTTCCTGGAGTCAAACGTTTAGATATTTGAGTGCAGTTTGCCCCCAGTCCCTCCTAAGGCTGCAGAGTGCGGAGGACCCCTGGCAGCAAGGATTAAATCACAACAGCACATGATGACATGCAGCCTGCGATCTCAGTCAACTGGTAAAAGGTAAAAATTAAAATATACCAACCTCACGCAGTTCTATAGCTTTTAAAGAATTCCACGGAGAGAAAGCAAAAACACAACTATGTGATCGCATCCTTGGGGATCAATAAAGTGGGAATGATCCCTGTCCTCACCCAACTTCATATTTATAATTTAGTCTCATCATTTAAAATGTTCTTTTTTATATGTATGTTTGATAAGACAGATAATGTTCATCATTTTAACAACTACAAATCATATAATTAAGTTGTCATTTCTTATAATAAACCATTTGTTAGTTTGTTTTTGAAACCGTGGAATGGGCTAAAAGCAAAGCGAATTTAATCCTGAATCTCTTTGTGTCACTCCCTTCAACTGAAGCCATGTGTTAGCCACTCCCACCCTAGGTAATTTCAATCCCAGATCCAAGACTTAGGCCCTTTGGGGAAGCCCTTGTTTTCTTCATCAGCCCTCTTTCTGGCCACTTCCCTGGCCATCCCTCAACCCTATCCACACTCTACTTACCTGCAGTTCCCCCAATTCCCAGCTCTGTTCCTGCCTTGTATGAATTGCCAACCCCACCCCAGCAAAGCTCCAAGGTCCAGCCACTTTCTTTTACCTCCGGGGTCTTCAAAGCTGGATGTATGTAACACAATGCATTGGAATGGCAGAAGAACATACTTGACATTTTATTCACAGACACATTTTAATTTCATTATTTAAAATACTCCCTTTGGTATGTAACTTTTTATAAGGCAAATAATGTATTAGTTTGGTAGTGTGCGCACATTATATATACGCAAATAAAATATGGTCCTCTGATCTAGCAAACTCCTGCTCAACCTTCTGAACTCAGCTCCAATGGTCCCTCCCCAGGACACCTTCTACTGCTGGGTTAACTCACCCCGAGGCATCATTAGCTGGAGGCAGGCACAGAATACATCAATGAGAGCAGTGCTATGCTCTCCCTACTCATCAGCCTCCCCATCTGGAGGTAAGCTTCATGAGGGCAGGGCACATGCTATTCTTATCTGGATGACTGGCATCTTCTCATCCTTTAGGTTTCCGCTTACTACTATCTCCTTCGTCTTTCCTGATGACCCAAGCTAATGATACCCTTTGCTTCTTGGTTGCTACCTGCCATGTGCCACCCTCCCATTTTTTTCCTTCATCATACTTCCTCCAATTCAATCTATAATTATTGTATTCACTTGCATCTTGTCTGACATCCCCACCAGGACTCAATGACCACAGAGCCTCAGTCTTTCTGAGCCTCAGTTTTTCCTCCATTGTATCTCCTGGCCCCTAGCTAGCAGCCTATGTTTAATACTTATTTGTTGAATGAAAGATTTTTGTTTTCTTTTCCTTTAACTATTTTCCTTTTAAGCTAATAAACAAGGAAACGGTCAGGAAAAGAAAAGGGTAAGGGATGGTACAAACTCAGATAATCCCCCCTGAAAGATGGGATTCTGAAACACATCCATTGCTACTCCCCAGAGCCCGTTCTTTGAACATTTTCCCCATGATTAAACTGGCAGATTTGAATTCGGCCTCTTCTTTCTAGAGCAGCGGCTGCTGACGAATGTGGTGGTCAAAGGGCTGCAGTGGGAGGAGAAAGCAAAGGGATGCAGTCACCCACAAATTAGGGAATTGTCTCTGACTAATCAACAGCTGACTGAGCAGAACTGAAGATCAGGCTTCCAGGCTGGAGCCAGCACTCCAACTCAGTTTAGGAGGGTGGCTGGTTACCCAATTCCAACTGCACACATCTCACACAACTTCACTCAGCCCAAATGCTATGCCATCAGAAAGGTACCCCCTAACAAAAAACAAAATTTAAAAAAAGGAAATGCAACTCCAAAACCAAACAGTTTGAATTTGCTGTTATATTACTAGGCCAATGTTGTTTTGGGAGACTAGGAAATAAAAAGCCCTAAGTGTGAAGATGTTAGATAGCCAATGAACTCTCTAATTACAGACAGCAGAAAGAAGTGACCAAGGTTTCCTGCTCCTCACTGCCCCCTTCAAACCTTTACCCCTCTTTCCAGCTACACCAGGAAAAGGCAAAGCACATTTTAGTAATGAACATACCACACTTGGCCGGCCACCAATAATATTGAATCCCAGGGAGCCGGAGTCCCGATGCAGGACAAGAGTCAGGCTTTTGGTTTCTTCACCCTGCAGGTAACAAATGAGATCAAATTTTTATTTATAAACAGGGAATAGATGGCAGGAATTTTCCTTCTACCTAAGTGTACTCAAGGACTACTCAGCTAATCATTACAAATCTTTTTATCTCTTGGGAAGTTTAACCAAGGGAACTTCTGGAACCCAATCTGAAATTCTGTCTTGTGTTTTAAGAGCTTGTAAACATTTCTAGATACCGTCTAACCCTGGAATGACCACATAAGAATGTCTGGAGTTATCTAGACATGCCCAGTTAACATTTTCTATGAATGACACCTTGGTCTGCAAATGCATCTTTCTTTTGAATGGCCATCATATGCAGGCTGTCTAGACCGCTACTTTCTGTTTGTTTCTCAACAGCAGCAACCATTCTTAACAGCAGCATTCATGTCATGTCACGAAAGGTTCAAATAGCAATCCTTTCGGAAGTGTGAGTGCATGCATGGCCCATCAATAGTCATCTCTGTTTGGGAGACTTGGGAAAAAATAGTGCATGAAAAGTGAGATGCAAACACAGACAAAAAACAAAAAATCCTGACTCTTACTGAAAAGGAGGAGGGGGCATTTTCACAAAGTAATTACTGTCCAATCCACATGAGACGCAGAGCTGTTTAACAGAAAGCACTCTGTGTAAGGCTGGTCAATGTGAACCCCTTTAAATCAAACAAGTAAAAGTGACCCAGGGAGGTCACAGAGCATAATGTTTGACAGTCAAAGGCAACGGAGATGCCAGGGAGAGTGTTCCCATCTAACACTCTCAAGTAACAGCAGATGGATAAAAATAGATTTAACCTTATGTGAAAACTGTCACGCAATATTCTTTGACATAAACATTCAACTTGCTGATACACCTTTGACATGTTTCCTATTATATGAGTGATATGCAAAACATCACAGCATGTGTACCGACTATAAACCTGCATTTGCTTCACTTAACGTTTTCTATTTAAACATGGTAGTACTCAAATGAATTTTTTTAATATAAAATATTTCTTAATAAGCTGTTTTAAAAATAACACTGACAGCTTATGACAAGAGATTTTACTCTGATTCCTTTCTGTTCAAATTTTTGTCTTCTACCTTTTATGGGGAAATAACTGGCCATATTTGAAAGGCATGAATGCAACTCTGTGACTCAACCACACTGGCAAAGGAAAGTACTGTTTCTACCTGCAGTGGCCTGTGAGTTTTCTGCAGCACTGCTTCATTTATTGCTATAGCTGTCAATGTGCAACTCTGGTTTCACATTTTGCCAGAACTGTGCCCAGCAGAGCCAGAACAAATATTACAGATCAACGGGCTTCACCATGTAGAATTATCTCCATGCTTAAAGTCTTAGTAACCATACCCCTTTCTCACAACTAGTCATTATACAACCAAATTAAAGGCATTTTCAGAACTTTCTTGCGAGCCTAAATATTAGAAATACACTGTAAAAACAAACATGACAATTTATCATAAGAAAGATGTTTCTGATGAAAGAACTAGGTGTCCTATAAGAACAACACAACAATCATGTCTTAAGATTCACTTAATATATAAAATACAGAATTACCTATAAAAAAGAAGCTAGTCTCTATCAAATGACTGTATCCAATGAAAAACAGCAGAGCCTCTTTAATGACAGCTTATCATTTTTAAAATGTTTTGATAAAAAGCACCATCTAAAGCACCTATCCCTCTTTATAACCAATTTGCAAGTTGATAGGCAATAACTTTAACTGCTATAAAAGAAAGTCCAGAATCAACCTAATAGTTTAAAAATATAAACATGATGATTTTCAAATTCAAACTGCTTATATCTTTCTGCTTATGACAATGAAAATCTCACTAAATTCATTTCTTGTTTTGATATCTTAAAGGGATGAAAAGTTAGAAATACATGGGAATTTGGCAAGTTATCTTACATATCTTACATGCCTGGCTTTCATAATTAATCAATGATAGAAACTGCACAGTTACACAGTAATCCAAGGCAGATGGCTTTAGTTTGACAATCTCAAGTGAGGCAAAAAGAAGAATGCACAATCATATGATTTAAAAGATTGGTTTTCAATCTACTGTGTGATAACCACTTATTCAAAAAAAAAAAAAAAAAGGAAAATCTTATTACATTGCATTGACAATAACAGCTAACATTTACTGGCTGCTAACTATGTGCCAGAAACTATAGTAAGCATTTAAGTGCTTTATTTCATTTTCTAATTCAACCAATCTTAAAAACTGTACATTACCAACTTTATGATACAAGTGGGAAGACTGAGGGAGAGTGATTAAGATAAAGTTGTCTCATGCTAAGCAGCCAATAAAATGTTGAACTGGGATTCAGACCCATGCTTCCCAATCCTACACCTTAATTACACTTCTATACTGCTCTCTTTTCTGTGTAGAATACAGAAAATAACTCCACATAGGCTAGCAACATCATAGGTCCTGTTCAACATGGTTTTATTGCTGAAGTTCCAAAAAGGAACTTATGAAAGGAGAGTTTACCCAGGAGACCTATATCAGAACAAAATTCCAAACTATTTACTGAACTGTTTATCTCCAAAGGAACCAATCTGAGATGCCTGAAGACATCTAAGTCCAGCCCTGACCTCAAGGATATCTCCCAAGGGACAATTAAAACAATGTCTGAAATACAGCATTTCTCAGCCAAACAACATCTTGCAAAGAATGTTTCTGAACAACCAAGCTGACCTTCTTTGCTTCCTTGCCAGATGCAATGCTGGGGCGAAACAAGGACGTTCTTATTTTCTATGAGCATCTTGATCTAGTCTACTGTCTATTAGGGTCAGACATTGGCTTTAGGTTGCTTTGCCTATTTTAGGGTTGTTTTACAGTAGCAATACAACATGCGGAAGATTCAACACAGGATGCAGGGAGGGATAAAAGAAAAGTTCAGTCTGGGATGAATTCCTTTCATTTCCCCAACTAATTACCAAAGGTCATTTGCTATTCTGACGCCCCAAACTTGATTTTGATTTTTCCTTTCCACTCCTCTCCCCACAAACAACCTTAACGCCTTTAGTTTAACTTCTAATTTTTCAGAAGTATTAACTGAGATTGTAAACTGTCCTCATACAAAATATTTAACATGTTAACCTTAGTCTCTGCTTAACCATTTAACCTGTTCCTAGGGTCAAAATGCTTCATGACAGAGGGTACTTAAATAATTCTCATTCAATTACATCCCACCAAGTGAAGAGAGGTGTAAATGGGATAAGGGCAAAGGCTCTCAATTGAAGTTGCGTTCCCGACCGTTCACAGACATGGTAACTGTGATAAGCAGCAGCATCTTTCATTTACAGGAAAATTTAACCAATATTGGTCTGCTTGGGTAGTTTATAATAACCCATTATTTGCAATGGTCTCAAAACATAGTATGTCAAACAGAGAAAAGAACCCAACTTCATATAAACTGATAAACCAACATATTTGCCTTCCGAAGCAGGCACTGTATCAATGCTCTAAACCTGGTAAAACTGAGGCTCAGGGAAAAATCACGCTCTTGCTCATGATTGCAAAGCGGCAAAGTGGGAGGGTCAGGATTGGAATGCAGGTCCACACGTGACTCCAGTGCCCACACTGTTTGTACTGCTGGTAAATGTTTGCACCCTATTCTAAATCCTTCTGCCTTTAAAGACTGAGCCTGGCATGAAGGATCAGACAACTAATCCATCTGGTATTTAGAGTTTTAAGTAAGGCTCCTTTGGACTATGCAATAATAACTGCAAAGATTGTCTATTATACCCTGAAAATTGTCATAAGACTACTATGCCATGACAGAAGCAGCATAATGGTTAAGTTCTCAGACCATTATGTCCACTGCACCTGAAAAGGAAGCAAAGAAGGTGAACTTGGTTGTTCAAAAACATTCTTACACGATGCTGTCCAGCTTAGAAATGCTGTGTTTCAGACATTGTCTTAATTGTACCTTGAGAGAGATCCAGGACTGGACTTAAAATGCCTTTGGCATCTCAGATTGGTTCAACATCAGAGTCAGAACCTGTGACGGTTCCTCATCCACAGAAAGGAAATAATAGTTCCTTCTCATGTCACCAGTTCTCATGTCACCAGGTTACTAGGATGCATGACTGAGACACAATACAGCACCTGGCCGATAATTAGCACTCAAAACACAAAGCACAATGCTGAGCTGGACATTCACACAGCTCAACATTGAGGCCATGATGCTCTTTTCCCACATACATTACTCTTCTACAAAATCTAGGCAATGGAGAATGCCTAATCTTGCTTTAACTTAGTCTAAAGCCAGTTTGAGAGACCTGGGGCCTGAAAGTTAAGTAAATAAGTATCATTACATATTCCTAACTATATATATCTTTTTCCACGATGGGAAAAAGCGTGGCACATTTTAGGGGACCAGTGGAGTGACCATCAGGTAGACAATTTTTATTCTGAAGGTGGTGAGAGAAGACATGGGAAAGAAGTCAAGGGTAGCAGCTCAGCTTGGACTTTCAGTGGAACACAGATAAGACCGGAAGATGATACTTACCAAGGGGGCTGTGGGCCAGGAGAAGGGGAAATCAGATACATAATATGGCCACACCTGGAAGGGGATGGCCACAGGAGCAAAGGGGATGGGAAAGAGATTTTGGCTCATAAAAGGACATGAGAAACACTAAGGCTGAGAAACGGTGGACTTAGGAACAGAGGAGGCAGAACACAGATGGGGAGTTTGGGAGCACAGCATACTTGGGGACTGCTACACACTACAGACTGCTTCAAGTTCTACCGCATCAGTGGGTCTTGATGGGTTGGTACAAAAAGAAGGTGAAGAATAGAGGAAAAACAACAACAAATGGAAATGGGGTGGCACCTCCTCTGCAGCTTTCACAGAGCTGCCTTCTATTCAATAACTCTTCCCAGAGGGCAAGGCAAGGGTCTCTCGCCTTCAGTAACCCAACCCAGGGGAGTGAGGAGCTCTCAACAAGAACCTGGATGCAGGGTACAGAAGGTCGGTTCCAGTCATATTCTGGGGTCCAGTGACATCTCTGTTTTCTTGGGCTGGGCAGGAAACTCTAACAGATCCTTATCACCCAAATCCAATTAGAGAGGTTATTTGGGACTCTAAGGCAATATAGGATCTCCTGGGCAGAAGCTTCGGTCTTTAGGATCGAGAAAAGATAGAGACATACCAACCTTGCAGAAGGGGATGTTGGTATCCAGACCTTAACACTGACATGAATCATCTAAAGCACCCAAGGCAAGTCACAAGCAGAAATGGAAGCTTACTTTTCAAGAAGATACAGTTGATTTTGTTTAAAAGAAGCCTTGCTATCATATTTGAACATGTAACTATTAGATCAATGTTAGAATTACCCCAAATAATCTCAGCTTTCAACGCAAGGTCTAATTGGATAAGAATTGGTGGGGGGGGGGGGTTGTGGGGAGAAAACTCATAGTGAAAAATAATAAATTGAATGTACTTTGAAAGTCAAAAAGACATCTTATGGTGCTGCATTTTTTTAAACATCTGAGAATGTGAACCTTCTATTGGCAAAAGTCCCTTTTCTCTTCAGTATTACTCTGTCACCATTCTGCAAACCATCTAGCCTCAAACGCTTGGGTACAAGACATCTCATCAGTGTGGTGGTTTGCAGAGTCCATCCATGCCACTGTCAATATGGACTCTTTTAAAAAACTCCTTTCTGCCTAAGGACAGCGGTCCTCTGATGATTTCTGTTGTGGGACTTACAGCAGAGAACTGGCTAAACTGAAAAACTGCCCAGAGGGTTTTGAGAAACGTAACTGACTGCTAGTCTGTGTGACATGATACCTCGCAGCCTCAGATTATGCAAAGCTCAGAGACTCACTAGTCTTCACACAGCTGGGAAACAGCTCTGTTTGTTGACTAGTGACATGAAAGCACTGTATATTTGGCTGTTTCCAGGCAAAAATGTGCAGAGATGGAAGCTGAGGAAACCAAGAGGCAGAAGTCGCTGCCAGAAATTCTGTACTGAGGAACTGAGGATGTCTTCACTCCCTACACTCAGATGCTTTTGTTCTCTTTGCAGTTCAAACTTTTTGATTCTTAATGGTGAGGCAGTTTGGACCAGCCCTGCCTTGTAATTCAACCCAGCTCTAAGGAAGTCACTCTTGCAGAAGAACGTAAGAGGAAACTGTTTAAATGCCTAAGACTGAAGACAGTCATAAGGATGGTCCTTGAAATTAAGCTGAAATCGGATGAGACACTCAACAGAAGTATTAATAGCATGCTTCTGTCATCAAAAAAAGGTGTAGAGGGAATAAAGAGAGACAAAGGGCATGGGGAAACAGGTAGGAAAAGAAAAAGCGCTTTTTCCAGAGTCACAGCATATACAGAGTCCTAGGCCAAACAAGGTATTTTGGAAAAATAAGAGATGATGTTTCAGCACTTTTCCAGTTTAAAAAAGTCTGCTACTATATTTACATAACCTGAAAAAACCCACAAATGTCTAATTTTTTATTTTCATGAGCTTGATTTCAAGTTTTATCTCTCATTTTTGTCACTGACTCATCTGCTTTTCTGGTGAATAACCACAAGCAATGCTTCGCGAAAAATGACACCAACAAACCTTTAAGGTTGTTACCGCACAGATTAAGGGGTATGCTATGATCTGTATGTTTATGTGCTCTGAACATTCAAAGGTTGAAATCCTAGTTCCCAAAGTGATGGTATTGGCAAGTGGGGCCTTTGGGATGTGACTAGAGATTAGCGCCCTTGTAAAAGAGGCCCAAAACAGACCCCCTCACCTGTTCTACCATGTGAGCGCAGTAGCAGAAAGGCAGCCATCTATGAACCAGAAAGTGGGTCCTCACCAGACACTGAATCTGCTAGCATCTTGATCTAGGAGTTCCTAGCCTCAAAATTATGAGAAATAAATTTGTTGTTTATAAGCTAACCAATTTCTGGTATTTTCGTTACAGCAGCCTAAATGGACTAACACAGAGCGGTTTGAGGTTTTTCAAATGTATATATCCAATTACCAACCAGAAGCATTTTCTTCCCTAAATTAAAAAAAAGTCCTATAGTTTGCGTGATTGTCCCCCCAAACCTCATGTTGATATCTAATTCCAACACTGGAGGTGGAGTCTAATGGGAGGTGTTTGGGTTATAGGAGTGGACACCTCAGGAAGAGATTATTGCTGTCCCAGGGTGGTGGTGGGCAGTGAGTGAGCTCTGCTCTATTCAGTTCTTGCAAGAGCTGGTTGTTAAAAAGAGCCTGGAGCCTCTCTTCCCTCTCCCCTCTCCCTTGCCTCTTTTCCTTCCATGTTATCTCTGCACATGCAGGCTGCCCTTTGCCTTCTGCCATGACCGGAAACAGCCACCTCACCAGGAGCCGAGCAGATGCTGGTACCATGCTTCTTGCGCACCCTGCAGGATGATGAGCCAACTAAACCCCTTTTCTTTACAAATTACCCAGCCTCAGGTATTTCCTTATAGCAACACAAACAGACTACAAGAGAAAGCAGAGGCTACTCATCCATGAAACCTTAGGTGTACCTGCTTACAGGAAGGTAGAAGCTTTGTCTGCCCAACCTCTCCTTAGCTTTGTTAATTTGGGTGGGAAAAACATAAACATTCCTGTAACCCTTATGTTACTCATAAGTCTTAGCCCTCCTCCTTTACTTCTTAGCCCAAATGAACCTGAATGTCCCTCTTTCACACATTTCCACCACTGCAAAACAGATGGAGGATAAAAATCCAGAGAATGGGTCACTCAGGGACAGCAGGAGGCTCACAATGAAACTGAATCTTTGAGTAACAATCTCTCTTCATCTAGCTAACCACCACTTCAAATTCCTAAAGTTTCTTCAGTGATTTATTTGAAAAAGTGTTAAAATCCTACAGGTTTTTGGCACTTAATAGATGGTCAAGAAATGCTTGATAAGACTTACCATAGCCTTATATACATAATCTCATTTCATCTTAATAACAACCCTAACAGCAGGCATATTACGAACCCACTTTAAAGGTGAGGCAATTAAGGCTTAGAGGTTAGAAGGGCCTCCCAGGGAACCTCAACAACAGGGCAAAAGGAACACACTAACACCAAGATCGCTGATCCCAGGATCTGGATACTAACCACACACAACACACTAGCTCTATTCAGAGTAACCTGGAATAAGCCTGTGGACCCAAGGCCTGCATCCAACCTTGACCCACTATCTGATGCGACTTCATTCCTCACCTATCCAAACACAGCAAAGATATGGGGCACCTACAAATAGCTTTTAGCAAAATATTAGGGGTGATCTGCTGCCCAGGACTCATCTCTGCACACACTGCTGATGCCAGGGAAAAAGCTCATCACTGCCCTTCCTGGGGATGGAGTGGCTGCAAGGCCTGAAATATACAAAGATTACACAGTGCCTCTGCCCTTTAAGTTCCCTGTAAATATGTGGATGAAGCGAGTGAGAAAGATTGCTGCCCAGGTCCATCTGGTAGTTATTTTCTTTACAAGAGTAATCATTATGTTACACCACTTCCCTTTCTTATTGGAATTGGCTTATTAGGACACTATTAGTCAAGGGGAGACAGAGGTTAACCTATGGCTAAAAAGCTTGGGTGAGCAAAGAATAGTAAGACTTGTGTTTTCAAAGGCATACGTGGGTGTCTGATCAATCCCCTGGGTTAAAGCTGCTCCATTGTACCTTTCTATCCAATGGTGCCTACCACAGGGCCTGGCACTAGGCGTATGAGAATGTGAGGAGCTAAACTGCAGAACACATTTGGAGGAACTTCACTTCATTCCTACTGTTAACCACTCTTAAAATTACCAGGATAAAAATTAAAGACATGTGCTCATATTCCATCCAGGATATCATCTCTTCATTTTGTCTAAACCGTTTTTTTTTTTTTTTTTTTTTTTTTTGACAGGGTCTCACTCTTTTGCCCAGGCTGGAGTGCAGTGGCATGATCGTGGCTCACGGCAACCTCTGCCTCTAGAGTTGAAGCGATTCTCCTGCCTCAGCCTCCCCAATAGTTGAGACTACAGGTGTGTACCACCATACCTGGCTAATTTTTTTATTTTTAGTAGAGACAGGGTTTCACCATGTTGGACAGACTGATCTCAAACTCCTGACCTCAAGCGATCTGCCCATCTAGGCTTCCCAAAGTGCTGAGATTACAGGTATGAGCCATCGTGTCCAGCTTACATCTCTTTTATAGGTAGGATGTTTCATTTTGTACTCCATGTGCTCGACACTGGACCTGTTTAAGTGAGAACATGGTAGGGGATGAAAACACTTCATGGACCAGAAGCCGACAGGCAAACTAACATGAGCCAGCAGAGGATACTTAGGATACTTGCTACGTTAAGTCTTAACTTTCTGAGCTTCTGTTTTTTCATCTGAAAATGAAGAGTCATGGGTAAGAGCACCTACCTCGCAGGGTCTTTCTGAGGATGAAATACAGTAATGTATGTACACCTCCAACCCAAACGGTACTTGGTATCTTTAATAATGGTATTTTGGAAGCCTATGTGAGACTTCAGAGAAGTGCACTGTCTCAGGAAAAAAAATTTTTCCTATTTTGGTAACAGTGTCAGCTCAGAGACAGGCAACACTGGGTTCAAATCCCAGCTCTACATTTAGAATCTAACTCCTAGCCTCAATCTTTCATAATCTGCCACTCTCGTTTAATAAAAAGAGCTCTATCTAATGAAGAAGATGTAGAAGCTAACATAGGCACATACAGAAAGCACCTTACATGTAGGGCACCCGGTGGAACTCAATGAATATTATTTCCTTTCCTTTTAAGCTCCTTGGTCTATCGTCCAGCGTATAATTGCCTTATAAACAGATTCTTACTCATCAAATATTTTTATAGCGAGGCAATCACCATTTCTGAACACAGAACCATTTACAGATAAATCTCAACAGAATTGCCAATTCATATTGTCTGGTTATGCTCATTTAATCCAGTGTAGCTGGGTAACACATTTGTAAACCAAATCCTAATTTTCCTTATAAATCACTGAAATGAAATAGAAGTGACAATGTATAATTTTTTTTTTTAGCAGAAGTAGGCTGTTTCGTTAGATATACTATGGAATGGCTCTATGTAGAAGCTTTTCAGAAACAAAATTTACTTCATGGTGAATACTCTAATAGATAGATTTCAAAATATTTGGACATCTGGAACACCTTTTGATACAATTGTCTATCAGATTCACTTATTTCCAGTTCTGAAAAGGACAAAATAGTTTCTGGGATTTAGGGCTTTATAAAACTTGATCTGGGTGGATCTAGTGGAAGAAAAATAGTATCTTCCCTAAACCTGGAAACAATTTTGTTAACTGGGACATCACGGAGAAACTCATTCTTCTTAAACACAAGCCCACTTTTGGTTAGCAACCTGAAAAGTTCTGATGACTGCCAAGACAGGACTTTCAATCCTGAACTCATCACCAAATGATCAAGAGCTTACATAGTACACATGGCAATGGATTAGTGCCACAGACATGGCCCCGGACAAGGCAGACTCTTCCACTTATTTAGTTACAGCTATGATAAATGCCATGCAGGAGAGTTACCAAAGTGAGAGTCTCAGGGCACGAGATGCAGTCCGTGAAGTCCGAGAGGCCTGGCTTCCTAGAGGTAGTGATGCTTGAGCTGAGATGAGAAGAACAAAAAGAGAGATTGTCTAGTGATGTGCAAATCCTAAATGCAGACAGAAAGGCTGTGGACAGAAGGGGAGAGGTGGAAAATTTGCAGGTTACTTAGTACAGAGTATGGGGCAAGACTGTTCCAGAGGAGCAGGCGAAAGGGCCCAGAGACAGAAAGGAGCTCAGTGGCACACGAGCAGACTCTCAGAGACATGAGAAGCTGGAAGAAGAGGATGAAGGGGAGAAGAATCTTGGCAGATAGAAGCCAGTAGGATCTAAGCATGTGGGACCTTACAGCCACCCAAGAGAAACAGGAAGGCATAGGAAGCTTGAGGGAGAGTGATAAAAAATGTACATCTCTTAAGAGATTATTCCTGATGTTAGGTACAGAAGGAATTGAAGAAGGGCAGTAAGATTTGTAGAGGAGAGAGTTATGGTCCAGGCAAGAGACGGTGCTTGAGACAAAGGCCAATTTTGCTCCCCAAGGGACTTTTGGCAACATCTGGAAATATTGTTGATACCACTTTGGAAGTGCTACTAGCATCTAGTAAGTAGGTAGGTAGTTGCCAGGGATATTGCTAAATATCCTACAATACACAGGGCAGCTTCCCACTCCCATTACCACGACCACCACCACCACCAACACATCCACACCCAAGAATTACCCAGTCCAAAATGTCAGTAGCCCTGAGATTCAGAAACCCTGGTTTGGACCAAGGTGGTCATTTAAATGAGCTGGAGAGCTGTGAATAGATTCAAGATGTATTTAGGAGGTAAAATCCACAGGATTCAATGACAGATTGGGATGGGAGGTTAAAGAACAAACAGTATTGAGTATGTATCTCAACTTTTTCAATAAATCCAAGGAAAGCTATGTCTAAAATGTGTCTTTTCCCAGAAAGAAGAGCAAAAAAGACGTTTGCTCTGGAGTGCTTTTGCTTTAAGAATCAGAGGGGTAAGTCAGAATGGGAAACTGAAGCTGGGAGCAGAACTCTTTCACTCAAGTATAGCAACTCAAGTCTGCTGCAGCTCAGATGTGGCCGCAGTGAAGTCAGAGATGCCTGTCTAGGCTACGATTATATGTCATTTAACTACTAGACAGTCTGGGCTTTAAATTTTTATCCTAGTCTTAAGATTTGGAAGGTGTTTAGACAATGCTCAGTAAATCCGTAACGGTGTGAAGACCAATACATGTTTGGTCTGTATCTACCTGAGTGTAAGCTCTTCATCTAGCTTAGCAGCTACTTAAATGCCCAGCATCATCTGGGAGCTCATTGGAAATGTAAAATCTCAGGCCCCTGGCCAGTCTTAATGGATCAGAATCTCTAGGGGTAAGACTGAGGAATCTCTGTGAAGCTCTCCAGTGCCTCCAATCATGCTAAGGCTTGAGAATCCTTAATATAGCTCACGTTGTAGGACAGAAGAAACAATGTCTATGCTGGTGGAGCACTAACAAACCCTAAGTGCTCAGCAGGTGTCAAAAAAAACCCCTGAAACCTAAGATAATTTAAAGAATGTCACATCATTTATGCAAGTTCTAGGCTGCTGAAGAGCTGGTACTGGAAATCTGAGTGTTTCTAATCTTCTTCAGCTTATAACAGAGAAGCAAACATTAGGGCTTATTTTAAAAAGAAAATTAAAACGTTGCACATGTGAGTTTCCAGGCCATATAAATCATTCTGCCTTTTAGAAGAGAATAAACAGTACCCAGCAGGAGCAGAGAGCCGGCCCAATGAAATAAACAAGTTCTTTAACAGCTTCCAGTGGGAGGGGTTTTACAGTTGACGCAGGAACAGCAAAAGCATTCAGCAAGGGCCACTGAGGGTTAATTTTGGGGTAAGGAGAGACAGCAAGCTTCCCTATGGCCTGAGGCCAGTCAGGATCTGAGGCCAGGGAAACCATCTAGAGCAGCTTGTGGGCCAGGCCATCCTTGGCTGTTCTGAAGGCTGGCACTGAGATTCGTCGAAGTTCCAAGCAGGGCTCCAACTCCAGAACAAAGCTCCGTAAGTTCAAAATCAACATCTTGTCCCTAAGCTTAACGTCCTTGTTTATGCTACTCACCAACCCAACAGAGCCTCAAAAACAACCACAGTTTTGATTCAAGTATCATATTTTTGACTCTAAGATTTTACCCAAACACTCCAGAAGGAAAACAGAAAGTTAAGAAGAATAATAAACTAGCTCAACAATAAATGATGCATAAACTCTGGGGCAGTGAATGGCTTATTTATAAATACGCGTCACTTAAAACAACGAAGGAAGTCCAGATGACAGAATAAACAGCAGAAACTCAGGAACTCCTTCACCATAAATCTGGCGCCTGACTGAAGACCAAGCTTTGCCCTCTGTTTTGGTGATTCGAAGGCTCACACACTCACACCAGTCTTTTGTGTGCCTGTGAGGTCCTGGGTGAGCCGTGGAGCTGTAAATATTTGCCCTTCGCCCAGAGCTGGCCAGCTGCTGAGACTGCAGCTGACAGACAGGCCAGGGGCCAGGAAGGGAGGCCAGGTCGGAAAACTTGCAGGCCTGGTGCGCATGTATGGAAGGGGGGCTGGGAGAGGGAAGGGGAGGCAAAGCAGACATAGGCCCCTGGGGGACCCTCGGGCAAATATTTTCCCCTTTCTGCCACACCATCTGGAGCAGGCAACCAGAGAAGGGCAGCAGGCCCAGGCCCCTCCCCAGGAAGGCAGAAGCACCCAGCTGTTGAAAATGTGGCTTTTGCAATCAGGAAAACCACTGGTTCTCAACCTGGGTGACTTTGCACCCCCTCCCCACCATGCCAGAACACTTGACAATATTTGGATTGTCACTATTTGGGAGGGAGGCCAAGAATGCCACTAAACATCCTACAATGCACAGCACATCCCTCCCTGCCCCCCTCCCAACTAAGAGTTATGGGGCCCAAAATGCCAATATGCCCCAAGCCTGAGAACTCTGAGGTAGAATCTGAGTACAAGTTCTGCTCCCCGGGT
The DNA here is from genome assembly GCF_048565385.1 of Saimiri boliviensis. Taxonomy (NCBI): domain Eukaryota; kingdom Metazoa; phylum Chordata; class Mammalia; order Primates; family Cebidae; genus Saimiri; species Saimiri boliviensis. Next base: position 63,684,174 of record NC_133456.1, read on the forward strand.
CACTATTTAATTTTGGACAAGTTCTATAACTTCTCGGAGTCTGTTCCCTTATCTCAAAGGTTAACATAGGTAATGCATGTAAAGTGCTTCCTATTGTTGGTGGCACTTAATAAACAATAAATGGTAGTTGGGGTTGCAACGAGGGACAACATGATAGTGGTTAAGAACTTGGGCTGGAAAAATGGGCAAAGGTTCAACATGCAGCTTTGCACCCAAAAGCTGTGAGCCAGGCACGAAACTGCCCCTTAATGAGCCTCAGCTTTTTCATCTACTAAATGGGAAGGGTTACACCTACCTCACTTGATTAAAAAGGAAATGACTGGGAAGAATGCAGCAGCCAGCCTGGAGCAAAGTAAACCCTAGCTCGTGGTGGCTGTTACAATTACACGGACTACCACAGCAAGGGAATTGCTCAGGTGGAGATCTTAAAAATAATTGTAGGTAACACTTGTTGAGCATTTACTCTCTACCAGGCACAGTGCCAGGCCCTTCTTCTATAATCTCTCCCTGAAGCCTGACAAAAACCCTTCACACTGAGGGAAATTGAGGAACCTGAGAATTAAGCCAGAAGGTCACCCAGCTGGTTAGCAAAACAATTTTTGGTTTAAAAAAAAAAAAAAAAAAAAAAACAAACTGAAAACAGTTTTAACTCCAGAGGACTCACAGTTACTACTTTATACTTGTTGAGGGCAGAGTGGTCCTTTAATTCTTTCTGAAATCCCTGGATGAATACCTTAGGGGGTGCCTGGCTGTGTTTTTGCTCTGTATGTCACATCTCTAGGGACCATAGTTTCCAACTTTAGAGAGGTTAAGCAGCTTGCTCAAGGTCAGCCAGCTAGCTGGCAGCAAAACCCACGCCTGCATCCAGCTTTTACCCCAGGGGCCTCTCTTCTGGCATCCTTCTTAACTTACATTTGGCTGTGGGTTCCCCTCCCTCCAGGTTTTTTTTTTTTTTTCCTGGAATCCTAGAGGATGCACGCATACAATTCACCCAATGTGTCCATCTTTCCTCTCCTGTGTGTCAGTCTATAGGTTTCTGACCTCGAGAGGGTCAACAACTTGCCCGAGATCTCCCAGCTGGTCTGAGCAGCAAATCCTTTGAATTCAGTTTTGACTCTGGAACTGCATTCTTCATTCTTATCCTACACTTGCTTGTGGATTCTTTTTCGTCCTTCCAGAACCCCTGAAGGTATGTAGCTATACTTTACAGGTTACTAGACTACAGGGACCACAGTGTCCCACCTCAGGCAGGTTCAGCGACCTGCACGTAGGGATACAGCTGGCAAGCAGTGGAAAAAGAAAAAGGAAGCAGGGATGCTCCTGGGAAGCTCAGGGCATCCCGTACCCAAAGGGATGGGGCGGGATCCTGGGTCCCCAGAGGGCCTGGCTGTAGGTCTGGGCGGGCAGCAGGCGCCTACCTTGCTGTCCGGCGGCGCCGCCACGCAGCGGCTGAGCGAGTCGAGGCGCGCGCTGTATTCGGTGAATTTCTTCTGGTAGCGCAGCGCGGTCATCTGCAGTTCGAGCTGCGCGGCAGCCAGCTGGGCCACCAGTGACTTCTCGCGCTTCCCTGCGCGCAGCGCCTCCTTCTTAAGCGCCTTGTGCAGCGCGCCTAGGCGGGCCTGCAGAGCGCCGTTGTGCGCCCGCAGCGCTCGCGCGCAGCAGTGGCCGCCCGCACGCTGCTCGCCGTGCGTCAGGGGCAGCCCGCAGCCCTCCTGGCAGCGGCCCACGGGCCGCGCATCGCACGCGTCGCGCATGTGCGCCTCCACGTCGCGCCGCAGCAGCACCTGGCCGCAGCCCGCGTGGCGGCAGCGCGCGGGCGCGAAGTCGCAGCGCTCGAGGTGCTCCGGCAGCTGCTGCAGCTTGACCACCCGGCCGCAGCCGCGCGCCGCGTACGCGCACTTGATGTCCAGCTTGAGGATGAGGCGCTTGAGCGGCAGGACGTGGTTGAGCTCTTTGGCAGACAAGCGACCGCGGCAGCGCGCCGGGCAGCTGCCCTCCTGCACCACCCAGGGCAGCACACAGCCGGCGCAGAAGACGTGGCCGCACGGCGTGGTCAGCGGGTCCTCTAGGACCTTGTGGCACAGCGCGCACTTCAGGTCCGGGTCCACGTCGCCGTCGAAGCGGTCCAGCTCGAAGCCCATGGTGGCGGCCAGGTCCCGGGGTCGCCGCCGGGCGGCCGGGCGCCCCCTCCCTCCCCACGAGGCGGCCCAGACAGGCCGGCTGCGCCGCCCGCCCGCTCGCTAGCTCTCCTCGGACTGAGCCTAATTGCTCCAGACTTCCTCGGAAAATGCCCGAGGAACAGGACTCCTCCGGCCGTATATGCGCGAGCGCGAGCGCACATACATCTTGCCTCGGAGGCCTCCCGCCAGCCCCCAGGAAAAGCGAGGAGGCTGGAAGGCAGAAACGCGTGGGAGGACACTGAGGCTCGCTAGACTGGAAGGGCCCGCCCAAGACGCCAGACTGAAACCTATTGGGAAACTCCTTTCTGTTCTCTTACAGTCTACGCTATAGGAGACAAAACGCCAGCCGAGAAAAGCTCTCTGGGTTTGGAAGAGAGGCTGCTGCTTTCGCCCAGACGAGTTCTCTTGGAGCCCCTTCCGGAACAGATCAAAACTTTTTTACTGCCTTCTTCCTCCCCCTTCCTCTAGTGGCTGATTGCAGAGGACTAAAAATATCCTGGGGCCTGCTATCTCAGCACTTACGGTCTTTATTTATTTATTTCATTTCAGGGAAAGTTACAAAACCTGCAGGACGCTCCGGCTGCAACTTCAGTTCCCACTACCAGAGGTTCTGCGAACCTCCGGGATTTAGCAGGTTTCCAGGACCGGTGGATGAATGTAGCCGGGCCGATTTTGGGGGTCAAGAGTGGCTCGCCAGCTGCTGGAGTGGGAGAAGCCGGCGTGCTGGCTCCATCCACTTCACCTAACACCTCTGAAGTGTCTGCACTACAGTGTGGCAAGCGTTGTGCGCTTCTAAATCCATTGCTTTAAAGATCATCAGTACAATGTTGTGAGAGGGTTAGCTCCATTTGAAAATTATTTTCCCGTGCTTGCAAAAGAAGCGATGCTGACTGCATTAGTTAAAACTGGGAGAAGACCCAGTCTCCCCCATAATCATATAAAAAACTGCCCTCCTTCAGTTTTGGTTTGTTTTGTTGATGTGTACACTTTGTCATCGTTCCATTGAGGAAAAAACTTGCCCTGTAGGGTCCTCTAGATCAGTGTTTCTCACATTTTAATGTGGTTGTGGTTCTGATCCAGTGTGTTGTGGCAGGGTCTGGGAATCTCCACACCGAAAGCACTTCCAAGTGATGCCAATGCTGCTAGTCCATGCTGGTCCTTGGATTCCCACTTGATTGGAAAACTCTGGTGATCCGTAGATCTGGACGTTTATTCCCTGCTCTGGTGTAGCTTTTCAAGCAGTACAGCAAACCTGGCTGGGTAGCATTCAGCAATACTCCTGAGCGTTGGAGGAATATTTTTGGAATTCCAACCTGAGTGGAAAGTTCATAGCATCATCCATCGATTTCATTTTATTTTTACCTCCCAAGGCTATAGACATTCCTAAGAAACACGCAGTCAGCATTGGTGAGAGTGAAATCAAGCTATGGAATTCTCATATGGAATCTGCTGCCAGTTTCTGAACAGTGAAGCGGGAGAGTTGGAGCTCTGTATTCAGTGAGACTCGGGGGCCCGGAAAGTGGGATTACAGCATCCATTTTGTCTAATTGCTTTCCTTCTCTCTTTTATGTGGCTGCTAAAGCCCCATGACCTTCACTATTTAACTGCTTCATCAGAGTGAAAGAATTGCCTTGATGTTCATAAGGATTACTTGTTTCTAACTGACCTTTAAAAAGTTGACACTCACTAGATTTTTCAGTGCATGGTTGAGGTCACTGGACAGTGTTCTTTAATCAGTGTTGGTGGCATTTGTTGCCTATTTGTAGTGGAGACTTTCTTTTAATTACTTTAATTAATTAATGCATTGCTTTGATAGGATTCCGCATGGGGTGGAATATTATTGGCCTTTGTTCAGATAAGCTTGTGCCAGGGAATCCTCCATCAGTATATTCATTAAACTACTCATGGGCTCTCAGATAATGGGTAAGAAATTCTTTCACCAAAGGTGTGTGGGCTTGTCAGTTTCACAGGATGAGCTAGTGTCAACAGGGTGATAATCTTCAAACCAAACTGGTTTTGAGAAACAGGGAAGCTCTGTCCTACACCATAAATGTAAATTAGTGCTTACTTGGGGTGTACACTTCTTTTTGGAGGTGTTCTACTACCCCTCAGTGGTCTTCCAGATGGCAGACTGAGAGGTTGTTGATGAAATGCTACAGCTGAGACTACAGAAAAGCCATAGCCTACTGTGGATTGGCCTCTTTAAGCAAAAGGAAAGTCTGTCTGTGCCACTCCTCATCAGTTAATTTTAGTATCAAAATTCTTGGAGGTTAGAAAAAAAAATCCTACAATGTCAGAGCTGGCAAGATCATGCATATTATTTCAGTCACTGAACTTAACAGACAGGAGAAATGAGAGCCAAAAATATTAGGAAAAAGGAATTCAAGGGCAGAGTTTCTCAACTTGGGCACTACTGACATTTTCATTCAAATAATTATTTGTTGCGGGTGGGGGGGGGTTGTCCTCTGCATTGCAGAATATTTAGGAGCATCTCTGGTCACTATCCACTAGACATAGTAACAACCCCTCATTGTGAAAAGCAGCCATGGCCAGTGCCAGATTGAGCAGCACAGTTTTAGGGGAGCTTTTTGCTCATTACTGAAGTCAGGTAGTGCTGTCAGCCCACATTTTCTGCTGGCTGTGGAACCACCTGGTGAATGTTGCACAGTGAGAGAGGGATGTTATTATAAATCGAAAAGTCAAGGCACCATACCAATCAACATGAATAAAAACTGTAGGAAGATGAATGTTTGGTGTGGCAGGCCTCCTGAGAAAAGTAGCTGATTTTTCTGACATGGATTAGGCACTTATTCAACCGTCCCAGAAGCATCTGAGTGTTTATATATGGATGAATTCCTTGTGGACAGCTGGACTGGTCACTTTGCAAATGACTTTGCGGCTTTCACTACCTCTGTTCTTACCCCTTCCTTTTATTGCCTGATTCTGCACTTTCTGTGGCCCCAAGCCTCATAAAAATACTATTTTTATTTCTATATTCACCACTATCCCATTCTGTTTTTAGTGTCCTTTCCATCAGCACGTTTAATCAGAGGGTGATAATAATATTTACCACTTTTTTGGAATCTTACTAGGTATCAAGCATTGTGCTCAGCACGTGACCTTCATTGTCTCATTAATCCTCACAGCACATAGAGAGGTAGATATGTTGTCTGCCCTGTTTTACAGATGGAGAAACTGAGGTTTATAGAGGTTACATAAGGTATCTAAGTAGGTTAGGTACATCATTGAGTACACAAAGTAACTTGTGTACCTTATAAGGTTATATAAGGTATCCCTCCAGTCAGGGATATTGACAGGAGAATTTCAGAATCCTCACTCTTAATCACCATGAGCATTATGCGTCCTCCTCCACAAGCCCCCAGCTCAGGAGGCACTCCCTTACAAATAACATGGATAATCACTCCACTCCTCCATGTTTGCTGGCTATCAATCCTCAGCTGCCCCTCGAGTCTGATTGTGGCTTCAGTACTAGAAAAATAACCAAAAAAAAGTCAAAAGTTTTTTTTTGGTTTGTTTGTTTCTTTCCCAGGCTTAAATATTTGTATTCTGCTAGCTAAAATAGCACTATACAATTGGATAAGGATCTGCTTTTACCAAATGAAAGTACCACCAGAGTGTACAAAGGTACAGCAGTCATCCACAAAAACAAGTGTGAAACATTTTGGTCAGACTGTTTGCCTCTTAAACATTGCCAGTGTTAGCCATCGTGGGGCCTGACACCTTTGTTTGACCTTGGGTTGAAAGGTAAGGAGAAGAGAAGGTAATTCTCTATTCTGGAGACTTTTGAAGACTGGTAAGTCAGGATGAGTTATCATAGTGGGAACGCCAGACAGAAGACAAGAATTGTAAAAATGCTTCTTACAAATTTGAGCAAAAGTCTGGTCTGCAAAAGTCTGGCTCTCCTTTCCTAACTCTCCAGACAGGATTAGCTTCCATAGCCACATGCACATACCCTTGTATAATATTGATCACACTTGAAATGTCTTAATTTATCCAATAATTATTTAGTAGCTATTACATGCAAAGAAGAGGCTGTTGTTGCACTGGGGCTACAGAGGAAAACAAACAAAATAAGCAATGTCCCTCCCCTCTTAAGCTTTCATTTGAGGGTAGGGAGCAGCAGATATCAATAAATGAATAATAGATGATTATGGAATATGATAAGTTCCCTAATACAATACTGCTCCAACTGTGGGCTGAGGACCAGAACATAGTTCCCAGGTATAACCTGGAAGCATATCGGAAGTGCAGAATCTCAGGCCGCACCTTGGATATACCGAATCAGAATCTGCCTTTTAGCAAGATCACCAAGTGATTTATGTGCACTTACTGTGGGAGAATCGCTACTCTAAACACCATAAAAGAAGCTCATCTGCTGGAGAAAAATCAAAGGGGTCCGTTTCACATAGGGCACTCTGGGGAGGGGAAGTGTGAGTTGTTGCTTGAAGGATGAGAATGAGCCAGCAATTGCTGGGAGAAGAACCAGGCTCAACAAGAGAAAGTGCTGAGGTTCGAAGGGAGTCAAGCACATGGTCTATTCGAATTAGACAGAGTGTGCCTAGAACTTAGAGCAGAGTAAGCCAAGCAGAGAAGAATCAAATAAGGGTAGAAAAGTAGACAAGAACCAAATGGACACGGGCCTGCAGAACCTGCGGAGGAAGGAGTTTGAATTGATTCTAGTGCTGGATGGCACTGAAGTATTTGGGGCAGCAGAGGGGCACAGCTTGATCAATGTCTAGTTTCCATGCCACATATTACACTCTATTGCAGAGTAGAGCAATCGTTCACATTCTGTCCTCGATGCTTAACACTTAGTAGAAACGTAATAAATAATCAACAAATAACTGTTCCCTCTCCCTGCTCCAAGTAAGTTCCTGCTGCTCAGATCCTAAACGTGGGTTGGTACTACCAGCATGAGGTATATTTATTGCAGTATGAGTTAAACAGGCCTCTGTGGCCTAGTCAGAGGACCTGTCAATATTTAGAACATTGTTTCCATAACAAAATCAATTCAGAATTATGAACAGCCAACTCCCATATGAATAAGTAGATCACTGTCTGGTTGTGAATTGGCAGGCTTTGTACAGAACATGTGTGTGTGTATATATACATATAAATGTTCACATGCATGGCTATGTATTTATAAACATGCATGTACCTACATACATGCAGGAGGAACAAAAAAATTGTTTAGCCAAGCATAACAGAACATCCAAATAACCATGGAATAAACTAGTTAGAAATTGATTTCTCTCTCAAGTAAAAAAATAGGAGCCATAGTTAGAAGGCTGAGGCTGGTATAGTGGCTTCCAGGTCATCAAGGACTCAGGATTCTTTTCTCTTCCTGCTCTGCAGGGCCTGGCCTCTATGCTCATTTCATTTCATGGAGCAAGATAGTTGCTGCACAGCCAACCGTTTCAGGCAGGAAAATGGAGGAAGAAGGGGAAGGCCAACCTGATTAAGCTAGGGGAAATAGCTTAACTGAATCAGACTGGTCTGCCCCTTCCTTAAGGAGCTTTTCTAAAAGCTCTACCTAACCACCTTCTCTTACATCTCAACAGCAACACAATTTATGAAATGTACTCTTTTATTAGGTACAATGCTTCCTGGAATATTAATAGGTTCTATCATAAGATATCACTTCACACCCAAGGAGTATGACCAAAGTAAAAAAGACAGACAATAACAAGTGTTGACGAAGATGCAGAGAAATTGGAATCCCCACACACTGCTGTTGGGTTTGTAAAATGGGGCAGCCATAGTTTGGCAGCTCCTCTGAATGTTAAATATTGAGTGACCATATGACCCAGCAGTTCCTCTCATGAAGAGAACTGAAAACACATGTTCAACCCAAAACTCATACACAAATGTTCATAGCAGCATTATTCATAATAGCCAAAAAGTTGAACCAATCCAAATGTCCACCAACTGATGAATGTATAAAGCAAAATGTTGTATATCCATGCAATAGAATGTCATTCACCACAAAGAAATGAAGTACTGATTCATACTACACCATGGATTTATATTGAATACATTATTCTAAGGGAAAGAACAAATGAGAGACCACATGTTTATTATTCCACTTATATAAAATATGTAGAGGTAGAAATTAGATTAGGGTTTACCAAAAGCTTGGAGAAGGGGGAATGGGGAATAACTGCTAATGGGTAGGAGTTTCTTCTTTTCATGCGATGAAAATATTCTAAAATTAATTATGCCAATGGTTACCTAACACTAAAAAATACTGAATTGTATCTTTAAAAGGGCGAATTTTGTAGCATATGAATTCTATCTCAATAAAGTTTTTCTAAAAGTACAAAAATAGTGACAGGGTTCTGTTAATAAGGAAGGAGGGATTGGTGGCTATTAGATACACAGGTGTCATTCTCCATATGTCTACATACATGCATAAGCTATTTTTTTTTCCAAAATTTTATGTATTAGACTAGGGTTTATTTTCTTGTTCATGCTAAAGACTATATGTTTAAAGATTATTGAATTAAATTGCATTCAGACTCTTTTTGCCTGCAAGTTTCTGAAGCCCAATTCAAAGTGAATAGGGATTGGCTGGGTGGTGACTCATGCCTGTAATCTCAGCACTTTGGGAGACAGGCTGGGTGGATCATAAAGTCAGGAGATGGAGACTATCCTGGCTAACGTGGTGAAACCCTATCTGTACTAAAAATACACACACACACACACACACACACACACACACACACACACACAAATTATTTGGGCCTGGTGGCATGTGCCTGTAATCTCAGCTACTTGGGAGGCTAAGGCAGGAGAATTGCTTGAACCAGGGAGTTGGAGGTTGCAGTGAGCCAAGATCGTGCCACTGCACTCCAGCCTGGCAATAGAACAAGACTCTGTCTCAAAAATACAAAAAATAAAAAGACAAAGACAAAAAACAAACAAAAAAACCAAGTGAATAGGGATTTTTAAAAATGAATAGGCCACATCTTTAAAAAGTCCAGGAAGTAAAGTGACTTCAGGCATGGCTGCTTCCAGATCCTCACAGGAGCACATTAAGAATCTGCCCTGCTTCCTCTGGGTTAGCTTCCTTCTCAGGCAGACTCTTCCCACATGGTTATACAGCTTCTGCAGTTCATGTTTGCCTCTCACTACCTTATCATCTGTAGCACAAACAGCACTATTTTCCTAATAGTTCCAGTAAGTGTTCAAGGCATGACTCCTGACCTGCCTTAGGTTATCTGCCAACTCCTGAACCAGGGAGTGGAAACATTCTCACCTGAACCATAAGAAATGGAGGTAGGAGAATGAGGGGTTTCTCACAAAGAGATGCCAGAAAGACAAAAAAATGTGTGTCCCCTATAGTCATATTACAGGAGTCATCACTAGTCCAAAAGAGGGGAAAAGCATTACTTATAAAATCTATAACAGCCATTGTGCTGGAATGAATTTCAAAAACTCCTGTTAGCCTCCTTAATCATCCTCAGTTATAGGCTGACCTGAGGCAATCATCAGTGTAGGGGAAAAATACACAAAATAAGGCAATGTAATGCTCTTTTTAACAAATGCATTTTACATTTATTCAACAATGGACTCTCTTCCTTCAGCTAAATCACATGAAAGGTACAGTGGAACTTAAAGTTTTAAAGTGTAAAAGGTATCTGTAATGTTGGTCAGTGTTGCATCCCCAGGACCGGGCATGCTGTTTGGTTCCTACTGGCCACTCAATAAACATGTTGATTGGCTTTGTAATTCACCCATATATTTCCTGGTCCTAACACACTCTGTAGGTTCTTAAACCTCAGAGATACTTGGTTATTCCTAAGGTGAAGAAAATCAAGGCATGACATCTAAACAGTAAGACTTATGATTACATGAATTCCTCTATCAAAAATAGACAGCGTAATCATCACAAATGCATGGGAAGTTATAAAATCTTAATATATGTATCTATACACACACACACACATGCATACATATGTATTTATACATACATACAAATACACACAGCCACTAATTTCATTAACAACTAATTTGGAAAAGCTGCTTTTCCAATATTTAAGTATCACTTTACAGTATGTTCATTAACATAAACAAGCTCTTTAAAGTCCTTGCAGCTCAAGCCTGTGATCTAGAACTCATTAATTTTAATTTTTCTCCTGGCACCTTCTACTGCACTCTTATTTACTCAGTCTGTAAAATTATGATAATAATAATCCATGTTTACCTAGCATACAGTAATAATTGCTAATTAACAAATTTTTATATGTAGAAACCCCTGAAGACTTTACACAGGTACCGAATATCATCATTTTAGGGTGGTGGTAAAGATTTGACTTTTTGTTTTCAAGTGAGACAGGTCACACTCAAATGTTGCGTTCTCTTCAGGAATGGAATATTATAAATTGCTTCCATGGGCTATCCCATTGCGGATTGATTTGACATGTGAAACCCTGCAGTATGATAGCACTTTCTCATGATGTCTAGAGCCTCAAATACCCAAAGTTGTGTTCAGTGTTTCATTCAGGGCTGGGGAGAGGAGGCTCTTTACAGTAAAATATAAACTGCTTTTCAGCAGACAGAGATCTGAACACAGATGATGTAGTTTTGCCACTCTCAAAACTAGTGACATCCAGAGAGCCTCCTGCCCATAATATGCAGCACACAATTGCTTTCATTTAAATGTCATTTGATTGTATTAAAAAAATAGGCTTGCTCTTTGTTTTGCTTTGTTTTTCTCTTACCGTTTCTTCTTTAACATTTTTATGACAAAAGAATAACATCTATTATTTTGGGAGGGCTTCAGGCAGAACATTTTTGAGATGTTAGCCAACCAAGAGAAATGTGACATCCCTGTTCTTTGAAATCATGTCCTGAGACTGTGGTTTTGGTACGCAGATCAAACTGGCACTTGACAATGAAAAAGCCAAAATAAAATATTAACAAAAATAGTCCTACAATGGTATGGTGTTTCCAGGATAATCGTTTGTTATATTTTAACAAAGTTCACTTCATTCTATTTTCATTGTTGTACAGGAACAGACACCTAATGTTTCACAAAGCTGGCTATGAACATCTTTCTATAGGGACAAAAAGTAATCATGGAAAAAAATTCAGCAATGGTAATATTTTTCTAGACAGGTAAAATGGGAAATGTGTCCAAATTCTGGCATACTCTCTGTAGTTTTGGCAAATAGCACACTCCATCTTGACAGAATATAAAGAGCCTTAGAAGTGGAATCCAGAAAGATGAAAGGACTTGAAGGACAGTGAGTCAGTTTGTCATTGGTGAGAATCTTTGCAGCAACTTATAATTTATATGTGGGTTGTATAAGCTTACAGATGAAGATAAAGCTGGAATCAGAGAGCTCCTACTGGTTTTTTCTCTATTCGAAGTTTCTGATGGTTCTTTAAACTGTAGGAGTTAAATAACAGTGTTTTTCTAACTTTTATAATGTATGCTTTCTATTTTTAATTTTTTTCCCAGAAGGGTCATAACTGCCTACTCATGATTGGGATTATCCAGTTTACAAATAAAATGGGGTAGGCAGGGATGTGGAGTGATGGTATGAAAACTGCACACAATTCCAGAGACAAGCAAAGGCTTACAAGTGTCTTCTGAGAAGAGCCAAAAGATGCTCCCCATTTCATACTTTAATTGGGAATGGTGCATTTTTTTTTCTCCTTGCATCAATCACCCTATGGATAGATTTCTTATCTTGGGTTTTTGGCATTTGATTAAAAAATAATTGAATTAAGCAAATAATGTATACGGTTAAACCAACCCTGAGTCATTGACTAAGACAAGTCTATTCATTAGAGAGAATTTCATCAAAGAGACAATATGTATGATTGTGCTCTGCATCAGGGGTTGGCAGGCTTTTTCTGCAAAGAGCCAGATAGTAAATACGTTCAGTTTTGTGGGCCATGTGGTCTCTGTGACAACTCCTCAGCTCTGATGCTATAGCACAAAAGCAGCCCATGGACAGTAAGTAATGAATGCATGTGCCTTGCTCTGATTAAATTTTATTTCCAAAAGGGCTGGATTTGGTACATGTGCCTTAGTTTCCTTAACTGTCTATGAATATGCTGCTTTTTTTGGCAAGACAAAATGAGTGGAACTTCAGACCGCTGAGGCCATGATAACAAAATAGAGTAATATGGACTTTATAATAAATAGATGCTCAATAAATGATTGCACAATCAGCCTGGGCAATATAGGGAAACCCTATCTCTACAAATAATTTTTTTTTAATTAGCTGAGCATGGTGGTGCCCACCTGTGGTCCCAGCTACCTGAGAGTCTAAGGTGAGTGGATCAATGGAGCCCAGGAGGTCGAGACTGCAGTGAGCCATGATCATGCCACTGCACTGCAGCCTGGCTGTCAGAGTGAGGTCCTGTCTCAAAAGAAAAGGAAATTGTTTAAAGAAGACAGTAGCGCAATATAAATTTGGGAGTCAGAAAAACCTACCTTCAAATTCTGATTCTACTACCTATTGGCTGTACAAACTCTGCAAGTCACTCATTTCACTTGAGTTTCTGTAAAAGGGAGATGTTATTAGTACCTGCTTCATAGAGCTGAGATACATTAATTGGAAACACAGGTAAAGTGCTTGGCATAGTACAGGGTACATACTGAGTTGAATAACATTACGACTAAATGAATGGCAGTAAGGAGGGTGAGCATTATAGTAGATGGCATTGCCTGTGTTTCTTGAAGCTGTCACCCACAAACCAGACCCAGGCTGAGATACTCTGCCCTGGAGCCATGGAATTCAAAGATACCATGCATCTACAATCAAGCATTGTTCAGCAAAGGGGATGTGTTCTAAGAACTGTCATTAGGCAGTTTCGTTGTTGCTCGAACATCATAGAGTCTACTTACAAACCTAGATGGTACAGCCTACTGCACACCTAGGCTATAGGGTATAGTCCACTGCTCCTTGGCTACAAACCTGTACAGCGTGCATTGTAACACAATGGTAAGTATTTATGTATCTAAACACAGAAAAGGGACAGTAAAAATACAGTCTAAAAGATTAAAAATGGAACGCTTGTGTAAGACACTTACTCGGGAGCTCATAGGACTGAAGTTACTCTGGGTGGGTCAGTGAGTCAGTGGTGAGTGAACTGAAGGCCTAGAACATTACTGTAGACTTCATAAACACTGTACACTTAGGCTACATCAAATTTTTAAAATTTTCTTTCTTCAATAATAAGTTAATCTTAGCTTACTATAACTTTTTACTTTTAAAATTTTTAATTTTTTTAAACTTTTGAACTCTTGTAATTTTTTAAACTTTTGAACTCTTGTAAAATACAAAAGTATTTTCTTTCTTTATATGCTTATTCTATAAGCTTTTTCTTATTTTAAATTAATTTTTTTTCACTTTTAGACTTGTTAAAATCCAAGACACCAAACACATATTATCCTAGGCCTACACTGGGTTAGGATAATGAATGTCACTGTCTTCCACCTCTACATCATGTCTCACTGGAAGATCTGCAGGTCCAATAATATGCATGGAGCTGTCCTCTCCTATGATAGCTATGCTTTCTCCTGGAATTCCTTCTGGAAGTCTTAGCTGAAACTGTTTTAAAGTTACCTTTAAAGAATAAGTAGAAGGCGTACACTCTTGAATAACCATAAAAAGTATAGTTTAGCCTATTAGGATCTTTTCAGCTACATTGTGATCTATAGGACTGCCATTGTATATGCAGTTCATGGTTGGCAGGAATGTCGTTCTGTGGCACATGACTATGGGCTATAGATATGGAAGGAGAAATTGAATTATATTAAGAAGCAGTTTTCCGGCAAATTTTGCCAGAAGGGAATTAGAGGACAAAAGAGAAGACGAGGCCATATTAGAGTTACATGTGAATCATCTTGCAGCCTCTTGCAGTTATTTATTATTCTGTTTATTAGCTAATCACTGTAACGATTTTGACAACACATGAAACAAATGATGACAGAAAGAACGTGCTGTCCTCTCTTTAGAAAAAGAAATGGTGCCAGTTGTCTTTCAGGCAATTCCTTGAAAGTGAATAACTAGACGTCATTGTCTTTCAAAGCCAGATATGTCCACCATGCTAAATAAAACACCAAAGGAAATTTGCAGGAACCCTGTAACTGAGATTGTCAGTTAAGATGCCCTCATTACTAAAATGCATTTTTAACAAATGAGGAAAACCTTCCTTTGTTTATAGGGACCAACTGGAGGCAGAAATTGGAGAGTTATTTGCTTGAGGAAGTCAAAAGTTCATGTCTTATTCACCTCTGTGTCCCAAGATTGAGCATGGTCCCTGGCATACAGTAGATGTTCAATAAGTGCCCATGGCATTGTTGGCTGAAAGAAGAGAAGGAGCCATGGCTTTCTCAGGCTTCCAAGGGCACAGACATACAGGTCTGGAGCACTCTGCTATTCAAAGCCCTTTCACAGTGCTGTGGGGCATATTGGAGACAGAAAGTGATTGCATCATATTATATGCTTGGCATAATTACACCATAGGCTTTTGTCTCTCTTGGTGCCTGCCAGTCTCAAAACACATGTGACATCCTCCCTTTGCTTATATCAAGCACTGGGGTTGCCCACTCATTATATTTGGGACTTGTGAACTCTGTCTCTACATTCTGAGTCACTTAAGCCCAGAGTTCCACGCTTGGGAGAATCAGGATGGCTTTTGTTCAAAGAAGATGATGAACAATGGGCATTCGAATCCAGAAGGAAAAAGATAAAAGTAGCAGACAAGGACCTGCTGAGGCTGAATCAGATCCCAACGTAGATAGTGCTGATAGAGATCGTTTCTCAGTTTTCTCTTAGCTTTAAAAAAATTATGAATAGAACCGCTTTTTCTTAAATCTTAAAGTGGGAGTTTAACCTGTAAGATGCTACAGACTCTCCCTTCTAAATCTCTCTCCCATATATTCACTTTATTCCTTTGCCACCATCCTCATTCAAGCCACCATCTCTCTTTACTGGATGATAAATGCTTTTCAAAGTAGCCCCACCCCCATCCCTGCAGGACCCTTGCATTTTATTCAGCACACTGCTGCCAGAAAGGTCTTTTTAAAACGGAAAAATGGTCCAGAATCACCCCCTGCTTAAAGCTGTGTAATAGCTTCCCATTTCTCTTAGGAGAAAAATTGTTATTCTGCACTTTACTTCTAAGACTAGGCATGATCTCACCCTGCCTGTCTTGTCACTCTGCCTGTCTTGCCAACTGATTCGGAGTTCCTTCTACTTCTGCATCCAGCAATTACAGACGCTGCCAATTGTCTCCCAATAGCCATTCTTCCTTGTATGTGTGTGTTATTGTTTTTTTTTTTTTTAAACAAGCTGAGTTTTTCCTGAGCCTGTGATGAACCATCCAAAAACTACGCCACTTCCAGCCGTTCAGAGTTCTGACCAGTAAGACACAAGCAGAAGTGATGCAGAAAACTTCCATCTTGACCCTTGAAATGAGGGAGGCCTACCCTACGCTCCAACTCTTCTCCCTCCTACTGGCTAGCATGCAGACCAAGCACATTTGACAAGGCAGGGGTCCGCAGGATAGCCCCCAGGCCAAACTCATCCCACCACCTGTTTATGTAAATAAAGTTTTATTGGAATATAGCCATGTCCATTTCCTTAGGTATTGTCTGTGGTTACTTTGACAGTACAAGGTTAGAGTTGAGAAGTTGCAACAGACATCATCTGAACTACAGAGCCAAAAGCATTTCCAGTCTGCTCCTTTATGGAAAAAATTTCCAGCCCCTGTCCTAGAGGATGCAGAGCAACACAATAGAAGGAGCCTTGGTTTACAGCAATATAGCGCTGGCCATATCAGCCAGAACAGCCCATCTGGGATGTTAAATCTAAAAAGTAAACCTATCTTGCTTAAGCCTCTGTATGTGGGCTTCTGCTGAAGAGGTCCTCAACCTTGGCATTACTGACATTGTGGATCTGATAAATCCTTATTTTAGGGAGCTGTGCTGTGCATTGTAGGATGATAAGCAGCGTGCTTGGCCTCAACTCATTAGGTGCCAATAGCATTCATCTTCTAGTTATGACAACTAAAAAATGTCTCCAGACATTAACAAGTGTCCCCTGGGGATCAAGGTCATCCCCCTGGTTGAGAACTACTGTGTTAGAACAACCTAAACAACTATGCCAGGTTTCTCACTCTCCTCAAGCATGCCAGAACCTTTCCTCAATCACTCAGTACTCACATGTGCTGTGTCCTTTGCAGAAATGCTTATACACCCTTCTCCTTTAGCTACCTCCTACTTAACTTCACATGTCACCTTCAACGTTACCTTTTCAGGGAAGCTCCAGTGATCCTCTGACTAAATAAACACTCTGATAGTTGCCTTTAATGTTCCTTTGTAGCAATATCGTGATTACTGGTATGCCATTCACCACTCATAGACACACATAAGGTCCCTTATTAAATGTTTGTTGACTGCTTACTGATATGCCATTGTAATTTTTTAGGGGAAAGCAAGAGACCTCTAACTGCCTCTTGTGTTCCCTACAACTGCAATTACGTTTGCACCAAGCCAACAGTTATGGTAGTGGAGACAAACATGGGTCTTACCGTGGTCCTGAGTGAGGGGAGAGGAGTTCATATTTCTCATTAGAAAATGAGGGCGAGTTTTTTCCTTTGACAAAATTCAACAGCCCTTTATGCTAAAAACTCTTAATAAACTAGGTATCAATGACATGTATTTCAAAATAATAAAAGCTATATGTGACAAACCCACAGCTAATATCATACTGAATGGGCAAAAACTAGAAGCATTCCCTTTAAAAACTGGCATTAGACAAGGATGGCCTCTCTCACCACTCCTATTCAATATAATACTGGAAATTCTAGCCAGAGCAATTAGGCAAGAAAAAGAAATAAAGAGCATTCAATTAGGAAAAGAAGAAGTCAAATTGTCGCTATTTGCAGATGACATGATCATATATTTAGAAGACCCATAGTCTCAGCTCAAAACCTCCTTAAGCTGATAAGCAAATTTGGCAAAGTCTCAGAATACAAAATCAACATGCAGAAATCACAAGCATTCCTATACACTAACAAGAGACAAACAGAGAGCCAAATCATGAGTGAACTCCCATTTACAATTGCTACAAAGATAATAAAATACCTAGGAATACAACTAACAAAGGATGTAAAAGACCTCTTCAAGGAGAACTATAAAACAGTGATCAAGGAAATAAGAGAGGACATAAACAGATGGGAAAACATTCCATGCTCATGGTTAGGAAGAATCAATATCATGAAAATGGCCATACTGCCCAAAGTAATTTATAGATTCAATGCTATCCTTATCAAGCTGCCACTGACCTTCTTCACAGAACTGGAAAAAATCACTTTAAACTTCATATGGAACCAAAGAGAGACCACATAGCCAACACAATCCTCAGCAAAAAGAACAAAGCTGGAGGCATCATGCTACCTGACTTCAAACTATACTACAAGGTGACAGTAATCAAAACAACATGGTACTGGTACCAAAACAGAGATATAGACTAATGGAACAGAACAGAGGCCTCAGAAGCAGTGCCACACATCTACAAATCTACAACCATCTGATCTTTGACAAACCTGACAGAAACAAATAATGGGGAAAGGATTCCCTGTTGAATAAATGGTGTTGGGAAAGAAACTTGACCCTTTCCTTACACCTTATTCAAAAATTAACCCCAGATGGATTAAAGATTTAAACATAAGAACTAACACCATAAAAACCCTAGAAGAAAACCTAGGCAACACCATTCAGGACATAGGTATAGGCAAGGACTTCATGACTAAAACACCAAAACCAAGGGCAACAAAAGCCAAAATGGACAAATGGAATATAATTAAACATAAGAGCTTCTGCACAGCAAAAGAAGCAATCATTACAGTGAACTGGCAACCAACAGAATGGGAAATAATTTTTGCAATCTACCCATCTGACAAAGCGCTAATATCCACAATCTGCAAAGAACTAAAGCAGATTTACAAGAAACAAACAAACCCATTCAAAAGTGGGTGAAGGAGATGAACAGACAATTTTCAAAAGAAGACATTTATGCGACCAACAAACATATGAAAAAAAGCTCATCATCACTGGTCATTAGAGAAATGCAAATTAAAACTACATTGAGATACCATCTCATGCCATTTAGAAAGGCAATCATTAAAAAATCTGGAGACAACAGATGCTGGAGAGGATGTAGAGAAAAGGGAACACTTTTACACTGTTGGTGGGAGTGTAAATTAATTCAAGCATTATGGAAGACAGTGTGGCAATTCCTCAAGGATCTAGAAATAGAAATTCCATTTGACCCAGCAATCCCATTACTGGGTATATACCCAAAGGATTATAAATCATTCTATTATAAAGATACATGCACACATATGTTCGTTGCAGCACTGCTTACAATAGCAAAGACCTGGAACCAACCCAAATGCCCGTCAATGATAGATTGGACCAGGAAAATGTGGCACATATACACCATAGAATACTATGCAGCCATAAAAAACTATGAGTTCGTGCTCTTTGTAGAGACATGCATGAATCTAGAAACCATCATTCTCAGCAAACTGACCCAAGAACAGAAAACCAAACACCACATGTTTTCACTAATAGGTGAGTGATGAACAATGAGAACACTTGGGCACAGGGAAGGGAACAACACTCACTGAGGTAACTTGGGGGGGGTGGAGGGGAGGGGAGGGACAGCGGAGGGAAGGGAGGATGGGGAGGGATAACACTGGGAGAAATACCTGATGTAGGCTATGTGGGGAGGGGGGATGGAGACAGTAAACCACCATAGCATGTATGTACCTATGCAACAATCCTGCAGGATGCAGGATGTGCACATGTACACCAGAGCCCAAAGTACAATTAAAAAAAAGAAAGAAAGGAAAAGAAAATGAGGAAGAAGCAGCCAGGGAGAAATAGAGTTTCTTATGTCCCAGAATTTCCATAAACCAAGGAACCTGCCTTCCCTTAGCAGGCCAGGACATCTGCTAAAATTGGTACATTTCTGTATTTCAGAGCAACATGTGGATTTATACTTTGCCTTTGGTTTTGAAATCATTTGCTTTTTAGCCCTGTGCTTTTCAGGCTAAGCTATATGTGATATGATTTATTAACCCTGAACTATCCTCTTCTTAGTAAGGTAGAAAATAATCCCTAGGATCACGTTTTACATTCACATGCAGGTAAATATGTGAGCCCTACATTCTCCAGTCTCTGCCATCCTCTGAGGTAAGAGGCGAAACATTCTGACAGGTCTGTGTGCTTCCTTAGCACAGGGCCATAAGGAGAGATGTATGTGGTCTACTTAATTCTTTAACTTTCTTTTTCTCTTCAATCAATTAGATTTTGTCTTCTCTCTCAACCTCTCTTGTCAGACTTCTGAGCCTACAGAGTGAAAACCTCTTCTTTCTCAAGATCCTAAGAATTCCGTAAGTGAACCCGGACACTGTAATAAAGGGACCCTCTTCACCCTCCCTTTCTAGGACATAAACTAGTTGTGCACATGTGTGTGCTAATGGTTGCAGGAGATATTTTACCGACATATCCAAAGCATGTATTTTGGAGTCAGATCTGATTTTGAGACTTACTTCCACCAGTTATTACAACGCTAGGATGACTGTAAGAAATTACATGATCTCTCTGAGACTTAGTTTACTTACCTTTTTAAATGGGGCTGACAATACTTACTTCAAGATAACATTATGTGAACTGAATTACACAGTGCCTTGCACATAGTAAGGATTTTATGAAAATTAGTTATTTCTACAATAACTAATAGAAATTCACTCTGTCCCCCTGGGTCCCCTGGGGCTGGTTACAGACATTCCTGAGATAACTAGCTGGGGGTGGGGGAGATAGTGACTGTCCTCTGCTAGCCAGACCATACGGGAATTTATGACTTTACCTTGACCCATCCATTTGAGGTAGCCCCTGGCAGATATTTCAAGGGACAGAATATCTTTATCACCCTAATTCTAGTAGTACATAAGGCCAGTACCTGTGTACTGACACTAGCCCTTCCATAGATCTTCAATCTACGCATGTGTGCAAACATGGGCACATACGTGCAAGCTCGTGCTTGCTTCTCAGAACCTTGGTATGCTACTCAAGAAATCTTTATCTTGTGACTTTTCTGTGAAAATCACTGTTCCATGCTCTGTCAACTTTGCAAGAAGTCTCTGAAGCTGCAGACATTTGCTCAGCTTCAGAGCCTTCCTTTTTCCTCCCCTACTTAGCTAGAATTGTCTGGAGTCATGGATAAAAGATGTGCATAGCAGCTGAAAGACGCCTTGGAATAAGAAGAGGGAAAAGATAGATGGTGAAGCCACATCAGAGTGAAGGTGGGGCTGGGAAGACAGAAATAGGAGGAAGTGTCAGAGAGTCCTAAGCTGTAAATTATCAAACAGCATAAATAAGCACTGGGGAATTTTGTCCGTAGTTGGATATAACAATAGTAATAGCTAGAATTTGCTATGTACTTACTCTATGCCAAAAATTTAGCAAAGATGCAAATTACTTCATTTAGTCCTCAGAATGACCTTAATGTGGTGGATACTGTTAATCTCATGTGAATGATGAGAGTTTTGGCCCATATTTACCCAAAACTTTTGGGCAGACCTGCAAATAACCAAGCAGAATTTCAGATTTCCACATGTTGCCAGATCTTGAACCTAGCATGGTATGTGGTGGGGTCCAAAGTGTTCCGTGTAACGGAAAGTCTGAAGATTTTTGTGGTGGAGGATGCTAGCTCCACTTCAAAGCCATTTTCCCCATCTGTGACATGGTGATATTGCTGTGAAATGGCTGCCCAGCCAGGAACAACATTTGTTTGACACTTTTTGCATTGCGGTGTACCGTAAAACGCACACTCACTAATGCAGTGTGACTGGAAATGATATGTGCCACTTCAGGACAAACTTATTTATGAAGGAGGCATGCCTTCTCCATGTTCTTTTTCCCCTTTCACTATCTGAATTCACAGGACCGGAAACACTTAGAGGATGAACCGGGCATGGTGGCTCATGCCTGTAATCCCAGCACTTTGGGAGGTTGAAGCAGGAAGATTGCTTGAGGCCTGGAGTTTGGGATCAGCCTGAGCAACATAGCAAGACTTGACTCTACAAAAAAAAAAAAAAAAAAAAAAAAAAAAAAAAAAAAAAAATTAAAACAACTAGCTGGGTATGGTGGTGCATGACGGTGGTCCCAGGAACTTAGGAGGCTGATATGAGAGAATCAGTAAGCATGAGAAGTCGCGGCACAGCACTCTAGCCTGGGCAACAAAGACCCCGTCTCAAAAACAAAAACAAAAACAAAAACAAAACCCCAACAACAACATATGAGAACCAGTACGGATCTTAAAATTAACATGCACATCTATACAAAAAATTAAAAGAAAAATTAGCTGCGGTGGAGTGTGCTTATAGGTCTCACTACAGAGACAATGGAGGTGGGAGGATCCCTTGAGCCCAGGAGATCAAGGCTATAATTGTGCCACTGCACTCCAGCCTGGGCAACAGAGTCAGACCCTGTCTCTAAAATGAGAAAAAGAAAAAAAAAAGCATGAGTGAGCTTGGGGATGAAGGGAACCTTGTTCTCTGATTAACTGCACAGCATGGAGGAGAGTGAGGCTGATCAGCAACACTCCCTCAGGACACTTCCGTGAGTAAGAAATAAACTTTTATTGTGCCTATGCCATCAAAATTTTTGGATATTGATTACAGTATTTCAGACCACCCTAACTAATACAACTTCTTTTTTTGCCTTAAATTTTCTCTTTTCTGGTCTAACTAGCAAAAAAGCAGTCCCCAGACAGCAGGAGAAAATGGAAAATGAATCCAGTGTCTTCATGAAACAAACTTCTCCATAATCCTGAGACAACATTAACTCAAAGATGACTGGATAGACATGGCTATTGTTTCAAACTGTTTGTAATTGTCCATCCCTTTAAATAAAGCAAAACAGCTATTTGGCAGGGAAAATGTGAAAAAGACAGAAGACAATGCTTCTTCTCAAACTCTGAAAAGTGTTCTGACTATTCAGTTATTTCAGACTAATAACAGGAGATTGCTGTTTATTGTTATTTTTTAAAAATGGTGAATTTTCTTTTTTGGCCCATACTTGATTCTCCTTTTCCTGAGTAACATGTTATTTAGTTGAGTTTCTGGCTTCTGAGCCAGCTTGACTTTTATGAATTTTCCAGGTGGTCCGAAGACCAGAGCAAATAAGTGACATCTGCAAGGTTACAGTGAGCTGTCACATCGGCAGATTCTTCTCCTTCAGCTTGAGCCTTGTACCCCATGGCCACAAGCAAAACAAACAAACAAACAAACAAACAAACAAACAACAACAACAACAAAAAAAACCACATAGAACTGAGGTAGTTTTCTTGGAAAATGGGCATAAGAACCTCTTTTAACCTTAACATTAATTTACCTATGCATCATTCCTAAACTGTTGCATTTTAAAAGTTTGGGAATTGATACTTGGTATACCAAATCCTGAAAGCATAAAGACAAAGAACCTTTACTGAAGTTGATGCCTGTTTTGTATTCCCAGATAACTGGAAACCAAGCCTTTGCTTTCTGCTCTATACTTTGCACTGGGGTGGAGAAAGGAAAAGTGCATAGAATTGAGGTGTAGGCAGGGCACCCAGGTACAGCCCCTTGTGGTTCTGGCTTTATGCTTTTATATGATGAACAATGACCATAGCTAGTGCATATGCCTAATTACTCTGAATGCTACTTGCAGGCTGCAGGCTGGATCTGGGTTTGATTTGGTATTTTTGAATGGAGCATGTAAAGTACCACTAAGACTTATTACCACAATTGTGCTTTTCAAGCTATCACTACACAGAAATGTTGGGTCAGACTCTATTTTTAAAATCTGCAAATATTTAACCTAACTCAACACTGTTTCCTGCTGAGCTTAAACACGAGTCTGTAAGCTTTGTGTATTAAATGTACTTGTTGTCATACTCACAGTCAAAGTTTTCTTATTTGGGTCCAGGCCCTAGAACCTGATAGACTTGTCAGCCATTGGCCTTCGGGCAAGAAGAGGTATACAGGTGGCTCTTAGATATCAGTCACACCACAGTGTCATTCTGGTTTAAAATCCTGACATCAGCCACTTCCATAAGCAGCTACTCTCACTTCTTCTGCCTTCCCCTATATCTGTCCACTTGTATTCTCAATTTTTAGGGAACAAGAAGTTAACCTGTTTATTTTGACTTTGTAATTTTGGGGTTATCCTGTAACAGCTCCAGTCCCATCCCCACTCACAGTTATCTTTAGTATTTGACACACAATAACCACCCACCGAAGGTAAGACAATTTTTATTTTGGTTGTCTGATGGGAAAAATGGACATTTCAGATGCCAAAACATAGTCAGCATAGTTCAGAGAGAGAAGTGATTTCTATGCATGGCTGTTGCTTTTCCTTGCCTAGCATGATATACTCTTCTTCTGGAAGTGATACCCTGATTTTTTTTTGAGCTATCATGGGTCCCCTGTTTTCAGGTCAAGTCACTGTCCAAATCTCTTGGATCTGAGGATGGGCATGGGTCCCAGGCCTGGTCAGTCAGCACATTCTGAGTGTAGTGATCCATATAAGGCTGGATACATGATCCAAGACAGTACAATCAGAAGAAATCCATGAATTTTTCAGTTCTTGGAATAAAGAAGCTCTCTTTAGTGCTACGTTTGATTATAGAAGAATGTAAGTTTGCCCTGTTGGGTACCACAGTGAGAGCTAGCTTGGAATGAAGCTAACATGGAGGAAAAGGGAGCCAAGAAATGACGAGTGACTAAGTCCTGGTGACATGTATGATCTCCTGAATCCATCTGTGCCTGAAGGCATATGGACTCTTGGTCTTATACCGTATGAAACAGTCTTTACTTTTTTTGGCGTAACATAATTTGAATGGGGTTTCTGTCATGAGTGACCAAAAGAGTTGCTTAAAATAAGACCTGTGCAACTCTATTGAGTGGTTTTCAACATGTGGGGCATGGAGAGACTATATTGCCTCATTCATTTACATGACTTTAAATACCTTTTGTGCTTTGATGACTCAAAAATTTGCGTGTGCTTTCCAGATCTTTCCTCAGTGCCTCAGTCAAAATTATTTCCTGATGTGTTCATCAGGTATATTAGTCAGGATTCTCCAGAGAAACAGAACCAAGGGAGATCTCTCTTTCTGTATAAAGACGCATAAAATGGGATTTATTACGGGAATTGACTCATGCAATTATGGAGGCCAAGAAATCCCAGGATATGCCATCTGCAAGTGGAGACCCAGGGAAGTCAGCGGCATAACTTTTGGTCTGAGGCCAAAGGCCTGAATACTGGGGGCCACTAGGGTATGCCTCAGAATCTGAAGGCTTGAGAACTTGGGGTTCTGATGCTCAAGGGCAGGAGAAGATGATGCCTCAGGTGCAGAATAAAGAGAAAATCTGTCCTTCCTCTGTCTTTGTGTTCTATCTGGTCCCTCGATGGATGGATTGGATGAGGCTGGCCCACTTCGATCAGGACAGATCTGTTCTACTTGGCCTACTGAATCAAATACTCATCTCCTCCAGACACACCTCACAGACACAGCCAGAAATAGTGTTTACCAGCTATCTGGACATCCCTTAGCCCAGTCAAGTTGGCACCTAAAATTAACTATCACAGTAGGATACTCAGAAACATCTTCAATGTTATATTTTCAGAACTTTTGATTTCTCCCCCCCAGACATTTTCTTTCCTTGCTCTCATGTAAGAGCCATTGCTGTCTATTATTCAACTGTTCAAGCCAGAAACTGAAGACACCTTTGACAGCTCCCTCTCCTTCACCTCCAACATTGAAGACATTCAGAGCATCTTGTCTGTTCTACCTCTGGAATGCATCTCAACTTCACAGACTTCCCTACTGCCTTCTGCCTTCACCCTAGTTGAAGGATTGCCAACAATCTCCAGGATTACTAGAGTAGTCTACATCTATTTCCTAATCCATTTACTTCCAATCCATTTTCTACACTACAGCCATTATAACACTTTGCTTTGCATTGGACATAAAATTATCTCCTCATGATGGTCTAAAGGGCTCTTCATGCTCTGACTTTATTGGCATCTCTGTTGTGATTCTGTACCAACTCCTTTACACATATCCAATTCCCTGAGATTTTTCTTGGTTTCTAGTATAGATGCAAGCCACTTGAAGGTAAGATCCTGGTGTGTTACCTCTACTTAACGTGCTTGTCCCTCTTTTCCAGTTTTCACATGATTCTCCCCTTCCTGACTTTCAGTTCCCAGTTTATAGAGACCGACCCTAGGCACAGGTTATTTTTCATCTCAACACCTCATTTATTTCCTTTGCACACTTCCACAGTGTACACTACTTATTTTTTGGTTTACTTATTTACTGTTTGTCTCACCACTCAACCAAACTCCATGAGGGCACATGGTGAGCATCTGATAAACAGAACTGAATGAAAAGGAGATCTTTGAATCCATGTGCAGACAAGGCATTTTCCACAGACAGAATAAATAACATGTGTTGCACACACATGGGCTCTTTGTCAAATGTTTGCAGATGCTGTTGGGTATACCAAAGCACAGGTTCATTTATGATGTTAATGATTAAATATTGGCTTTTCATCTTTAGGTATTTTCTTAATCCAGGTTTTATTTTGCTTTTTTAAATGAGATTTCCCCCAGTTCCACCTCCTGACCACTAGACCCTGGTAATTTGTATGAGCTCTTTCTCAAGTTCTATTCCTATCTCTTTTAATGGTCAAAATTTGGTCCTCCTTCCTAAGGCTTTCACATTAAGACAGTCTCATTTTGAAGTTGTCAAAAATAAAAGAGATGTGTCCCCAGGAAATAAAAAGGTATCAATTTAGTGAAAAGATATAACAGACAATAAAGCTGAGGGGAAGCTACAGATTGTTTTAGCACTAACTCCACTAATTACACCACTCCTCACTGCCTTTGGTGGTTTGTGTGCCTCATTCAAAGATTAGCAGTAAGAAAAGAATCAACATGTAATATAAACATAAAAAGTGGAAAATAAGAAAAATAATTGTGATGGTTAATACTGAGTGTCAACTTGATTGAGGTATGCAAAGTATTGATCCTGGGTGTGTATGTAAGGGTGTGTTGTCAAAGGAGATTAATATATGAGTCAGTGGGCTGGGAAAGGCAGATCCACCCTTAATCTGAGTGGGCACCATCTAATCAGCTCATAAAGCAGGCAGAAAAACATGAACCCATCTAATCAGCTCATAAAGCAGAGAGAAAAACGTGCAAAGACTAATCTGGCCTAGGCTCCCAGTCTACATCATTCTTCCATGCTGGATGCTTCCTGCCCTCGAACACTGGACTCCAGGTTCTTCAGTTTTGGGACTCAGACTGTCTCTCCTTGCTGCTCAGCTTGCAGACAGCCTATTGTGGGACCTTGTGATTGTGTGAGTTAGTATTTAATGAACTCCCCTTTATATATATCTCTATCCTAATAGTTCTGTCCATCTAGAGAACCCTAATACAATAATATAAGCAGAAATAATTAAACATGTTCTCTCTGTCTTTCATTCTCTCTATATATGAAAACCAAGAAGAAATACAGAAAATATGACAGTAGTAATCACAAAGAAATTACATACAACATAGTGTCATTAAGAAAATATCTCAAATAAGAGATACGAAGATTCAAAAAAGAGACTATAAGACAACAGAAGGAGATAAAAAGTAATTTGGCATATTTGGGGAAATAAATGAAAAAGAAAAAGCAGTACATAGTGAAAATCCATATTAAGTGGAACAAAAAAGACATTATAATTCCAAACTAGTGAAAGTCTTGAAGAAATTATGCAAAAATGAAA
Source organism: Saimiri boliviensis (assembly GCF_048565385.1). Lineage (NCBI taxonomy): Eukaryota > Metazoa > Chordata > Mammalia > Primates > Cebidae > Saimiri > Saimiri boliviensis. The sequence goes on from NC_133456.1 coordinate 63,711,230, forward strand.
CGTGCATAATAAGGAAATAGAAATAGTTGTAGAAAAGACAATAGATATAGAATAAAGACAAAGGAGATTCCACATAAATATAACTGGGTTACTGAAGAAGAGTAACAACAAATGCAGTGGAATATATTTAGAGATAAAGTAGAAAAAACTTTCTTAAAATACACACTTTAATTTGGAGACCAAAGGCCACATCAGTTTCTTAGAAAAATAACACATCGCAATGAACAAATATATATCCTGGGACAGTTTAACATTATTTAGACTTTTGTTTGTTTGTTTGTTTATTGTTTTGGGGACAGGGTCTTGCTCTGCTGTCCAGACTGGAGTGCAGTAGCACAGTCATAGTTCACTGTAACATCAGATTCCTGGGCTCAAGGGATCCTCCCACTTCAGCCTCTGGAGTAGTAACCACAGGTGTGCACCACCATGCCTGGCTAATTTTTAAAAAGTTTTTGTAGAGACAGGATCTTCCTATGTTGCTCAGGCTGGTCCCAAATTCCTGGGCTCGAGTGATCCTCCTGCTTCAGCCTCCAAAAGTGCTGGGGTTAAGGCATGAGCCACCACACCTGGCCTATTTGATGTGTGTGTGTTTTTTTTAATACAAGAAGAATGGGGGCATTCAGGGCAGAAAATCAAATAACGTGCAAGTTGGCAAGATGTTTCCATTGGGATGCTTTTGGCTGTAAGGAACAGAAAGTCTTACTCAAATTGGCTTGCAATCTTGCTACTCCTAGTGTGATCCTTTAGCAGCAGCCTTGGCCTCACCTGAGCACTTGTTAGAAATGCAGAATCTATCAGTGAATCTGTCTCCTTCCCAAAGGCTTCAGTGGGGTCCGCCAGAAACTGAACTTGGCCTTCTGCTCTGTGGGCTTATCCTCCCTTGCCAGTCACAGAGGCATCGTTAACACTCAGCCATGCCACCACTGGGTCTGCCTCAGCCCTCAGAACCCCAGCCTGCTCCACCAACCCCTATAGGTGGGTCTTGGAAGAGCCAGGGCTAAAGGCTTCAGGAACTCCAAATGAAACACCCTTCTTGCCCTTGAACAGCTATGCCAGGTTCGCCATGTTGCCTGGGCTCCCCTCCAAATATCTCCCTTGCTGGGACGGCATCTCCCACCTTGACTAGGGCCATGGCTGCCATGGCTTTGCTGAAACTGTGGATCTGGCCAGGCATCCACCCTCCTTCATGTAGCTATGTTGGTGCCACTGCTGCTGCCACAGACTGAATGACAGTCCCACCAGCAGGGGAGATGGCTCAAGAGGTTCTCCGTGGCGATAGAGGATGATATAGTGAAGGCTTGGAATGTGGAAGCAGATGGCACAGGCCTCACTGGCAGCCTGGCACTCAGCATCATCTCACAACTCAGAGGCCCCAGGCCCAGCTACACTCCCTCTACTCTTTCCTAACTCATCTGCCCAGCTCTGGGAAGAGGGCTCCTGGGACCCCCTAAATGGAACCTTGGCCAAATTTCTGCAATAAATACTTATGGTTCGAAAAGAAGAAAAACAGGGAGAGAGAGAGAGAGAGAGAGAGAGAGAGAGAGAGTATGAGAGAGACAGAGAAGGGGCGGGGGGAGAAATACAGAATCTGAGGCCTTATCTTAGATCTATTGAATCAAAATCTGCATTTTTATAAGAATCCTATCAAATCCCTAGTGATTCAGATGCACATTAAAGTGTGAGAAATGCTGGCCTAAATGATAGAGGATTTATTTTTAAACGTTGTTCTCAACCTTAGCTGCACATTAGACTCTCCTAGCAGCTTTGAGGAATTTTGCCACCGAGGCTGTAACCCTTATTGATTAAATGAGAAACTCGGAGATTCAGGCTACATTTCATTTTAATTTTTTAGCAGTTCAGACAATTCCAATGTGAACCTATAGCTGAGAATTTCTGCATTAAAAGTCTAGAAGTAAGTGGGATCTCAGGGTTGGCTGAGTCACAGCTCAATAGCATTGTAATGAGTCCATACTCTTTCCATCTTTGTGCTTTGCCATCTTCAGGACTGGCTTTAATTTATAATATACCTTCCTTCTTTCTCCTTCATTTCCATCCCTCCCACCTGCTGCTTCTTTCATTTACTTTGTTTTTCCTGCCTCTCTGCTTTCCTGCCCTCCTTTTCTTCTTAAGCACAAAGAAATATTGAACAAAATTGTCATATGGTATTAAAAAATGTTATTTCTGGGTATTCGGAGCAATTTGGGGGAGGTATAATGTTATAATTTTATATAACCATATTATATATTTTTTTGGAGACAGTCTTGTTCCGTCGCCAGGCGCCAGGCTGGAGTGCAGTGGCACGATCTTGGCTCACTGCAACCTCCACCTCCCGGGTTCAGGCAATTCTCCTGCCTCAGTCTCCTGAGTAGCTGGGACTACAGGCACGCGCCACTGCACCCAGCTGATTTTTGTATTTTTAGTAGAGACGGGGTTTCACCGTGTTGGCCAGAATGGTCTCGATCTCTTGACCTCATGATCTGCCCACCTCGGCCTCCCAAAGTGCTGGGATTACAGGCGTGAGCCACCGCGCCCAGCCCATATTACTTTTTACATATCTCAAAATTATTACTTTTTAAAAATGTAGGCTGCATCCCCATAATGAAAAATATTGAGAACCACTCTCTTAGTCCAACACCCTCATCTTACAGGTGAAGCAACTGAGGCCCTAGAGTGTATCATTAAGTGCAGCACCAAGGCAAGGGAAGAGGGTAAAGAGTCCTTGTACAGCTTTATGTGATCCAGAGCCACCAACAATACCCACTGTGTAGCTGTGTCTCCTGCAGCTTCACCAAGTGATTCCTGCATAAAATTCTTCCAAGCATTGAGAGTTCATTGAGAATAGGAGTGGGAGGGAACTAGAGCAGGATTCAGCCAAATAATTGGGGTGCTAGAGGCACAGAGATCACCAAGAAGAAAAAGAGACTTCCTATTGAGGGCATCTTCAGTTGGCAACAGTTATCAAGACAGAAACCCTGTAACTGAACTCACAAGTGACAGAGAGGACATTTGCTTTCCAGACCATGCAAAGGTGTGTAAGTGTGGTTACCTCTCTAAGAGGTGACATTGGAGTAGAGACTTGAATGAGGGTAAGAAGTAAAATTTAAGATACATCTCAGCCAAATTATACCAAAGGGCTCAGAGTTTTTATTTGTTGATTTGTTTGTTTGCATATTTTCATGGTGGAAAGGAATGCAAGCTTCTCTTTTAGAGAATGAACAGAATCGCTTCTTATATTCACAGTTTACATAATTGATTTTGTGCTTTTTCAACATCACTTTTTTGTTTCAAATAATTGCAATTGTTTTTTCTGTGGAGTTGGGAACATGTGAACTGCCCCATGAACTACTCTGACAGTATATTTTTAGTCGCCCCAAATATATTGTTATTATCTAAAACTACACTGCCCAAAATGGTGGCCAGAAGCCACATTTGGCTATTAAGCACTCAAAATGTGTCTAGTATGAAATTAGATGTGTTGTCAAATGTAAAATATACACTGTAGTTTGAAGACTTAGTGTGAAAAAAGAAGAAAGTATCTCATCAATAATTTCTTTTATATTGATTACATATAAAAATCATATTTAAAATATACTAGGTTAAAGAAAATATATTATTAAAATGAATTTTATCTATTTTTGGTTTTTAAGATATGACTACCAGAAAAATATATCTTATATATGTGGCTTGCATTATATCTCTATTGAACAGTGCAGTGCTTTCCAAAGCTCAGGTCACTTTGCAATGGCAAATAGGCAACAACCGGCATTTTAGAAGGTGTGAGAGTTACTGTTCACCCTTCAGGGCCTAATTTGTTACCACAGTGATTGAGGTAAAGGCAGGAGCACTGCTAACAGTAATAATATAAATGCTCATTAGTGTGAACTATTACTACTGCAACCACTCTAATGCTACAATTTTTGCTGCTATTACAGCCACTACTAAAACCAAAACTCTCATTTTCAGAGGTCCAGATGTTGAGGCAAGCTCTTACTTACAAACATTATTTCTGATCCTTTGCAAGCAGACTAGGAATGTGTTATGGTCTAGATGTTTATGTTTCTACTCAAGTTCCTGTGTTGCAATCCTAACGCCCAAAGTGATGGTACTAGGAGGTGGGGCCTTTGGGAAGTGAGTTGATTATGAAGATGGAGCCCTGATGAATGGAATTAGTGCCTTTATAAAAGAGACCTCAGAGAACTAGCTAGGTCCTTCCATCATGTGGGAATTCAGGAGAAGTTGCCATTTATGAACTAGAAAGTGGGCTTTCACCAGACACTGAATCTACCGGCGTCTTGATTTTGCACTTTCCAGTCTCCAGAATTGTGAGAAATAAATCTTTGTTGTTGATAAGCTACACGGTCAATGGTATTTTGCTATTGCAGCCTGAAGAGATGAAGACAATATGCACTTGTTTTTCTCACCATTAACAAAGGAAGAAACAGAGGATCAGAGAGGCAAATTACTTGCTGCAGATCACACTGGAACTAAATGACAAAACGGGAAATCAAACCCAGGTCTCCATTCTCTGCTCTTCTCACTCACTGCAGTCTCTGACATTTGGCTTTGGGCCATCCACAAGCCTCCCATTGTTGAGAAGGGTTTGTCAAGGGGCAGTCTGATAAGCTAGCAGTGCTTAACATGAACTAATAAATGCATTTATTCTCTCAGTTAACAGCAGATGTAGAGCCAAAGTAAACCAAGTGAGTTTCTCCAGAGGATCCTTAAAGACGAGAACAAATGCCAGATATTTTACTCAAAGGGCCGGGCTCATGGAGTGGTAGATATTTTTTATCTAAGCCCCTATAGGTGACCCTGAAATTCTATGAAGTCATCATTTGCTCTGCTTACAAAGAAATTTGATTCTGTAACCAACAATAAACCCAAATGTTGGAATTCTACCTTTCTAGGTGAAGAGGGGCATAAGATTCCCTTTCCTTGAGGCACATTTTCTCCAAAGTTTTGCCCCACTAACTCCTGTTTCTCCGTTAGTTCTAAATTTAAATGTTAACTCCTCAGAGAAGCCTTTTAATTCCTTTATCTAAAGATAAGCCCATGTGAGTTTCTCTTTCTCAGTTCCTTGTATATTTCATAGTAATTATTGTTACCACAATTGGTTTCTTTTTCCTTGTAAATTCTCCTGCTGTAAGTTAAGCTCCATGAGAGCTGGCTGTCATATCTGTATCCTTTAGCTTACTGCCTGAAATGTAGCAGGTGCTCAGTTAATATTTGTGGCATGAGTATATGATCCTAACGTATTTCTTTTCCTTCGACTTAAAGGAGTGACTACTAAGAAAATATCCTATCACAGTTTAATATTAAATAATGGTCACAGGTGCATCAAAAATAACTTGATGACTATTTACCCCAGTGCTACTACCATAGGTGCAGGAGCACCTAGCTCTGCTGCTTCCTATCAGTGTGACCATGGAAAAATCATTCATCCTCTTTGAATCTCAGTTTTCTCACCTGTATGATGAAAGTCATAACATCAGTTAAAAAGATTATCTAGATAATGCTCTTGAAGCATTTGCTAAATATTTTAGAGTTATGCAAAGTAATGAGTTCTAATTTCAAAATACTATATATCAAAAGGCAGAACTTGAAGATGCTCTTGTAACCCCATGCTTAGATTGGTCCCAGAAGCAGAGCCTGACATAAGGATTTCTGTGAAAGCAGTTTATTAGGAAGTATTCCTGGGAAAAAACGGTGGAGGAGTGGGGGTGTGAAATTAGAAGGAGGTCAAACGTGGATGCCATATGATGTACCATATCCTCCCAGAGGTAACTTTAGTCTATGTGGGGAGTTCCGGACACATCATGGCTCACACCTCAATGTTTTCTCAGTCAGGGGTGAGGGAGTGGGAGTATTTATAGCCCCACACCTGTCAGTCATTGGCTAAGGGCTGCCCCAAGAACGAGTGTGCATAAATTCCTACGTACTTCTACTTTTGCTCTTCTGCAGGTAGGCAAAGCCCTCTCAAGTAGCCCAAAGGCACTTGCTGACAGCTACAGGTGCTGGCTGTTGGGCATCGTTTTCTAAGAACTAGTGTGTACAAAAATGGTAAAGGGATTAAGAGGAGCGGAAACATGAACAGAGCACACACCAAGAAATTCCTGTCTCAATAATAGACTCTTGTACTTGGCAATAGAGTTCACCATTATGAGTTAAGATTGGATTTGAGTGCACTACTACCTTGAATTTATGCAGCATTTCTCTTCTCTCTTTGAAGTGCTTCTATATATAACTCATACATAAGGATAGCTGAGAACAGGCTTGCTTGGATCACGTGCGAACCATAAAAAAGCAAATTTTCAAGGGCAGTAGGTTAAATAAAGGAAAGAGGTTCACTGGTTTTACAACCACGAGTGGTTTCTATTTTTCAGTAAGTCAAACCCCTTAGAAGACATGGCTGAATGGGCAAAAAACCCTCTCGGGGAAATTCATGCTTTTATAGTTTGATTTTCTTTGGGGTAAAGAGGAAAATGCAAGCCATGGTTCAAAACTATCCATTTCATCGTGACCCTGAAAAAGTAAGTATGCAGTGTTTTGTGATGGAGAGGACATTTTATAAAACATACTTTAAAAGTACTTTTGGATTTTAAGTGTTGCTTTCCACAGTCAACCCTAGCTGGAAACATACAGGCTTCTTTGCAGCACTGCTATGATTTGTCTCTTTTTCCTTCCATCCACTAGAATACTCCAACTTTAGTGACTGTCAATAGCTGACTCTTAGGGATGCTACTCTTAGCCTATAAAGTAAAAGCAGATTTTACATGCTTAAATAGTTGAAAAGAAGCCAAAAGAATTGTAATCTGTGTCCTGTGAAAATTATATGAGACTCAAATCTCAGTGTCAATATATGAGGTTTTATTGGAGCAGAGCCATATCTGTTTGCTTATGTTTTGTCTGTGGCTACTTCTGTACTGTAACAGCATAATGGCATAACTGGGACAGACACCTAAGGCCCACAAAGCCAAGAGTTTTACTATTTAGCCCTTTACAGAAAAAGTTTCCTGATACCTGACCCAGGGCAACTCATTTCCCTGAGCCTCACTTTCTTCATCTTCAAGAAATGAGATAATAATGATACCTACCTTCTAGGCAGACAGCTTAGGAGACAATGTAATACATGGGAAACAGCACCAACTTTGAAGTCAGATGATCAAGATTTAAATTCTCTCTATAATCCCAGCACTTTGGGAGGCCATGGGCAGATAGATCACTTGAGGTCAGGAGTTCAAGACCAGCCTAGCCAACATGGTGAAACTCTGTCTCTACAAAAAACACAAATATTAGCCAGGTGTGGTGGCTCATGCCTGTGGTTCCAGCTACTCAGGAGGCTGAAGCAGGAGAATTGCTGGAACCCGGGAGGTGGAGGCTGCAGTGAGCCTGGATGGCACCACTGCACTCCAGTCTGGGTGTCAGAGCAAGACTCTGTCTCAAAAAAAAAAAAAAAAAAAAAAAGATTCAAATTCTATCCCTGTCACTTACTAACTGGGTAACTTCGGCACATAACAATTTCTCTGTGCCTCAGTTGCTGCTTCTGTAAAATGGGGCTAATGAGAGCCTCTGCCTCATAGCCTCATAGCCTCATAGTCCTGAGTTTATTATATGTGACTCACTTGAAACAGTAACTAGCATGTATTAAATACTATATGTTAACTGTGTAACTATTGCTACATTCACTGGGTTGTGGTGAGGAAACACATTCATGTTTATTGAAAAGAAAAGAGATGAAATTATAGTTTTTGTTCATAATGCCCTTGTGGCTACTCATTTCATAGTAAAGACCCTCATCGTGGCGTAGGAAGAACAAGGACTCTAAAGATAGACTGCCTATATGCTAATCCTGGCTCCCTCCGTCACTAGCCCTGTGATGGTGAGCATGTTACTTAACCTCTCTGGGCCTCAGTTTCATCATCTGCAAAGTGTGAGTAATACACAATACTAGCAATCGTCTCCTTAGGTTGTTGTGAGGATTACTCAAATCTGAATGTATGTAAAGGAGTTGGAACATGCCTAGCACAGAGCAGGTAAATGTTACTTGCTGTTATATAGTTCTGAATGCCATTAAAATAAATGCATAAATATGAAAAATGTTTATCCTAGAGCCACCTAAAAATCATCTCTTATATCACTAATGATGTGTATACCATTATTTGGGGAACACTGACCTGAGGGAAGGTGTTGTGCTGACAGATGGATGGCAGAAGTGTTTAGAGGAGAAGAAGGATTTTGTTTGTTTGTTTGTTTCTGTGACAGAGTCTTGCTCTGTCGCCCAGGCTGTACTGTAGTGGTGCGATTCTGGCTCACTGCAACCTCTGCCTCCTGGATTTAAGCCATTCTCCTGCCTCAGCTGGAGAGTAGCTGGGACCACAGGTATGTGCCACCATGCCTGGCTAACTTTTATATTTTTTAGTAGAGACAGGGTTTCATCATGTTGCCCAGGCTGGTCCTGAACTCCTGACCTCAGGTGATCCACCTGCCTTGGCCTCCCAAAGTACTGGGATTATAGGCATGAGCCACTGCTCCCGCTGAGAAGGGGAATGTTAATTAATAGTGTTCACAGGCATCTATCTTGTCTCTGCTTTTTCAGTGTTCAAGATCTACCCCCAAAATATCTAAGGATGGTAGAATCCATATCCATGAGCATTGGTTACCTGCCTTTAAACTTTGGCCATATAATATATCCCAACTGATTCTAGTTATGAGCCATGGTCTCTGATCATGTCTTTCCTGGTTATTCGATGTCAACTGCAAGCCACATCTGCTCCCATTTCTCAGCTACTGTCAATGATGCTTCAACCTCTATTTGGGGGAACCATCTCTGGCTCAGCTTCTGCTCTCTCTCAGACACCATACTGGTCCTAGACTCAGAAGCAGTAGTCCTCTGACATTTTGACTACATAACCTCTGAATATTCTACACTGTGGGCTTCCAAGATGAGAGTAAAGGAAGACCCAATAGCTAAAAGGGTAAATGCCCATGCCTATGCTCTCTCCTGGTCCCTGCAGTGAGAGCAAGGGTTCATGAGCCATCAGGCGCCAAATCTGGGTGAAGAAACAAAGGCACAGTATCAGAGATGATTTGCTGCAGCACTGAGAGCCCAGGGGCATGAAGGGAGCCATCAACGTCAATGGCTTCAGTGGTAGTGACAATGACCCTGAGAGCACTCTACATGGATCATTCCTGTGGCTAAACTTGGAATTGAACGCCTTCTCCTGGTTTCTGCCTGAGCTGTGAGTGTCTCTGCTTTCTTTGAGTCTAAGAGCTATCGGATTTCCTTCCAATAAATTTCTTCTGAGTAAGCTAACCAGAGATGTTTCCATTGTTTGTGACCGAGGACTTCGACTAGTGCACGAGGGCTGTGGAATTGGATCATAATTGACCATCTACTCCATTTGTACCCATGGTGGGTCTTCCATCATTGAACCAGAATCTATACTGTGAGGCTCCCCAGGATGTACAGTCTATGACCTACATTTCTACCCTAGCAGTCTTATTTTTAGTATCATTAAATTGCCACATTAATAATTTTCTGCTATTTGCCATACTTTTCTTGCATTCCTCATTTCTTTTTGACCACAAAACATTCATTTGGTTTACAATATTTAAAAATGCTGGAAGCTTGGGATTAAACCAACAAAAGAGGGAAAAACTGTCATTAAAATAGAAGTAAAACTTCTTCAGATGAAGCCAAGTGACATTAACTGGCAAAGAAGTCTGTCCAATTTTCTTGATTGAATTTTCAGTGATTTGGCAACATTGTGTCATCTATGCTATGGGTGGTTTTTAACTTTTTCATGTTCATTGTTGTCTGGGATTTCTAAAAATTGCATGCAAAAGCAGATTAGTTTTAGGCTGATGGGGGTGATATTTAGAGAAGAAATAAGGACACACTCTTGACTCATGAAATATCAAAGCAACACTAGGAAAACGTAAAACACACAAATCAGCTTCTTCACACAAAGTAGTCACTACTATTCATATAATTCCCAAAAATAGAACCACATGCTTTCCAGTGTCATCTAATAACTTAATAGATTGCTTTCTTTCCAGTGGTTTCTCTTGTTGAATGTTTTTATCATCTGATTTATGACCCTTTCAACATAGATATTCACTTAGCAAATATTTATCATGAACCCATCTTCTTCCAGACACATTAAAGATATAAAGAGAAAATATCTTTTTTTTTTGTACCTTTGTTTTTTTCAGATTAGGAGCTCACCAAGAACAAATTTATAGTCCGTGTCTTAGTCATCTTTGCACGACCAGGGCACATCCCTGTGCCTGGTATATAGTGGATGTTTAATAAAAGTTGAATAAATGACTGATTTTATTCTCAGGGAATTCATGAAATGGTGGCATAGGGAAATATGCATAATATAAATGTGGCACAATAGAATAGGTGCTATTAATGGAGACAGAATGCAAACTAGGTGGGCCCCCAAGAGTTGAAGGATACTAGTCTATTTAGGGAGGTGAGGACGAATACTTTATTATTTTTGGCTTCTCCATGTAATGTAATAAAATCTCCCTGCTCCTTTCAAATCCCCCCTCTTAAGTATCTTTATGAAAATGGGGGTTGCTCACCATGCTGACCCTCTGTGGTCTCTCTTCTTTTCTCTTTGTGTAGCCTCTGGTTTTGTCTTTTGGCACTGCCATCTACTTTCACCACCTCTATCCTGGACTGGACCACTTTTCCTTTCTTTCCCTAAAGCACTTTAAGCAGAAATGTGGAGAGTAGTAGCCTTTTACTGAACTTTTGAGTAATCACAGACCATAGCCAGCTATGATTCCAGATCTGGTGTTTGACATCCTCTGTCCCCACAGTTCCCACGATTCAATAACCATTCCGCACCTCCGGAAAACTTCTCCCTGATAATACCTGTCCTCCCCCTACCCTCAATAGGCAGCTGCTCACAAATCCGGATTTATTTATTCATGCCTACCAGGTGAACTCTTCTTTTCCTGCTTCCAATTTATATCTGGACTTTCGTGCATCCCCAAATTCCTGGTGGTGTTCTGCTACATGACAGACCATCAACACTCAGTGTCTGGCCTTAGCACAACAAAGAGCTGGAGGGAACTTCACATTTTGAGATCATACCCTTTTGCTGGCATCTCTTCTCCATGGACCAGAACAAAGAGGACTAGGGCAAGGGTGAAGAAATGTCTTTCCTGTTACACATCTTAGCATAGTGTTAGATATGGACAGGCAGTCAAAGGTATTTAAAAACAGCTTGAATAGAATGCAAAGGAGACAGAAGAGTGGATGGTTCATTAGGGAATTTCCTAAGGGGAGTCAAGCAGAGATGGATACAGGCTTACAGGTCGGTCTTGGCAAGGGGCTATTTTTTCTCAGAAGCAAGCAAAGGAAGACAGGGACAGTGAAAATAAAAAAGTAAATAAAATCAAGGTGTATGTTTTCCGTTTGATTTATTCTGTATGAAGATAGGAGTGGGTTAGGCTTGGGGAACACTCACTACTTTGATTTGCAACCAGGGAAGTGAGACACGTGGTATATTTAGAGAGGGAACTGGAAACTTGGGAAAACTGAAGAGATCAATGGGAAATAAAGAGTTTAGACTTTTATACTCCCTGGACATGTGGAATCAGCTTTAAGTGTGCCTTTCAGAACTCTTGGAGCTCTTTTATCAAATTTATAGGAGTTACTTCTTGTTCCAAAAAACAAAATGTCAGCAGGCCTGGTTTTTATTTCTTTTCTTTGATTTGTCTGGGACTCCCTTTATCATCTCTGCCAGTTCCAAAGACAGTTAACACACGGAGCGAGGCAGAGTCAGATTCCCAGCCACTGCTTTTATAGTCCACTACCTTACCAGACTATACAGACTGGTACAATTTTCCAGTTTTATAGCAAGAAAAGAACAGAAAAGAGAAAGAGTAACAAGTCATACTCTTGTTTTCCTAGGATGTTCTGACTTTGAAAAGGGATTATCTTACACTTAAGTCACTTAAGTAATAAACAGTTTGTTGTGGGACAGATATACCAGTATTTGCTCTCCTCATTTGCCCAAGTCTGAAACAAGTAAAACAAAATTTGACTGTGTATTTTTATTCTCCTTCACAGATATGAACTGAAATAGATAATGAGATAGTTACAGAATCTGTAAGCCTCCTGGTTGGCGAAATTTCATGATTGGAAGGATGCTTTCAGATCCCTGAGTTCCACACCTGACTACTGGCATTTGCCATCCCTTTATGAAGCCTCACCAAATATGCCAACCTTACCTGTGCCAACCCCCTGTATGCATAACTCATCATCTTTGGAGGTATTAGATTGGTACAAAAGTCACTGTGGTTTTGTGATTACCTTTAACGGCAAAAAACACGATTACTGTTGCACAACCTAATGCTTCATTCTCTCTTTTGCCAGATAGGACTATTGAGAAGAGTTTATTTACATAGTATTCCAGTCCTTCTACCATCAGTCCCAATTCAGCCCTATAAGGCCCTACAGCAAATGGAATCTTTACTCACTCAATTGCTAATGTCAAAAATCTAAGAGTCATTCTTTACTCTCCTCTGTTGCATACTCCCTTTCCAATCCATCCACAAACACTGTCCGATCTACCCTCAAATTTTATACGAAGTTTGGTCACTTTTCCTCTCCAAATCCACCGCCCTAGCATGAGCCACCATCATTCTCTTGCCTGGACCATGGCAATAGTTTTCTAACTAGGGTTCGTGCTTTCATAGTTGCCTGCCGCCATGTGCTGTCTCTATAACACCTAAAGAGGATGCATTTAAAAATACAGTCGTGCATCACTTAGCGACAAGAATACTTTGTGAGAAATGTGTCATTAGGCAATTTTGTTGCTGCGTGAACATTATAGAGTTACACTAACTTAGATGGTATAGGCTCCTGCACACCTAGGCTGTATGGAATAGCCCATTGCTCCCAGACTACAAACCTGTGCAGCACGCGACTGTCCTGAGCACTGTAGGCAATTGTAAAACAATGGTAGGTATCTGTGTATCTAAATGTAGAAAAGCTGCAGTAAAAATAGGGTATAAAGGATAAAAAGTGGTACATCTGTATAGGGCACTTACAATGAATGGAGCTTGCAGCACTGGAAGTTGCTCTGGGTGAGTCAGAGAGTGAGCGGTGAGTGAATGTGAAGGCCCAGGACATGACTGTACCCTACTGCAGACTTTATAAACACTGTACACTTAGGTTACACTCAATGTATTTAAATACTCTTTTACTTTCTTCAATAATCAATTAACTTTAGTTTACTGTAACTTTTTACATTTATAAACTTAAGTTTTTAAGACTTTTTGACTCTTTTTGTAATCGTACTTTAAAACACAAACATATTTTACAGCTGCATAAAAATATTCTCTCTCTCTCTCTCTCTATATATATATATATAGATATTTCTTTTATATACATACATTTCTCATATATATGCAAATATATATATATATATTTCTTTTTTTTGAGATGGAGTTTAGCTTTGTTGCCCAGGCTGGAGTGCAGTGGCACGATCTCGGCTCACTGCAACCTCTGTCTCCCAGATTCAAGTGATTCTCTTGCCTCAGCCTTCCAAGTAGCTGGGATTACAGGTGCCCACCATTAAGCTAAGCTAATATTTTTGTATTTTTGGTAGAGATGGGGTTTCACTGTATTGGTCAAGCTGGTCTTGAACTCTTGACCTCACGTGATCCATCCACCTCGGCCTCCCAAAGTGCTGGGATTACAGGCATGAGACACCATGCCTGGCCTCTATATTCTTTTTCTATAAACTTTTAATTTAAAATTTTACTTTACTTTTTAAACTTTTCTGTTAAAAACGAAGACACAAACACACATTAGCCTAGGCCTACACAGGGTCAGGACCATCAATGTCACTGTCTTCTACCTCCATGTCTTGTCCCACTGGAAGGTCTTCAGGGGCAAGAACATGCATGGAACTGTCATCTCCTATGATAAAAATGCCTTCTTCTAGAATACCTCCTGAAGGACCTGCCTGAGGCTGTTTTATAGTTAACTTTAAAAAATAGAAGTAGAAGGCGTAGGCTTTAAAATAATGATAAAAGCATAGTACAGAAAATACATAAAGCAGTTAACATAGTTGTTTATTACTCTTATTTTATACTGTATATAACTGCATGTGCTGTTCTTTTACACAACTGGCAGTGCTGTAGGTTGGTTTACACCAGCATCGCCACAAACAGGTGAGTAACACATTGGTCTATGACATTAGGATGGCTATGATGTTACTGGGCAACAGGAATTTCTCAGCTCCATTATAATCTCACAGACCCCTGTTGTATATGTGGTCTGTTATTGACCAAAACATCATTATGCAGCATGATCATCTATTCTACGTTATTCTCTCTATAAAAACTTGCTAGTGCCTTCTCAAGCCATCCTCAACTTCCCTGCCTCTTTCTAATTTACTGCTCTCTAACCATGCTTGGACATCCTTTGAAAAAATCCAAGCCTTTGCATCTACTGTTCATTTTGCCAGGAATGCTATTCTTTCAGGTAGCCACATGATTAGATCCTTCCCTTTCTACAGGTCTCTGCTCAAGTGTTTCCACCTCAAGAGAAGTCTTCTCTGGTCTGGCCACCTAATCCAAGATATCACCACTGCTCTTTATTCTCAGCTTTGATGATCTTCGTAGCATTTCTCATCTCCTGCTAGCTGATATGTCTATTCTATAACCTACTAGATTGCAAACTCCTCAAGAGCAAGGATTTTGTGTTTACTCACTTTTGTACCCCTAATGCCTACCACATTTTAATGAAGTAATTTTATGAAAATAGTGAATGAATAAATGAATATAGATCATCTTTAATATTTCCTCCAAACAGCTATCCTTCTATCATTTGAAGATAGGTACTTATTTCCACATCATCTTTTCCCTAGAATAAACAATCCAGTTTTCGTCACTGGTCTACACATGGTTTTGAACCTCTTTCCTTTTTGCTTCCCTTTTCTTTCCTCCATTCAATTTGCCAGCTATCTTCTCACAGGGGCTGATGCTGGACCAGTGTGGTAGTCAAGTATGTGAATTCTAGAGTCAGACTGCAAGGTTCAAATCCAGTTTCCACCACTAATGACTTACTTACTTACATAGTTATTTGATATTTTTGAGTAGTAAGCAATGGTAACTGACTAAATTAAACGACAAAAACATAAATTTATTAGGGATATATAGACTGGCTAAGACATATGGTAATACACACACACACACACACACACATACACACACACACATATATATATATATATATATATATATATATATATATATATATATATTCCTAGGAAAGTCAGAAAGGAGAAGAGCTTGGAAGCCAGAGCTCTATGGCCGTCCCTTCAGAGGACTACTGTTGAGGTGTTGGGGTGCTACATTATGCTCTTATAATACTTTATTCATTATTCAAATTCCTAAAAAAGGTAATACGATGAGTTTGGTTTGATTCAAACTTTCACCCTTTGGCTTAGAGTTTGATTGGTGTTTAACTAAGCTTGTGCATAATGGTGGAGAGGTAATTATCCAAAGAAAAAGAGATGGAATTGATATAGGCCAGGCCAATAGGCAGATGGCCTGCACTCTCTAACCTTCCATGTTCTCACTTGTAAGTAGGGGATAATAATAATTACTGCCTTATTTGTTGTCTTGTGGCTTAAACAAACTAATGTGCATGAAAAGTTTAGCACAGTGCCTGCATGTAGTGAGCATAGTAAGCCTCTAGCAAGTAGGAGACCCCACATGGAATTTAATACTCCAGGTGTGTTAGAGTGGGATGCCAGCTTCCTCATTTCAGACCCTTAGTAACAGAGCCTAAGGTGAAATGTACATTTCATCAGCCCCAGTCAACTCTAACTGAGCTTCTTGTAAACAAAGACCCCTGGGTTGCTTCCATAAGCGCTTCTTCTACCAGCTCTCGAACCCCACTCCTTGTACAGATACAGCTGATTGGTCCTTACCCACACCCCACAAATTAATCTTGTTAGATATGATCCATCATTACCCTACATAGCCTGAAACCTGAATTCTATCTTCTAACAAAAACTTTTAGCTTTATGTCACCTGCACATTTATGATGACCAGATTAACTGAGATTACAAGAGAAAGTACATGTGAAGTCCTTTGCAACTATGAAGCAAAACACAAATGAAAGCTATATTTTTGTTCTCATTCAAGAACTGATGAATGTAAACGACTTAGTGCAGTGTCCATTTTCCTGGCATATGCCAGATCCCCCATTTCCCCCTCATTTCAGTTCCCCAGATAATCCTGTGCACCTTCCCAAAGAAGACAAATTTAAGTATGTTACCAGCTTGTGGGGTTTTCCCATTAACATCGGTCTTGATAGTTTCAAGAAATTGAGCTTTAAATAGACAGCAATCTAGTTCTTAAGCCATAAGAGCACATGTTCTCCATCCTCTAAGTTTGACCTTGGCTAGCGTCAAAAGCAACAACCAGTGCTATTTCAGAGCAAATGTAATTTACATTATCTGATTGTCAACAATACAATATCTCTACATAGTCATGACCATGGAAACAGCTACAATAAAGACTTTGTACGAACAGCTCTGGTAAGAGATTTAGGGTAATGTTATTTACATAACTTTAGCTTTTTCTGTTGAAACTATGCAGAGTACTGATACTCTGTGAAGAATGTATTGATGACATATGCCTTCTGGGTACATGTCCTTCACCATTTTACAAATCTACTTAGATGCCAAACAAAAATCCTTAGCACTAGTGATTCACTTCACTGTATTAAAGCAAAATAAATATGTCTTAGCATGTCAAAATAAACATCCATGTGCTTTAAGCCATGGATGGTACACCTAGGTACCTAATGCTGTCAGATACTGCAGCATAGTTCTATATTTCTATTTCCCATGACATTATAAATGTTCATGTCTTTCCCATCAATCTTTCAGATCGACATTTCACGTGTTTTATATTTGGAGAAAGTTAATGCCTTTCTTGTTCTGTTCTAAAAAGAATCTTCTCAGGAGTTACCAAACTCGTTAGATTATACTTTTGTGGCATTCAAATCTAGTCACCTTTGAAGCATGCAGTGAGGATTTTGAGAAATAATTAAGGGCCATTTTTCCCAAACCAGTGCTTGCTCCTCAAAGGAAAAATGATTATATTCATAATTAAGCTTTAATGAAATCAGGCAGAGAGAACAGCTGAATGCAAGAGTGAGTGCTTAGGACAAAGGCTGACCATCAGCAGGCACTTTTCTGCTCTTTGAGAATCCCCATTCTCGAGTTCTGATCAAGCCATATTTCTGCTATTTTTAAACAGTCCCGGGCCCTTTGAGGGCACTCTGGTTTCAATCCTCCCATAGATAAGAAATGTTCAGCTGTGACAGGAGGCTTTTTCAGGGTAGAGCATGTACTGTTACAGTATAGGACCTGGAGGGCTGTGAGGTTTACTGAGCTGTGGCCAAGAGTATTCAAAGCAAAGGCCTTTGAAAGGGAAGTTTCCATTTGTAGAGAGATATGATGATTTCACCTTAGCTCCCCCTCCTCAGGCATAGAAAGGATTTTATATCTTGTTAGAGCTTTTATGTTCTGCATGCTAATTTAAAATGTAAGCCTAATAATGTTTCTCTCCCATCTATTTATTATTTGTACTTGTATGAATTCTGACCTCACAAGACATGCTCATGATGTTGGCATAAAACTCTTTATTTGGGCAATGTTTTAGTGTTTCCTCCATACTACTTCTTAACATCCTGGGGCCAGATTCCATTATTTCATCTTTCTCCTCCAACTTTACCAGGCAGATAATTATTACAGGCAAATGGCTGCCTCCCTTCTTTTCACATTTTACTGGTAAAAGACGACTCCTAAAAGACAAGATCTGAGTTAACCTGGACAGTGATATATATTTAAAATGGTATAATTAGTTAAAATAGAATGCAGTTTCAATAACATGACATCCTGACTTGGTATTTGGAAAGTAAATACAGGCTGGAATTTAAAGACAAGATATAGACTAGGTGGAGGAAGATACAGGTTGAGGGCTTACCTAGTAAGATTTTGCAATCTTTAGTGATTGGAGGCAAGATCTCAAAATGTATGCGAGCTCAGCATAACTTAGGGAATTCAGAGCAGTGCTGATCATGCAATGTTGTAAATGGCCCTTAGGTCAGAGATGGTTCTTACCTCACTGCATGTTTTGTGTCATCCCTTTGGTTTCACTCTTCCATGCAGCTCATGATCTTCACAGCCCCGAGCTGTGCGGTGGAATGTCATATGTGTTATACCAAATGACCTTTCATGCATGGAGGCAGATGCAAAGTGCGTATCCAGGCATCAGGGCCTTGTTTTGCATATCTTGTTTCATATCATGTGTGGGAAGATAATCTGCTTTAGGTTTTGTTGTATGGAATTAGTTAACTTAGTTCACTGTGTCTTTGCTTGAATTGCATAGCTCACTAGCATGGCAAACATGCTATGCCATGCTAAGTTCTATCCCATCGTTTACTAAGGTAAAAGAAGGAGCAGAGAAGTCAAATGCCACCAGAAAAAAGCAGATGGGGGGAAGATTTCTTCAGAAGACAAATGGGGTGAAGAAGGAGGATAGTTGGTGTAGCAATTTTCAAATTACTTTGTACAAGATTGACCAGGAACTTGCTAAGGCACACACTCGCATGCACATGCACACACAGGCACAGTATCCGAGACCCCAGTAATGGAGAATCTGATTCTCTAGGTCTTAAGCAAGGCTCTCTGTACTTTTAACAAGCTCCCAGGTACTTGGAGGTAGGTAGTTTATTGACCTTTCAGAAATAACTGACTTGGTAGGTGCTAATTGGTATAGGAAAGAACTCACACTTGGGAAGCCAGATAGCATGGGTTTGGCTGAAGCATTGATCACTAGTCAAAGTCTTTAATTTCCGGAGGCTTTATTTTGCTCATCTGTAAAATCAATATAATGGTATGCCCCCTGAAGTGTGGATTGGTGTAAGTCAAATCCCTACTATGCTGTTGTATAGATGATAAGAGTTCAATATTTCACAATTATTATGATTATCACTACTACTATTTTAAAAAGTCATATTCAAAGAAGTACTAAAGTCACTTAAATACTAGCAATGGGGTTCTAGGACCAAGCCAAGACATGGGCTTTAGGTAACTGGTAGATAGACTACTATCAACCAATTATGTTGGTCAGTCCAATCTTCTGTACTTGCTGCTTTTTTTTATTTTAATCTATGTGACATTGTGCTCTCTTCTTATTTAATAGTATGTGTCATAGAAACTTGTTTTATTACGATAAATTGTATTTCCTTGTGGATATACCAGTAAAACTACAGAGTGAAACATTCTTATTTTTCTTGATTTTTCCCATACCTATATAAGGTGATATCACTAGGGGTGCTGTGCTGTTCCAAAGAGGTAAGTTGAAAACAGCGACTGTCATAAAGGAAAAATGCTAGAAGGATATATTCTGAAACACCTGCTAATTCCCAGTGATGGGACTTCATGGCATACACATGGTTTTGTCCTCCAAAGCAGGATTCAGTGCTCCAATGTGCTGGTTGCAAAAATAATATAATATTTTGGAGGGTTCATGATGGTGGCAGTGGAGACAGGGCTGGCATCATGGTTGTGTGACCTGTGTGGTTGCATGGGACCTCATGTTTAGAAAGATCCCACATTTATTTTACTACTTTCCTATCACCATTTTGAAATTTTTAATAATTTTTGAACATGAGGACCCACATTTTCATTTTGCACTGGTCTCCACAGGTTTTTTAGCTAGTCCTGAGTATAAATGGGATGGCTACTAAGGAGACATTGTATGTTATAGTTAAAGAATTCATCAGAAGATTTTTTTTTTTTTTTTTGAGATGAAGTCTTGCTCTGTCACCCAGGCTAGAGTGCAGTGGTAGGATCTCCACTCACTGCAATCTCTGCCTCCCAGGTTTAAGTGATTCTCCTGCCTCAGCCTCCCACGTAGTTGAGATTACAGGCATCTGCCACCAAGCTAAGCTATTTTTTGTATTTTTAGTAGAGTTGGGGTTTCACCATATTGGCCAGGTTGGTCTCAAACTCCTGACCTCAGGTGAT
Organism: Saimiri boliviensis; assembly: GCF_048565385.1. NCBI lineage: Eukaryota > Metazoa > Chordata > Mammalia > Primates > Cebidae > Saimiri > Saimiri boliviensis. Next base: position 63,731,314 of record NC_133456.1, read on the forward strand.
CTCCCTGCCTTGGCCTCCCAAAGTGCTGAGATTACAGGCATGAGCCACCACGCCTGGCTCATCAGAGGATTTTAAACGTAAATATACTTGATTTATATTCCAAAGAGATCTTTTTATTTACTTATTTTTCCCGCTGTGTGAAAAAAATCATGGGCAAATGGAAAGAAAGGAGGTCATTTTTCTATTTAGATGAGAGTTGACAGTGTATTGGGGTAGATTGTCAAAATGGAGTTTTTCAGGCCCCAAAAGAACAGAGTTGAGACATATTTTTGGATGTAGAACCAACAAGTCTAAAAGTTTAGCAACAAAAGAAAATTATTAATGTCATAAACTTCTCTCCTCTGTAAGACAACTTCTTTTTAAGCCAGAGGAAGGCTCAAAGAACCATGCTGGTGGCAGCAGTAAGTTGAACACAAGATTCTTGGCACTGACCCTAGCAACTTTTGGCCTGGAGTCTAATGACCAAGCCTGATACGAGCTCTGCTGAGCAAGTTTCAGGCTGACCAAGGTCACCCAGCAGTGAACCCTGTAGATGGGGTCATTGGAAGAGTCTAACTTGCAGCTGTGGCCTAAAGCCACCAATGACAGCAATTATTGATGGCTGTCCTTTGTCCTGACTTGGGGGCAGTCAGATGACAATGAATATAAGAATGAAGAGGCCAACATGGGATTAGATACACGAGTACAGGCTTGTTAAGAGAAAACAGTGAAAGAAAAGCCCCCAAACACCAGTTAAACGGCTCTTTTTAGAGCTCCAATGTTGTCTAGATTAGAAAGGGCTGCATTTTAATATTTATAATAGTTTCTTGTTTATTACATCTTATTTGGCCTTTGGAAAATATTTCAAGGATGAATTTCATAGTTGTTACTGATGATTAAGTTGTACAATTAATTTTAAACTTAACATGACCTACTGCTATTTCTTTAATCTATCTAATGAGACTCTTTGGAATTTACATTGGCCAATTAATCAACATGACTATGGGGAGGATACCAGGGTGGCATGCTCTCACAGCCACATAGTCAACACAGTTCATTCAAATTTAGAAACCTCAGAGTTCTAAGCCTATTTATCCCCACCTATGTTGACTTTAATCATGTTTAAAAAGTGCAGTGGGGTACCATTACTTTTCTTTAATTTCTTGAGGATATTCTGGCTTCTGGGCTGAGGATGCCACATGGCCTTGAGATAATGAGCTTTTTCTGTAGTGGCCCCATGATGGGCTTTTGTAATTGTTCCATTAAAATGGAAAAAGAAAGGTAGATTGGCCATTCTTACATGAAAAACAGTTCTCCAAATCGGTGCTGACACTTTGAATTATCGCAATCCTATGTTGAAATGAAAATGGAACCCTAAAACTGCTCACTGCCCACTCATCCATTTTCCTTCAAAAACAACTGAAATGCAACTTTAAAGTTTTCAAATCACTTCTGCCTTGCTCTGTTTTGTTGTCTTTTTGCTAAGGCAGTATCACCATTTGATGAAATTAATTTTAAGGGGAGGGAGCAGCATTAATTCCTCCAAAAGCAAGATAATAAAATCAAAGGAACTCTTTTATTCCTATTAAACCTTTGTATCTGTTTTCACGTGCAAAGCAAAACTGGGCCTCAGAAACGCATTGGCCAGCAGGCAAATATATTTGTTTGTTTTAATTTGTGTATTCAATTGATCTTAGAATCTACTTTAAAAATACATAAATATTTTCCTTGGAAATGCAGATACTTCCTGAATTTATGAAGGAAAAAAATAAATGAAAGCCCTGTTTGTTTTGCATGACCAGATGTGGACTGGATACCATCTGGGATAGAGCTAAAAAAGAACCAGACTGTCTTGGAGCTCTAATCTATCCCCAGCTATGACCCTGGGTGAGTCATATCCTCCCTCCTTCCAGCCTCAGTATCATCTCTAAAATATCAACCAAACAATAATGTGAATGCTAAAGATTCTTCTAGTTTTGTCATGTATTACTACCAAGAGCCACTTCCTTTTCTTCTTTCATTTCTTACATTTTCAATAGTTTAATGAGTTTATTTTTTTGCATTTTTTTTTTTTTTTGCCAAATACTTGGTTCAGTACTTTCCCATATCATCTCATTTTCTCTTCTCTTAATTTTTTTTTTCTTTAACCCTTTGGTAAGCCTCCAAGGTAAAGCAAACTGTCTGTACAGAGGGATTTAATTGGAGGTTTATTGATCATTTTGTCTTTTGGTTGTTTGTAATCATACAAACTTGAATTTAAGTATTTACAGGCATAGATTATTTCAACGATTATTGTAGAGTCAAGAAAACATATAATGAGAAAATGAGTTGGTTGTTGATAAATTTAAAAATAATATTTGACTTTTCTTTTGGAAAAAACAGAGATGAAGAAATGTGGAAATAGCCTACAGCCTACATATATGTTATATAAACTTAAATCTCATCTAATTCATTCATCCAATCACCTATCTTTTTCCTTAGCAGAAGACATTGATGTATGTAGTATAAGAGCAACATCTGTTGATGTTAAGAATGATATGAATTTCAGTACTATAAGTCTTAGAGTTGCCCTGTAATTTCACTTTTTGACTAACTGATGCTACTGTCAAGCCAGTACACATATTCCAAGCATTAAGACACAATTATGAAGGCCCAATGAGCTACCTACTTTACAGTCGTTAATATTCAGCTGTAGGATATATCTATATTGTTAGTAGAGGGTGCTGATTCATTGGTCAGATTGTAAAATAATGTTATAGATGCTAAAATTGAAGTTTGGTGGTATCCCTTAGACAAAAATAGAAATTACATAATAGATTTTGAGTATCTTAATACTTCATTAATAGAAAAATCTAAGGTAGTAAGCACAAATCTTGACATAAAAGTGTCATATCTCCAGAGTAGCACTGTCTCCTAGAAATACAATATCAGTCAATAGGCAATTTAAAACTTTCTAGTAGCCACATTTTAAAAAGTAAAAAGAAATAGGTAAAATTAATTTTAATGGTACATTTTATTTAATCATGTATATCCACAACAGTAACATATCAACATATAATCAATATAAAAATAATTAATGTGATATTTTACTTTTTTAATACTAAGTCTTTGAAATTTGGTGCATCTCTTACAGTTCAAATACTTCTCACAGGACAGAGGGAAGCTCATTGGTGGGGTCACAAGCTTGAGTGCAGGGGGGAAAAAAACAGCATCTCTCCATTTGAATACTCCACTTGCATAGGAAATTTTTCAAATCTACACTTGAAAAACTAGATTCACATATCAGTTTCAGATCAAGTCCAAATTAAACAAATTCACCACTCTTATGTCAATTCATAATTATTAACATAAAATCAAAATAGGTATAAGATAAATTGAAAAGCAACTCACAATTTTTCTAGTATCAACAAAGTATTCCTAAATCTTTTCTTGTAGTTTTAAAAGTGACTTATATAATGCTAGCACTTATAACAATTATCTTCTGCATATTGACAATGTTAGAAAATGTGTAAAATCATCATTATTTATTTGTATTATGAGAAGTTTACATCTTAACATAAATTCTCATACTGGTCTAGCTGGGTCACAAATAAGCTTCAACTTTAGCTTGTTCAAATGCAGTGTGACATTGGTGAGAAAATATTACTCTGACATTTTTTTGCTTTGATTATTGAATATTTGGCAAGAGCATTCATTTTGTTTCAAGAGAATCTAGGATTGGAGTTAAATCTTTATAAAACTCTTCCACACTCAACCAATGATATTGACAAAATACATAAGATCATTATAATCATTGTCCTCTGTTCTCATTAGCAAGTCAATAATGTGGCAATAATTTCTAGCATTTATGCATATGTTGAATGATTTTAAACAATTACATTACACTTTTCATAGATTATTCTTTAAGAAAATGGAACACAAATATTTTCAATATAAATCTTTTTTTTTTTTTTTTTGTGATGTAGTTTCACTCGTTGCCCAGGCTGGAGTGCAATGGCGTGATCTCAGCTCACTGCAACCTCCACCTCCTGAGTTCAAGTGATTCTCCTGCCTCAGCCTCCTTAGTAGCTGGGATTACAGGCACCCACCACCACACCTAGCTAATTTTTTGTATTTTTAGTAGAGATGGGGTTTCACTATGTTGGCCAGGTGGGTCTTGAACTCCTGACTTCAGGAGATCCACCCGCCTCAGCCTCCCAAAGTGCTGAGATTACAGGCATGAGACACTGCGCCCAGCTCAGTATACATCTTACAGTAGAACCAAGCAAGAAAGATATCATCTATTTCTTGTTTTAAAGTTGCATTAACTTTGAATTTTTGACCTAACATACCTGGAATGCCATCCATCATGCTAGAAACTTTCATATCTAGCTAAAAATCTTCTTTGACAGATATAAAAAGTTGAAAAATACATATCCAAGTTTGATTTTTTTGTTTGATTTAGCATTTCTTAGTCAATTTGGAAATCCCTTAAGATCAAATATACTCAGAGTAAAAATTGTGTAGTGTATCTGCTAAAAGAGACAGCTAAAAGAAAGTAGTTGCAATGTTTTCGTATTTTGAACAATCTGATCTTTGATATGATTAGAAAAGTATTTCATTCTATGGGCAATTGTTTGCTGAATGATGTTTAATTTTTTATATATTTTTTGTCTTTTTCTAGTTTTATTTCCATAATGATGGAGTTTAATTTCCTTACCATGTCTCCATCTGAAAAGTAGCTTTCTTCTTCTTTCATGAATCCAAGCTCTTAATAGCTGGTCAAAATTATAAGACATATCCTATTCAAAAACATCTTAAATTTGTGTTTGTTGGATATTTAATTTGGATTTTAACTAATTTCACTGATCCTTTGACTTTTGAAAAGCAAATATCACTGAGCAATATTTTGTAATGGATTTTATAGCTGAATGAACATATAAGTAATAGACTCAATCATCCTTAACTGAATCACAGAGTGGATGCTAAGAACTTAGTGTGAATAGAGTTTAGTAGCTAAATTCAGGCTTCTTGATAAATGTTCCTGGTTTGACCCAGCCATTTCTGTCTGGGGCATGGAGTGGGAGTGATAGCTAATATACTATTTATCTGTTTTAGAAAAATCACCTGTCTGAGATTGAGAAGTCAGACTGCTTACTGTATGTAACCTTGGGTAGATAACTTACATTTCCTGTGTCTAAAACTATGAACTATAACTGTTAAACAAGAAACCAAAATAGCCCCATGACCTAGTTATTAGAATCACTGTCTTTCTCATAGTCTATTTGCTGCAGATTCTTCTATCTGGTAAATGCCTTTTTCTGCTTTTTCAAAAATTCTGTGGCTTTAGAACATGGCTTCTGTTTGCCATGGCATCAGTTCTAATCTGTACCATCTTTGTGGCACCCTTTCAGTTCTTTCTACCCATTTTAGCTGGCTCCAATTCTCTGTGTTTCCCAGGTGAAATTCCTATGAGCAATGATGTGACTGGATGGCTCAGTCTTTTCATAGTCAGCACATCACCTGCCAGCCCGTCGGGTCAGATGTTAAATATTCCTGAGCACTTAGCAATGGAAGCAAGGTCCCAGGACAGAAGACAAGGCCACGTGGGCTCTAGTGGTTCTACATAGGGTGGTTCCCCTTAGAAAGTGGTGTGGGCAGGCCAGAAGGAATTAACTGACATCTGAAATACCAAGGATTGGCACAGAAAATCACTCTAGCTTCTATTCTGATGTACTTTCAGCCAAACCATTTGAAAGACTTAGAAGAAGCAGAGAGATTTGTGAAGGAGAATTATTTATCCCAATATAAGAAACTAAGAAAACAAGGATTTCAACATTATCGGTGTCCCCAAAGGAATTAAGTCCGAACTTGATCTGCCCCTTCTATCGTTTTCCATCCACACCACCACTGAACGCAATACCCTTCACCTTGTCTCCTCCCGTACAGACTCCTTCTCTGGCCACGAGCTTCTGGCTGGCCTCCCTGCGGCCAACTCTTCTCCTTTTGATTTGGTCAGCGCACCGGGAGAGTATTTTATATTACTTAAATGTGATGCTTGAGCCCATCTTTCTATTTCCCAGAACAGAGTTATGACTTCTGATTAATTCCATGTGATAAATAAATATTGAACATACACTATGCTGGATGCTTCGGAGAATAAAAACGTGAACATGATGTCTCTCCTGCCCTCTAAGAATGTACATTCTAGAAGGAGTTTTACAACTTGTAACCAACCATCTGTAATACAAAGGAGAACACAGTGTCCTAAAAGGTAGAGATATTTTTAAAATTATGAGCATTCAATAGAAGGATAAAAGTAATGCTATTCTACTAAATATTTAATACCTGGCTCTGGATTGGGGAGTGGGAAGAAGCTCTGATTTGTAGCAGTTGCTGGTTTCCATGATGAAAATATTTCCATTATGGCTAACTTTAACCATCTGAAATTACTGAACAAAGAGTTGGGAAGAGACATGTGGTAATCCACCATTAAATATTATCTCTACCATACAGATAGGATACACCTAAATAAGCTCAAGAACATAGCAGAAAAATGTATCAACAGAAAAATAACTAGGAAGGGTTATTTTTTGTTTTTAATAGAAAGTCAATTTTTATTTTTAATATAATTCATTGAATTTTAATTTTTTATAATTTGATTTTAAATGATGCTGTGCTGAAAAATTGGCTTAGAAAATTCCTGAAAATTTAACAATTGCTGTTCTTGAGCTGGTGGAAACTCGCTCCAGCATACTGCTGGACAAAGGGCTATGAAAATTTGGATTCTAAACTGGGGACGGAATAGAGCAGGAGGAGGCCCTTGAGTTCTGGAGGTGAGCCCAAAGCCTACGTAGGATTTTGCTTCTGGGTATCGTGATAGAGTGAAGAGGCATGCTCCTGACACAAAATCAGGAAAGAAATCTGAGGACAAAAAGCATGGGGCAGGAATGGAAAAAATGAGTACATTGTTTCCTTATGTGCAAATTGATCTCTGGCTACTGACCTAACTCAGCACTAATCCTCATTTCCAACCCCACCCATTCTGTACCAGTGACAATGACACAACAATAATAATGACAGCTAATATTTGTTAAATGATTGCCCGGTGCCAGGTACTGTTCTAAGGAAGTGCTTGTTATCCCTCGCACAAACCTTCCTGGTTCCCTATTTACTGTGTTGCCCAGCAGCCACAGCCCTCTCTGGGTGAGGCCCCTGTCTTCTCGACTCACCACAAAGCCTACCGCTTACCATTGTTTTTCCCACACCACGGCGCAAACTGCCATTTGTTGTTGAGCTTGCAAAAGCACTTTACACAGTGAGGAAATATTTCTCTGTATCCATGACTCAGAAGAATGAAAAAAAAAAAAAAAAAAAAAAGGTGCAGATGACCATATCTTTCAAGAAAGATGGAAAGAGTATATTTCTTTGTAGAAGTAAAGAAGACATCTATGTATTTCATGTGGAAATATCTGGCTTGTTACAGTAATTTATATTCTGTTGATCCCTGTGGGCATTTGAGTTTGGGGTCCTTTTTCAGTAGACAAGACAAACAGAAAGATAAAAGACAGTTTTGCCATCAAGGACTTCCTGTACACAGGAAGTCTGCAGATTCAATATGTATCTGGTAATTGTTTTTAAGTTGGTATAGAACTTAATAAGTACCAAAGCAATTGTGAGAAGGGCTTTCTAGACAGGTGTTCTGAGAGGTTAGGATTAAGGAAAGAGAAAGAGACTTCGTTTTGTTTCTTTCTACCAGTTTCTCATATACCCTGTCTCTTTGAAAGCATTCCTATTTCTCACAATTTCAGGTTAAGAAATTAATAGGAGCATCTCACTTTATTGTCCCTTAGATTCCAAGCATTACAGGAAATTGAAAAAAAAAGTGTGTGTGTGTGTGTGGGGGGGGGCAAGATAAATGATGTTTCAAATTTTGCATGACCAATAATTCTGTTTTTATTTGAAGATCCATTTATTTTGGTAAAATTCACCTGCTCTCAACTTGGAAGAAAAGTTCTGCTCAGGGAGAAGCAATTTCTATGGTTCCTCTTGAAATTTGTTTGTAAGGATAGATGAAATGTACAATTGGAAAAGAAATGAGAGCAAATTTAAGGGTTACTTGCATACTTGAAGGTTATTTAACTCTTAATTCAGATTTCACATCAGACTTCTCACAGGAGGTAATGTTAATTGAGAAACTCTATAGCTAGATACACTCTGGGGGAAGAACATAACTCCTTAATTACAATGACAAAATGTGTGTATGCACCTGTGTGTGGGGGTGGGGAATTAACCAAATTATGGTTTATTTTCTTGTGCTTTGTAGTTTGTCTTGATTCTGCAAAACACCCCAAAGACAAATATTCTTTCCCTTCTCCATTAAGGAAGGCATGCTGATTACATATATCAACATTATTTTCATATTAAAGATAAGCCCTGTTGTTTGCTGAGTACCAACATGAGGAATATGGCTTTAGAATAACCACCCCCATTCACCACCTCTGCCAATAAACAAGTTTAGTGAACTTAATTTTCCCTAATTTATAGGCAGCCTGTTTAAATTATTGTTACTTGGCCAGGATCATTTCATAGGGATTTAATTGTGCTTGTAAATCGTGTTTCTTTCAAATTCCTCTCTTTATTCACTTTATTTCCCTCCTCACGTCTCATTTTGCATATGCTCCAAAACATATCAATAATTTATGCCACAAAGCCTTGTTTTCTCCTTTGTAACTGTGCACATGTTCTGCATTGTGTAATGCAAAGGAAATGTGTACATTGAGTAAAGGTCTTGAATTTTTCATGAAGGTTCGTTGGCCACAAATGGCATTTTGCAGATCTTTGGGAGAATAACAAAGCCATTTTTAAAAAAGGGTTTCAGAACTGAATAAAAACAATGATAATATCAGCAGTAACAAAGATAAGATTTGTTGAGCATTTTTTTCATCATAGGCAAATCTAAGTGTTTACACGCAGTATCTCATCCTCACAATCATGTTGTAAAAAGGTATTGTTATCTCCATTTTACAGGTGAGGAGACTAAGGCTCATTACTAAGACATCACTTGCTCAATGTCACACAGCTAGGAGGTGACAGAAAGAGATTTGAACTTGGGCCTTTTTGATCTGAAAGCCCAAGTGGTTGTCTCATAAAAATCACTTGAGTAGCTTTCTCATTTTTGGGCCACTTAAATTCCAACCAATCTGTTTTTCCTTTGCTCTAGGTCTACAATGAGAACCCCCAACTCTTCTTTTTATAAAAATTAAAAAATATTACCATTTTGTCATCCTTCTCTATTCTGGATGACTCTTAACTGACAACCAAATTATGTGAATAAAACCTGAAGAGCTGATGGAATTTACAGTAGAGAAGGAAGGGAAGGAGATATCATCTACACTGATGTTCATCAGGGCACAGTGTGAGATCTATCTGAGCTGATACTGAGTTGATACTGAATATTCATTCATTCAGTATTTACTGAACTCTATTTGCTAAAACAGGAGTCAGCAGACTGTGCCCACTTTCCATTTTTGTAAATAAAGTTTTATTGGAACACAGCCATACCTGCTCATTATACATGTCTATGGCAGCTTTTGCCCTATAATAGCAAAATTGAGTAGTTACAATCGATACTGTATAGTCTGCAAAAATGAAATTAGTTACTATCTGGCCCTTTATAGAAAACGTTTGTTGACTCTGTGCGAGATCATGATCAAAACAGACACAATCTCTATCCTTATGAAGTTACAATCTCATGAGAGAGTCAGACATAAATCAAATACTCAATATATTATTAAAAGCTATGATGCATGCTCATCACTTGCCACTGGTTTTGGAAATTTAATTATTTGGACCTTATTCTTTTACATGAAAAAGTTCTTCTTGGCTGGTATAACAAAAACTTCATTCATTCATTTATACTCATTAATTCATTCATTAATTCAATTCAGCAAATAAACACTAGTATCTAACATATGCTGGACATTATATTATGATCTGAGAACATACAAGTGAACAAAGTTGATAGCCTCTCATTTGTTGACTCTTTGGCCTTATATTCCAACTGCTTCAAAACCCAGAAAATGAAGAAGTCTATTTATTGGGCCTCCTCAGCCTCCAACAGAGTTTATTGTACGGTCTGCCTCTTTTTCACTCTTGCAGTCTCTGAAATGGTCTAGTGTCCTTATAGTATATTCCTCTTTTTAAATTGAAACTAGTTTGAGTGGGTTTCTGTTACCCAGGACTTTCCCAAACTTGGAATTGTGAGACTTAATCAGCTTTCCAGACTTTGTGGTGAAAGGAAGCAATGACAAGGGGTTGGGAAAGAGAAAAAGAGAACAAAGATTGGTAAACTATGCTGCCCATTTTAGCATGGTTTATGACCTAAGAATGATTTTAGTGTATTTAATGGATGGTAAAAAACAAAAGAATAATTAGTGACATGTGAAAACTATATGAAATTCAAATTCCAGCGTCCATAAATAAGATGTTATTGGAACTTAGCTGCACCCATCATTTCTGTATTGTTTATGGTCACTTTCATGCTACAATGACAGAGCTACATACTAAATAGTTGTGACAGAAACCATATGTCCTGAAAAGCCAAAAGGATTTACTATGTGGCCAACTACAACTATATGAGTTATTTATTTATTTTTTTTGAGACAAAGTTTTGCTCTTTCTTAGCAGTCGTGGTTCACTGCCACTTCTGCCCATGGGGTTCAAGCTATTCTCCTGCCTCAGCCTTCTGAGTAGCTGGGATTATAGGCGCCTGCCACCATGCCTAGCTAATTTTTGTATTTTCAGTAGAGACGTGGTTTTGCCATGTTGGCCTGTCCGGTCTTGAACTCCTGACCTCAGATGATCCACCTGCTGTGGCCTCCTGAAGTGCTAGGATCACAGGTGTGAGCCACAGCACCTGGCCAACATCTGTACCAGTTCTGATACTGGCTTCCTCATCTTCCTTACCTATGTGTTCTTTTTGATTTCATCTTTGAGGACCTTAACTACTGCTATTCTCTCAATGGATTGTGTCTATAGTCGTGCCTCAATTCCTCACCTCCAGTTGTCTATTGTTCATATATACTTGACTGTCCCACTGGCACCTCAAACCTGACAGATCCCCAGTAGAACACATCAACTTCTTTCACTCCTGTGTACATACTTCTCATCTTGGCTACAACCTTGGAGATAAATATGGATAATAGAAAAGCCTGAAACCACAAGTGCATGTCACACCCAGGAGGGGAAAACACTGCAGGAGTAGGTGGAGCCCACACTGTTAGACGCATCCAGGTGGATTCTGTTTCCCTGTCCTTAGTCTCGCCCAGTTTATGATATTGAGGACATGTCTTTCCTATCCTTCCTAGCTCTAACCTCTGTCTCTACTGAACTTCGACTTGGTTCTCTGATTCTCAGACTGAAGTTTCTGAACTTGATTTTGTGTTTTCTAGTTCTGTGTCAATCTTGATATTTACCTTTGTACCTGTCCGTAGCCTAAGTCCACCACATAATAAATGTTTATTTAAAAGTTATTGAATATTCAGTGCTTCATACATATCTAGTATAGTCCTTAAAGCACTCATGTGAGGAAGGCAGGATTATTGTAAGTGTTATTATAATCCATTTTCCAGGTGAGCAGGCTGAAAACAGAAGTCTGTGTTTGGAGTTAGGATTCCAACCAGGCTTGTTCGGCTCCAAAGTACTACCCCAATTTCTTTCTTCATATAAATGCAAAATGATTTCTATTTCCTTCTTTCCTCATTGTTTACTTTGGGGGTACTGCCCTTGTAACTTACCTTAACACCTATACTAAGAGTCAGCAAATTTTTTCTGTAAAGGGCCAGATAGTAAATCTTTTTGGCTTTTCAGGACATGGTTTCTGTCACAACTATTTAGCTTTGTCATTGTAGCATGAAAGTGACCATAAACAATACATAAATGATGGGTGTAGCTATGTTCTAATAACATCTTATTTATGGACACCAGAATTTGAAGTTTACACATGTCACTAATTACTCTTACTCTTTTGCTTTTTTCCCCCATTTATTAAAAAAAGTAAAATCATTCTTAGCTCATGAACCATGCTAAAATGGGCAGCATAGTTTACCAATCTTTGTTCTCTTTTTCTTTTTTTGTGACAGGGTCTCGCTCTGTCACCAGGCTGGAGTGCAGTGGTACAATCATAGCTCATTTCAATCTGGAACTCCTGGGCTCAAGTGATCCTCCTGCCATAGCCTTCCAAGTAGCTGGGACTACAGGTGCACACTACTGTCCCCAGCTAATGTTTGAAAATTTTTTGTAGAAACAGGGTTTCACCAAAGGACTTGCCTGGGCTAATTGTGAATTCCTGGCCTCAAATGATCCTTCTACACCTCAGCCTCCCAAAGTGTTGGAATTACAGGTGTGAACCACTGTACCTGGCCACCAACCCTTGTTCTATACCACATTACTTAACTTGGGGTTTATAATTTTTCTGAAAGACTCAACCATTTGCTGCTATTTATGGCAAGCTTACTATATGTCAATGTTCTAAGCATTATTATATATATGTTACCCATTATTACATACATATGACGGAGGTACTAGTATCATCTCCATTTTTATAGATGAAGAAAATGAGCTATGGAGAGATGAATTCCTTGGCCCAAAATTGTACTAAACTAGGAAATGGTAGAGTTCAGATTAGAACCTAGGACATCTGACTCCTGGCCTGGCATCTTAAGTACAAAGTTATGCTGCCTCTCTGGTTCCTATGAGATAATGTATGTTAAAGAGTTTTGAAAGCTATGAAGGGTTATATAAATATAAGTTAATAACTATCATAATTATCCATGTTACATCTTTAGGTTTCTGAAGTGATTGGCTTGCAATCAAATTGATGTTAATCAAAATAAAAAACACTCAGGCATCTCGGGGGTTGGTATTTACTTTTCTGTCCATCTTAGCATTAAACATTTTTAAGCATTGGATTTCTATCTCGATCAAGCAATAGAGGAGACTTACGCTTTTATGCAGTTTGCTATTTGCTCCCATCTTCCCTGAATTTGGCGTTATGCCCCATTCTTGATTAAAACCAAAATGAAGCTGTAGATAGGAAAGAAGTTGCATATCAATAGGGCTTGTGATTAAGTTTTTGTCAATTTTTTTTTGCTTATTTCTTTCAGGTTCTTAAATTAGATAGCAGGAGAGACATGACTTAATTATTGAGACTACTTTGGAGCCAAACGGAAAATTATACTACCACTTACTCAGATGCCAGGGTAATTAGAGCCCAATTATTTCTCTCATTTGGCACTAATGAATGAAGATCAATTAAAAAATAATGTAACTGTGAATTGCTTGTATTGAGCAGAGAACTGTAAGCAGCTGAAATCGTCTACTCTTTCACTAATTGAAAATACGAAGTGAAGGCAACCCAGAATGTGATTGTCTCCATGTAATTTTAGAGCAGTTCGATTTTCAAAAATCACGCAGATGGCTGAAGCTTTGTATTATAATTATTTCCTGGCTACAGCACACTGCTCTCTCTTCTATAAGGAGAGTCAAAACATGGCTCAAGAAATTCCTATTTCCCTAGTGATAACATCAGTTTTGCTGGCAGGACTTTATTGTTGCTTCTGGGCTGGTCGTGCTTGGACTAAGATGGAATGTCTGATTTGCTTGGCTATTTCACTTTTCTCCTGATTGGTATATCCGTTTCATCAAATGTATCCTGAAAACAACATTTATTTCACTGTAAAAATCTGATTGAAGGAGATGTCTTCTTGATTAAAAATTTAGATTGAGATTATGTGGACATGGACCTACCTGCTTAAAGATACCTCGGAGTTCAGAGTTCGCCTTTTAAATATCTGGTTAAATAGCAACCACTTAAAAAAATGAGCCTACACGATTTTATTTTATTTTATCTAGCATATATTTTTTTGAGGGAAGTGGTGTAAAAATTTTAATTCTTTACATTTATTTGTAGTCTGAATAAACAGTCCCTTGTAGTAAGTATAGGGTAGACTGGGAGCCTCCATTCTAGGGATAAAGTAACTGAATCATTTTTAACAATGGAATTCTGCTTATAGAAAAGCAGCTAGCCAAACCTTTCACCCGATCCCAAAACACACACTCTCATGCCCTCTCTAACAAACTTTGCAATTCATGAATCATGTTTACCTCTATTATTTCATTACATCCTCAAACGACTTCAGGGAATAAGGCAGGTTTTATTTTCTATTTACAAACTAAAAAATTGAGGCTCCAGAACTTAAAGGGCACCAAAGTACCTTAGCCAGAGCTATTGAGTCTCACTGTGTGGTCTCTGTAAATGGTGCTCCCAAGAGTTGTGCAGTGTGCAACCCGCACACTGAGACAGTACTCTCATTATAACAACTTCAGCTTAAAAGAAAATGAGAAAGGAACAGCAAGAAAAAGCTCTGAAATGCATGAGTCATAACAAAGGCAAACCTTAAAACATTTGTTCTCTTAGCATTTCCCCAAATAAAAAAGAAGTGGGTGTGACCAAAGTCTAAATCAGCTTTGGTCACTGGGGCTTAGCTAGGTGGCGGAGCAAGTGAGAACTCAGAAGAACACATTCCTTTGTCCTGGTACACATACCCCGTATGTGGATTGTGTCATTACGCTAATGCAGGAGGCCTTGGGATGGGGATTCTGAACTCAATGACTAGGTAAACTTGTCCAACCCATAGCCCAAGACGGCTTTAATGCAACCCAACACAAATTTGTAAACTTTCTTAAAACATTACGAGATTTATTTATTTATTTATTTACTTTTTAGCTCATCATTACTGTTAGTATATTTTATGTTTGGCTCAAGACAATTATTCTTCTTCCAGTGGAGCTCAGGGAGGCCATAAGATTGGACATCCTGCACTAGGTTTTGGCTTTTGCCTCTATGGTCCCCCCAGCTACAATGGACTTCTCGAACTCTTTTCATCATGGTCAGGGCCTATTGCAAATTGAGAAACAGGTGGAAGGAGGGCTTTTTAGCCTGGGCCTTCTAGCAGCCAGGAACCTCAAATTATTGCTAAACTTATTACTGCCAAATGAGGTCATCTGTATGATCCTAAATATGCAGTGATGGGATTAGAAGGTCACATTTTTCTTGTGTCATAACCGCATCTCCCTACTTACAGTTCACTGTGAATGACCACTTTCTTTTTAACAATCTTCTCATCACCTTACACATAGAACTGTTACAGTTCATTGTGGTTTTTGTCTGTGTTGTATGTGAAAAATATAACTGTAGGTGAACATGCTTAAAATATTCCGCAATTTTTTTTTACCATTTTTTGGCATGTCTTCACTAAAAACACAATGAAACATATCAAGAGCTAATAAAAGGAACAGCCTGCTTTTTTTCTATTGTTTGTTGCTTGTTACGATTCTGGGAAGCTTGCTCAGCATGTTGAGGATAAAGAGGGGATGCAGAATAAGAACTCTGTGTGCCTAATGCAGAGGATGGATGTTGGCTGTATGTCCTGGTAGGTGATGAGGTTAGGAAGTAAAGCAGGCAAGGCACATATGTGTATGTGTAGACCAACGTAAGCACTTTGAATTTTATTCTGGCTGTATTAGTCAGGGTTCTCCAGAGGGACAGAACTAACAGGATATATGTACATATGAAAGAGAGTTTATTAAAGAGAATTGACTCTCACAAGGCAAAGTCCCATGATAGGCTGTATGCAAGCTGAAGAAGGAAGAAGCCAGTAGTGGCTCAGTCTGAGTCCACATGTAGGGAAGCCAACAGTGCAGCCTTCAGTCTGTGTCCGAAGGCCTGAGAACCACTGGTGTTAAGTCCAAGAGTCCAAAGACTGAAGAACCTGCAGTCTGATATATATGGACAGGAAGCATTCAGCACAGGAGAAAGAAGCCAGAAAACTCAGGAAGCTAGCTTATCCTACCTTCTTCTGCCTTCGTTCTTGCTGCGCTGGCAGCTGATTGGATGGTGCCCACCACCATTGAGGGTGGGTCTTCCTCTCTCAGTCCACTGACTCATCCTTCAGTCCAACCAACTTGACACATAATATTAACCATCACACTGGGGTGTGATGGAAAGCAAATCAAGGGTTAGAGGTAAGAAAGAAATAATCTGATTTGCATTTTTAAAGGAGCATTTTTCAGTTGAAATCATGACTTAGGCTTGAAACTGTGGCTTGGGAAGGCTCAGGACTATGTTGCTTGTAAATGTCAAAACCCATATAAAACTGGCTTAAGCCAAAAGGGGAGTTTACTGGATCGTGTAGCAGAAAAGTTAAGCAACTAATTTCAAACAAGAATGTATCCAAGTGCTAAAATAAAGTTGTCACGAATATGTCTTTCTTTATTTGAGACATGGATTGAGAAGTGGGCCAGGGTTATTCTGCAAATGCAAACTAAGTTTCTGTTACCAGAAATAAGGGGGAGGGATGATGGAGACGCAAAAACAACAAACGTCCCCTGTAGCCGGATAAGGAAGAAAGGAAAATGGGGACTTGTTTTACACATGATTTGAAAGATGAGGTTTGTGTTTTTCAATGATATTTTAAAAACCAACAAATGAAGAAACAAAACAGGGCAATGGGCTCTCAGTAAAAAGGGTAAATGTGACCATGACTTGGACTTAGAAGGTTTTCTTTATGACTTGAGGAGGAGTAGGTCAGGAAGACAAAAGGTATGGCCTGACCACTAGGGCTCTCTGGTTCTGTTTTACCATGCACAGCAGACTGAAAAGTTAGGAGAGGACTTAGGTTTCAGCATATACCCGATAAATGTGTAAGCTTCTAAGCCTGTCATTTTTGCAAAGATGGTATTGACAGCTTGGTGCAGTAGAAAGGGAATGTGTCTCACAGTTCAATATGGTTTCAAGCTACAGTTCAGACTCTTAGTCATGTGACCCAGGAAATTTCCTTTACCTCTCTAAGCCTCAGACTTCTCATCTGCAAAATGGAGGAGCTAATGGAGTCTACTTCTGAGGGCTATGATAAAGACCAAACAAAAACTTTCATGAACAGTGCCTAGCACAGTGCCTTGCGTGTAGTGATCACTCAGTAAAGGCGATGACTATCTCTTCTTTCTCATCCTTATTATTGCTGTTCTTATTTTGGCTAAACTGAATTCATAGTGCATGATACAATGCACACAAGCCTGATTCAAGGCATTTTATTATCTGCTTAGGCCCAAAATAATTATGTTTGTCTAGAAATAACCATTTATAAACCTGTTTATAAACCATTTATAGACCCAAAGCCAATGGCTTAGCTTTGGTTGCAGAAAGACTTAGCTGTTTTACCTTGAACCACGTAATTTTATTCATTAAGCTGAGCCTCACCTTCCCCATCTAATAATCTTCATAAGATTGTGAGACTAGCATGAATAATTCATGTATTATGTTTAACATAGTACCTGGACCTTATACAATTTTAATACAAAGGATAACAATAATAATATCTATTACTATTATTCTCTAGCAATTTCTGCAGGGCTGCCTTGGGTCTTGTATAAAGAAGGGTTCTGATGGAAAGGCAGAGTTGTCTCTTGAGGACAAAGCAGTTGTCACATGATAAGCCTTCTCCACCATATGAGTCACTTTTCTCATCTTTGTTAGTTGGTTGGAATCTGATTTCAGAATCTAGTTGCCTGCTGGGTTCCTTTAGAGGTGGGGACTTTGACTCCATTCCACCAATGATTTATTTTTAAATGCCTAGAAGTGGAGGTACACAAAATGCTCTGAAAAGTCAACGTGTGCATCTTGTCTCAGAGTGATTCCATGACTCTTCATTTGGTGTTTACATGGCTTAAACTGTCTAATTTATAGACTCTGAAAGCACTGGTGAAAGAAACAAACTAGCTTTTGGATCGCTTGATATAGTTTATAGTGCAACCGTAAATTTGGAACCATTTATGGAACATTATGACTTGCAAACATCTCCCCCAGTTTTATTACTCAGGAAAAAAAAATGTGTGGTGCTTACAATTCCTCTAAAAACTGTAAAAGCATTAAAAAAAATCCAAATAGCATTCACAGACTACATAGTGCAGGATGAAGCTTTTATCTTGAGCAGTATATTGAAAGCCCAATTTTCTACTAAAATGTCAGCTTGTTTCAAAACACACGAGATGACTGCCTTGCTGAAAAGAACTCGTCTTTGCGCTTTCTTATTCCAAACTGAAGAAATGTACTATATTTAAGGAGGAATTTAGCA
Source organism: Saimiri boliviensis (assembly GCF_048565385.1). Classification (NCBI taxonomy): domain Eukaryota; kingdom Metazoa; phylum Chordata; class Mammalia; order Primates; family Cebidae; genus Saimiri; species Saimiri boliviensis. Next base: position 63,749,466 of record NC_133456.1, read on the forward strand.
ATTAGATGATTGCTGTAAAATAGCAATTGACATCTGCCCTATATGTATTTTTTCTTAGCATCAAAGATGTTTAGTTTGAATAAAACCTTTCTCCTCCACAATCTGACATTTTCCCTGAGTTTTATCTTACTCAAAAGTCATTATCTTACAATTAGGCCTGAACTTAGGGGTAAAACAACAACAAAACCCAGGAACCCCAACACAGGGATCTTACTTGGGCTGCAGATTTCTGATGTTATCTGAGCTGAGCTGCTTTTTATCATCCTGGTGTTTAATGGTAAAAGTCTCCATTCTGCCTCCTGTCCAACCACCCCCAGCCCCTATCTTATGATTCTTTTCACTTGAACCTGTGGAGTAGGCCCAGACCTGTGGGTGTCAGGACAACATAGTGCTATCATACAAACGAATGTGGAGGTCATGCATTTATCTTTGTCTCTGTCTCCCCCACAGGATCCAGAGAAAGACAAATTATGGACGAGGTGATTTTATCCAAGCAAAGTTTGAATGGAGATAAATGGTATGGGGTAGGGGGCAAATAGGAACAGAGTGAGGCTAGGGAGAGTCTTTGGGTAGAAGATTCTGTTCTTTTGAGCCCTGCAAACGGCACCACAGAAGGGATCCTAGAGACAATCTAATGAGGCTCCATCATGGCACAGAAGCAGTGCACCATGGGATATTTGAAAGGGCAAATTTCTTCCACATTGCTCTTACATTAGAAGTTAAAGGCACAGGGAAGCTAGGTTAGGTGTGTGGGGTCTGGGGTCAGGCAGTTTGCTTTGAGTCTTGTTTGTGTTGCTTTTTGGTTGCGCGTGGTTAAGAAACACAACTTTTCTCAGCCAGAGTGCCCCAGTTGCCAAATGGGGAAGAACAACAGTTCCTACCTCACGTAGTATTGAGTGCATGACTTGGAATAATGGGTGGGAGAGCCCTTCCTGCCTTCCTTCCATCATTCATTCCCTTACTCAACAAATTACTGAATACTTATGATGTTTCTATCCTGTTCTGGGCACCAGGGTTATAGAATAAACAAGATAGTTGGGATTTCTGATCTCATGAATTTTATTAAAATTTTAACTACCATTATTATAATAAATGAGGAAAATGGAAATTCCAAGAAGCTGTGTCATACAGGTATATTAATAAAAGGGCTTGGCCAGGTGTGGTGGCTCACACCTGTAATTCCAGCACTTTGGGAGGCTGAGACAAGCGGATCACCTGAGGTTGGGAGTTTAAGACCAGCCTGACCAACATGTAGAAACCCTGCCTCTACTAAAAATACAAAAATTAGCTGGGCATGGTGGTGTGCACCTGTAAGTCCTGCTACTCAGGAGGCTGAGGCAGAAGAATTTCTTGAACCCAGAAGCAAAAGTTGTAGTGAGACAAGATCAGGCCACTGTACTCCAGCCTCTGTCTAAAAAAAAAAGCCCCTGCTTCTTTGTCAAGGGTCTATTGACTGCATTTGCATGAGTCTATTTCTGGGCTCTCTATTCTGTTCCATTGATCTATGTGTCTATAGTTTTCTCGATACCATGTTGTTTGTAAGTCTTAAAATTTGGTAGTATGAGTCTTACAACTTTGTTTTTCTTTTTTTCTTTATTTAAAGAAATAAGATTTTTTTAAAATCTTGTTTTTGTTTTTATTCTTTACTATTACGTTGGATAGTCCAGGACTTTTGCCTTAGAGAGAGAGTGTGTGTGTGTGTGTGTGTGTGTGTGTGTGTGTGTGAATATATATATACATATATATATATACACATATATATATATATATGTGTATATATATATATATATATATATTTTTTTTTTTCCAGATGAAGTCTCACTCTGTTGCCAGGCTGGAGTGCAGTGGTGCAATCTCAACTTACTGCAACCTCTGTCTCCTGGGTTCAAGCAGTTCCCCTGCTTAAGCCTCCTGAGAGCTGGGACTACAGGCATGCACCACTATGCCTGGCTAATTTTTTGTATTTTAGTAGAGAAGGAGTTTCACCATGTTGGCCAGGATGGCCTCAATCACCTGATCTGGTGATCCACTCGCCTCGGCCTCCCAAAGTGCTGGGATTACAGGCGTGAGCTACCATGCCTGGGCCCTAATATGTGTGTGTGTGTGTGTGTGTATATATATATATATATATATATATATATATATATATATATATATAGCTGGGCTCTTGGTTGAGATTTTGTTGAATTCTAAATTCTATATCAAATTGGGATAAATTGAGTTTTCCAATCCATGAGTACAGAATGTTTCCACTTATTTACATAATCTATGTTTTTTTATATTAGAATTTTGTGCTTTTTCACATATAGATCTTGTACATTTTAAAATATTTATAGCTAAGTATCTTATTTTTTGATACTACTGTAAATGGCAATTTAAAAAATCAAATTTCACTGGTTCATTGCTAGTATATGGAAAAACAGTCAACCTTTGTATATTAACTTTATATCCTGCAACCTTGCTATACTTACTTATTACAGAAGGGTTTAAAATTTTATTTGGTATTTTCTACATAGACAATCGCATTGTCTACAGACAATTTTGTTTCTTTCTTCCCCAATCATATGCCTTTTATTTTAGCTTCTTATTCTATTACACTAGTTGGGATTCAAGTACGGTGTGAATAAGAGTGGGGAAAAGGGCCATCCTTGCTTTGTTCTTAGTCTTATGGAAAAAGCATCCATTTTTTCCCCACTAAGGATGATGTTAGCTGTAGGTTGGTTTGTTTTGTAGATATTCTTTATTTAATTGAGGAAGTGCCCCCAGTTCTATTTTGCTGAAGATTTTTATCAGCAATTGATATAATAATATGATTTTTCTTCTTTCATCTATAGATGTGGTAGATTACACTGATTGAATTTAGAACATTAAACCAGCCTTGCATACCTGCAATAAATCTTACTTGACCATTGTGTGTAATTTATACATGGTAGAATGTTATTAGCTAATTTTGGGGGGAGTTTTTTTGCTAATATTTTGCTGAAGACACTGGAGGATACTAGTCTATATTTTACTTGGTTGTAATGTCTTTTCTTTTTCTGGTATTAAAGTAATATTGGCCTCATAGAATGAGTGAGACAGTATTTCCTGACACTTCAATTTTCTGAAAAGGATTATGGGAATTGTTATTTCTTCCTTATATGGTTAATAGATTGCATTGGTGAAACCACCTGGGCTTAGTTCTTTCCTTTCAGAAGTTTATCAATTTAATTACTATAATAAACATAGGCCTATTCAGATTATCTGTTCCTCCTCATGTGTGTTTTAACAGTTTGTGTCTTTCAAGGAATTGGTTCATTTATATAAATAATAAAATTTGTATCTATAGACTTTACTCACAAAGCCACAAGTGTAATTCCTTTATTATACTTTTAATGTTCATGGAGTAGTGATGGCCTTTCATTTCTGATAGTAATAATTGGTGTCTTCTTTGTTTTTCTTTTGGTCAGTCTAGTCAGGAGTTGTCAATGTGATAGATATTTCCCAAGAAACAGCTTTTGCTTTTGTTGATTTCCCCTTTGTTTTCCTGTTTTCAATTTCATTGATCTCTGCCCTAATTTTTGTTATTACATTTCTTTCCTGCTTTATTTAGGCTTAAGCTTTTTTCTCTAGTTTTCTAAAATGGAAGCTTAAATTCTTAATTTTTGATTATTCTATTTTTCCAATATAAGCATTTAATGCCATAACTTCCCTAAGCTTTCAGTGGATCCCACAAATTTTGGTAAGTTATGTTTTCATTTTAGTTCAAAATGGTTTTAAATTTCTCATAAGACTTGCTTTTTGACCATGTGTTATTTAAAAGTGTGTTGCTTGATTTCCAAATATTTGGGAAATTTCCAGCTATTGTTTTGTTATTAATTTCTAGTTTAATTCCATTGTGGTCTGAGAACATGCATTGCATGATTTGTATTCTCTTAAACTTATCAAGGTATGGTTTTATAGCCCAGAATACATTCTCTCTTGGTGAATGTTCCATGTAAGCTTGAGAAGAATGTGTATTCTGCTGTTGTTGCGTGAAATATTTTATAAACATAAATTAGATTTAATTGATTGATGATGCTGAGCAGTTCTACTACACCTGATAAATTCTCTGCCTGCTTGATCTATCAATTACTGAAAGGGGGGTTTAAATCTCCAGCTATAACAGTGGATTCATCTATTTCTCCTTGCTGTTCTATCAGTTTTTACCTTATGTATTTGACATTCTCTTGCTAGGTATATACACATTTAGGATTGTTATGTCTTCTTAGAGAATTGAGCTCTTTGTCATCATGAAATGCCCCTATTTATCTCTGATAGTTTCCTTTTTCTGAAGTCTGCTTTATGTTTTTTATACGGGAGCTGATCCCAAGAATTGAGAGTGAGGGAGTAAGAAGGATAAAACAGGGAAGGAACAAAAGCCAATATTGAGACTGTCACTCTGGGAAATGGCAGCTTGATTCTGCTCGGACATCTGAGAAGTGTATGGGATGCTTTCCAGAACTGTCTACCCCAAAGATGGGAGACTGGAGCATTCATCCATTCCTAACCCCCTTTAGATGAGGGTTGCCCCTAGGAATTACCTTCCTCACCCTCAGGAGCTAGGCTTGCTCTCTGTCCCTTAGATTCTAGCAGCCGCAGGGAAGTACTAAGGCGACATGTAAGGTATGGGGTATGCACTTGTGGTGACTGCCAACTGCCAGCATGAGGCGGGTGGGACTGTGACTGAAACGGGAAGCAGGCCTAGCTGACGGAACAACACAGAAAGTAAGTAGTCTGCTAAGATGGATTCCTACTACAACCCTCAGTGCGGAAAATTGTTCTAAAACACATCCATTTACTTCCTCACCAAAGTAGAACACTCGAAGGTGAATGGCCCCTAGGTGCCAAAGGGTGCTATTTATGCCTCTTCACCATGCTGAAAGTCACCTCAAATAAGCAAACTAAGAGAATCCCATGTGTTTGCTGTGATCTGTGGCTTCAAAGCAATTTGTTTGGCTGTTCATGTCCACTCAGATGGCTGCTCATGAATTAAAATTCTGAAGACCTGACAACCTGCAGGGCTGCCAGTGCAAGTCTTGAAGTCCAAAGGGCGGAGAGTCTTGAGTCCTGATGTCCAAAGGGTGGAGAGTCTTGAGTCCTGATGTCCAAGGGGCAGAGAGTCTTGAGTCCGGATGTCCAAGGGCAAGCAAAAAAGGTTGTTCCATCTCAGGAAAAGAAAGAGAAAAAAATTTCCTTTCTTCTGCCTTTTTGTTTTATCCATGCCCTCAGTTGATTGGCTGGTGCCTTACCCCACTCAATCCACTGCTTCAAATGCTAATCTTGTGAACAGGTACTGGAAACACCCTCACAGACATATGCAGAAATAACGTTGACCAGTTATCTGGGTATCCAGTCAAGTTGACACCTAAAATTCACCGTCAAAGGTATCTAGACTGGTTGATGAAAGAGAGATTTATTGAATATCAAATCACAGCCTTTGGACCAGCTGTAAGTAATATGATAGCCTGGTTCACTAACGTCCTTACATTAAGTCTTTGCAGAGGTCGTGGAGGCTACCACCCCGAAGGAGACTGTGTAATTGTTTAAACTTAGAAGGGAAAAGCATAGCTGAGCTGTTCAAGAGGTAGACTGTGTCAAACACATCTCATGTACCATCTCAAAGCTTCTGAGCCTCTTTCATCCTCACCTCTCATTTCAGCCAATCCAAGACAGCTGATTCCACACATGCTTCATGCAGCTTCCCGCAGGAGAAATGTGACAATGTCACACCTCTGGCTTCCATGGCATGCCTCTTTTGTTCTGCTTTAGAGTTTTCTCATGTCATTGTATGAGATGCCCTTGGGAACCCATTTGGCACTCACATGGCATAATCCAATCAACAATTGAGCCACAAGAAATGGCAGCCAACAGAGAAGTGGTTTCTCCTGTATTCCTCTGGGGTAGATCAAGCTTTTCAGATAGTCCCGGGGATTAAGCCTCCAATCTCCCCTAGTAGTAACAACTTGATAATGCATCCTTGTATTTTGTCTTACTCATTCTCTGTGTTTGTCTATCTAACACCCTCAAAATAAGCGACTTGCACCTCAGTCTACTCTTGTGGAAATCCAGAACTAATAAAAATTAAAGCAGTTTGAGAAAACTATTGTGGACAATTAAGATTTTCTCAATTTTAGGTAAATTAAGAATACAGAGCATCTTTACAAATCTTTGACATTTTGCTTTAACTGTCAAATATAATATTATTAAAAACATCAAGGCTTCTATGCAGATAGAATATTGAGATAAAGCCTCTTCCAACCAGATCGTAATTCCTATAGAGGATCATAGAGATGCCACTGAATCAGAAGTTCTGACATCTTGGGGAGAAAGCCCAGAATATGAGAAGGGGCTAGAGAAAGGGTCTAGCAGGAAGTAGATTTTCTGCAATTAGATGGTGGAAAAGTTTCTGCTTTTAAAAGCACATCATAATTTTCCTTATTTTTCTATTTGTTTCATGCTCTGACCATTGATGTTTCATTTAGGTACTGAAGAGAGGGACCCTTGTGTTTCTTCTAACATCTTTTCATCATGGTCTGAACTTCATTAAAGATTCATTAAAGATACTTTGCTAAAGATATCATTAAAAATGTGGCACGTTTTGAGAACATGTATGTTTCAGTTATCCATTTTTTGTGTAATGAACCATCCTAAATATAGTGGCTTAAAACAACATTTTTTGGCTCATGGTTCTGCAATTAAGACAGGATACTATGGGAACATCTTGTCTCTGCTCCACCCAGTATGAGCTTGAGTAGCTGAAAGGCTGGAACCTGGAATCATCAGAAGGCTTTTGGGTGTAGAGCATTAAAATGCTGGCTCTCAGCTGCAGCTGTAGTAAGAACTGTTGGCCAAAACACCTTCATGTGGCCTCTTCATATGGCAGGTGCTTTCTTACAACATGGTGGCTGAGTTCCAAAGGTGAGCATTTTAAGAGAGAGAGTCAAGCAGAAGCCCTATTGCCTCTTCTAACATAGCCTCAGAAGTCCCATAACATCACTGTCATCTCACTGTACTCATTAGAAGCAAGTCACCAAGTTTGGTCCATATTCAAGAGGAGGAGAATTAGATTCCATATTTTCACTGAAGGTATGTCAAGAATTTATGGTACCACCACAGTGTTTGGACATACAACAGCTCCCCTCGCTCCTTAACTAGCTCTGGCACTATTTATCATGTGAATCATTTGTTCCATGATGCTTAAGCTTATTTCCTAGAGCAACACTGCCCAACAGAACTTTCCATGATAATGGAAATGTTCTATATTTGCTCTGACCAATACACAAGTGGCTATTGAGCACTTGCAATATGCCTAATGAGACTGAAGAACAGAATACAAATTTTATTTAATTTCAACTAATTCAAGTTTAAATAGATAGGCACATGTGCATAGCGGCTACTATCCTGGGAAGTTCAATTGTAGAACAACAAGGAAACGGATCAAGTTAAATTCCAACAGTGATGAAAGCACTGGGCCAGCTTTCTAGTACAATGTTACAACATTCCAATTACAAGCAAAATGCTTCCAGGCCTAACTGCATTCAAAGGTCTAAATCAAGATGATTTGGCTTAGGCTGTCCTAGAGAGAAGAAATTTCCTAATGTGTGAGTGTGGAAACGCAGAATAATCACTAATGAGAAGTGTCAGGACAACTCCTCCGGTGGGCAAGATGCTGGAATCGTTTAGACATGCAGATCCTTGCTCAACAATCCATCTCTTCACACAGAGACTTTAGCCAGCTGCTTTTGGCCTGTAGTGTGAGGAATCTGCAAGGCTGGAGCTCACAGGATGATGACTTCTGAAACTCCTGTGTGTGCCGGTCTTCCATGCCTGCTTCCCTAAGCCTCCTTATTTTCCTTACATTTATTCTTTTTGTTCCTTTATTTTGAAAGTTGTGATTTTGAAGTGCATAGTTACAATGTTAAAAATGCCTTGAATATCCCATTAAAATAATGAGCAATCATCATCTAAAAAATTTCTTGATCACCTATTAAGTGTAAGGCTCCATGATAGACAGGACAGTAATCTTCACCCTTGGAATGCTATCATCTATTTAAGTGATTTAATAGAACAGCTAACATTTATGGAGATGTTAGCGTGTGTCAAATACCATGCTGTTATTTTTTTTCTGTCATCCAACCTATAGACAAACCATGCTATTATTTTGATGAATATGATCTTATTCAGTCCCTTTAAAACCCTATGACACAGATATCTTTTTAATCCAAACTTTGCAGATGGGGACACTGAGGCTCGATGAGGTAAAATAGTTTGCCCAAAGGAAAACATCTATGATACAGTTGCGTAGAAATTTCAAGCTCGGCTGGGTGAGCTTCCAAGACTATACTCATAACCACTCACCTCCAAAGTCCATACTCATAACCACTCATAACTAATGTCTAAATGATTCCAGCAACCACTCTCCTGTGCTTATATCCCATTACCCTGAATAGCATTTCCCACTTCTTTGGGGCCTTATGTTTGACAAAGCCAGTTTATACATAGTTAGCAAGACCTACTGCAGTTTCTGAAGAACACTAAGACATTGGTATTTGGGGCATGGCAAAGAGTGCAGATAGCAAAATTTGCTTGTCTGCTCCAAAGACATTATAATAGGTTCACGGAAAGAGTTACTATCAAGAGAAGCTATGAGAAAATTTTCTTTTTATCATTACCTATTGGAGGAAAATACCTTAAGAAAAACAACTTGGTAACTGGGAAGGACTAAGTGGTAAATGAGAGGCTCTTTGGAGACTCAGAGCCCGTGTGAAATGCTGAATCCTGCCAACTTACTCTACCTGGGAAAGAATGTTGCATCAGGTGTACGTGTTTCAACTTACTTAGCTCATCGGAAAGCCTTGAGGAACGGCATTCAAATGCCAGCATCAGCCTCCCTAAGACCATGAACAGATCCATATCACCATGAAATCCAATTTGAAGGAAGCTGATTTGCTATAGGGAGGGAAAAATATCTCGCTGAGGACACACAGAAAGACAAAGAATGTAATGGGATAATGATTTATCTAAAACTCATTATAGGAGACAGACTTATCACTCCAGCCTTGGATTCAGAGATCTGGATTCAAATCCCAGCTCTGTTATTAACTAGCTTGGTAGCTGTGGAAAACATAGTTCACCCTTCATATCTGTAGGTTCTGTCTGTGTGGATTCCACCAACCACAGATCGAAAATATAAAAATATGTTTTAAAAAACACACCAATAAAAAAACTGCAAATAAAAATAGACTATAACAACTATTTGCCTAACATTTACATTGTATTGAGTGCTATAATCTAGAAATGATTTAAAGTATAGAGGAGGATGTGCACATACCATACCATTTTATATCGGGAACTTGAGCATCCACAGATTTTGGTATTGGTGGGAGGCCTGGTGCCAATCTCCCCACAGATACCAAGGAATAACTGTACTTAATTTCTGCCTTCCTCATTAGAAAGGTAGATGCAGTTATAAGAACTATCTTGTAGGCTAGTTGTAAACATTAAATAATTAATGTAAAATACAGTGCCTGGCACATAGTAAGTGCTCAATAAATGGAAGCTTATCTTATTTTTAAAAGGTTTGTAGAGGACAACATGGACTCTGGAACTCCATTACCTGGGTCTGAGTCCCAGTTCTCTAACAGTTAATAGCAATCTGACCTTGGGCAAATTATTATCATTTTTTTTTAACATCTCTGTGCCTCAGTTACAAAATGAAGATTAAAAATAGCCCCTCACACCTTATACCTGTTAGGATGGCTATTATGAAAACAACAGAAAGTGGTAAGTGTTGGCAAAAATTTGGAGAAACTGGGACTCTTGTGCACTGTTGGTGGGAATGTGAAATAGTGCAGCCTTTGCAGAAAACAGTTGTTAGTTACTAAAAATGTTACACATAGGATAACCATCTGATCCAGTTCTACCTCTGGCTATAAACTCAATTAAAATAGGCAACTAAAGATGTTTTTATACCTATGCTCATGGCAGCTTTATTCACAACAGCCAATAGGTGAAAGCAACTCAAATGTTCATTGATGGGCAAATGGGTAAGTCAAATGTGGTATATATGTATATATGTACAATGGAATATTATCCTGCCTTAAAAACAAAAAAAATTACATATGCCACAACTTGAATGTACTTTGAATATATTACACTAAGTGAAATAAACCAGTCACAAAAGAATACATATTGTGTGATTCTTTTGTATAAGTACTTAGAGTAGTCAAATTCATAGAGACAGAAAGTAGAATGGTGGTGGTCAGGGGCTGAGAAGAATGGGGAATGAGGAGCTATTTTTTAATGGGTACATAGTTTTAGTTTTGGAAGATGACAAACTTCTGGAGATGGATGGTAGTGATAGTCACACAACTATGTGGATGTACTTAATGCCAGTGAATTGTACTCTTAACTATGGGTAAGACAGTATATTTCAAGTTGTCTTTACTTTACCATAGTGAAAAAAGACTTAATTTGTTTCACGTGTTCAGAGTGTTGCCCCGCACTTAGTGTAAGGCTTTGCTGTGATGTTGATGATGGTGATTGTCCTTATCATTATTTATTAACAACTTTACTTGTGCACTAGCCCTGTGTAATGCTGCATAAATTAATGCTCCTGACTTTTTGCCTCCATATGGCAAGGATGACAATAAGTCAAGAGTTAAACAGAAGATTAGTACTCGGCATAACCTATCTACCTGCCAAATTCTTCACAATGCTGACTTTTTAATGTCTGAGAGAAATGAATATTAATGACTTGCAATTTCTTTCTTTGACCTTCATGACTAACCTTATAGCATCCAAATAAAGAAGATAGAGATGCAGGAAGATTAAACTGATTTTATTTTTTAAATAGCAATTTGTAAAATAAAGTGTCTTACTGTTGGTAGAATCTAGAAGAGACTGAAAAATAAATAAAATAGGTCATCCCATCATTAGTAAAAAGGTTAAGGAAAAACTGCAAATCACTAGGCTGTAAGAAATTGCTCACATGCTAAAAGTAATAATGGTAATTTTCAAATAAGACGCCAAAATAGTTGAACTGTCAACTTCTGGGAAACTGTGTGTTCCCACTGATAGTAATTCCTAACGCTGAGGAGAAAAAGAAAATGAAGTGACAGGCTTGTTCGACTTTGCTAATTTCAAAGGCTGAGGCTTATATCTTGGGTGTGTCTCAGAACCAGGGTAACTGAGACCCCTGCTATCCATTAAGCAGCAGACCCCAGAATTTAACACAAACACTTATAATTTGTGTTGACAGTAGTGTTTGCATTTCCTCTATTCTTACATCTCCACAACAGCATCTGGCACATACACAGTAGGTGCTCAGTGCAAGTATGATAAATGAATAATTGTGGAAATAGTGACCCAAATAAATGCATGCATTTCACACTAATACTTTCTAGTGTTTTAGATTTATAGTTTCCATGTAATTTCACTCGGTCCTTACAATATCCTTCCTGATGCCTGAATATCTTTAGCTCAGAAAGCCTGCCCAGGACTTGCAACTTCAAATTACCAGTGCTTTCTCTCCTGCTACTATCCTTGGACCTGGCATTGCGGAGAGGCATTTGATGCAGTTGTATTATTTCCTGTTTCTCATACTTACTTTCTTTCGCCTTCACTAGGCCATAGCTCCTGTCTAAATCCCTGGAGCTAAAAAAAAATTGTTTTTTAAATGCATGAATTGGAGCCTTCCCACATTAGAAAACATGGGGTCATGCTTTAAAATGGCAGTCATGTTCTTCACTGTCATTGTGTTGAAAATGGTTTGAACTCTGTTTACCTATTTGTTTTCTTAAGGAGAAAATTACTTTTCATATTATTTGTGCCTCACGGGCTCATTCAGCTCTGAATCCACATTCATGACTCAAGATTGGAACTTTATTCTCTGACTGACTGAAAAACATTCATGTGGGTACAAGAGCTCTGTTTTCCCTGTATATGCAGAAGTATCCAATTCTTTCTTTACATCCTGTAAGACTCCTCTCATATAAATGCCAGCTAATTCATTGATTCACACATTCATGATCAAATAGTGTTTGAGCATCCACTTTGTCAGGTGAGTACCTGGGGGGCTTTTCAGGAATAAAGCAGGTGTGGTTCCTGCTCTAGAAGGATTTGAAATCTAGATGGGGAGATGGTGACAAACAGGTAAATGTGCAAGTGAATTACACACAAGCTGGCTGTAAGGTGACCTATTGATGTGGAGTTTTGTTTGCTTGCGTTTTACTTTACATGGTACCTTGTGTAAGAAGGTGATACTCACAGAAAGCTCAAGTTTAAAGAATTTGGTTAAACAAAACAGCGATTACCACTAAGTTTTGACTGCAGGGCCTTTTACTGCTTTGCTAACTGGTTCTGTTTTCATGGTTAGACTCTAAACATAGGCAACTGAGGTGGGAGCAGAAGATGAGGTCTTAAAGGAATCTGAGCTCCGAGTAGAACACACAGTTAACAATGTCGTTAAATCCAAAATGTTGTAACATGGTTGATTTTATTCAACTTTTTAAGTGCTTTATTTTGTAGTAATTCTAGACTTACTGAACATTTGCAAAGATAGTATAGAGAGCTCCTGTAAGCTCTTTAACCAGTTTCCCCTAATGTTAAGACCTCAGGCTACTGAGGCATGTTTGTGAACACTAGGAAATTAACATTAGTGCTTTTCTAAACTCCAGACTGTATTCAGTTGTTTCACTAATGACTTCTTCAGTAACAGAAGTAAATATTGTGTGTAATGGTATTCATTTTGGGAAAAAACTATAAATTAGAAAGAAGTGCTTAAAAAACTCCTCATCAGTACATATGATTACTTTTTTTTTTTTTTTTTTTTTTTGAGACAGAGTTTCGCTCTTGTTACCCAGGCTGGAGTGCAATGGCACGATCTCGGCTCACTGCAACCTCCGCCTCCTGGGTTCAGGCAATTCTCCTGCCTCAGACTCCTGAGTAGCTGGGATTACAGGCACGCACCACCATGCCCAGCTAATTTTTTGTATTTTTAGTAGAGACGGGGTTTCACCATGTTGACCAGGATGGTCTCGATCTCTTGACCTTGTGATCCACCCGCCTCGGCCTCCCAAAGTGCTGGGATTACAAGCTTGAGCCACCGCGCCCGGCCCATATGATTACTTTTAATTTTATTTTTTAAAAGAGACAGGCAGGGTCTCACTCTGTTGCCTAGGTTTGAGTGCAGTGGCGCAATCCTAGCTGACTGCAGCCTTTAACTCTTGGGCTCAATAAATCCTGCCTCAGTCTCTTGAATAGCTGGAACTACAGGCATCTACCACCATGCCTGGCTAATTTTTAAATTTTCTGTTGAGATGGGATATCACCATCTTGCTCAGGCTGGTCTCAAACTTCTGGGCTCAAGCCATCCTCCTGCTTTGGCTTCCCAAAGTGCTGAGATTATAGGCGCGAATCATTGTGCTGGCCACGATCACCTTTTGAAATTACTTTGTTTCTATATAAGCATGTATGAAAGATAACTAAAGTATAACAACTAATTAAAAATTTGCTAAATGTTCATGTGAGCTTCTACAGGTCAAAATAATTCCTGATATTTAACAGAGAAACTGACAAAGACAGAAAAATTAGTTAGAAAAATTAAAAGCACAAACTTTTTAAAAATAGTAATCACTGAAGAATTTTAAGCACGTGCCAATGTATAAGTAAAATAGGGAAGAATAGAGTATCATGTTTGCTTACCAAAATATGCATTTGAAACACAAGAAATGCTCTACGGCAACTATTTTTGAGTGATAAATATTTATATAAGAAACAAAAATTCATCTAACTGCTGCACGAACTTTTCTTTTCCGTAAATTATCAAACAAACAGTATGCACAACTGGATTGCTTACAAAAACATTTTGTACTTAATAGGCTGTGATTTTTCTCCGCTAATTTTAGCCAATAATTTATTTTTATCGGCAAATCACAGTTCTCTGAAAGAGAAATGCTGATAGGCCTGAGGTTTCTGAATGGTGTTTGTCTCTGAATTATACAGTGATCCCTTGTTATCGGTGGGTACTGGTTCCAAGACTGCCCCCCCAACTGATGTTCAAAATTCACGGATGTTCAAGTCCCTAATATATGTCATACTATTTACATATAGCCTACTCACATCCTCCAATATATTTTAAATTGTCTCTGGATTGCTTATAACCCAGCTGCAGGGCTATACTAGTCTGTGGCCTATTAGAAAGTGAGTAATAGACAAGTGAGAGCATTACCCCCGACCTCTGCCTCTTGTTAGATCAGTGGCATTAGATTCTCATAGGAGTGGGAATCCTATTGTAAACTGCACATGCAAGGGATCTAGGCTGTATGCTCCTTAAGAGAATCTAACTAATGTCTGATGATCTGAGGTGGAACAATTTCACCCCCAAACCATCCACCTCTCCCCCTTCTGTCCTTTAGAAAAACTGTCCACAAAACCAATCCTTGGTGCCAAAATGGTTGGTGACCACTGGCTTATAATACCGGACACAATGCTATGTAAATAGTTATTATGCCGTATTGTTTAGGGAATAATAACAGGAAAAAAGTTTGTACTTGTTTACATATACATATATGCCGTCCTTTTTTCTGAATATTTTTGATTTGTAGATGGTTGAATCCACGGATATGGAAACCACAGATATGGAGGGTTGATTTTGTTCAACTGTGCCAAACCTTTGGCCAGGTCACATCCCTGTACCTCAGCTACTTTATAGTCTGAAAGCTGTTTCTGCATGGAAAGGTAAGCTCCTCTTATCTTACACATACACACCAGTGGCAATTGCTTTCAAACCAGACTGCAACTGGTTTCCATTTAGTGCTTGACCCTGAAGTTAGCAATGAAATTAACGTGGAACATTTTGAACTATGACAAAAGACACATTTAGAATTTGTAAAGGCATTGTATGTTAATGTTTGCATTTTGGCCATAGAGGAGCCTGGGTCTACTTAATGTTTCTCAAAGAATGTTTCTCAAGAATAAAGAACAGGGTTGCATGTTGAGAATATGGGTGTTGGCCAGGTACAGAAGCTCAAACCTGTAATCCTAGCACTTTGGGAGGCCAAGGCAGGCGGATCATGAGGTCAATAGCTCAAGACCAGCCTGGCCAACAAAGTAAAACCCTGTCTCTACTAAAAATACAAAAAAATTAGCTGGGTGTAGTGGTGCGCACCTGTAATCCCAGCTACTCAGGAGGCTGAGGCAGGAGACTCGCTTGAACCTGGAAGGCAGAGGTTGCAGTGAGCAGAGATCACACCATTGCACTCCAGCCTGGGGCAACAGAGCAAGACTCTGCCTCAAAAAAAAAAAAAAAAAAAAAGAGAGAGAGAATATGAGAAGTGTTGGAATTGAGCAAAGTTTCAATTCTGACCTCTCCTACTTACTAATGGTATGGCCATGAATCAAATTACTTAACCTTTCCAAACCTCAGTTTACCACTTTATAAAATAAGAATAATAATAATTACCTCTTAAGGTTAGTACAAGAATATCTAAGCATGTAACACAGTGTCTGCAATATAGTAAGCACTTTATAAGTGTTAACTGCCATTATTACTACCATTATTAACCTGCAGAATATTAATAGGTCTTCCCAGGAAAAAACATTTTGGAAGCAGTGGATTTCAAGAAGTTAGAAAAGTTTCTTTAGTGCACTATTTCTCATGGTAGTTTTCATTTAAAAAGTCTAACAGGAGGGTGTATGGGATTTCCAAAATTTATTTGATCAAGAGGTCATTTTTTCATAAGCCACCCATATTAGTACTCTATTGCTCCTATAATACATTACTTCAAACTTAGGGGCTCAAAACCACAAATGTGTTATTTTATAGTTCTGGAGCCTGGAGGTCTGTAATGAGTCTTAGTAGGCTATAGCTGGCAGCACTGTGTTTCTTCAGGAAGTTCTAGCGGACAATCTATTTCCTTGCCTTTTCCTACATCCATTATCTTCAAAGCCAGCAGGTAGCATCCCAAATCTCTCTTCCTCTCCTCTCTTTCTTTGTCACATCTGCTTTACTAAGACCCTCCTGCCTCTCTTTTATAAGGACCCTTGTAATTAGATTAGCCCTCTCCCCTCACAATGTAAATAATCTCCTAATATCCCTATCCATAACTTAATGATATCAGCAAGGTCCTTTCTTTGCCACATAAGGCGACATATTTATAGGTTTTGAGGATTTGGACATAAACATCTTTGGATGGGGGGCATTATTTTTGTCTACCACCCCACCTAAGAGGTCTAGATTTTTGAAGAATCAGTTAAGAAAAAAATCCTTGCCTGGATTTCTCAACACCTTTATAGATTGGAGAGAAGCAGAGAGGAGACACAAGAATATGATTGAGTAATACCATTTAAGTTCATAATAAATGTGGCTTGTATACCAGTCATGGTACCAACAGGAAATAGATGACATACTCAAAGGGGTTAATAAAGTGACTTTTTCAAAGGTGTTTTCCAAAAACAAAACCAAGCAAAAACAAAAAACAAAGGTCTTTTCTAGGGGTAGGAGAACCACAAGGAATAGTTCCAATGTCCCAATTTTTTTCTCATTCTATCTCCTGCCAGGGCTACACATAGGTCAGACTCAACCACAAAGCCAGAAGACAGGAGAGGCTGTGGATACTGACTAGTTGTTCTCAAACTTGGGCATGCCTGAGAAACACCTAGAGGGCCTGCTGTGCGGTAGACTGCTGGGGCCTATCCCCAGAGTCTGATTCGGCAGCTCTCTTTGGGGACCCAAGGATAATTTACATTTCTAACAAGTTCTCAGGTGATTCTGACACTGCAGTTTTGGGTAACACTTTGAGAATCACTGCAGTAGATGGAATAAGTCAGCCTCCAGGGGCACAGAACCGGGTGAGACGGCTGAAGAATTGATTTAGAGGGGAATACAGAAGATGTCTGGCACAATAGACAATAAAACATAATGGATTGTGGAGTAAAAAGTATTAATTACATGTGTGATGGGAGTCCAAGAAAAACCCCAAGCATTTATTATCTTACAAATTCTATGGGTCAGAAATTTAGGAATGCCTTGCTGAGTAATTCTGACTCTGGTTTCTTGCATCAGCTGGGGCTGCAGTTACTGAAGGCTTGACAGGCTGGGGGTCTTCTTCCAAGATGGCTTGCTTATCTGGCGGCTGCCAGCAGGGCTCAGTGCCTCATTGGCTGTTGGTAGAAAGCCTCAGTTCTTTACCATGTGAGCTCCTCCATTGGGTTTCTTGAGTGTCCTTGTGACACCAAAGCTGGCTGCCCCCAGGTGAGTGATCTGAGACAGCAAGATGAAAGGCAGAGTGCCTTTTATGACCTAGCCCTGGAAGTTGTGCACCATTATTCCTGAAATATCCTGTTGGTTACATAGGCCAACCCTGTTCAGCATGGAAGGAAACTCTGCAAGGGTGTGCATACCAGGTGAGAGTGCTGGGAGCCTGGCTAAACACCACCCATTGGGAAGCTGCCGGACACACCTGGCATTCATTGCTCTCTCCCTCTCTCTCTCTCCTCTCTCTCTCTCTCTCTCTCTCTCTTTACTTTTCTTATATTTAGTTTTTGAGACAGAGTCTCCCTCTGTCATTCAGGCTAGAGTGCAGTAGCACAATCACAGCTCACTGCAACCTCTGCCTCCCAGGCCCAAGTGGTCCTCCCCTCTCAGCCTCCCAGGTAGCTGAGACCACAGGCGTGTGCCATCACTCCTGGCTAATTTTTGTATTTTACATAGAGACAGGTTTTGCCAGGTTGCCCATACTGGTCTTATACTCCTGAGCTCAAGTGATCCACCCACCTTGACCTCCCAAAGTACTGGGATTACAGGCATGAGCCACTGTACCTGGTGCTTAATTCTTAATAATGTAGCTTTTCTTCTTTTTGCTTGAGTTTTTAGAGACTTCTTCTCAACAAACTTAATGATTTCCTTCTTACTGATCCTACTTTCAAGTTTCTTTGCTAAATTTAACAAGTTCTTATCACCTCCTACTTCTTGTCTTGGTTTTTCATTCACATTTGATGCTTAGCGCAGTCCTGGGTGCATATGAAGGCCACCTGAATGGACGTCTATTGAATGAATGAATCCTTGACTTTATCTCAGTTTCCTCCCCTGCTGCTCTTCCCTAGTTCTTCTCCACCAAGGCTCAGTTGCACGTTGGCCCTATTTAGGCTAACCAATGTGTTTTATTTGACTCACAAAGAGTTTTAAGGTTATGAGCCAACACTGAAAGTTAGGAGGTCTCATACAAAAATATGAGTTCCTGCTTTTCCTGAAAAATTAGAAGATCTGGCTTGGAAACAGTTGCTAGAGTGAAGGAAAGGGGCCCCTTTTAGAGACGACAAGTGCCCTTTTGTTCCTCATGGTCCCTGGCATTCTTGCTTGTTTCTCCCTGACACCGAAGCTCCTTTACTTGTCATTTCTTACTGTGTTTACAATGTTGTTGTTCTTAGAGTGTAGAAATCATCATAAAACCCATGTTTCAAAGTGGGAAAAATGAAAGATAAACCAGGTGTTTATGTGATTTTTCTCATTCCCATCTGACTGAAGTAGGCAAGAGAGTTAGTGATTTGTGTTCTGTGTTCCCAAGCTGTAGAAAATGATCCTTTCATGTAATTTGCCCAGTAGGCCTCCTGCCTCCTTATCTTTGATCTCTTTTCTTTCTTATCACTCCACATTTGAAATGGAGAATGAGGTCAGTGCTCCACTGCAGGAGGGATTCACTTTTCTATTTCTATAGGGGTGGAGAGAAACCAGTATAGAATGCATAGTCTTCTGATAAAAATATACTTCACTCATGCACATACTTTAATTATTTTGTTTTGTTTTAGAAACCTATTTGTTCAGCCAGGTGCGGTGGCTCACGCCTGTAATTCCAGCACTTTGGGAGGCCAAGACAGGTGGTCAGGAGTTCGAGCCTGGGCAACATGGTGAAACCCTGTCTCTACTAAAAATAAAAAAATTAGCCAGGCATGGTGGCGCGTGCCTGTAATCCTGACTACTTGGGAGGCTGAGCCACAAGAATTGCTTGAACCCAAGAGGCAGAGGTGGCAGTGAGCCAAGATCACGCCGCTGCACTCCATCCTGGGAGACAAAGCGAGACTGTCTCAATTAAAAAAAAAAAAAAAAAGAAATCAATTTGTCCAAGGCTTCAGTTCCACTGTCAGAAACTGTTCTCAAATTTCTTCTCATCTTCCTATTCCAGACATCCTTGCATGTCTAGATCAGAGCTCATGTTTCCATGTGTGTATGTGTGGATCAATGGAAGAAGGGGAAGATGAGAGTATAGCATTCAATGGTAAAGTTGTATGTAACTGAGAGGTGTTCATCTCTCCAAAGAAAAAGTGAATACTAGGTTACATGGAAGGAGCAGATTATTCCCACAGAGGCAAGTGACGAATTAAAAGGGAGACACACTGGTTACAGCAGCTGTGCCAGTGTTTGTTGGCAGGTCAACAGGAAAGTGGATGGAAATTCTGAAGATTTTTCAATATTTAGTGTATTAGTTAGGAATTACTTTTTGCTCTTGATAACAGAAACATAACAATATTAGCTCAAACCAGTTAGGAATGCACTTTCCCTCATTTAAAAGAAAATTGGTGACAGTAGTCCAGGGCTAGTATAGAGGCTCCATAGAATCATTGTGGATCCAACTTCCCACCGTCTTTTGGCTCTCACGGCCTCAGTGCATGACTTCCATCCATCTTCCATCCTTAGGCCCTGAGATGGCTGCTACAGCTCTGACTCTTAGCTTGCCAAGCAGGAGGGAGGGGAAGAGCAAGGGCAAGGGGCTCTCCCGGAAGCCCTCTGCCCAAAGTTTCGGCACACATCTCACTGATCATCCCTATGTATAACTGAGGGTGGTAAAGTAATATTTTTTTAGCTGAACACATTGCTCAGGGTTTTATACTAAAGATCAAAAGATGAATAAATATAACAAGCTCTGCCAAATCGATTTAACAAAAGAAAAGTAATGGTCATTTTCTGGCCATTTACTAAGTGCCAGCACTGTACTGTAAGTCATCAAAACAACCATATGAAATCAGAGAGGTTAAGTAACTTGGTTGAGGTCACAGTTCGGTAAATAGGCCAGCATTTCCAAAAGCTGCTGAGTCATCCTTGGAAATTTGCAGGAGTTGAGATATCCTTTCCTGATAACTTTCTTGAGTTTCCCATTTCTCCTAGCATGGTAGAGTTCCTGCAGACCACTGTAAACTCCTACCATGAACTCTCCTACTCTTTTCTATTAAGCTTTAAAGCTACAATAAAATAGCAGTTAAAAGCCTTTGGGAAATTTAGACCAAGTGATAAACTATCTTTGGATTGTCACCATTCCTAGATATTCAACTTAACATTTATTGAGGCTCTACAACGTACAGGGTGTTTTCTTTGAGCTGTGTTCCTCTATATGTACTTTGCCAGTGCAAATCAGTATTCTTTGCTCTTTGTTTGTGCATTTTGTCATTTCAGGATGAGAAGTTGTACTTATTCTAGTCAAACCAAATATAAATTTTGTCTTATACACTTACTCTTTGTAAGCTGTCTACTGTAAAAATAAGAGCATAGTTTTGTTATTTTAATATACCAGTTCATTCTTATTTGTAAGATTAAACTCAGCAATTTATGAGTGAGATTTTCAAAGAAAGAATGTTACTCATAAATGCTCATGATGGGAAATTTGGAAGTTCAGCCAGACTAAGCATAGTGTCATGGATTTCGTGTTCTGTGGGAGAACAAAGGAGGGGATTTCCTCAAAACCAGGAACAAAACAGGTTGCACCTAGGAGATTGAACTGTGGATCAAATGTTCAAAGCTTGAATCTCATAAGTCATTGTCATCTCAACGAAACTCCTAGCGCTGAGTTAAAAAGACGTGTTACTGCTAAGTCATCCAGGTTTTTCTCAGTCTCTTCCAGAAACAAATTTCAAAGCTCACTGTGTTAGCTTATCTTCTGAGGAATCTGAATGGTAGTGTGCAGAATATACAGTTGGCCCTCCATATCTGTGGGTTTTGTACCCATGAATTCAACCAACCATCATCTAGCATATTGTTGGGGAAAAAAACTACATCTGTGCTGGACATGTATAGACTTCTTTTCTTTGCCATTATTCTCTAAACAATACAGTATAGTAACTACTTACATAACATTTGCATTGTATAAGGTATTATAAATAATCTAGATATGATTTAAAGTATATGGGAGACTATGCATATGTTACATGCAGATACTACACCATCTTATATTAGGGATTTGAGCATCCATGGATTTCGGTATCTGAGGGAGGTCCTGAAACTATTCCCCTTCAGATACCAAAGGATGACTATACTAGGATTGAAAGCTTTCCAGAGGAAGTAATCATTGTCTATCTGCTTCAATTCCTCTGGAAAGCTCACATAGTGAGCACTCAGATATTTATTTAATGAATGAATGAACAAATATTTAATTTCCTAGTTCCCTCTAAGTCTGAGGATCTAGTTTGAGCCAAACTTGTAGCTTCCAGACCTTAAAAGCACACCACCTCCACCTTATCACCTCTTAACCTATTTGATATCCATCCTCTGTGTACTTTGGTCTAACGAAATGGTCTTAACAATCACCCCTTGCTTCCTCCTCGCCAACTCCTCTGACTTTCTCTCAGTCCTTTTCCTGCCTGGTATGAGAAAAGCATTCGTCAAGGTTGGCTTGACCTGGTAGCTGTCTCCTCTCTTAGTTCCTGTGATGCTACATGAGCTTGATTCTCTTTCCCTGTCTGACTTCATCTCTGTCATTGTTTGGTTTCTCTTCAGTTGTTATATGGAAAGTCATAATGTTCAGTTGTCCACTGAGGTCTCCTCACACCTTTCTAAGCCCTCTTTTTTGAGGATCTTGTCTCTACAATTGTCTTTAAATATTTTCTCATTTGCTTCTAACCTAATTTCTCAGCCTTGTGTCTTTTTTTTTACTCTCACCTCATACTTCCATTATCCAGCAGCCTGGAAAGCTTCCGTACACATGTCTAAAGTAAGAGTGATTACGGCCTCTCCAACACCTCCCCACATACACTCACACACCCATGCTCACACTCACACAATCAGCTCCTCACTAAAGACTTCCTAATCCTGGATCCTGCACCACAATATCAACAAGGAACAGTCTTCAAGGTGGCTTTGGCTCACCCATTCCTTCATTCTTCAAAGCCCAACCGTTAAGCACTGTGGATGCCTCCTTTTTTTTTGACACTTTTCAAAGATAATTTCCATGCCATTTAAAGAGTTGTTTAAAAATAAGTTTAGTCTTACAGAAAAGTTGAAAACTAGCACAGAAGACTCACATGCATTCATCACCCAGTCTCCCTTAATATTAACACCTTACACAACCACTGTACCATCATCACAGCTGAAAATGTAACCTAAGTATAATACCATGAACTAAACTACAGGCTTTATTCGTATTTCACCAGTTTTCCTAGTAATAACCTTTTTTTCAGCTCCAGGATCCCAAAGTACATTTAGCTGCCATATCTCTTTACCTCCAGCCTGAAGAAATGATAATGTTCATTTAATTACTTGGATACTATGTCTTCTGGGTTCCTCTTCTCTCAAGTTTATACTTTCTCCTTTGTAATTAATAAATATCTTATGGAAGATGCTTTGAGATTCTGCAGACATGCCATTGTATCATTTGCCCACTAATTTTAGCATCCGTCAGTAGATCTTGCCCGTCTTAATTATATACTGTGATGTTCTAATGGTGATTTTCTATTTCCCTCATCCATTTACATTTATTAATTCCTTCTACTTCATTTGAATTTAAAGTTGTTACTGTAAAAATAGTCATGGATAGTTTTTTTTTCTTTTTTCAGTGCTTACTCTGTGCCGGGTACTGGACAAAACACTTAAAGACTCACGATGTCATTTGCTGCCCATAGTAATACTTTGAATTAGATACAGTTATGTCCATTTTACAAATTCACAAATGGAGGCCCAGAGAGGCCAAATACTTTGACCATGGTCAATAGAATTGAGTCAGCATCCCACCCATGTTTGTCTGATGCTAAAACCTGTTACCTTGCTCCCTACATAATGCTGTTATCACTTTGGTTAAAACACCTATTTCATTAGAAGTTGTGTGAGAGAGCTTGCTGCCACCAGAAATTCACTCACAAATACTTCCCAGGGTTGAACTCATTTCCCTAAGGCTTAACATTCTGTCATGTTACTTTTCCCAAAACATTGCAATAGTTTCCATTGGGGACAGGATGATGTCAGAAGTTCTTAACCCACACTCAAGCAATCTATTATAATACCTGACCTCCAGCGCATTCCCTGTGTTAGTTCTCCGCTCCAGCCAAATTTTCTATTTACAATGAATGGCCTGTTAATTCACTGTGTTTTCTTTCTCTCAGCTTTGCTTTTCTATTTCATTTAGTTTGGAATGCTCTTTTTCTTTCTCTTCTTGTAAATCCTGCCCATTTCTTAAAGCATATGACCTAGTGTAGGTGGAAGGTACAGCCATAGGGAGTGGAAATCCTGTGGACTTTAGCTTCAACACTTATTCAGAAACTGGCTCAACCCCGCTTCCAACAGCTTTTACTCAGGTCCCAGCTACTATCAGCTTGCTCTGGGATTGATGCAGTTGCCTCCTAATGGTTTTACCTGCTCCTATTCATCTCCTGCTACAGCCTGTCCTCTACACAGCTGCCAGAGTGATCCTTTAAAAATGTACGTTAAGACCCAGAGCGGTGGCTCACACCTGTAATCCCAGCACTTTGGGAGGCCAAAATGGGCGGATTGTCTGAGATTAGGAGTTCTTGACCAGCCTTCACAACACAGTGAAACCTTGTCTCTACCGAAACAAAACAAAAATACAAAAAAATTAGCCAGGTGTGGCGGCGTGCACCTGTAGTCCCAGCTACTCAGGAGGCTGAGGCAAGAGAATTTCTTGAACCCAGGAGGCATAGGTTGCAGTGAGCCGAGATCGCACCACTGCACTCCAGCCCGAGTGACAGAGGGAGACTCTGTCTCAAAAAAAAAGAGAGGCCACTCCTCTGCCCGACCCTACAGTGGCTTGCAATCACTAAGGCTCTAAGTCTAAGCATGTAGAAGGGCCAGGAGGACCCAACCAGGTCTGCTTCACCTCCTACTTCCCCACCATCATCTCTCCAACCTGGTATCTTCCTACTCTCACCTTTGTTCGCACCAGCCCAGCTACACTGACCTCCGTGCTGTTGCTGGAATATTCCAGGTTCACTGAGGCTGCAGAACCTTTGCCTGGCTGGTTCCTCTGCCTGGAATGCCCTTTCTCCAGATATTCACACAGCTTATTCAGCTCCTTCAGTGTTTACTCACATGTCACCTTCTCAGTGAGGCCTACTGTAATACTGAAACATCTCCAATCTCTCTTACTTTACTTCATCTTTTCCCCGTTTCACATACTTACTGTCTTCTAATAAACTCTACAGTTATTTTTACATCTGTGGTCTGCTATCTGGAATGTCAGTTCTAGGAGGACAGGATCTTTTTTCTGCTCATGGAAGTATTCTAAGCACCTAGGACCAAGGCTGGCACACAGAAGGTCCTCAGGAAATGAAATTTGAATGATTGACATGTCTCATTCAAAATAATATCTTCCTCCTTTGTTGTCCAGTGATATGCATCATGTCTGAATTATTCTTTTCACGTATTGTATATGCACTGCCTCACTTCAGTTCTGGTATCCATGACCTGTCTTCCCAACCAGACTGTAAGTTTGGAATGGTGACATCTGTGGTTTCATCTTGCAAATGATCCAATCTACCTTCTTTGGCATGGTACTCTAATTTTCCTTAATGGAAACTATCCTTTCTCCTGATCTGTGTGAATTTGGTTGGGCTAACGTTATTCTGCCCCAAGGATGGATGTGTGGCCCAGACTTATCTCAGTAGAACATGGCATTACCCTAGCAACAGGGATTGCTTTGGAAATGTCTATTGACTCCACCAAGGTACTGATGGGGAAATAGGAGCACTTTTTTTTCTACTGAGATTTCTAGAAGTTTCCAGTATATCTCTTTGCCCTACTTTTTGAGTTCCTGACTGGAATTAATGCTTTAACAGAAGACAGCAGAGTCCAGAGATGAACAGTGGCAGTTTTGTATCTAGATCCAGTTATGCCTAAAGTCCAGCCCTAGAGTTTTTCAGTTACCTGAGATTCAGTGTCATTTTTTAAAGAAACTAAAGCCAGTTTTACTAAAGCCAATAGTACAGTGCCTTATACTACTCATTTACTTATTCATTTATTCTTAAATTTGTTTCATGAAGATGCTTACAGAGGTACATACAACTGTCAGTTCAAAAGAGTTTAAAAAATAGTTGAAGAAAACAAGATAAGGGAGCAAAAGAGAAGACCAAAATATGTTAGTCTGCAAAGCATCTGCTGGGAAGTTCTGTACATTTTCATGGTGGGCCACACATTTAGCTATGATCTTCAAGAGCCAAGGTGAAAGGTACAATGAAGTTGGTTATAAGAGTCACAGTATACATAAAAGACACAAAACTGTGAAATGCCAGAGTAGAGAGATTGATCTTATTTACCACCTTTCTGAAACTCCATAGGTTTATTGAAAGAGTTAAATAAATGAATGCAAACAAGTTGTACAGAACTGCCCAACTACTCCTGCTGTTGAGGCCACAGAGAATTACCTGCAATAATCTATCTAACTCTTAGTTTCACAATACTATTCCAAATCATAAAATTCACTCATCCAAGTTCCTTTTTGGTTTATAAACATTATAGTCATATAATGATTTGGAGTTGAATTATAAAACAAAAACCCTCCAAATTTCATTTAGTTTATGGTTAAGTTTTGCCTTGTGCACCAAGTGCGTTGTTTGTAAAGTAGATTACATCACAAACATTATTTATCTTGACACTGATATGCTTCTTAAGGTTAAAAGATTATCCTTATTTGTTTTTACGTTTTGTACAAAACTTTGAAATTGTAAGTGATTTGAGGTTCTACTTCAAATGGTAACTCCTCATTGCTTTGAGTTGTTTGCTCTTTTTTATGTTATCTTTTTTTTTGAGACAGGGTCTTACTCTGCCACCCAGGCTGGAGTGCAGTGGCACAATCAGGGCTTACTGTAGCTTTGACCTTTCATGGCTCAGGAGATCCTCCCACCAGGACCTCCTGAGTAGCTGGCACTACAGGTGTGTACTACCACTCCTGGCTAATTTTGTATTTTTTTGTAGAGACAGGGTTTTGCTATGTTGCCCACGCTGGTCTCAAACTCCTGTGCTCAAGTGATCTGCCCACCTTTGCCTCTCAAAGCTGGGTGTTTGCCCTTTTTGGCTTCAATCTGCCAGCTCCATGATTGAGCCAATCCACTGGCCTCTCTGTCCTTTAACCTCATCACTTTCAATAATCTTTTCTTCTGTCTACCTCAATCGGCCCAGAACTACACTTATCAAGAAATACACTTCCTCTTATCCTTCCAAATCATTTCTCCAGTACAATAATTATATCCATTCCTTCAAGACTTCTAGCCATTGATTCTACCACATTGTCTTCTTCTGAGAGATGTCTCAAATCGTTTCCTTATTTGCCCAAGTGAAAGTGCAAAGTCTAACATTCTTCTCTTGCATATACCCTCAAATTTCTTGCCCTGGTACATACTGTCCCCAGTTATATTCTCAGCTTAATCCTCTACCAGCTCCATGCTTGATCCCCAGCAAGGAAATGTGATTTGAGGAAATGCTGCCAATGGGGTCCATATTACATTTATAACCACAATATCAAGTGGGAAATAGTATCATTCAGCAACTTGATTACATATCCTCAGTTTATTTGCTTACTCATCTAGGCGACTCAAGTTTATTAAAGCTTCACGTTTCCCTAATCCTGGGTGGAAGAGAACTTGCCCATCTTCCCACTTACCCCTGAACATGTATTGCATCTGCATTCTCATTTTCTGTGTACTGGGTCCCTTCTTTTTGCATCTGCTCACACACTTTACTCCTGCAGCTGACATTGCTCTTTCTGACATAATCCATTTCTCCCTTTCTCCTGGATTGTCTCTACCTCCTTACAAACAGGATAAGCAATCTTCCTTCCTGGAAAACCTTCCAAGTCTCCACTTCCATGTCCCATCACTGTCCCATCTGCTCTCCTTTGTAAAATATCTTCACTGGGATAATTATCTCCACTCACTGTCATTTCTTCTTCATGTACCATTCTTTCCTAACTCATTCCAACCAGGTTTTCATCTCCACCACTTCCCTGACGCTGCTTTTGTCAAGGTCACTGATATGGTATGGCTCTGTGTCCCCACCCAAATCTCACCCTGAATTGTACTCCCACAATTTCCATATGTTGTGGGAGGGACCCAGTGGGAGATAATTTGAATCATGGGGGGAGATTTCCCCATACTGTTCTTGTGGTAACACATAAATCTCATGAGATCTGATGGGTTTATCAGGGTTTCTGATTTTGTATCTCTCTCATTTTCTCTGGCTATCACCATATAAGAAGTGCCTTTTGCCTCCCGCCATGATTCTGAGGCCTTCCTAGCCATGTAGAACTGTAAATCCAATTAAGCCTCTTTTTCTTCCCAGTCTCGGGTATGTCTTTATCAGAAATGTGAAAACAGACTAATACAGTCACCAAGGGCCTCCATTTTGCCTAATTCAGTGATTCAATGACCTTCCACTGGGTTCCTCCCACAACACATGGGGATTATGGGAACTATAATTCAAGATGAGATTTGAGTGGGGACACAGCAAAACCATATCACCAACCCTACTTTTGTTTCAGGGCCTTTGCAGTTGCTGTACCTCTACCTGAACTCTTTCTCCACTAGATCTTCACATGACTTGCTTACTCATTTCATTCAACTGTCTGCACATGTATCCTCAGAGAGGCCTTCCCTGACACCCCATCTAACATTGCCTCCTGTCTCCATTGTTCTGTAACCTCTTATCCTGCTTTGAATTCCTACATAGGACTTAGCACAAACTGACATGACTTTATAAATTTCTGTTTCTTACTTGGCTGCACTACTAGAATGGAAACTCTCTGAGGACATGGGACTTCTTTGTCTTGTTTACTGTGGAATTTCTTGTGCTTAGAACAACTTCTGACAAATTGTAGATACTGAATAAATACTAATTAGATAAATAGCTACAGCCATTTATTGGAATATAGAAGTATAATAGACACAGCACTAGGTGCTATGAAGACTGGGACAAGTGAGACTATTCCTGCCCTCAAAGAGCTGCCAGACTTGTGCAATCATTCTTGACATGTTCTCCTTGGGCTATCAGCATTGGCATCGCATGGGAATTTATTAGAAAGACAAATTCTCAGACCCTATCTGGACCTACTGAATTAGCAGCACCATGGGTGGGGCATTTGTCTGCATCTTAACAGGGCCTCCTGACAGCACTGACATGGGGCAGAGTTTGGGAACCACTAGTTTAATGGGAAAGTCAGACCTTAAACAAGCAGTTATGGTGTAGTGCTGGCCAGTGTCATTAGCAAATGCTAGAAATTCAAAGAATTTCTTTGCTGTAGATAAGACTACTGTGCCAGTGCAAATAAATCCGCCAGCACATTTCCATTTTCTTACAGTTTCCACTTTTGTAATGCAAGTGAACTTATACTCTGAACAGAAGGGAAAGAAAACCAAAACCAAAACCAAAACTGTAGTTTCAAGACCAAGGGAGTTGCAGCCTAGTTTAACCAGTTTTCTAAATCCAGTTAAACTAGGCTATAACTCTCGGGGCTGGCCCACGCTCTGTGCTGTTTAAATTACAGAATCTCAAAGTGGATTGGAACAACAGGCCCACTGTTGCCTGGTGTGAGCCTGCAGAGCACCTACACAATAGAAGTCACTCACAAACAAGGACTTAATACACTGCTATGGATTAAAACCTCAGTGGAAAGTTAGCCCTGGTCCAAGAAAGCAGGCCAGCCCAATTTCAGTTCCACTCTGTCTGCACTGTCTACATGTGAGCGTCTCTGCTTGAGGTTTCTGTTAACAAGTTGTTAGCACAGTTTTTAGTGAATACCAGTGGGCTGTTTCCCCACCACCCTTACAAACATCAGTTAGTCTGCCCAGACCTCTGATTTCAGCATCAGATAAAAAGAAGGCCTCCTGGATGTTTCCACCTCATATTTACCCACTGAGCAATACTTTGTGAACCAGTTTAATTGGCTTGAATACCTCAGGCATGCTATCAGCTGATAAATCAGCAGGAGGCTCTTAGAAAATTAGGTCAACCTTAGTCTTATTTTAGAACTTGGAGTTGTGAAAGAAAGAAAGAAAGGAAGGAAGGAAGGAAGAGAGAAAAAGAGAAAGAGAAGAGAAGAAAAAGACAAAAATTTGAGCAGGTTTTAGTGCAGTGAATTTATTGGCTATTTCAAATCTTCCAGGATGTCGGCCGAAGCCCATATGAAAACAGTTAAATGCTATTCTAACAGACTCCAATATGCTAGGAATATGATAGGGGATGTTGAATGGAAAATTCTCTAATTACTATGTTCATATTTCATGGTGAAATATATTCAAGATTAACTATATTGTAACGGGATGGTACATGTATCCAAAACATTTGGGGGCAGCTTGGTTGGGTGGGAAGAAAAAATAGCTTAATTAGGCCAGAGAGACAGTTTTTGTAGAATTTCTTGTTGTGCATAGCTAGTTTTAAATTTCTTCTTTCACAACTTTGAGCCACTGTTTATGAAGTCAGCATTGTTAGAAAATAAACTTGGTCAGCATGCCCATCTTTCCATTTCTACACATGTAGGGCCTTATTTGATGTAATGTGAGCCGTAAGAGTCAGGGCAGTTGCCTAAGGTTTAGATCTTGTATATAAGGCCCTCTATGGGTTTCACAGTCATCCACTGAATTTGGAAACCAGTCAGTTTTTCTGAAAATATACATGACGCTAAACTACAGGCTGAGTTTTCAATATGTTGTAAACATTCTCACAGTGAGAGCAAAAATAGCCTACTTTGATTCATTGCCTGCCAGTGCTTGCTCTTAAGAGTAGCCAAGAAGAGCAAAGATGTTGGGAAGGAAAAAGAAAAGCAGAAAGAGACAGTGACAAAGAGAGAGACAAGAGAGAGAAAGAGGGTCATGAGTTGAGACAGACAGAGAGTGAGTGAGAGAAGAAATTTTAAAGTAAACAAGCAGCTCGAAGTACCCTGGACTTAAACTTGCTCAGAACCTCAGCGGAAAGGGCAAGCCTCATTTGGAGGATCCTTGGGTAATAAAAGACGTCTTGGTTTTATGAAGGTAACTAGCACTGGCAGAGCTGCTGGCTGCCTGCCTGCATATTTTGGATTCATGCAAATGTGAGCATCAGAGAGAAAATAAAGTCTCAGCTGACAACCAGAATGAATTTCCCAGCAGAGCTCATGAGTACGTCCTTACTGTGAAGAAATAAGGGGTTTTCCAGGGCTTCTCAATTCTCAATGCTACTAGCACTTGGATATAAAATGATAAACAGGGTCCATTTATAGATAACAGAGGGAGGAAAAAATACAAGAAGAAATGATGTTCTTAATATTTAGAGTATGTACCTGGGAAAGATACTCAAAATAAACAGTGCTGATTATGTAAATATTTTCACTTTAAAGTTTGATGGAGTTAATAGTATTTGCTTTCTTACTCTCTACCATTTTTCATTGCAAATTTATAGAATTTAAGTCTTTTTTCTTTTGCAATGGCATTTTTAACTGAGTTTTTAAAACCTTCAAGCATGTTTAATTCCATTGCATTCTTTTTATTCCATATTCCTTTGAGTAGCTCACATCTTTTAAAAAACTTTAATCCTGGATCTCATAGACTCAATTTTAGAACTGACGTTCCCTGTTTCAGGCCACGATATTTGCTCTATTTAATAACATGTTATTCCCAGGATTTCATGGGTCACCAAAGAAGCCCTGGTTATCTGCTTCAGCCCAGATTCCTGGGTCCAAATCCCAGTTGCACAGTTTGATAACTGTTCAACTTTCACAAGTTACATATTTTCTCTGTAATTCAGTTTTCCCATTTTCAAGATGGAGACAAAAATAATACCTACCACACAGAGTTGCTGCGGACGTTAAATGAGTTGATATAAATTAAGCACTAGAATAATTCCTGGCACATGGTAAGTGCCATAGAAATGTAAGTTGTTATTCTGAGTCACTCAATCATTAATTTATACACTGAAGTTTTATTTTTTGGGTTTTCAATGCTCTACTCCTTTGTCTACAGGGCCTTTGCAACTATAGTTCCCTTTGCCTCACTGTTTTTTCCATCTTTACCTGATTAAACTACACTCTTCTTAACTTAATCCAAATGCCATTTTCTATCAGAGTTTGCCCTGTGACCCAGAATAGATCAGATTTTCAATGTCCTGAGTTCCCTTCCTTCATCACATTTATCAGAGTTTGAATTATGCATTTGGTTTTTATCATTTGGCAACTACATGCTCCTCCCTAGACCACGTACCCCATAAGAGCATTACCATGCAAGTTTTTGTTCATCCTTGTATCTTCAGTGACTAGCAGAGAGTAGATGTTCAAGAAGTAATTGCTGCTGAACCAGTGGGCAAATGTGCCATCACTGCATTGGACACTAATGAGTAAAGATCAGCAGTTCCTGCCCTTAAGGTGCTTGCAGACAACTAGAGGATGGAGTCCAGTCTGGACTCAATTTCAATCGTCCAGGTGAATAGTGACAGATCACCTGGCTCTGTAGCTTTATCACCTGCCCTGGTGGCCGCCAGAGCACTTGATGGCAGGATCCCAAGGTCAGGAAATAAAAATCTGACTAGCAAAGCAGGATAAGTGCCTATGCCCTTTTAGAAAATTGCCCTTGGGAACCCTCAATTCATACTGACTCTAGCTTAATGATAGCAGGAAACTCCAAGAAATTTCTCTCCAACTTTTTTCTTGGATAACTTATTCAGGCTGTTACTGACGGTGCCTCTGCAAAGCTTCCTCTTCCTATAAAATAACTTTACATTAAATTGTGAGTTCAGTGGTAGTTGTGATTCTCAGATGTCTATTCTTTTCGGGGGTTAGCACAGGTCTACTGTTCTATGCATAACGTTTGACTGCATCTTCAACTTTGCCTCGTGTTTCACTACCAGGCATACTTAGTTAATCTATGCAGTGTGGACAAAAATGGAGATTGAGGACTTCATCTCAAAATGTAAATCCAGCTGAGCTTGTATCTTATTTCTATTTCCTTTCTACATTCATAAGAATATATAGCGATGAACGTCATAACATGCATTTATTAAGTACTTGTATCTTATCTTAGTAAGTAGGTCATGGCATGTAGGACTTTAGATTATAGGTCTTTTATATCTGTGCAAATAGCTGTTACATGACTTTGGGTTAATTGCTTAATATACTGTGCCCTTGCTTTCTTTCTGTATTATGCAGATTATTATGATACTTGCATCATAGTTTCTGCGAAGTTCATGTGTGAGGATGCAGTGAAGTGATTAGATCATGGGTCTCCAACCCTCAGGCTGCAGACCTATATGCGGGCCTATTAGGAACCAAGCTGCACAGGAGGAGCTAAGCAGCAGGTGAGTGAGCATTACTGTCTGTGCTCCACCTCCTGTTAGATCAGTGGTGACATTAGATTTTCATAGCAGTGTGAATCCTATTGTGAACTGTACATGTGAAGGTTCTAGGTTAAGTGCTCTTAATGATGATATTATTGATGCCTGATGATCTGAGGTGGAAAAGTTTCATCCCTAAACCATTTCCCCCAACCCTTCCCTGGTCTATGGAAAAACTGTCTTCCATGAAGACATTGCCTGCTGTCAAAAAGGTTGGGGACTGATGGCTTACATAGTACATGCACAGAATGCTCAATAATGGTAGGAATAAGGGTGATGGAGATGCTGATAATGTGCTCTTCATTTGTGAAGTTCATCATGATCTCAACTCAGGAACTTATGTTAAAGTTGTCCTGGACTGCCTATGTATCTAGGCATGTGCTAGAGGCAAACTCAAACTATTTCCAGAGGAAGTTATCTTTAACTTAAGTCACATAGATTCCTCTCAAACACTTAAGGACAATGACCAACATACAGTTAAATATAATAAGCACATGGGGCTGGGCGCGGTGGCTCACGCCTGTAATCCCAGCACTTTGGGAGGCCGAGATGGGTGGATCACAGGGTCAAGACATCGAGGCCATAGTGGTTAACATGGTGAAACCCCAACTCTACTAAAAATATAAAAAAATTAGCTGGGCATGGTGGTGCGTGCCTGTAGTCCCAGCTACTTGGGAGGCTGAGGCAGGAGATTGCTTGAACCCAGGAGGCGGACGTTGCGGTGAGCCGAGATCGCACCATTGCACTCCAGTCTGGGTAACGAGCGAAACTCCATCTCAAAAAATAAAAAAATAAAAAACATACAAGGAAACAAGGAAATAAGGGAACAAGAGTGGGAGTTGAGAGTGAGAACCAGCAGAGATAACAGAGCAAAAAAAATAAAATAAAAAAAAAAATAAAGACTTCAGATATTGGATCAACAAGATTATAAAACAATGAATTCAGTGTGTTTACATCAATGAAAAGCAAGCTTGAGAATAGCTATAAGCAAGAGGAAATTCTAAAAATGACAGAGATGAGTTCTGGGTATCACTGTAGCTGAGTCTTTTCATTAGCTTTTCCCTTTACCATAGTCCTTTACACAGCCTGGTCTGCCAATTTCCCATTTTAGGTCTGTGCTTCGACTTGAATCCTCATTTTAAAGTTGGGGTCACAGAACATACTCTTTGATATGTCACTTCCTCTGGAATGGGACTGATTTTACTTCCTGTGCTGCCTTGGCAGAGTTGGAAATCTCGCCAGGAATGGACAGATGTCCTGGGACCTCAACTTGTTGTAGGGTAGTAGCAAATCTCACTCCCTATCCTCTGTCCTCTTTGGTTTCTATTTCACAGAAAGCAGACCTCAAAGTGGTTAAAACAATAAAGAACTTTATTATTTCACAAAACATGAAATCAAAAGGTAGCCTGGGCTGTCGGGATGGTTAATCCAGCAGTTCAGCAATGAATTCAGATTCTTTCTTTCTGCCTTACCATGCACATCACTGGCTTGATTCTACAGCTGGTTATACTCTTCATCTCTAAGTGGCCGTCAGGAGCAATCACAAGCACTTGTGTGTTTACTCAAGCCCAGTCAGGGAGAGAGACAGCGAGGCTCCCCAAAACCACTGGCTGAAAGTCTTTTCTTTGTTCTGATTGGGCCAACACAAGTCATGTGACCATTCTGGTCTAAACATATTTACTGATTGGCTTAAATCCGAATTTCTCAACCAATCACTCGCAAGAAAGAACTGATTTGCTAAATGGATTAGACCAGTGAGTGGTGCCTGATTCTCCAAGGGGCTGAAACTAACACTGAGAAAATGTAAGGGGCTGTTGTTGTCACAGTGATTTGAGAGAACAGGTGGAATAGAATTTAAATGTCTTGCAAAACATAAAGACAAGGACAGTATAGTCTCACATAGTAATACATTGTCCTCTGACCTGCAGGACATTAAAAAAACCAGCTTTATTGAAATATAATTTACATACCATAGAACTCACCTATTTAAAGTACACAGTTTAATGCTTTTTAGGTTATTCAAAGTATTTTGCAACTATCACTACGATCAGTTTTAGAACATTTTCATCTCTCTCTCCCCAAAAACCCATACTCATAGCAATCACTCAGCCAACCACTCTCAGTCCTAGGAAACCACTAGTCTACTTTCTGCCTTTATAGTTTGTCCTAGTCTGGATATTTGACATACAGTCTGGTGTCCCTTAACAATGACAATACTTTCTGAGAAATGTGTCATTAGGCAGTTTTACTCTTGTGTGAACATTGTAGAGTGTACTTATAACCTAAATGGTATAGCCTCTTACATACCTGTGATATATAGTATAGCTCATTGCTCTTACAAATCTATACAACATGTGACTGTACTGAGTACTGTAAGCAATTGTTACACAAAATTAAGTATTTATGTATCTAAACATATGTAAACATAGAAGAGGTTCCTGTGTTAGGCTGTTCCTGCATTGCTCTAAAGAAATATCTGAGGCTGAGTAATTTATAAATGAAAGCGGTTTAGTTGACTCATCGTTCTGTAGCCAGCACAGGAAACATAGCTCTGGCATCTGTTTGACTTGTGGAGAGATCTCAAGGAAATTTTACTCATGGCAGAAGGCAAAACAGGAGCAGGTGTGCCACATGGCCAGAGTAGGAGCAAAAGAGAAGTGGGAGGTGCCACACACTTAAAGAACCAGATCTTGTGAGAACTCACTCACTATCACAAGGAGAGCACCAAGCCATGAGGGATCCACCCCAATGACCCAAGCACCTCCCACCAGGCCCCATCTCCAACACTCGGTATTATATTTCAACATCAGATTTGGTGGGGACATATATGTATATATAATACCGGTACTGTAAAAATATGGCATGGTAATCTTATGGGACTACTGGTGTATAGACAGTCCATCATTGACCAAAACCTCAGCAGCACATGACTATAAATTGAATAAAAAATATGTGGTCTTTGGTGGCTGGCTTCTTTAGTTAGCATGTTTTCAAGGTTCATGCATGTTTTAGTATGCATCAGTACTTCATTCTTTTCCAGTGTAAATAAATAATGTTCCATTGTTTGGAGATACCACATTTAATTTATCCATTCATCATAATGAATATCCAATCATCACTGGTGGACATTTGAATTGTTTCCTCTTTAGGGCTGTTTTGGACATTCATGTATAAAGTTTTGCATGAACATATGCTTACATTTCTCTTGAGTATATACCTAGCAAGGGAATTGCTGGGTCATATGGTAACTCTGTTTTTAAACTTTGGAGGAACTACTAGTCTGTTTTCCAAAGCAGCTGCACCATTTTATGTTCTTCCCTGATCTGCAGGTGGGAATATCTCTATAATCATTTGAGTGCATTATATGACTGATTAACATATAAACATAAAGCACTGATTTGCAAGATACAATTGGCAACCGCACTATTTGTTGTATTTCAGTTACCTACAAAACACATCTTATATTAATCTATACCAGTGGCTGTCAGCCAGAGGTAATCTTCCCCCCAGAGGTGGTTGGCAACATCTAGAAACATTTTTGGTTGTGAAGTATGTGTGTGTACGTGTTTGTGTGTGTGTATGTGTGTGTTACTAGTCTAGTAGGTGGAGTCCAGGGATGCTGTCAAATATCTTACATACATAAGACAGTCCCCAATAACAACAGAAATACTTATCTAACCCAAAAGGCCAATAGTGCTGAGACTGAGAAAACCTGATGTCAACTCATAGTTTTCAAATTCACAATGCTTCTTTTTACAAGTATACCACTTTCCTACTATTTATTATGTGCTTTAAAGGAGTCATGCCTGGGCATTTTCCAATTGGAATGCATATAATTTTACCTTAGGAAACATTTAAAATCTTCTATATCATAGCCTGGAAATTACGTTGATTTTATAAAATGTATAGATTATACTAGCTTCCAATTTCATTTCTGGATAATACATCTGCTGGAACAGGAATCAGTGGTTTGGATCCATCAGGTTAAACACTGGGAGCTGGGATGGGTACAGCTTCCTCAGAGACTATTGGGCCTCCAGGGGGTGAATGCTGGAGGGAGACTGGGGCTCTGTGAGGGAGGAGGAAGAGGAGAATGCTGGACAGACAGTGAACAATGTCTACTACAATTTCTAGTGTTTGCCAAGATCCAGATTTTAGCTCCTGGGGAAACCTAACTGTATTTCCTACCTTGTTACTTTATAATCTCCTTTCTTTTGTAGCTTCAACTCATCTCAGTAGATGATGTTAGTTGCAACCAAAAGGATCCAGAAGTAAAACAAAGGCAGGTGGGAAGATAATGTAAGTGGAGGAAAAATAGTATGACATTCTCATAAGTTTAAAGAAGGTCTGTTATAGATATGAATTAAAACTGTATGGCCTGTTGGCTTTTATCAGCAGATGTGGCTATGGGGCTTATCCGTTTAAGAATTTGAAAAAGATGGAGAAAACTTAGCCTTCATACTGAAGATGGTGCAGAGTTTACATGTGGCCAACAAAGGCTTCGTAACAAAAGAAGTGTCATGGGAAAAATAAGAGCTGAAAACACTTCCTGTCCCTACGAAGTTGGTGCTATGAAACTTTCCTCTGCTTAGCAATCAAGCAGCACATTTCTCTACTGATCTGTGAAGAAGAAGGCAGTACTATGACTGACAAGTTAAGCTTTTCTTTGCTGTTTTGAACCTCACCGTGCATGAGAATCTCAGCATATGTGTCCATGCCTACATGTGCGTGTGTGGGTTTAAATCAGATTCCTAGATTCAGTCCTAAGGAATAATAATCTCAGTAGGGCTTGTGTGTGCCCGGGAACCTGCAATTTAAACAAATGCTTCCTCCCCCTCTTTTATTCCCCTCTCCTCTTCATGATTTTGATTCAAGCTTTGAGAATTTTGCTTTAGATGTAATGATTCTGGTATTTTCATGACCGAGGCAAGAGTTGGGGAAGAGTGCAGTCAGAGTTCGTTGGGCTGCAGTGAGCTTATTCAGACCTGTTTGTCAGCTCAGCTTTCTGACTGCTTAAAGGGCCAGAGAAGCTGGCTCTTATGGGATTGGCTGACATTCCCTCTACAATGGAATTTCCTTTGCTGCAGAACCTGTGGCCTGCACCATGCTGTGCACAGATTTTGCTGCTACTTGGTAAGATTTCCTTGAAGTGGCCTCAATTGAGCGATGGCTAGGAATGGGACTTGGAGGCCCTGAGAGCACACTGATTGCAATGTGGACGTCACACAGGGTTTTGCAGTGCAGAGGAAAATGGTGTTGGGCCAGTGACCCTGTTGGCTGCCTTATGAAATGTATCTCTTGTGCCCTCGCAGAGGAGTTACTCTTGATACTGACCAGGGTTAGAGGAAGTGATGAATGTATTTATATGTATATATAACCCCTGATGGGTTGAGGTTTCCGTGTTTTCAATGGACTTTGATGTGGAGGAGAAAATACATTTCAAGAAGAAATCCCTGTAGGAGAGAAGGCTGGGTGCCTTCCCCCACCCCCAAAGGCATCCAGATAGAAAGCAGGCCCTGAGGATATAAAAATTTGAAGTGCTGTGGAAAACAGTAATTTCAGCTGGGATTGCTGGTGGGTGTGGAGAGATGACTCAGATTCATGAAAGAGAATCAAAGACATCCTGGAAAGAAGAAATGTGGTAGCATATGGTTGTTTTGCCTTTTTCTTTCGAGAATGAGGGAGCTTCAAGAAGGAATAGAGGGCATATACTAGTGTTAGGGAGGACTAGGGAGCCAAGGCTGCCAAGGCCAGAGGTGTCCTCAGAAAGAACAATAGGCCATCTTGGTGACAGAAATGGTACCAGTGTTTCCTGGATAGCAAATACCAGGAACTCCGTAGCACTGCTGTCCTCACCCTTCCCCATGACAGACATTACCAATGGATCATAGTGCCCTTTTTCACTTGAGGCAGTCATAAGCAGATCAGAGTTAGCACCTGAGATGAGACTGAAGATACTTAAGCATCCCAGCAAAGAAGATCAGAGAGCACATCTCAGCCCAGATGAAATGCTGAAACAAAGCGAATGTCACAGAATGATTCCAAAGCTTCAAAAATCTCAGAGGATTCTCCAATTTCTTTCTAAGGACTATGAGAAACCTAGGATAATTCATATCAATGATGATAAAAGCAGCTATTATTTATCAGGCACTTTCAATATGCAGGCACTGAGCTATTTTTGTTTCATTTAATCCTCACAGCAGTGTTGTGAGGGGCCGACATTCCCATTTTATAGGTGAAGAAACTGAGCTCGGGGAGGTTGGTTGACTTTCTCAGGTCAATCAACGCAGCTGATAGGTTGTGGCCTATTGTTATTACCATATTTTACTCCCCCTATAGTTACCTCTTATCTCATTCCTCATACTCTCCCTCCGATGTTTATCTCATATTTAGAGTTTACACATCACCTATAGTCAGGTACCGTTTCCTACACTCTAAAGGGTGCAAAACTGCAATGGGGGTGCACACACAAATATACACACACATCCTCTAAGGGTACCTTAGGTGTCCCTCCACTGTACTCCCACAGTACCTTATGATTACTCTAATCAAAGCACTTATCACTATGGTTTTAATTCCCTTATTACTTGTTTATTTCCTAATAAGACGGAAATCATTTAAGACCGGGACATTCTTGTTTATTTCTTGTAGGCTTTCTATCACTAAATTATTAATGTCCCAGTTGTTCCGTAATGTGGCAGAATACTATCTTACCATAGACGTGTTGCTCATTGAATATTCTGACACCTCTCTTTTCAATAAACTTCTGTATGGAAACACTGTGTGAACAGTACTTGCCAGTTGTGAAATACCATATTTTTTTCTTTCCCCAAAGAGTATGAGGCACTTTGAGCAAAACACACATGTATATGCATACTTCTGTCTATATACATTTTAATAATAACAATAGCTGTCATCGACAACTGTTGATTGACAACTTAATACATTCTAGGCCTGTGCTAAGATCCCAAGTAACATTCTCTCATTCATCTTTTGCCTTAGGTTATGTTTTAAGCATAATTTTTCCAGGAGAGAAAACTGAGGCTCAGAGAAGTTAGAAAATCTGCGTGAGGCCACATAGCCAGGAAATGACTGAGCTAATATTCTGACCTAAAAAATTATCTACAGAGTGTTGGTTTTAAGTGGGCATTTAGAATCCAGAGGGCTTGGGCTCAAGATGATCTCCCTCAGTCTGGTGAATGTAGGGTAATGCAAAGGCTTAGCCCCAGCCAGACTTCTGACCAGCTCCCTGGGAACTGTTTATCCCCTAAATTACCTATGAGAAGATTTCTGCCATCGCCATCTCTCCTCTCTCTGCTGGTGGAGAGTGAGCTTAGGAGTGAGGGGAAGCATGCAGAAATCGTAAGCTGACACCTCTCCCTGGTCATTCCCATGACTTATGAGCGCACATCAGACACACAGTTGCCAAACACTCTTGCGTGATACTCATTTTCCTCGGGTCCCAGCTGCCTGTGAGTCCAGAAAGAAAGCTGGGGCCAGCGCCAGGGTCAGCCGAACAAACAGATGGAGATGAGCAGAGGTGACACCCGATCACTCCTCAGCATCTGCTGGGCCTGTCGCGGCTGCTCTGGCAGGCTGATGCCTTGACCCAGCTAATCCTGTTGGTCATCCTGGTGCCGGCTGTGTTGTGTCACTCATCCTACCCTTAGGGTGACTTCTGCTTTCCTTTGGAAAGTCAGATGAATAGTGCTGGACTGCATGCCTCTGTCCTAGCCTTGGGTCAGCCAAGCCCCAGCATGGACTAAAGGGCTATCCAAGGTGCCAGTCTCCAGGGAGTTTACAGATAATATTAGTCTATCTCCAGGTACTTCCCTTTTTGATGTTTTGTTATTTGACACCAACAGTGCTTATATTCCTGCTATGGTCAGCTAAGGTTTTAAGAATACTATGCTAAAAGAGTAAAAGATGCAGGCATATGTTGGGGTAGTTCTTTGGGTCTATGGCCATAAATTTCATCCATCCCTCTACCTCTCTAATAGTTCCTGAGCACCTGCTATGTGCCAATCACCTTATTAGGGACACTACCAAATCAATAGTGAAAAAATCTAATTCTATTAGTGCCACCATGGAACATAGAATCTACTAGAGGAGTTGAAAAATAAAGTAGCTAGAAACAGATCGATATAATTACGATTTGAGCAAAGCCATAAAGGAGAAGAGTGTTGTAGGAGGTGGTAGGTGAAGACCTAGGAGCAGACAAAAGCTTGACTCCTTCTAGGAACTGAAAGGTGGCCCTGGGACTGGGGTGTGGTAGATGGTGGGGAGGAGGAAGGAGACTGGGAAGGCCAGGCGAGCACAGGTCAGATCATATGAGGGAGATTGATTTTTTTTTTTTTTTTTGAGTTTAAGTTTAAGTTCTGGAATACATGTCTTACCGAATGTGCAGTTTTGTTACATAGGTAAACGTGTGCCATGGTGGTTTGCTGCACCTGTCAACCCATCACCTAGGTATGAAGCTGCACATGTAATAGCTATTTATCCTGATGCTCTCCCTCCCCCACCCCCAATAGACTCCAGCGTGTGTTGTTTCCTTTCCTGCATTCATGTATTCTCATTGTTCAGCTCCCACTTATAAGTGAGAACGTGTGGTGTTTGGTTTTCTGTTCCTCTGTTAGTTTGCTGAGAATAATGGCTTTTAGCTCCATCCATGTCCCTGCAAAGGATATGATCGTATTCATTTTTATTTCTGCGTAGTATTCCATTGTGTATATATACCATATTTTCTTTACCTAGTCTATCATGAACGGGCATTTGGGTTGATTCTATGTCTTTGCTTGTGAATACCTTGGGTTTTGAGTTTCGCTGGAACACACTGAAGGGTTTCAAGCAGTTAAATGACATAATCTGGGTGACATTTTAAAATAACTTGTCTTCTTGCAATGTGGAGAGTATTTGGGACAGAGCTAGAGTGGAAGAAGTAAGATGAATTAAGTGGCTATCACAATACCTTGGGAAAACTAAGATAGCTGTAATAGCAGTGCAGAAAAGTCAAGGATCTTGAGATTATTCTTTGTGGTCATGTGGACAATAGGTCAATGGCCTGAGTGACTCAACTTCTCTGTTGTAAGTTACAAATTCTAAAACATAATCTGTTTAGAAATTACCCTTCTTGTCATGTATTAAGTGGAAGTAATTGGACAACTGAACATAGATTTTGTGCAAGAATATACACTGTAATGCTGTTAGTAATAGCAAAAAATTCTCCATGAGTTTCCCAAATATCAAACCTAGAAATTGTTTTACATATCGCAGTTCACTGTGTAATGCTATTACATGAAACAATTATCAATGATATAAAATACATCAATTTATTGATATAGACAGATATTCATAGTGTAGTAGTGAGTGAATAGAGCATATTTAAAATCAATATTGACAATATTATGATGTCACGTTTTTGGTTACATCTGCAAAGAAAACTCTTAAATAACATGCAGCAAACACATTACTGGATTTGGGAAATTATGGGCAATTACAAATCTTTTTATCATCTGTACTTTCTGCTTATTTCACCATATACTAGATTGTGTAATTTTTAAAAAATTTATTATTATTATTTTTTGAGACAGAGTCTTGCCCTGTCGCCCAGGATAGAGTGCAGTGGCACGATCTCGGCTCACTGTAACCTCCGCCTCCAAGAGATTCTCTTGCCTCAGTTTCCTGAGTAGCTGGAATTATAGGCACATGGCTAATTTTTGTATTTTTAGTAGAGATGGGGTTTCACTATCTTGGCCAGGCCGGTCTCAAACTCCTGACCTCGTGATCCACCCACCTCAGCTTCCAAAGTGATGGGATTACAGGCATGAGCCATCGTGCCTGGCTGATTGTGTAATTTTAATAATTTAAAAATTATCTCCTCTACATAGGTAGTGGATTTGCTGTGATAAGCTTCAAATACACTATATATATTTGTCTATATTATTGCTAAACACATTGGTTTACTCACTGAGCCCTTTTACATGCCATTTTCCCCCTTCCTCTTGTTTATAATCTTCATTGGTGTCCTTTTGGAATATCTTTCTCATTTTCTTTCCTTGTATCTAAATTCACTCTTTCGTAAAGAGGGTGGCCATATAATTTCTTGCACAACTGGAATGCTTATGAGAATGAAAGGAGGCTGAGTACAGTGGCTCATGACTCTAATCCCAACACTTTGGGAGGCTGAAGCAGGTAGATCACCTGAGACCAGGAGTTCAAGACCAGCCTAGCCAACATGGTAAAACCCTGTCTCTACTGAAAATATAATAATTACCCAGGTGTGGTGGTGGGTACCTATAGTCTCAGTTACTAAGGAAGCTGAGGCAGGAGAATTGCTTGAACTCAGGAGGTGGAGGCTGCAGTGAGCCAAGATCATGCCATTGCACTCCAGCCTGGGCAACAGAGACTCCATCTTAAAAAAAAAAAAAAAAGGAATAAAAGGAATAAATATGATACCAGGACAACAAGTATAAACTGACGTTGTCATAGCCAAATCAGTATACCTGGTCAATTATAATAACCGTCTACTCAGTGTGCATCTCCACTATAATATTTAGAGCATAATAATACTCTCTCTGCCATTTTGAACTCTAATTATTCTTATATTTCTTCCTTGGCAGTAGTTACAAACATACCTTTTGCTATTGGTTCTTTTGCAGATTACTATTTACATCTTTGATTGTCATTGATCGCTTCACCTGCTTGTGAAATGTTAACTGCTCTGTTAACTAGATGCCCAACTCAGGAATAGCAGATACTGTGTTGTCTACCAGGCCTCTCTCACTTCAATGTTAGTACAATGCCTCATATCTCATAAATGCTTAACAAATGTTGTCATTAGTTAGTCGTAAAATTGTTCCATT
Source organism: Saimiri boliviensis (assembly GCF_048565385.1). Taxonomy (NCBI): domain Eukaryota; kingdom Metazoa; phylum Chordata; class Mammalia; order Primates; family Cebidae; genus Saimiri; species Saimiri boliviensis. The sequence goes on from NC_133456.1 coordinate 63,792,909, forward strand.
ATTCCAGGCAAATGAAAAAAATATATAGTTAAGTCAGAAAGAGAGTGAAGGCAAGGCCCCCGGGAAGGTGCAGCTAGCAGAAACATTGCCAAATCAAATCAGGTTTCCAGTTTACCAAGAGTCAGTAAGCCCTATGGACATACTCTAACCCAAACTGGGGAAATTGGGAACAAATGCTTTTGGAACCCCACATGTTTGGGTGTGGGCTGGGGAGACCTTCACAGGCTTGTAGACCACATGGCAGTTTCAAGTTTTTCATATATAAGACTTGGAAGTGAAAGTCAGATGTGATTAAAAATACACATCTTACAGATGTCTGGATACTGTTCAAATCCCCAAAAGTGTGATAGAAAATGCAGTTGCTTTCCAGATTTTTAGGGTGGAAAAAAAGGCCACCGTGGCCCCTTTGTCTCCTTATTGAATGGGTATGTTCAAGTGACGTTTTAAATTTGTAGTGTTATGTCAGCTGCCTGTTTACCTTTTGAGCGGTCCTGCTCACTGCCCTGAAACCAAAAACAGGGTAATTGGAGGAACACGTGATGTGTCCCAGGAGATGAAAAGTCATTATTTTTAGCATATGCCAAGTAAGGCTAGGTAAGTGTAACATGCATATAAACATAATTTATGGAAATGAAAAATATAAAATTTTCATACTGTCACCCTGATACCAAAATAGAACAAAATTATCTTCTTTTGACATTTTTTTTTACATTCTCATTCTTTATAAGAAAATTCAAATTTATTTTACTTTTAAAAAAACACTCTGTAACCATATCCAGCTGTTTGGCTTTGTTTATAATAATGTGTTTACTTATCATCAATATAAGCACATGATCTGAACATCTGTCTCCTTCTACTCCAACTTATTTGCTTTCAGTCTTTACTTTAGCTTGAACTTGAAGTCAACATTTTTTTTCTGGGGCTCAAAGGAGTTGCAGAGACCCTAGAGGTGTTTCTTTGCAGTGGACTTGAGAGGTATGTTTAATTTAAGAAGTCATATCCCCCTCCCTTCCCAATAAAGAAAAAAAAAAAGAAAAAAGAATTGTCTCTGTTACACAGGCAGAGAACAAAATGGGAAAGAAAGGCACTTTGTTTTGCCAGACAAAGACAGGCTATCAGTTTTCATAAATCTGCATTCCCAAGACAACTGCTCATGTCTGGTAAGAGGTCTATTTCTCTGAACTTACATACCAGAAAGTATTTTTTCCCTTGTCTCAGAAAGCTGAAGAATACAGTTTAATAAAAGTAGTATTTGCATAATGTAATCAATATAAGACACATAATTTCGTTAATCTCAACAATTCTATTTTATAAGAATAGGGGTAGTGGGCGTGGAAAGAGGGTGCAGAGCTGAATAGGGAACTCCTAAATACAATTTATACAAATATACTTTCTGATTGTCCACAGAAGAACACTCTTTGCAAATATAAAAATTATATGTGTGTGTATCTGCTTGTGTTTACATGTATTTATGTATATATGTCAGTTGCTAATTATAATATGGACATTTACATATAGTAATTTAACAACAAGAACCTGGCACATCTGAAACAAAATTGACAATCTTTGATTAAAAAGTATTTTGCAAACAGCCAAACATTCTCCAGATTTACTGGTTTTCAAGTCTTATAACCTTTCTTCTTGTTCTTTTCCTTCTTCCCCTCCAGTTTCAACCACTGATCAACCGACATTCTTGGACAAATAAAACTCTAGCCATACATAGGTATCAAGATCAAGCATGCATATGTATAGTAAGTATCTGTTCACCTTAATTCATTTCCCAGCAAAGTTTTAAATCTGGGTCTTTGACATAGAGGGGGCTCATATTGTTAAGGCTGCCTAATATACATACAGTTAGTTGTATAATGAGATCCTATAAATCATTGAGCATAGATCAGTTAAAACAACACATTGAAAGAGAGCACAACTTGGATTTTTAAAGTTGGTAGTTATTCTTGTATATCCATAGTATCAGAAAGTGTCAGGCTTTTTGATTTTTAGGGTAATTTAGACCAGGGATTCGTGCCTGACTGATGACCTGCATCATTGCATGTACCTGACAGACGTGTAGCTTTCTTGGTCTTTCCCCCTAGAGATTTTGATTCAGCAGGATGGCAGTGGGGAGGGTGGGTGGTTCCTGAAGATGGTCATTTCTCACAGGTGCCTCAGATAATTATCGTGATGGGTCAGTATGGAAAATAGCACTTTAGATCTGTACTGCCCAGAGTGAGGTCCATGGATCAGGAGCTTCAGCATCACCTGTGCTTAGCACCCAAATGTCTCAAAGAGGACAGCCTGGCTGATTTGTTTGTAGGAGATGGGAATTGATGACATTCAAGACATCCCAGAAATGGGGCTTAAGGTAAGCTGGAGGGCTTGGCAAAGGAAGGTGTGAGGCAATATTTCCATTAGGGATGACTGGAAAAGAAAGAGGCTAGAAAGGAAATATCCATGAGCAGGTTGTTGGACTGCCAAGAAGAACATGACCTGCCAATGAGAGCTTTGTTATCTGAGCCTCTAAGTCCCTTCTTGAAAAGTGATACTTTTCCTGAGGTGGATTGGACTCAGGAAGAAAGCGATGTGGGAACCTGGATGGGTTCCATTCCAAGGGTGAGTGATACCAGACTACACTCTGCCGCCAGTACCCTCAGAGGCAAGGTATTGGAATTTCCCCTGGACTAAATTACAGATGTACAGACCTGATTGGCAATTGGAGGTACAACAGACCAACCACCAAAAATCAACAAATCTCTTCCACGGAGCCTTTACTCATGCCTGGGATTTGTCTTTGCTTCCTTCTCTTCTTACCCCACCTTTTCCCCGACATGTTGAAATTCTGCATTACTTTAAAGGTCAAGCCACAAATACTGCCTTCTCTGAGGATCTTCCTTGATCCTTTTAAGTTGGGACTAACTGCCCCTCCTTAGTGCTTTCATAGCAGTGTTTTGTCAAATCATGCCTTGCACTGCCATACCACGCCTTTTACTGTATCAAGCTGGATAGACATTGGTCTTCTCTGCTATTGTGTATGCTTGTTGAGGATATGGACTAAATCTTGTTGTCCCTACATCACGACTCAATGGCTTGCCCAAATATAAAGTCATTTAATTCCATTTGTGGAGTGGAATTAAAGAGGTTCATCTGCATGCTACAGATGTATTTACATAGTGAAGACTGTAGGAAGAGGTAGCAGGCATACCTGGGAGAGGGAGGGAAGGAGGCGGGTATGATGTAGTCTGTAACAGATCCAAGATCACCAGAAAAAAGAGTCAGCTACATCCGTTACCCTTTTTCCTCTGAAGTTAATTTATGAACAGATCTGAACTTAGTAATGATACTTAAGGACATGGAAGATTAAAGGGAGAGAGCACAGTGCTGCTGGAAGAACATCGAATTAGGATCCTGAATGTCTGCTCATCTGGCTTTAAGAAGGCCATTTAACTTCCCTGCACCATAGTCTCTTCACTTATGAAATGGAGACAAAATATTGGTCCCCTCTCTCCCTGGTTTGCTGTAAAGATGCATGACGTCACTGTGAAAACGATCGGTAAGCTTTAAGGATCTTCTTTATGGCCTTTGGGTCAGCATCGTTGGCACACCTAGGAACTGATTAGAAATGCAGACTCTCAGGCCCCACCCTAGACCTACTGATTCAGGATCTACTTTTTAACACAATCTTTAGGCAATTTGCATGCACATCACTGGTTTCAGAAGTACTACTCTAAAGGAATATATAATAAAAATTACAATTGTTGTTAATAAGGTACATGTGTGTTGGCAAAACTGAACATAAGCTCTCACTCCAAATGACTCAGCAATGGAGGGGCAGCAGGCAGGTGAGTGAAGGGCTCTGGCACTCATGGGTCCCATCAGTAAGGTAGGAAACAAGATTCCTTTTCTGTTGCACAAAAAAATGGTGGGCAAGCAGACCCCTCAGATATGTGTTCTCTTGATGTCACCTCTTGCTTAGTACTTTTTCCTTGTCCCTTTCCCTCATCAAAACTCCTCTGTGTTCCTTGTTCTCAAGAACTGTTGCCATATGAGAGCTAGGTGATACAAACTCTTGACTCAGTGTTAACAAGTACTGAGATGGTATTCCAGACATCTGTGTTATGTTAGAGATCTTCCTAAGACAGCGTTTTCATCCCAAACAGCAAAGTAGATGATGGGGAATTTGAAGTGTCAGGGAAGACCCCAAAGTGCTCATTAAACAACACCATATAAATGATCGTGACTATTAATGACCGTAACTTTGTTTACCTCAGAGTGGTGGAGTTATAGCTGGACTGTAGAGGTCACATTCATCTTTGGGCAGTAAGACATCTGAGAAGAGGTGAGAGGAATGTTAGAAATGGTCATGAGAACTGCTATGTATTAAGTGCTTGCTGTGTGATGAGCACCTGCAGGGCTTTTTACCCTCACAGATATGATCCCATATAATCCATACTTTAGAATTATCCTATTTCATAAGCACAGAAGCTGAGGTTATGAAACTGACCCAAGGTCACACAGCTCATGGAGCTGAGATTGGAACTCAGGTTGATGATGACAGAGAATCCTACTGATAAGAGTGCAAGAAGCAGGCTTTCTAAGAATGTACTGTGAACATCTAATTTTTGATAACATAAAAACAGATATAATAAAATTCAGAGAGACTGGTTAAGATATAAAAAAGAATTTCCCTCCTTATAATTTGTTTCTGCATGTGATAATATTTCATAATACAAGTGAATACTTTGGATTGTAACTAGAATACTCTTTAAATTGTATCCTCAATTTTTGTACTTGAAAAATAAAACCAAAAAAGCTGACCACTTTCATTATACCTTCATTTTGTTTTCTGCTGAATTACAAACAGCTCTTCCATGAAGACCCAGTGAAGATTAATTGAATTTGACCTGAAAGAATATCTCCACAAGTTTATATGGAGAATTTTTGTAATCATAAAAGTAGATCATGAATTGTATATTCTTCCTTTATATTTTAAACAATAGATTATAAAGAACAAAAAATTAAGATATTTTTGAGCTTACACAGTTAGGAAAAGATAAAACACTAGTATATATACTTTCTGAAAATTTTTAAGGAAAATTGTGATATTGTTCACTTTTATATGTATATGCCGTATGTATAGGCAAATGCCAATTTTTGCCAGATTTGTAATATGACAGTTTTAATTTCAGAAGACCAGGTCTGTTGAACAATATAATATTAGTGTATTTCATAATTAAAGTCCTTGAATTTTCTTTTATTCTATGTCTTTTCTAATGGTTATGTTGTTAGAGGCTGGAACACATATAACAGCGTTCCTCCCAATCATTTGGGAACACAGACGTCTGTTAATTAATAGGGGTCATTTTAAGAAATGGCTGGGCCAGAACAACAAAACCTTTTGTGCAAACATATATTATAAGTGCATCTGTTCTGAAGATGTCATAGAATTCTCTCCAGTTATCTGCTAAAATGAAGACAGAGAAGATTTAAATTTACAAGGGAAGCAGGAGTATCTCAAAAGTTTTAGCCATGGTTTCAAGTGTGGCTTCTATGACTTTTGTGGGAATCTGAACAGGTTATTTAACTCCCTACTCACAGTTTTCCAATAAAATGGGAAACATGAACAACGTCAGTATGCTGTAGATAGGATTATTGGGATAATTCAATGAGATAATCCACGCGGTAAGCTCTTAGGACAGGGCCTGGCATGTTAGTTCAGTAAGACAGAGTTATCATTACTGCCACCAACAAATGTTTGCTCTTAGTATTGTTTACAGAAAGAAAAGCTGTTCTGACTTGAGGTATACATGGGTGCTCTGGATGAAAACGGGGGTTAATTAGAATGGGAATTGTTGAAGCTTGCTTTAGAACTTGTGCGTGTTCCTCCTGGTTTCTGCTCACTTGCCAAGAACTGCGGTTTCTTATTGGGCCTTGTGAAGTCCTTAAGTCTCAGAAGCCAACAGTTGGGACTTAAGAAAATAGGGTCCTAGTAGATATATATATTCATTTGTATTTTTGCCAAGCCCCTTAAAATGCCCTAAAATCCTGCCAAGAATTGGGTTTTTCAGAGTTCTATCAGCTCTGAGAACTTGAAAACCAATGTCTAGGGCATGATGGGATATTTGATAACTAGAGCAACGTGCAGCGGATAACGTTCCCCAAAGATCAGCAAAATCTTGGATCAAGCTGTGGTTGACACTTAAGTTCTTAACTGAAATGTTTCTGCTTTAAAGGCTAGCAATGGTCTTCACTAGGAACTGACAGCATATCATGTGGGAAAATGATAAATTGCACATGAACTTTTTCATCTTTAGATACTTATAGTTTAATTTTTATTGTTTATGTGCAACAATACAGATGAAATTGTATCTTCCCAGCAGCTGGTTTGAGAATTTTTTCTAACTGAGGAAATATGCTCTTTGCTGAGAAGTTGCATTCAGCCAGCTGTGGGGTGGGAGTCAGTATGGGGCTAGGACAAGATTTCATAGAGAGGAAAGAAGTGACTCTACATTTATATGAATTAAAAGCTGGAGTCAGTACAAGGGGCCATGGGAGACTGAGAGGCTACAGGGGGAAAAAGATGAGAGAGAGCAGGAAACCCACTGGTTACTTGGAAAAGAGCCCCGGTGTAAGAGAATGTCTTGTGGGGTTTTTTGAGATAAACACTGTGGGCTCTGGGATGAAAGCATCTTCTCTCTCTTTCCTATAAAAACTTCCATAGAATGTACAGTGCTCACCAAAGCTCATGGGTGGAGTAGATTCTTTCTGGAGAATGCAGAGAGGTGCTGTGTCTGCCTCAAACTGGGTGTCAGGAAGAAACAGAGCCTGAGTAGGAGGAAGCTGACATATGGCACACACAAGAGGCGCATGCTAATTGTGGAAAAATGAGAAAATATGGGGGAGTCCAAGGAAGGAAAAAATATCCTGATTTCTACCAGCCCAAGATAGCTATTGTTAATGTGTTGATGTCTGGTTCTTGTTCCAGATTATTGTGAACATTTGTGTTATTCTATTATATTTTTCTCAAAAGAAAATGAGATCCATACACTATACACTGCTTTATAATTCTTTTCATTTGCTTGCAATATGTTAGGGTCATTTTTCTAAAAGTAGAGTGTCATTGGTAGAGGCTAGAATATTGATACACAAAACATTGATTTCCAAGCTTTTGTGGTTATAATCATTGGTCCGATAAATATCCTGAATAGTTAAACCTTATACACTTACCTGTTTTCTGCATATAATTTTTCCCTCCTACCTTTCTTTCTCCCATGCATTCATCCAATAGATGGGAGGAAGTCATCAACAAACAGTTGCTGTCTTAGCTTGGACTACTATAATAAAATACCTTAGACTGGGTGATTTTAACCACAGACATTTATTTCTCTCAGTTCGGAAGCCTAGAAAATCTAAGATCAAGGAGTTGGAAGATTTGGGCCTTTTCTTGGCTTGCAGATGGCCACCTTCTCACTAAGTCCTCATGTGATGAGAGAAAGAGAGAGCGAGAGAGAGAGAGATAGAGAGAGAGAGCAAGAGAGAGAGAGAGAGAGAGAAAGAGAGAGGGAGCTCTCATTCATTTCTCTTCCTCTTTTTATACAAATATTAATCCCATAATGGGGGCTTCAATCTCATGGCCACATCTAAACTTAATTACCACCCAAAGGCTCAGCCTCCAAATACCACCACATTAGGAGTTGGGGATTCAAACTATGAATTTTGGGGGGAAATAAACATTTAGTTCATAACTGTTGCTGAATGTTTCTTTGGTGTTGGGCTGTGGGTGAGATTCTGGGGTTACAGATATATTCCCCTTCACGTGGAAGACATAGGCATTAATCATATAGCCACACAGAAAGAATTAACATTGTAGCAATTGCAGCAAGTGCTATGCCAAAGAGATACATGACTCCATGGGGACCTAGAGCAGGGGATTTGGTTAATTTAGGGAAGTCATGAAGACTTCCCTGAGGAAGTGACACTTGAGCTGGGATGTGAAGGATAAACAGGAAACAATTAGGTAAAGAGAAAAGGGAAGAGGACCACAGGGAAAAGGAATAGCTGGTAGTTTTTTTTTTTTTATTGCATTTTAGGTTTTGGGGGACATGTGATGAACATGCAAGATTGTTGCATAGGTACACACTTGGCAGTGTGGTTTGCTGCCTTCCGTCCCCTCACCTGTATCTGTCATTTCTCCCCATGCTATCTCTTCCCACCTCCCCACCCCCCGCCCCTCCCCCATTTCCCCCCAACGGACCCCAGTGTGTAGTGCTCCCCTCCCTGTGTCCATGTGTTCTCATTGTTCAACACCCGCCTATGAGTGAGAATATACGGTGTTTGATTTTCTGCTCTTGTGTCAGTTTGCTGAGAATGATGGTTTCCTGAGATACCATCTCACACCAATTAGAATGGCGATCATTAAAAAATCGGGAAACAACAGATGCTGGAGAGGATGTGGAGAAATAGGAACACTTTTACACTGTTGGTGGGAATGTAAATTAATTCAACCATTGTGGAAGACAGTGTGGCGATTCCTCAAGGACCTAAAAATAGAAATCCCATTTGACCCAGCAATCCCATTACTGGGTATATATCCAAAGGATTATAAATCATTCTACTACAAGGACACGTGCACACGAATGTTCATTGCAGCACTGCTTACAGCTGGTAGTTTTAAGGGCAGCAGAGAATTTGCTGGCCAAGGACTAAATAAAGGTCAATATTAGGGGTGCAGGCACAGCCAGAAGGTTGCAAGGAATTGCCAGTTAAAAGGATATAGTAATTCTAGGTCTTAGTTTAAGTAAAATTGCCCTTAAGAAACATATCACATTTAATTATATTACATTTTAAATGCCCCATTGAGTTTTAAACCATTCTAAGGAGCAAATTTAAATACTCGATTATGGATACGGTATTGAGAAAGTTGAGTAAACCTGGATGAATCTGCAAAAACATGTAAGAAATACCACTCTACAGTGTTTGTGACTCCTTTTGATGATCCATATCTAAGATCCCATCTGGCTGGGCTTAAAGGAGACATCCACATCACCAGCTCAACAGATCAGCAGAATAACCAGACAGGCCTTCACATGGGGTAGGCTTCATCAAAGAGCCATTTTGCCACCACTAATCCTGGCCCGAGTCTCTTCTCGGCCAGATAAAAATATGGCATCTACAGAGCAGAACAATGTGGACTAAAGGCAAGAATGCTATCGCTGGATTGATACAACTCTATGATATTCTTGGATGGGATGCTGAATTAGAACACACTTTTATGAAAACGACCATTATTTTTTGACATGGTTATTTGTTACCACTCCTGGTGAGGCTTCTAAAGAAAGTATCACTTCCTAGTCAAATGCAATACTTGGCAATCACATTGCCTCAGGGCTGCTTCCAGCGCATATGGATGCTTTGTGTGAATTAGAAAGTGGCATCTCCATGGCAGGTACTTGCGATAGGGATTTTACATGTTGTCAGTGTGGATAAGGAAAAGATAAGCCTTCCCCTGCTCCATGAGTGTGGCATCACACTGAGATGTATGGCTTGACAAGGAGGACTGTAGGCTGCACTTCAGCTTCACTTATCTGGGCACCTCTGTGCCAGGCACAATAAAGAGAAAGAAAAAGCCAGAGAAGTATTTGCAAAGGAGAGTTGTATTTCTAGCAGAGCAGAGATAAACACTGTAAGAAAAGAGCAGAAACTGTAAATGAATGGTGTCCTTAATCATAACTAAATTTGCTGAACTTCCTTGTGGAAATAAGATGTCAGTTGTACAACATGACCCAACTTTCATCACTGTGAAAGAAAAGAACAGGTTACATATTGGATCAAATATTGAAAAGCGGTCTTGCTCTGCCCTGTGCTCATTCTGATGCAACAGATGACTGTGAGGTTACTCGCCTTTTCTTTCTTTCTTTTTTTTTTTTTTTAAATTGAGATGGAGTCTCACTCTGTCACCCAGGTTGGAGTACAATGGCACAATCTCAGCTCACTGCAACCTCTGCCTCCCAGGTTCAAGCAATTCTCCTGCCTCAGCCTTCTGAGTAGCTGGGATTAGAGGTGCACACCACCATGCCTGGCTAATTTTTGTATTTTTATTAGAGACGGGGTTTCACCATGTAGGTCAGGCTGGTCTCACACTCCGGACCTCATGAATTGCCCACCTCAGTCTCCCAAAGTGCTGGGATTGTAGGCATGAGCCACGGTGCCCAGCTGCCTCATCTTTTGATAATTTTTCACAGGAAAATTGAAAAATAAAAAAGAAATAGTTGCAAATCACCTCCTCTTTTGTATGCTTTCCAATACTTGATCCAATATATAACCCAGTCTTATCTTTCATGCTGATGACAATTTGGCCATATTGTACAACTGACATCTTATTTCTACAAGGTAGTTCAGCAAATTTAGTTATGATTAAAGGCATCATTCATTTACAGTTTCTGCTGTTTTCTTACAGTGTTTATCTCTGCTCGGCTAGAAATAAACTCTTGTTTGCAGATACTTCTCTGGCATTTTCTTTCTCTTTATTCCTGGTCTAGAAAGGATCTAACTTACAGCTCTTTATTTATGCCTTCAGAAAGACAAAACCGGTAGTTGGGTATAAAGGGAACATACTTAGCTTTTGAAATTTTTTAAAATATAGTTTTAATTGCTGAAGAACTTAGGAAACAAACAAAATGGTTTACTAGAAAGGCTCTCCCCACTAACCACCGAGCCCAGGAAAAATTATCAATGGTAATAGAGAAAAATACTGTGCTCAATTGAAACAATTTTCTTTTGTTTCTGAATTGTGCTTCTAAAGTATATAGTCAGTATGCCAAATATTAGCCCAATTTAGGCCAACCATTAAATGAACCCTGGCACCAAATTTATAACAACTGTTCAAGAAAACAAAGCTAGCTGGTTCTTCCCAATCAGAATTCGTTGGTATGATCTCAAAAAATTCCAGACATACACAATTCCATGGAAACTTATTCTAGCCATGGGTTTCTTTTGAGCTTCGATGGTACTTGAATCATTCTTTAGCTCTTTATTTATGTCACTTTTCTTTTTCATTGAAACACTGTCTTTTTCACTTAGAGGAAATATGATCTTTTTCTTTCAAATTCAAGATAAACAAAATGAGATTCCTCACTTACAATGTGCCAAGTCTTCTTGGGAATAAAAGCAAAAAGAGAAAGAAAGAAAAATACATACAGCAACAATTATTCAAAGCAGGATGAGAGACAATGTAGGAAGCAAATACAAAATGTGGCAGAAGGTGGGTGAGGGTTGGTACCCTAGGGGAGCTCAGATGCTTCACCTAAGAATTAGGGTTCATCAATGATTTCACCCCATAAATACTGATTCCTCTATCTTCTTGAGGAAATGGTAATTATGGTGCAAAACAAACCACCTGAAATCTCAATGGCATGAAGCATTGGTTTCTTGCTCACTGGACTATGGGTTGGCAGGTACAGGTTTGCTTCTGGTCGTGGGTCTGAGAGTCAGGTGTGGTGGCCCTGATCAGGTGAGGGCAGGCCAGGCTGAAGGGGCGGCAGCTACCTGGGGCATATTCTTTTTCATGGAGGAGGCCAGAAACTGCTGGAGGCCCAAATGGAAACACTTGATTCCTCTTAAGCCCTGTGCTAAGGACTGGCATATGGTCACTCTACCCTGGTTAGCCTCTCTGCCTTAATTGACCAAATTGAGCTAGCTAGGCAAACCTAGGATGAAAGGGCAAGGTTAAGGGTGGGGCTGAGGGGAGACTATTCCTCCCTTAGAAGGTGATGAGGAGTAAACAAAATAGAATTTGTCACAACTAGATTTCAAGTTACGACTGTATTTCTATTTATTTTAATTTGTAAAATAAGGCTTTGGACCATATAGGCAGAGAGAAATCTATCCTGCCAAAGATAAAATCAGGAAACAATGTTTATGAAACTATCAATTCATTATTTTTTATTGACAAAAATTGTATATATTATTGTGTACAACACATTTTAGTTTATGTATACACTGTGGAATGATTAAATCAAGCTAGTTAACATAACTCTTGCCTCACATACCTATCAACTTTTTTGTGGTGAGAACATTTAAAATCTATTCTTGGAAGTTTTCAGTATACAATACCTCATTATTAACTATGGTCTCGTATTGCAGAATAGATTTCCTGAGTTTATTACTCATGTCTAACTGAAATTTGGTATCCTTTGACCAACATCTCTCCAATACCTACCTCCACCATCCCCAGCCCCGGGTAACCATCATCCTGCTTTCTGTTTCTATGAATCTGACTTTTTTAGATTCCACAGATAAGTGAGATCTCACAGTTTTTATCTTTCTGTGCCTTGCTGATTTTGCTTAACACAGTATCCTCTAGGCGCATGCATAGAGTTGCAAATCGCAGGAATTCCTTCTTTTTTAATGCCAAATAGTATTCCATTGTGTGTATGTACCACATTTTCCTTATCCATTAATCTGTTGATGGGCACTTAGGTAGATTCCATATCTTGGTTATTGTGAATAGCTTTGCAGTGAGCCTTGTGGGGAGGATATCTCTTTGACATATTGATTTCATTTTCTTTGGGTATATTCCCAGAAGTGAGATTGCAAGGTCATATGGTAGTTCTATTAACTACCCTTTTTAAAAGTCAAAATTAAATAAATTTGATGATCTCCTTAAAATTTATAGATTGAGCATATCATTAAATATCAGAAAGTCAGTGAGATAATTGTCACTGCTTTTTAACTTCTCAAATGTTTCTATTGCAGCCTATTTGAGAAGTAGCCACCATGCTGAGGCAAATGTGCCAGAGCTATCCAGGTTGCATGTAACAATTTCTCACTCTCACCCTGGGGTTTTTTGTTATTGCGCTAAATCAGGGGTTTATAAAAGTTGGCTGGTAGCCGAATCTGGTAACCACCAAATCTGGCCCACTGCCTGTTTTTGTACCACCTGTGTGCTAGAGATGTTTTTTTTTAACATATTTGAACTACTGTAAAAAGCACAAGAATAGAATCTGTGACATGTGAAAACTATATGAAATTCAAATTTCAGTGACATAAAAAAGCTTTATTGGACCACAGCCATACTCATCTGTTTATGCATTGTCTCTGGCTGCTTTTGTGCTACAGCTGCAGAGTTAAGTAGGTGGGACAGAGACCGTATGGCCCACAAAGCTGAAAATATTTTCTGTATCTTTACTGGCCCATTATAGGAAATCTTTGCCAACCTCTGGACTAAATGATTCCCCCAGATATAAAATGTCATAATTCTACATGGTTCTTAAAAGGTTTGACACTGAACACTTTTGTCCCATGAGACAGAGGTGAATAGAATACCTCATGCATCCATTTGCCTCCTTGAGTCCACATTCTGAGAAAGCAGGAAACGCAGATGAAATGGTCCTTGACATTCCCTAAACACTTTCTGCAGAATGCAACTCAGATCTGCCATTTTCTGTAAGGAAGATGGACATGGCTCCTTTCTGTCTCCTCAGCAAGATTTCACACTCTGCTTTCTACATATGTCTTAACACTGGCTATAATTAAAGACTCAGGCTAGGCTCATGCCTGTAATCCCACACTTTGGGAGGCTAAGACAGGAGGATCACTTGAGCCCAGAAATTTAAGACCAGTCTGGGCAAGACAGTGAGAGCCCAGGAAGTTGACGCTGCAGTGAGCTGTGATCACTGTGCTCCAGCCTGGACAGAAAAAGTGAGACCCTGTCTCAAAAGTAAATAACTAAATAAAAAGGAAAATAACTATTCAGTGGTTTATGGAGCATGTCTTCATGTTGTCTCCATGTATGTCTCATATTGAATTTTGAGTAATACCAAAAATAGCTCTCCAAGCCCCTCCATGGACATTGATTTACATTCCATGGTGGTTTATGCTGACAACTTATTTTTTGCCTATTGTTTTTCACACACTTTTAAAAAACCTTCGTAAGCTTAGATTTTGATTTAATTTTGGTTTTATAAAAACAAATGTCATCCCACAAGGGGAGATAACTCTTGTTATAAACACACGTGTGGAGGATTGTAAAACTTAATGAAATTCACAACCCAATTGTTATAATAAAATGGCCTCAGGACAGAAACAATCTAATCAGCCTCCAGTGAGTCACAGATGATCGGCTAGAATCGTACACAGGTGGCTGAGGGCACAAGGCCGTTGGCGTCTTGCCTCACAATGCACAGGGGACATGTGTTTTATGACCTAACTCTGCTTGCCCTGTCCCGCTTTATTGTTTGCATATTTTTGTCCAAACCTGCCCTGGCAAGGTGGCTGCATCAAAATTACAGTTTGCAAATCCTACTCATTAGGAGAAGTTTTCAAATATTTTACTGCCTGAAAAAGGACCAATTCTTTTGCAAAGCAGCATTGAGATAAAAGTAAGACTCCAGTTTTGGGTCCTTGGCTGAGTATGCAGCTTTGAAGAGGAGCACAAAGGAACAGTTACCCTCTTCCCCTCCTTATTTGCCTTCATGTCTTCGTTAGATAATTCTGTGGAAGAATAGAAAGGATTTTTTACAAAGCTGAGCATGGTAGCTCATACCTGTAATCCTAGCACTTTGGGACGCCAAGGTGGGAAGATCATTTGAGCCTGAGTTTGAAAACAGCCTGGGCAATAGAGCGAGGCCCTGTCTCTCCAAAAAAAAAAAAAAAAAAAAAAACCAAAACAAACAAACAAACAAAAAATTAACTGGGCTTGGTGGTACATGCCTGTGGTCCCAGCTACTCAGGAGGCTGAGATGGGACAATCACTTGAGTCAAGGAGGTTAGCCTACAGTGAGCTGTGATCATTCCACTGTACTCTAGCCTGGGCAACAGAGAGAGAGCATGTCTTTAAAAAAAAATAAGAATTTTTTACAATTGGTACTGTATGCTTTATTGAGAAAGTTGGCATGACTTTTCATTAATGAAACATAACCATCTGAGGAGTTTTGAAAAGTAGCAAAATGGAGACAGATTTTCAATCTTTCATCCCCAAATTAAATTATGAGCTCTATCACAAGTCATAGTAGGTGCTATAAGGTTATTAAAATTAACCAGGGGGCCATTTACTGTACTCGATTATGCAATACTAGCAAGACAAGTGAGAAGCAGGAGCACTTTCTAAGAAAGATAATATGGAGTTTATTATGGCATTGACTGATGCTAAAAGAGGAAAATGTATGCGTTCATCAGTGATGTGAAACTCTAGATGACAGAAAAATGTATGTACTTTGCAAATAAGTGTGTAAATAGTATTTCATTATTTTGAGAACAAATAAAGTACTTAGGTTTTTTGTATGACACCAACTATGGCACTGCCACCACCAGCAACTGCTTCCAAGGACATCTGCTGCTCTTGTTATGATGGCCTGCAGACAGCAAGTGGTCAAGAGTAAACTCTGGAACCAAGGCACCAGGGATTGACTCGTGGTCCACCACGTATGAACTCTGTGACCTTGAGGCAATGTAGTTAACACCTCTGTGGCTCTGTCTCTTTTGTAGAAAGAGGGGATAATAACAGTACCTGCACAATTTCTAGCACATAGTAAGTGATTAATTGATGTTAGTTATTATTAATATAATTATTTGGTCTATATGTTTATTCATCCACCTAGAACTCTGTAATCATAAGGTTATCTAAGAAGAAGAAAGAGGTATGAGAACTAACATTGATTGAGGGCTGTGGGATAGGTCTTGGCTGATTGCTATTTATCATCTTATTCTTTTTATAATCTTACGTAGTAGATACTATCTCCACAGATGATAAAACAAATTCTAAAATGGCAAGGAACTCAGAAAGTGACCATCAGCTCAGTTGGTAGAGCTGTTGTCAGCCAACTACAAATCCATGCTTGGATTTAAGAGTTGGGGATGTGGATTTAATTCCACCTACATCTCTTATAAACGCTCTGATCTTGGGCAATTTAACTTCTTTAAACTAAGTGGATACTGACAGAAACTACCACACAGATATGGCAGAAATGTTAAATGATATGTTAATACATGTAGCTGTTTAGCACAGTACTCAGTACTTGAAAGATGGTAAGGTCAATAGCCTTTGTCATTATAATGTAACATCTCTGCGTACTTGTGGCTCTGTGTTCCGCCCTCCTGGCATTTGCCACATTGTTAATCTACCCATCACCACTGCAGGAATGTGAGCTGCATGTTAGTGGTTATCCCAACCATATTGGTCACTGCGTGTCCTCTGCTTCTAACACACAGGTTTAATACACATCAGGTATTCAGGAAACACAATAAATGTTTGTTGCATGACTAAATAAATCCATTTTTATATTTAAGTCATCCATCTTGTGTTTACATGAAAGTTTAAAAAGAAGGCACAAGAACTGAAATGAAAAAAAAAATTTCATCTTAAGGGAACTTAGCTCAAGAAAATTATTCTGGTTCCTTCCTTAATTTGTCTTAAACAACTGATCTGTTATGTACAACTCTAGTAGGCCTCTTATCTCTCTTTTGCTCTGTAAACAAAGAGAGAGAGAGAAAGGCACAGAAGCAGGATGTTATCATGGCCAACCCGGTCCTTTAAAGACTCTGCCTACTGTCACAGCCCCATCACCATCACTTTGTTACCACTATTAGCTCTTTCTCTGTGAAGCAAACTATACCAAGACCTTATAAACAATATCTCCTTTAAACTTACCTGAAGTTTATACACGAGAATTCTCATTCCTATTTTCTCAGGAGAGAAAAAAATATTCAGAAAGGTTAAGTGACTTGCCCAAGGCCACACAGCAGGAATGTGTTAGAGTGAAGTCTGGAGCACCACTTAATGTCATCCCCAAGGTATACCTGGGGTCAGTACCCCTTGGTATATCCCATTTTTAATCTATTCTACAAATATTTATTGAGTACCTACCATTAAATGAGTCAATATTTTGTAAAGAGGTTAGAATAACGTGAGGCACAGAATACGTGCTATATGATTTGATAGATAGATAGATAGATAGATAGATAGATAGATAAATTCTTGGCCTGCTTGGAATGTATCAGTGAACAAAGCATATCTCCATCCTTGCTTTTGTGAAGCTTACATGTATGGAGGGAAGAGAGTATGGTAGAAGGTCACAAATGTGATGGTGAAAGTAGAGCAGGACAGAGGGAATCCATCAGGAATGTCCATGGGGTTGTAGGTTGTCGTATTTAATTGGTGGTCAGGGTAGGACTTGTTGAGAGGGAGAAACTTGAGTAAAAAGTTGTGGCTATCTCAGGGAAGGCTGCTCCTGGCAGGAGAACAACTGAAGCAAAGGCCTGAGGGGGACGGAGAAATAGCATGTAGACCAGTGTGTCTGGACTGGAGTAAGCAAAGATAGCAAGGCAAGAAATGACGCCAGAGAGGAGACACTCATATAGGGCATCCTGGTCCTGGCTGCTTTACTTACATCCCATCTCCTGACCCCTATAGTCCAGCCCGTTATTTACAATTCCTTCTTGGGGTCAGTTAGAAGCTCTCAGTAATCCCTTCCAATGCTTGACACCTTTAGGAGTAAGAGCCTTAAATAGAATGCTCAAGCATCAGCTGGTTGGTAGGGCCTGCTGGACCCATGGACATTAGATACTATGAAGGGGATGGGTTATCTGGGGGACTGCACACCTATAATATCTCTCAGCTATGCACAGATACTATAGGAACCAAAAATGATTTAACATGCCACTGAGGCAAGGGCTCTCTGGGAAAATAAAAGCCTGAGATCAGCAACTGCCCCAAAGTAGTCCATATTAAATAGATACATTTAATTCAATTGCATTTAATTTAATACAGTTAAATTACTATGTAGTAACTGCCTTCTATGTGCAAGTCACAGTGGGGAATACAAGAGAATTTTATGACGGGAGTGAAATTTCAGTCATTTTGAAGTATTGGAAAGAGCAGTAATATTTGGATTGAAGAGTATGGCTTGGCAAACTTTCTCTGTGAAGAGCCAGATGGTAAATATTTTAGGCTTTGCAGGTGATACAGTCTGTGTGGCATCTCTTCACCTCTGCTGTTGTAGTGTGGAAGCAGCCACAGATAATATGGAAACAACTGGGTGTGGTTATGTTCCAATAAAACTTTATTTACAAACACAGGCAGGTGAGGATTTGGCCCATGGGAAGCAATTTGCTGACTGCTGAGCTCAAGCATATTCCATTGATACTGCAGATGTTGCTATTCACTGAGTGTCTCTACTCACCACGCCCATGCTTGGTGCTCCTCCTATCTAATCCTAGCATAATATTTTAGCATAAATGTTATTGTCCCTATTTTACAGATGAAGAAATAGAGGCTCTGCCCAGAGAGGGTAAGAAAATTGTTTAGGTCACACAGTGATTAAGTTACAGAACTGAGAAGCAAATCATAGCACATGATTCCACACAGCATATTCTATCACAAGCCACTGTATCTCACAGAAGAGTCAACACAGATAATCAGATGTTTAGGCCTCTGCCTAAAGCATGAAACACTACATGGAATTGAATTGAGACATTAGTCACCGGGTATCTTACAATAACAACATTCATTTCAGCTTTGGAGAAGGAAAATAAAGATGTTTCCATTTTGCCTTCCCTTTCATATATATGAACTTCCCTCCAGAAATTTCCAAGCTGCTTGATCTGTGGGTTCTGTATACCTGTTGGAAATAGTCTGTGCCTTTATGAATGACACAGGGGGGCTTTTAGGCTATGGGAGAATAAATCAACACTCTCCCTTTTCCATGCAATGTACTGGCAAATTTGAGAATGAAGTTAGCAGAGCAAAATGCAAACAATACTCCTGGAGTCAGGTGAAAACGTGGGACTTGTGCAGAAGGAGTAATGCTGCCACCACATATCCCCTCTCCATTCTTCTATGCCTGCTTCTCACAGTGCTCAAGTCACATCAGCCTTCTTTCTGTCCACAAACAGAAACGCCGAGCTCAGTCCCGACTCACAGCTTTTACACTTGTTCTCTCTGCCTGAACATTTTACCCCAAGATTTTCACACACTTGGCATCTCTTTTCATTCAGGCCTTAGTTCAGTCTTCACAATTTTAGAGGGATTTCCCAGACGAAATTTCCCAATTCCAGGTCTCTGTCATATTAACCTGTTTGTTTCTACATTGCACGTGTCAGTGTCTTGCTTATTCATTTGTTTCTCTTCTGTTTCCACTGATGAAGTCAGAAAGTGCGTAAGGGCAAAAACTTTGTCTGTCTTGTTCCCTACTGCCTATGGTGTCCAAGACAGTGCCTGGCACAGAAAGGGCATTCAGAAAATGTTTGTTGAATGAATACATGATCAACCGCAGCAGCAACACACATATATTGAGTGCTGATTATCTGGCAGGCACTGTTCTGAACCTTTATAAGCATTCCCTCACTCAATCCTTCCATCAATTCCAATTCCCCAAGGATTATTATCCTCACTTTACTGATGGTATAATGGAGGCTTGGCAAGTTCAGTCCCGCAGGTGCCCAGCCACAGAACAGGTATGCAGCAGAGCCACCGTTCTCATACAAGTCCATCTGACTTTGAAGATACTGTTTGCAAGACTGGTGAAACTGGAAGATTGAACTACACATTTTTTTATCCTGAAGGAGAATGACAAATGTTCTAAGGGGCAAAGAACTGGGTCAGGAAACACAGCAAAGCTATTCCAGCCACACTTTCTCAGAGGGCCCGCAGAACGGTGAAGGAATTGCCATCTGTGTCCAATTCAAAGCAAAGTTCAAGAAGGGCAGTCGGGCATGCTGTCTGCACATTTTCATGAAAGCCCACAGAAGAGTGCATGGGCACGGCTTGTTCTAGGGTCACAGGGGAAACGGCACTTTGGTCATTTGTGTTTGTGGCATTTGCAAGGTAGGTTATTAAAGAAGCAACTTTGAGATTAGACTGGAGATCTTGGTAGGAAACTTCCACCCAGGCTGGCATGCCTAAATTCTGCTTTGGGTGTGAGTGTCATCACCTCTGCTGGTATCGTGAGCTGTATGAAGAAGTGACACTTCATAAGTCTTCTCCAATTTGGCCTCTTCCATTTGGGCTTTTGGCACATTTGCTTTGAGGCCCCGGCTTTGATGTTGGGCCTTGTTCAATGAGCTCTGGGAATTGGGGTGTGTGAGCTTCAGCAAGCCGGAGGGAGATTGTGTGTTTGAACTGGCATGGTGATTGATTAACCCTTTCTGCAATGTATCTGGTGAAAAATGGATGGCTCAGCAGAGTAGTCTCCAGATGGCCACAGGATGCAGGCCTCGCTTCCTGAGATGCTGATTTTGGGGGCTGTAATACCCCTTAGCAGACTGAGTTTGACATGAGACCAAACTGACATGCAAACTCCTGGAAGGTGGTTGCTCGGAGTACAGTTTGCATGTTTGGGAGTGGAGATTTTATTCTCTGAGCAAAGTTTTAATCTCAGGATGGCCCTGGTCCCCACATGGCAAACAAAGCCATCCAAACAGAAAAGACAAAAATAAACTCTAAAATAATGAAGATTTACAACTTATTTGTGGTCTTGATTTTTCATTTTGTATTTTGTAGACTCCATCATTAACTCCCAAGCCTTGAATACAACTGAGTAGAAAGAAAGAAAAAAAGAAAAGAAGAAACGGAGGGAGGAAGAAAGAGAAGGAGAGACAGAGGAAACTATAGAACTAGTTTAAAATAACTGACCTTCTAAAAAGTTTAGCAAACGTGACTCTGTTGACCCAACATGCATGAGCAAAAAAAAAAATTTATTTCTGAAACATCACTTACTATTTTAAGGCAGCAGAGATTGGCTCTTCTTTTTCACTAATTATGTTATCCCAAACAAGCTTATTCTGAGCGTAAGGTAAAAATAATTCAAGTTTAATCTCTTGCTTAAGTGAAAAGGGAGTGTTTACAAACATGTTTTAAATCATACTTCTATTATTTTCTCTGTTTTTTTTTTTTTTTTTTTTTTTTTTTTTTTTTTTTTTTTTTTTTTTTGCCATGGACCAAACATGCTGCTAGTTCTTTTGACGAAGAGAAAGGCATATGTGAAACTAGGGTTAATTCCCTCTGCTACTCTACCTATAGGTCCAGCATTTACAGTTACCAACTCTGAGAGTGGGGAGACTTGTTTAGCCACCATCAGGACATCAATATGTAACTTAGGGACTAATTGCAGCAGCTGGGCTAAACTCCTCACACAACCTCAGAACCCAAACTAGAAAAACAGAAGAATACACCCTGCTCCATTTCTTAAGCATGTTTGTAGTGGGGAACTGGATGCAGATGCACAGAATGGTTCAATATTGACTTGGGCATATGCTGAACAAAGCAAACAAGACAAGGCACCAGTTGTTCACAGCCACTCAAGCTGTGCCATTCGGCCAGAGCACATTCAGACACGGCTATCAGATCTGTGAATTTTAGCCAGCTCACCATCTCCTCTGATGAATGCCATGGAGAAATGCTTATGTATATCCAGCCTGGGCAAACTGGCTTTGATGTTGTTAGAATGGGGCTGCACATATATGGGTTTACACTGCTCTTCCTCCATCTCTCATTTGTGGCAGACATCACTCACCAATGATTGCACTCATTCCTAGCAAGTCCATGAGGCCTCGAAATCTTGTCAAACTCAGGCTTTGGGTAGCCAGCCTATCAGTGTTTATCTCCAGGTGACCCAATAGTGTCCTGTATTTTTGGTAGCTTTTTACCATGCCAAGAATTCCTTCTGGGATCTGGGTCCTTGTCTCACCCTCCCTTCCTGAGTATGGGCTTCACTTAATAATTTGTAACTTGATCCCCAAAGTGACATCCCATCATCACTTTTGCTATGTGGTGGTGGGATAGCAAAAGTGATGATGAGATGTCACTTCTGGGATCAAGTTACAAAAGACTGTGTCTTTCATCTTGCTGCCATTTTTTCTTGTCCTCTCTCTCTCAGGAAACCAACTGCCATGTTTTAGACTGCTCAGAGGAGGGGCCCACATGGCCAGGAAATGAAGGAGGCTCTAATGAAGAGCTTGAGAGGAACTAAGGTCCTGAATCCAAAAGACAGTGAGCAACCAAATTCTGCCAACAATGATGTGAATGAGCTTGGAACTGGATCCTTCCCCAGCTGAGCCTTGAGATTATCTGCAGCCAACACCTTCCTTGCAGCCTTGTGAGAGACCTTGAGTCAGAGGATAAACATCCAGACTCATGGCAACTATGCGATAACAAATGCTGTTGTTTTAAGCCACCAACTGTTAGAATGATTTGTTACGCAGCAATAGATGGCTAACAAAGCAAGAATTTAGCTGACTTCATAAAAGGAAGTCTTTGAAAAGAAATTCGGTCTCAGAAGGAAGATCTACATTTCTCTGGAATGGGGGGGAAAAAAAACACACTTAAGGTGATAGCACATGACTGGGCTACTTAGATTTGAGATTTTATTGTTATTATCAAACATTTATTGCATGTTTAGTATAACTAAGGCCCTGTGTGAGATATTGGCATTTTAAAGAGATAAGCTCCAGTCTCGGTTCATAGATAAGGCAGAGTTAGGAAACAGAAGTTTAAAGATAAGAATACAAAGTAAAATAAATGTAGGGGGCATTTAAAAAAAAATCTGCTCAGCAACCATCCTTTCGTTTAGTTTCAACAGGCTGACTTTTCTTGGGGAAAGCACCTTGAACTCTCCTAAACTCACTTGCTCTGGGTGAAGTTGACCCCATCTTAGGTCAGGTTTGACCCTGAAGTTGCTAAACTGCTAGAATATAAGCTCAGGAACATTGATGATCATCTGAATCCCTAGTTGAGGAGAAGCAGTTTAAATGAAATCAGAGAGAAGAAAGCAAAGCTGAGAGAAGGAAAGAAGCACATTCCTGATTGAAGATCTTGAGCACCTTGTCCCACCTGGTTCTGAACTGGGGTTTTCCATTCTATTTGCTAATGACCCCCAATCCCTCTACCCCCTACCTCTGCTTCTTTAAAACTTTATACCTGTTTGAGATGGGTTTCTGCAACTTACAATGAAAATAAACCAGAATACTACAATATGAAAGATGCAAAAATGTAGAGAATTTAAAGAACTAGCACCCTGTAAAGCTGGACTTGAGGCAGATTAGTCAAGAGGACACAGACCCATGCAATTTTCCAGGCTGCTAAGCCCTTTGAAGACAATTCAGATGTAAACAGGCATCACTACTGATATGAATGTGAGTAACTCTTGGTCCATCTTGGGTCAGGCAAGAAAAAGAGCCAGGATATTAAAAATATTCACTCATTCGGCACAGATTTATTAAGTTTCTGCTACATGCTAGGCACCATTTGAGGTGCTGAGAATACAATGATAAAAAAAAAAAATCATCTGTGCTCAAAGGGTATCTGAGAGTCTAGTCGGTGGGGGAGGTGGATGATAAATAAGTCTCTCTGTATGATAAGGCTGATGGAGATGAGGACCACTAGAGACAAAGCAGGGAAGGGCTGGAGAGTGATGATGCTGGGTGCTGAGGAGTATGGGTAGCATTTCGGAAATATTGGCTAGGAATATCTGGCTATTGATCAGAGGCATAAGTGAAATGGGGAATAAACTATGCAGATATGTGAGGGAGGTGTTCTCAGCAGAGGGAATAGTAAGTGGGAAGGCCTTCAGCTGGAATGAAATATCTGGCGTGTTTGGGGAGTGCACAAGGGCTACTGTGTCAGGGAGAAGTGTGAGTGGAGGATAGTGAAGGGTGAGGTCAGAGGGAGGTCAGATTGTATAGATCCTTGGAGGCCATTTTAAGGCTGTTAGCCTTGACCCTGGGAGTAATGGGCATCTGGATTAATGCCATGATCTGATTTGTTGGAAATACACTGATTGCTTTATGGAGAATAGACTATCAGGGGATGGGGTGAAAATGGAAGACTGAGTCAGAGGCTACCACAATAGTCCTGGAAAGAGCTGACGTAACAGTTGGGGTTGGATTCTGGACACAGTTTCAAGGTAGAACAGTATTTGCTGACACACTGGATGTAGCATGTGAGAGAAATGATGGAGCAAGTAAAAAGGTGGTGCTATCTTCAGGCAAGATGGAGAAAATGGATGAAGGGATTGGATTAAACCTGCCAAATAGGTGTCTATTAGACTCAAGTCACTGAGGTGGTTGGATGTGTAAGTCCAGAGTTCAAGGGAAAGGTCTGGGTTAGAGACACACATTTAGGAGACATAGTGGACAGAGATATTTAAAGCTGAAATTGGATGAGATTACCTAGGAAGTGAGTCTAGATAGAGGACAGGACAGGTTCAGTGAACCCCAAGACACTGTCATTTAGAGGCCAGGAGAAAGAGAAAGTTGCTAGAAAAGAAGGAGATGGACAGTCAGAGCCATGGTGCTTTATACCCAGGTACAAAACCAAAGTACTAATCTTTGTGCTTCTATTTTTTTCTATTTTTCTTTATGCCATGTCCAACTTATTTAGTACAGTACTTTCTCATTAATTAGGAGACACACCAGATTGTAAGCACACAGAATTTCTGTAAGCAGAGATTCTTTGCTGAAAGATCAATTTAAATCAAAGCATAAGATACCAACTTTAAAGAAGGCACAATGAATTGCGGATGCAGGCAGAATGGCAGGCACCAGAGAAACCAAGGCAGGCTTCAGGGAACCAGGGGGATACTCAGGATTAGAGCCACATGAGGAGCCAAAACTGTAAAGGCAGGCAAACCTGAAATGAACAAGGTCTGAGCATGAAGTTTGGGAAACCAGCAGGCAATAAGTAAGTTAGATAAGATCTGACAGGTCCAATATCCTGGAACTAAAGTTGGGAGGTCCAAGTCCAGGTACTCATTAAATATGCAGAGCAGGAGATGGAATGGCATTTCAACAGATGTGGTGACATAGTAACATCAATTAATCATTGAAATAACTTTTGACATATGAGGCTTACCAATTATAAAAGGAGAACACGTCTTGGGGTTGTAGGTAGAGGCAAGTAGAACTACTCAGCTGGAGAGAAGGCCACAGGACAGGGAGAAAAGTACCCATCGACATCATTAACATCCCAGAAGTCAAGCAGGAGACTGCTGTTCATGGCATTCATGGCTTTCTGCCACATATAGAATGAATGCACGAGCACTTGAATGCACTTTAGGGCAGCATCTTTGTCTTAACCTCCTCATGCCTTCTTCAGTACTTAGCAGTATGCCACTGTGCAGAGGACATGGGCTTTGGAACTAGCAGATACTTTAAATGTCATGAACACCTTTTATTTTGCATTTTGGAGCCTCCTTGTCCCCATGGAACCAGCAAATTGTCAAGCTTGGCTCTATCACTTACTCACCTAGAATGTAAATCCCCTCACCGATAAATGAGAGCAAGCTCATTGTGAACAACAACAACGTCAACAACAACTATATCATCGTACTTTCCATGTGTCACACACTGGGCTAAGGCTTCATTTTGATCTGACAGTGGCTTACAAGGCAGGGCCATTTCATCCGTTTTACAGATAGAGAAATTCAGATTTAGCAGAGTTAATTCATATGCCTAAGTTCTCACAGCTTGTGACTAGGGGAGCTGCAGTTTATACCTACAGCTTTCTGATTCCATTTTAACAGCCTCAGAGGTGTGCAGGGTGGGGGTTAAGTAAGTGCTGGGTGAAGTGGCGGATGAACCTGGGTTTGAATGAGGGGCTGCCTGGCCATCGGGGCCATAGTAGGTGCTAAGCAAAAGCGACAGCACAGGTGATCAGTAACATCCTCCATGAATGTGTTCCATAGTCTGCCACCTTGGAGTGGAATATCTGCCTAGCAAGGACATGTCCTGATGATTTAGATGAATCTGGAGAATTAGGATACTGTGCTCTTTCTGGGTTCAGGGTCTGTGATCAGCAGCTTCAGTTCCTGATATGCTTGGCTCTGTGTCCCCTTCCAAATCTCATGTTGGATTGGGATCCCCACAGGTTGGAGGAGGGGCCTAGTGGGAGGTGATTGAATCATGGGGGTGGACTTTCCCCTTGTTGTTCTCATGTTAGAGTTCTCAGGAGAGCTGGTTGTTTGAAAGGGTGTAGTGCTTCTGCCTTCACATACTCTCTCTCCTGCTCTGCCATGGTAAAATGTACTTAGTTCCCATTCCCCTTCTACAATGACTGTAAGTTTCCCGAGGCCTTTCAGCCATGCTTCCTGTACAGCCTGCCGAACTGTGAGGCAGTTAAACCTCTTTACCTCATAAATGACTGAGCCTCAGGTGTTCCTTATAGCAATGTGAGAACAGACTAATACAGCCCCATAGAGAAGAAAGGTGGGAAATACATTTATTAAACATCTATGAGGCTAGATGACCACTGAGCTAGGCACTTTCCCCTGTGGGATTTTAGTGCCTACATGGAACAATTTAACCTGGTAGGTATTACTCTCTCTGTTACAGATGAAGGAACTAAGACTCAGGTAATCTTAGTTCCTTAGTTTAATTCCACCTAAAGTCTACATAGGTTTGCCCAATAGTGAAAGATAAGGTCAGTTTATAGCAGGCTGTGCTTGAGTCCAAAGCCCATGCTTTTCCCATATTACTTGGCAAAGAGTATTCTTTTTCCTATTTTCAAAATCAGTACAAAACCAGATGCATCTCTTCTTGCCAGATTTCCCTCACCCTCCAGTTCTGGGGAACATTCAAATAGTGAAAAACAATCTTTCTTTCCCTCCCTCCTCTTTCCTCTCCTCTTTTAGTCGCTTAAGTACATTTGAAACTTTGCCTTCATTCCCTTCCTGCAAAGTGAAAGTTGCTGTCTTTCTGCTAACCCAGAATTTCAGGGATAAATTCTTAGGAAAGTCATGTGCTTTTTATTATTATGCTGTTTATTCATGTACTTGAAACACATTTATATTGTTAGGCTATTCATGGACTAAAACGTTCAAATGAAAAAACAATCCAGTAAGTTTAGTAGCCGTCTTGAGGAAACAAAGAGAAGGTCCTAGAGAGAAGCACATTTAACTCCTCTTGTCTCATTTCCTAATTCAGGAACCCTGTTGACCACCACCGTGGGTTGAAATGGATCCCAGCTTCTCCATGTGAAAGACATCATGGCTGAGGCTTGGAATTTGTTGTCACCATTGCAAAGGAAACTAGTTGCCCATACCTTACTGGAATCATTGCAAAATGAACAAAATCCATGTCTACAGTTACCTGCCTCCAATTTTCCATTTCAGAATCCTGGACGGGGTGTGGAACTAATATCTATAAGGTACTGTGATCAAGCACTCTACAGTGTTGCTACTCAAAGTATGGTCCAGGGACCAGCATTATTGGCACACTTGCAAGCCTATTAGAGATGCACACTTTCAGATTCCGCCCAAACCCTACTGAATTAGAATCTGTAGGTTCACAAGACTCCCAGGAAAATTCTCATGTATATGAATGCTTGAGAAGCACTGCTGATATGGTTTGGCTCTGTGTCCCCACACCTCCATGGGTTTAGCAACCTAAGATCTCACCTTGAATTCCAATCCCCATTATCCCCACATGTCAAGGGAAGGACTTGGTGGGAGGTGATTGGATCATGGGGGAGGTTTCCCCCATGCTGTTCTTTTGATAGTAAATGAGTTCTCATGAGATCTGATGGTTTTATGAGTGCTTGGAAGTGCCTGCCTCCCCTTTCACCATGATTGTAAGTTTTTGAGGCCTCCTCAGCCATGAGGAACTGTGAGTCAATTAAATTTCTTTTCTTTATAAATTATCCAGTCTTGGGCAGTTCTTTACAGCAGTGTGAGAATGGACTAATATAACTGCGCTGCAAGGCATTATTATTATCATCATTATCATTATTATTTTTGACGGGGCCTCTTTCTGTTGCCTAGGCTGGAGTGTAGTAGCATGATCTTGGCTCACTGCAGCCTTGAACTCCTGGGCTTAGTTAATCCTTCCACCTCAGCCTCCTGAGTAGCCGAAAGTCCAGGTGTGCACCACCATGCCTGGCTGCTTTTTTGTAGCGATGGGGTTTTGCCATATTGCCCAGGCTGATCTCGAACCCTTGGGTTCACGTGATCCTCTGGCCTTGGCCTCCCGAAGTGTGGGGATTACAGGCATAAGCCACAGCACCTGACCTGCTAGGCATTTTATTCAGGCATTTAATACCCTTAGGGAACAGTATGGATGTCTTAAATTAGAAAACAAAAGCTCGGGGTGGTTAAGTAACTTGGCCAACTTCTCAGTTAGTTAGTGCAAGGTTGGTACTTGAACCATGTGGCATCTGATTTTAAATCTTGTTTACTTTCTACTCTCTTACACTACCTTCATTTTCTCCCTGAAGCTTCACTGTAGTTTGCAGCTTTAAGCTCAATGAGAGGAAATATAAGACCTGAATTTCCAAAAGGGGAGAACTAGTGAAGCAAGAATTGAGGTCATCAATAATCATGGACCAAGGGAAGCATAGGGCAAGCCAATGAAGGCAGGGTGTCATAGGTGGGGAGTGAGGAAGGCGTGGCCTGAGAACTGGGCTGCTCTGTGTGTATTCTCAAGCCGTGGTAGTGTGCGTTTGAAATACATCTGCATGTGCTGGAACAATAGCTATGTCTGGCTTTTTCTTTCATCTCTTGTCTTTGACATAAATGGTAGAAAAATTAGCATTTTCTTGCTCCTTTAAATTCTCTAAATTAAAGCTTATAAAGAATAACCTTGAAAGCTTAATTCAGCCCTGAGTTGGGGATTATTTGATCTACATGATGTTGGCCTAGATAGTGTTTCAAAATTTCCCTACAATTTCAATTGCTTGCCAACGCATTTAAAAACTTCATGAAAGTGTAATATACATACAGAAATGTGCATATATAAGTGCCGAGTTCAATGAGTTTTCACAAAGTTAATACATCTGTGTAATTAGCACAAAGATCAAAACCCATTACCGGCACCCCAAAGTTCTACTTGTACTGTTTACATAAGTGTAATCAGTATTTTGACTTCTAATTGCATTGGTCAGAATACTGGCCAACATTAAAAAATCAGAAGGTTTAATATAAAAATCTGAGATTTCTGGTTTTGCTTGAAAAACTGAAGCATCTAGGCACATTGGGCTCTTGTTCTCACAGGGTACTGATCAATTGGAGCTAAGGAGAGACTGCCCTCTTTAACAAGGTATAGCCTTTCTAGTTTGCCACAGTCCCTACCACTCCCTATTACCCCCAATAGTCAGCCTTAATGACAAATATCTTTAATCAATGCACTTGCAGTTAATAGAATAATTAAAAAGAATTAAGACTTAAGTAAAACATTTCTTATACTTGGGTGCTTCCCTTGTTTACATTATGCGTCTGACCACCAGCTACATTTGAGTTTGAGATCCCTTCTTGATACCTGAGGATTCCCCATCTAATTATCAACCTCAGAAAGTATCTCTGATAAAACACACGACACAGTACTCTCACACACCACTTTTGACACCAGATGTATGTGTTTTCCCCACACTAAGCAATTCTCCAATTCTTTGCAGACACCAACTGGGGGACTGTCCTGTAATTAGATTGGATTCTGACACTATCTACTTGGAGATAGCATCAGATTTCATGGGTTGAGGACTCAGTCTCACAAGACTGCCCCAACTTCAGACACCAGTCAAAAGCCCCAGGTTGTCACCTATGTTGCTGATTAAACAGCTATAAATTGGAGGCTTCTAGAATCCCTTCTTTGGGTTCAATCATTTGCTAGAATGGCTCATACAATTCAGAAAAACACTTGTGTTTACTGTTGTATTGTAAGAGATACAACCCAGGAATGATCAGATGGAAGAGATGTGTAGGGCAAAGTATGGAGCAAGGGACATGAGCTTTCCATGCCCTCTCTGTTTACACCCTTCTCCTAGTACCTCCATGTGTTCAGAAACCACAATGCTCACAAAATCTCATTGTTCAATAATTTTTATGCAGCTATATCTCCATCCCTGTCCTTCTCAGAGGTGAGTGGGTGGGGCTGAATGTTCCAACCCTCTAATCACTCAGGCTTTCTGATGAGCAGCCCTCTCCTGACACTCTCTAGGGACCTTCCCCTAAGACACCTCATTAGCACAAACTCAAGTGTAGAAAGAAAGGGGCTGGTTATGAATAACAAAAGACATTCCCATTACTGGGGAAATTCCAAGGGTCTTAGCTACTCTGTACCAGGACAAAGAGTTGGGGAAAAAGACCTAATGTATTTCATATTATGCCATAATATAGTATCTCAAATATTTCTTAAGAATAGATATTATAATGATCCTTACCCTCACAACTTGGCTTTTGGGATGCTAAGTAAGTGGTTATGTATATTTGCTAAAGTTAATTCAAAGAGAAGTAGATTCAACTTCTGAATAGGCTTTTTTTTCTTTTCCTCAGTGTTTTAGTCTATTTTGTTCTATTATAACAGAATTCCTGAGACTGGGTAATTAAGGATGAACAGAAATTTGCTTCTTAACATTCTAAAGGCTGGGAAGTCTAAGACTAAGAGGTAGACACCTGGCAACAGCCTTCTTTCTATGTCATTCTATAGCGGAAGAGCAAAGAGAGGGAGAGAGAAAGGGATAGAGAAGAGAGGAAAATAGAGAAAGAGAAGGGAGCCAAAGTAGTTCTTTATAAGGAACCCACTCCCCCTGTAGCAAACCCACTCCAGCCATAACAACATTAACCCATTCAATAAGGCAGAGTCCTCATGACCTAATCACCTCTCATTAGACCCCATCTCCCAACTCTGCTGCATTGGGAATTACATTTCCAATGCCTGCTTTTTAGGGGACACAGTCAAACCGTGAATAGCTAGCACTCAGTTTGGCATAGCTAGGTGTTTTTTGTAGGGAGTTTGGGAGTGGTACAAGCAAACATGGAAGGAAGCTTGAGGATACTGCCTAGGCAAGTACACCAAAATGACCACATCCAGACCTAAGTTCTGGCAGCGACACTTTGCTCTGCTAAAATAGCTATCCCTCCTTGTTTAATTTAACTGCAGATTGTAAATTGAAGAGAAGATATTTTCATGGAATAGGTGTTGCTCTGAAGAATTCCAAGAGTAAGGAAAGTAAACCAGGAATTAGGCAGGAGCATTCCATAGGAGGAAAGGATAAAACAATGACAACAGAAACTGGATTTTTCCCATTTGGAAGGGTGGGGAGTCTAAGGATGATGGCAAAGGCAAACCTATAAGGAACATGTGACCCTTTCTTAAGGCCCTACCTCCTCTGTCAATAGAAACCCCATCACAATTAAAAAAAACCACTTTGATTTCAATGAAAGGAAGTATTCCGTTCCCTGATGAATAACACAGTTATGATACGATCTTTTGAGGTGATACAGGTTGAACAAAGTTAAAGGCTTTGATTAATGATTCTAGGCTAATATGAGGAAGGTACAGGTCAAATTTTGTCAATGAGGACAGATTTACCCATTTTAAAAGTTTCCAAGTGCTGAGAAATTAAATTTGGGCTGGATAACTTCAACAAATGGTGTTGGGGGAACTCGATATCCACACGCAAAAGAATGAAAATGAAGCCTTATCTTATACCACATGTAAAAATCAACCCAAAATAGGTTAAAGCTTAAATGCAAGACCTGAAACTTTACAACCTAGGAGAAAACTGTAAAACCTAGGGGAAAATATAAGGGGGAATCTCCTTGATGTTAGTTTTGACAATGATTTCTTGGCTATGACACCAAAAGCACAGGCAATAAAAGCAAAATTGACAAGTGGGATGAAATCAAGCTGAAAAGCTTCTGCAAAAGGAAATAATTAACAGAGTGAGAAGGCAAACTATAGAATGGGAGAAGATATTTGTAAATTATATGTCTGATAAGGAGCTTCTATCCAAAATATATAAGCAACTTCTTTAACTCAATAGCAGAAAAAAAAATGTGATTTAGTAAATGAGCAAAGGACCTGAATAGACATTTCTCCAAAAAAAAAGACATATAAATGGCTAATGGGTGTATGAAAAGATGCTCAATACCACTAAACATCAGGAAAACACAAATCAAATCCACGGAGATATCACTTTATACCTGTTAGAATGAAAAAAACAAGATAATAAGTTTTATCAAGTTATGTGGAAAATATAAAATGGAGCAACAACTATGGAAAATGGTATGGAGGCTCTTCAAAAAATTAA
Organism: Saimiri boliviensis; assembly: GCF_048565385.1. NCBI lineage: Eukaryota > Metazoa > Chordata > Mammalia > Primates > Cebidae > Saimiri > Saimiri boliviensis. The sequence goes on from NC_133456.1 coordinate 63,824,914, forward strand.
AAATAGAAATACCATATGGTCCAGCAATCCCACTTCCATATATTTATCCAAAAGTGTTCAATTAGTATCTCAGCCCTCTTCTGTTCATTGTAGCACTATACACAGTCACCAAGATGAAGAAATAATTTCAATGTCCATCTAGGGATGAATACATAAAGAAAATGTGGTATACGCACACAATGGAATGTCATTCATCCTTAGAAAAGGGAATTCTGCTATATGTGACAAAACGGATGAACCTGAAGACATTATGCTAAGTTTAAAAACTCAGTCACAGGAGGGCAAATACTGCATGATACCACTTAAGTGAGGTATCTAAAATAACCGAACACAGAAGCCAAGTATAGAATGGTGGTTGCCAGTGGTTGGAGAAAGTGGGAAATGGGGGTGTTTGCTATTCATGGGTATAAAATTTCTGTTATGCATGATGTATAAGTTCCAGGGTTCTGTCATACAACATTGTGCCTGTAGTTAACAATATTCTACACTAAAAAATTTGTTAAAAGGGTAGATCTCATGTTCAATGTCCTGACCACAATGAAAACAAAAGTTTGCTTAGTGTTACAGCCTCTCGCTCCATCCTTGTTGCTGCAAAGGACATTTTTTTGTTCCTGTTTTTGGTTGCATAGCTTTTCATGGTGTATATGTACCAGGTTTTCTTTATCCAGGCTGCCATTAATGGGCATTTAGGTGGGTTTCATGTCTTTGCTATTGTGAATAGTGCTGTGATGAATATCTACATGCAACCAATTCTATTCAACATGGTACTGGAAGTCTCAGCCAGAGCAATCAGGCAAGAGAAGGCCTAGATATGCCATTTGTTCTTAAGTAAACTGAAAATGTGAGAGTTGAATAATCATCCTTTCTGGCTCAGCAATATACTCATCAGCTTGTGTGACACTGTAATGACAAAAGCCATACCTATCACCACGGTGGAACTTTTCCTGTGTGTGCCAAGCTCTGTGCTAGGCACCCAGCTGACGTTATCCACGTAATTTCAAAACGACCCTGTGGGGTAGTCCTTAGATTTCCTGTTTTTGCAGATGAGGAAATGGAGGATAAAAGGAGTCAAGCAATGTATTCAAGTTGCTAAGCTAGCATTTCTAAAGAGAGCTGTTTAATGCCAAAATTTGGTTTTAAAAACCACGCCCTATTGCATCACCATTCAGATGAGGATTTGGACTTGACCCTTGGTGCCAGCTTCCCTTTCCAAGTGGGCTGATAAAGAGATAGAGATTGAGTATCAAGTGGGCATGCACTATGCCTAATGAGGGTTCTCCTTTGTCAAATGGCATCACATGGAAAGTATGAAGCGTTGTCACACAAATAATTGGCCACCCAGGAGGTAGGGAGTAGGAGAATGCTTTTGCTTGTCAGAGTCCTGGATGGACTCCTCTAGATCTCTTGGTAACTTTTTACCAGGAAGTGTCTTGAGTACATTTTCTATTTCAGAAAGATTGCTGCTAAAATTATCTAGGTTAAGAATGTGACAGAATTCTGGCCCCAGAGCATTTGGTATGGAAATAAACAGCAGAGCTGATTATCTCTACTCAAGCTTAAATAAAACCATATGAAGAGCTCAGCCGGATTCCTCCCCACCATCCCCACCTCATCTCTTATGAAAGACCAGCAATTCTTGGAACATCTATTACAACAGGGCTTTCTTTTTTTTTTTTTTTTCCTCCTTTCTCTTTTTCCCCCTCTGAAAAAGGCCGTTGTAATCCCAGCTGTGTGCTGCACATCAGCGTATGCCTGCAACTCTTTCCCAAATGTTTTCAGGCTAGAGAAATCTCAAACACATTTCCACCAAGGCTCCTCCTTCTGAAATTTTGAAAGTGTGGACATTTTCGGAAATGTAATCGGGATGATTAGGATTCATTTGTGCTTTGCTCATCAAAGTTCTATTTTGCAAGAGCCATTTGATGTCAAGTAAGTTTTTTTAGTCTCCTCCACCCTCCTTTCCAAGTCTTTTATCTTAGAACCAGGAAGTCGCATTTTTGCCAGCCGACTATGAACTAACTAACCACAAAAAGTTGGAGGTTGGTTCAAAGCACAGGATTCATGAGGTTTGAATATGTTCTAACCTTGGCAGAAGGCATTCCTCACTCATTTGGGGGTAACGTGTCCACGGGGGGCTGGTAGGGGAAGCTCTGTTACTGGGGACATGGCTGGTGAGTTGTTCTCACAGTCTGAGGTCTGTGTGAGGAAAGTAACCTTGTTCTGGAAGGCCCTTAGTTTCATTTTCCACTCAGATGCAGTTATGGAAAGTTGTGAAAAAAATCATTCTCTCTGCTCCCTCTCCCTGTATTTAGGCATAAGAAAGTTACACTAGAAAAAGATGAGCTAACCCAAATTGAGTGCCTACTGTATACACTCAAAATCTAGTTTGTGATTCTCTTCTTAGTTTTATCTCCTTCCATGTAACCTTCCTTGATCCCTAATCTTTATCTTTACACAACATAAAACACCTCAAATTTCCTAAAATAGCTTGTCGTTTTTTGTCTTTCTCTCTGTTTATACATGATCAAAAGCGGACCTTTTCTTCCTTCCCTTAAGTCTTTCTGAAAACACCTTGACACTCCTCAGACTACTCGAGTATCATATTTTGTGTAAAGGCTTCCATTAAAATCTTATCTGTATTATATCAAATCTAGACCTTCTTTGACATCACTGGAAAGAGTTTATCCTCCCTAATCTGTTTGACCTCCCTGTTTTATATATTTGTCTCTGATAGCACTTTCCAAATGGGTCCTAAACTCCTGAGTCCATTTCTGGACTTTCTGCAATAATGTAAATGTTCTGTATCTACATATCCAAATGTTCCAGATCTGTATAGTGATAGCCACTACTCACCTATGGCTATCAAGCACTTGAAATGTGACAGTGCACCTGAGGAAGTAAATTTTTAATTTAAATTTTAATTAATTTAAATTCATGGCTGCATGTGGCTAGTAAGTACTCCATTGGAAAGCACAGCTCGAGACTGTGCCCTTCTTCAGGCACTGATTCATTGTGCTTGGCACAATGCCTGGCACATAGTAGGGGCTCAGAAAATATTTACTCAGTCCAACTAGTGTATATAGTAATGGCAACAATCCTGCTGGCCGGATATTACTAACTCCAGTACTTTTGTCTTTGTGTACCAAAACAAGCCAAACCAAAATGAAATGAAACAACAACAGAAAGTGGTCCTTTGAAGTTCAGTGATAGAATTGGGATGTGAATGACAATTTGTTTAAAATAAATCCTCTGACCTTTCTGTCCCTATGGGCAGTGCTTTGGTACCTGTGAGTAAATTTGTATGTAAGTGGTTGTACAGGCAAGATGGGTGGAGACAACGTTTTATGGAACAGCTAATTGTCTCCATACAATTAGACATGCAAAGATTTGCTCATATAAAAGCCAATAGAAAGAAAGAAAAAGAGGAAAGCTGGCATGCTGCTAATACAGCTTTAGTACTGTGCACATATTTACAGGATATATTGGCTAAATGGATCTCTTATAAAGGAGAAGGAGTGCATCATTAAAAAAAGGTTGCAACAGCCAACAAATTGGGCAGCTGGCATGCAATTTGCAATTGTTAACTTTCAAATGTTGACAGCCTTTGAGTTGGCAGATGAAGTATAATGGTGGAGGCAATGCTGCCATCTTCTGGTGATCAGTCACAGTTAACTGACATTTCAGAATGTTAAAAATTCCAGAAACTGGGCAATTGTAGTTAATCGATCCTTTTTATTTACCATTACTTAAACTTATGCATTAAAAATACTTGCAAAATTATTTTAAATTTGAAAAAGAAAACATTATCATGCCTCATAATTTGCTTTTTTGAAAATTTTGAAATCTAACCATTTGGAGTTTTTCCAACTCTTTCTTCTCATTTAGCTAGCTTGTTTGCTGAAACAATCCAATAACACTTTTAGTTGGCGTTCCGCTGATTCACGTTCTAGCTCCTGACAAATGATTGCATTACGCTGGATTCTGATGGGACTACACATAATCATGGACCCTGATACAATCTGTGGAGTTCCTTCCTCTCTGGATCAAATCTGTTTTAAGATTTGTGTTGAAGGCTGCACCTGAAGACATGCAGTTGGACCAAACTTTGGGATTTTGTGATTGCACTGAGTCAGATACTCTTCATTTAAATAAGTCTTTTTTTTTTTTATTTAAATTTTACTTTGCATTCTGGGGCACATGTGCAGAACATACAGGTCTGTTATGTAAGTGAACGTGTGCCATGGTAGTTTGCTGTACCTATCAACCCGTCACCTAGGTATTAAGCCCCACGTACATTAGCTATTTGTACTGACTCTCCCTTCCCTAACTCCCCTGCTTACAGGTCCCGGTTTATGTTGTTCCCCTCCCTGTGTCCATGTGTTCCCATTGTTCAGCTCCCACTTGTGAGAACATGTGGTGTTTGGTTTTCTGTTCCTGTGTTAGTTTGCTGAGCATGATGGCTTCCAAAGAAAACTTTAAGAGAGCTACAGTTACAACAAATGAAGGTACAATAATGGTATCTGCCAGAAATTAGAACTTATGCCCCCATCTTGCTCAGCCATGAGTGCTCAAAAAGCAAAATAGGATTTTGACATCCTATTCCTTGGGCTTTCCACAGAAGGAACCAGACTTTATCTAGCTAGGGATTTTATAGTGAGAATGACACCGAATACTCTTGTTTCTACATGGGTAGGCTACTGGGAGTAAGAGAAGCAATATGAACCTTCAGAAGTAGATAAACAAGAGGAAAGAAGCAATTGTATTATCTCTGGTTCATATATTGATTGCATATGCAGATAGGGGCTTCTTCCAATCAATACCCTTCCATCCTCCCCAGGGGAAACCACCATCCTGACTTCTAACAGCATAATTTTGTTGTACCTGGTTTTGACCTTTGTATAAGAGGAATAATCTTTTATTGTTAATCAATGTTTGTTTACTTTCCGTTTATGGAAATTATAAAGCATATTGCTAAGGACATTCTCATACATGTTTCTTAGTGTATGTGTGATAAAATCTGTCGAACATACATCTAGGAGTGGAATTGCCAGGTTATAGAGCATACACTGTTCAACTTTAGTAGATAATGCCAAACAGTTTTCCAAAATTATACCAATTTAAGTTTCCAACTATAGTTTTTGGAAGTTTCAGTTTCTCCACATCCTCTGCAATATTTGGTATGGTGAATCTGTTAACTTTGGCCATTCTGGAGGGCATAGGGCTATCCTGTTGTGATTTTAATTTGCATTTCCCTGATAACTAGTGATGTTAAGCAACTTTCCATATGCTTATTGGCCGTTTCTATGGTACTGTTTATCGGATGGCCACTTCTTGGCATATATTTCAGAATATAGTGCTTTAAGGATGAATAGATATGGTTTCTGAAAATAGTGTAGTCATTTTTTTCAACTGTCCAAGTTCATGATTTTTATTATTTCTTTAACATAGATACCCTCCAGATTTGTGGGGTTCTGTTTGTTCTCACAAAGTGGCTCCCTTGGGGCAAACTTTTTATATGTGGAGTTGGTTTAATAAACATAAAAAGTCAAGGAGAGGCTGCAGGGAAAGCCAACTGAAGACTCTTGGCTGGGTCACTAATGGTCTCTTCGATGTTGTGTGGTGAACATTGGCCTAGACAATACTTGTATTTTCCCACACATTTACTGGATAAAAGTCTCAATGGACATGTTACTGTGAATTTATGATACTCTTTGAGGGGTTTGGGTTAGTTCTGTAATAAAAATTCCGGCATATGGAGACGTATGTCTGGTTCCCACATATTTAAGGCTAGAGAGCATATAACTACATTTTCTTAAGGTCAGCTTACTGATGTCTCCAAAGATAAAAGGCACCTTCTGATTGAAGGCTTGCTCTGAAAATATTCTTGGAAAAGGATTTCCAAGTTCCATTCTCTTGAGATGATCAAATTGAATTCTATTTTGTCTGTTGTTTTGACAAACTCACTTTGCAGGGACAAGGGTGTATTGCAGGCCTTTCTGCTTTAATTTCAAGATTTTATGGTCAGAAGCAAGAAGACAACTGCAATCAATGAAAACTATTCACTGAATATACAGACTAAGGAACAAATGTACAATAGCAACCAATAACAGAAATTTAACAGAAATTGTCTCGCCTTTAGGTTTCACTTAGGCTAAGAGATTTTCAGTCAAGTTATGTCTATAACCCCTACTATTTTTAGCTTTAAGTCATAACAGACTGATAAGACTCTAGACTATTATACCAATGTTATAATGTCCACAGTTCCCCAAAGATATGAGTGTCAATTATCACCAACCATTTTAACAAAGCTCTTTTGTATTCATCAAGATTTTGGTTGCAAGCAACAGGCAGTGACAGTAATTATCCTAGAGAAGAGATTTGTCTAGGGAATATTAATGGCTTACAGACTCAGATGGAAGCTGGAGGACCAGACTTGGAAAATGGGCCAGAATCCAGAGAGCTACAGAGAGCTGGACATACAGGACCTTGACCATAGTCACATGGCAGGAAGGTCAGCCTGTCATGATGCTGGCCCCTTTGAAATCTCTCTCTTGGGAAATATATCTTGTGCAGAAGTACATGGAGATGGGTCTCTGTTGGATTCAATTCGTCTCATGGCAGCGCCTGTGTGAATAAACTCTCCTTCACTCCTATTGCCCAAAGGCTGAAGCTGTCCTGCTTCTTATCCTTCCCTGTGCGTTGCTGTTCATCTCTTCCATGGATTCAGTGAGCCACCAGTATTGTTCCAATAAATGATTTTGATGGCTGTTGGCCAGAGTTTTCCCTTCCTTACAATCCAAGAACTCTAACAGAGTCACCAATGATGATAGATATGGTTTAGGCTGTGTTCTGCCATAGAAAGGATGAGAGAGAACACACCTTTACCCTTAGTAAAGCCAGAAGACTCAAGCAGTCCAAAAACAGGTCCTGCAATTGGCCTATTTTATATTTCCATCATATCATTCACTCCTTGTAGTCACACATGAAGACAATGGAAAGCAGAGTGCTTAGGGCATGGTGGGTCCTCAAAAGGTATTTGTTGAGTTAGGCAATAAATTAAATGCTTGGTTTTGAGACTGGAGTCTTATAGTCCTAGGTATTCCCAGGAGACATGTAAGGGATTACTGGGGAACAGTAAAGAAAGTGTTTCTCTTCTCTGCCTCCACCTTTATTCTGAGCCATTCTGCTAGTCTTGGTTTTATATTCTGAAATTCCATTTAAAATTTGTTCTTCAAATAGTGATTTCGAAATCACTGTGCTACACTATAATTGTTCATTAATAGTTCATTTTATTTCACTATTTTGTTTAGAGAGGAGAAACTGATTCTTATTGAGTTCCTACTGAGTTGCAGGCACTGGACCATACTTTTCACCCATGTAATTCCATTTTATCTTTATAATCATGGAAGTCAAACTACCTGTGGGCCAAATATTCATTCATTACATTGACCAAATCTTTCTCCTCTGCTTCCCTATAAATTATTCCCTAAGTCTGTCTATTTTATTAGCTTCTCAAAGGGCTGGAGTTAGGTTGGGTCAATCCTCATTATGGTTTGTTTCTTCAAAATTTTCTTAAATTTTGCTCATCTTTATGATTTTCTTTATTATTTCTGCTGCTTCATTGCATTTACTCTGTTGTTCTTTTTTTCAGTTTCTTGAGCTGCTCAATAAGCTCATTGGCTTTCAATTTTCATTTTACTTGATATATGTTTTTAAGGTGATACATTGCTCTCCAAGTGGAGCTTTTATGCTATTATACACATGAGGGATTTTTTGGTCAGTTATTTTTAAATATTTTGATTTGCTTTCGTCTTTTACTAATGACTAATAGCAGAGTGTTTGTATTTGGAGAGATGACTATTTGTTTTTATTGAGTTCTAATTTTATTGTATTCTTGGCAGAGAACATAGTCTGCGTGATCTAAATTCTTTGATATTTGTTGACACTGCTTTGTTACTTCATGTATGCTGAATTTGAAAAATATCTATGTTGCATATCCCTTTAAAGAAGATTAAAAGTATTATATTGTTGGCTGGGCATGGTGCCTCATGCCTTTAATCTGAGCATTTTGGGAGGCCGAGGCAGGTGGATGACTTGAGGTTGGGAGTTCGGCACCAGCCTGATCAACATGGAGAAACTGCGTCTCTACTAAAATTACAAAATTAGCCAGGTGTAGTGGTACATGCCTGTCGTCCCAGCTACTCGGGAGGCTGAGGCAAGAGAATTGCTTGAACCCAGAAAGCGCAGGTTGCAGTGAGCCGAGATGGAGCCATTGCACTCCAACCTGGACAACAAGAGTGAAACTCCAACTCAAGAAAAAAAAAAAGTATTATATTGTTGGGTAAAGGGTTCTAAACAGGAACTAGTTCAAACTTTTTAACTGTGTTCATATCATGTCAGTTTTTATTAATATTTAGCTTTTGATAAGCACTTTCTGAGGCAGATGTGTTAAATACGTCTCAAAAACTGTAGAATAAATAATTCCTCTTTTTTGTTCTATCAGTTTTTGACTTATGCATCTGGAAATTCTGTTAGGTTCATATATGTTCAGAATAGTTACATCTAACATTTTTCATTACATAACATCCATGTGTACTCTTAATGATTCTTTTAGCCTTGTCTGTATTGTGTGATATTCACATTTTTTTAAACAGCCTTCTTTAGATTTGTGTTGGCCTTGCATATATTTTTTATACTGCTTTGGTTTAGACTTTTCTATGTCATTATGTTCTACATGTGTCTCTTGTAAACTGTGAATTTATTTTTCTAAATCAAAACCTGAGAACCTCTGCCTTTTTACTGGCAAATTTTATTCATTTATATTATTGTGATTATTAACATATTTGGATTTATTTCTGTAACCTTTCTTTAAATTTTTCTTTGATTTTTTAAATCTTTTTTTTTTTTCTCCGCTGGATTCTATTACACAGGTTAAGAGTATATAGGCTTAGAGTGGAAGTAAGATTTGTGCTCAGTTCTTCATGTTGCTGGGACAAGAGGTCCCCTAACTGAAGCATGTGTCAGTCTATATAGCAGGGGCAGGATAAGTGGCTCCTCCCCAGTGACACTCATATTTCTCTGCACAACCTTTTCAATCTGCCACAGCAGAGTTATTCTGTTTAACTGTTTCTTTATTCATTCATTCATTTATTCATTTTCCTAATATTGACTAAAGGCCAACTATATACCATGCTCAATATTAGGGACTAGATAATCAGTGTGGAATAAAATAGATGTGGCTTCTGTCCTCCCATGGCTTATAGTTTAGGAGGGAAGGCAGTATATATATATATGTACAATATTACACATTTTATTATGAGTTATAAAATAAATAATTTAAGTGCAGTGAAAGAAAACAATGGAATGGGGTTTACTCTGACCTGGTGGCTTGGTTTTTTCAGGAAGATAAATTTAAGTTGAAGCATATTTCTGGGTATTGTGGTACACACCTGAAGTCCCAGCCACCAGAGAGGCTGAGCCAGGAGGATTGATTAAGCTTCGGAGTTTGAGACCATCATGGGCAGCATGGCGAGATTCCATTTCTAAAGTATGTATAAATAAATAAACAAACACATGGAGGGTGGGGGATGTAGTAGAGAAGTAGAGTTGGTCATTGTCCTATTCTGTATGTTATTTTCTTCTTCCTTAGCAACTGTATTGGTCTACTTTCACACTGCTATAAAGATACTACTGGAGACTGGATGATTTATAAACCAAGGAGGTTTAACTGACTCACAGTTCTGCATGGTTAGGGAGGCCTCAGGAAACTTACAAACGTGGCAGAAGGAGAAGTAAGCACCTTTTTCACAAGGCAGCAGGACAGAGTAAATGTATGAAGAAGGAACTGTCAAATACCTATAAAATCATCAGATCTCATGAGAACGCACTCACTATCATGAGAACAGCATGGGGGAACCTCCCCCAGGATCCAATCATCTACTTCCCTTGACACATGGAAATCACAATTCAAGATGAGATTTGGGTGTGGACACAGAGCCGAACCATATTAGCGACAAATTATTTCTGGGCATAGAGACAACTCCGAATAAACATTTATATCTGATCATCTTTCTTATAGCAGGGTATGACCATGTGACTAGACTCTGGTCATTGGGATATAAATGGAAGTGGTGTATGCAACATCTGGGAGGTGTCTTTAGTGGGAAGGCCATAACCTTTTTTCCTTCCAGTTGCCTAGAATGAAGCCATGACAGCAAGAGCTAGAGCAGATATCTTGAATCATAATGTGAACTGGAGTAGGTATCTTGGATCATGGTGTGGACTTGGGAATAGCAGCAATGAATGGTGAAGCAAGATAGTAGGAGTCCATGGAAAAGTGAAATCCCTATGTTACCTATACTGACTTTTTCAAGGAAAAAAAATACATTTCTCAATTTTTTTAATCTCCTATTATTTTGAACTCCTAGAGCATTCCATGTCCAGGGAACAAAATTTTGTAGGGCAGTGATTCTCAAAGGTTAGCATTTTAAAAAAGAAAAGAAAAAGGAAAAAGAAAAATCACCTAGTGAGCTGGTTAAAACACAGACTTCTGGATCCCACTCCGGAAATTCTGATGTGGTAGTCAGGGCAGAACCTCAGAATCTGCATTTGCTATCACCTTTCAGATTATGCAGAAGGTGGTTGGATCACACTTTGAGAAGCACTGGTTTAGGGGTCTGAAGAAGAAGAGCTGTACACATTTGAAAAATGGAACCAAGGTTAGTTTTAAAGAACAGTAAGTAGCATGGGATAAGAATGGCCAGATGGTTGGGGGCCAGATTGTGAAGGATCCTGTAGGCCTGATAAAGGAATAGCTTTTTCCTCTAAGCGTGGTAGAAACCATTTGAAGAATATTGAGCAGGGAAGTGACAAGATCTGTTTTACATTATAAAAGATCACTCACTATTACATGGAAATGGACTGCAAAGAACTAGGATGCTCTATCAGTAGCCACAGCCAGAAACGCTGGTAACTTGGTACAGTGTAGTAGCAGTGGAAATGGATTCAGGATTAACTTTGAAAGTAAGAATAGCAAGTACTTTGCTGGTAGTTTCAGAATGCAGAAGAAAGAATGAGGAGGAACCAGAGTTGACTCCCAGGTTTTTGTCTTAAGCAAAAGGGCGGAACCTTCCCAAGATATGCTGAGCAGATTCCTGTGTGACAGACCGCAAACCAGAGTTAGGGATGGTAGTCTGCCACTCCCATTTGTGGCAAGTAGCACTTTCTGAAGATGCCAATGGTTCATATTATCCCTCCACCCCAAGCTCTTTATTGCAATTTCCCAACAGGCCTCTGGGATACGTCAACTCCACCCACTTCACATCTCTTCATAAGTCCTTGTGCTTCAGATGTGGTTCAGAATTACTTTGTCTGTTTTCCAGTGATGACCTCCAGTGTGTGTGTGTGTGGTTGTCTTCCTTTTGGCAGGGTGCATTATGATTCTTCAGTCACAGGACAGAGTGAGCTCTCAGAATCCTACAGTTCTGGAGGTGTCTGGGTGTCCTGGCAAATGTGTACAAATGACCTGTCTTCCAGCACTTTTCAATGATAATTCACCTCACTATGGAATAACTTTTACAAAAAGAATTATTATGCTTTCTTTGACCTTAACTCCTATAATTTCTTGTTGCACCTAAATAATCTCTTGAATCCTTTCTCTCTCTCTCTCTTTCTTTGTTTTTCTTTCTATTCACAAATACTGTCCCCTACTTCAAAAGAACAAGTAGGGGCATTCTCTAAAAGATACTCACCCATTCTGTGGTTAGTTTTTCAGCTTCCTAGATTAAAGCTAACTGCCTCTATCTTCAGATTATAAAATTCCTCTAGCTGGGAGGTTTTCTGCTCTGTATACTTTTATAACATTTTGTAAGCATTAATGACATGCTATAGCATTTTGTAGAGTACTATAACAGAGAATTATATATTAGAGAAAAATTAAGGCCATCGAGCCTGTAATCAGGCCTCAGGAGAACTGCTGAATATCTCAAGTGCGTTTTAGATTTCTATAAAATTTGGCTTGACATTTATGTGGGATTCCAAATAGCTTTTAGCTCTCTCATCCTAGTAATCACCCCAACTTATATACTCTGGTTTTCCATTTTGCAGGAGAAATCAGCAAAAAAATTTCCAGATCAAGTCAGAACTGAAAGAATCAAGAATACACGTTACTACTCTCTAGGTCTGTTTATAAAGTAAAGAGAGATACTTTTATTTACCAAATATCCATCCCAAAATTATGGACACAATTAAAATGTAAATATTAACAATTTCCCACATTCATAACAAAGAAAGAGCTTAAAGGAGTTAATTTGTAGGCCGGGTGCTGTGGCTCACACCTGTAATCCCAGCACTTTGGGGGCCAAGACAGGTGGATTACCTGAGGTCAGGACTTTAAGACTAGCCTGATCAACATGGAGAAACCCCATTTCTACTAAAATTACAAAATCAACCAGCCATGGTGGTGCATGCCTGTCATCCCAGCTACTCAGGAGGCTTAGGCAGGAGAACTGCTTGAACCTGGGAGGTGGAGGTTGCACTGAGCCAAGATCGAGCCATTGCACTCCAGCCTGGGCAACAAGAGCTTAACATCATCTCAAAAAAAAAAAAAAAAAAAAGAAAAAAGAAAAAAAAAGGAATTTAAAGTATTAAAAGGCTAGCAAGTGACAAGTCCTCTGATTGGCCCTTTATAGATGTTTTTATTCATACTCTCAATGTTCCTGAGGAACAGACTATCTCCAAGTAGAAGGTGAGAAAACAGGCTTAGAAATTAGAAATTAGGCAACTTGCTCCAAGCATTTATATACAGAAAACGGTGAGACTGAGACTGTACCTAGATCTGTTTCATCATGTGCGCTCTTACTAAGACATGAATGATTTGGACCAGTTGTCCTTCCTCAAGTTTAAATTCTTGTGGGAGATGGGTGGTAAACACATTGACAAGATGATTTCATGGAGAGAGAGAAATAGAAAAGGGACAAAGAAAGGAAGACTATAGAGTAAAGCGGAACCATTTTATATTAATTATAAAAATTTTTCAAAATTTTCTTTGTTATGGGAAAATTCAAACATACAAAGTAGAGAGAACAGCAAAATAAACCCCATGTAATCACAGCCTCCTTCAAGAATGTCATCTCATGGCCATTCTTATTCCCTCAATCTTCCCACCAACTCTGCTGATTTCAGCTGGAAACCTTTCATTAAGTATTTGCAAATAATAACTAACTATTTCTTTTCTTTTTATACAAAACCATACCACCACGATCACATCTAAAGACAAGTTAATAATCTGTGGTATTATTTTAGATTTAGGATTTGAGGAAGGGCCTATTGAAAGACGTTATGTTTTGATGAAAGCTGAGTTTAAAAACGGCCAGCCATGATAACACAAGGGGATGGCACCAAATTTTAATTTGGACAACACCAAAATTTCAAAGTTTATTATCTGTAAAAGAAAACAGGGGGTTTATCAAAATCAGTTTTGGTTGTTCCCTGAAAAATGTAAGCTTACAGAAAATTTGTTTCTAAGAAACAGATAATCTATACTTTTGGTCCAAGATATGCTGAATTTTTTCCTTCTGTTTCAGAGGACAGATGGATATAGCTGAATCTCTGAAGGTGTGTACTTGCCTCAAACGTGCAAGATAAATAAATATGGAAGTTACCAGCAAAAGGCCCAATCAATGCTAGTGTCAGAGGCATGTGAACCAGAACAACTCCATCTTGAATAGGAGCTGGGCAAAATGAGGCTGAAATCTACTGGGCTGCATTCTCAGACGGTTAAGGCATTCTTAGTCACAGGATGAGATAGGAGGTCGGCACAAGACACAGGTCATAAAGACCTTGCTGATAAAACAGGTTGCAGTGAAGAAGCCCGCTAAATCCCACCAAAACCAAAATGGTGATGAGAGTGACGTCTGGTCATCCTCACTGCTACACTCCCATCAGTGCCACGAGAGTTTACAAATGCCATGGCGACATCAGGAAGTTACCCTATTGGTCGAAAAAGGGGAGGCATGAATAATCCATCCCTTGTTTAGCATATCATCAAGAAATAACCATAAAAATGGGAAACCAGCAGCCTGGGGGTGGCTCTGCATTAGAAGTAACCATTCTTTTATTCCTCCACTTTCCTTACAAGCTTGCTTTCACTTCACAGACTAGCCCTGAATTCTTTCTTGTTTGAGATCCAAGAACCCTCTTTTAGGGTCTGGATCGGGATCACTTTCCTGGATCAGGACAGGGCCAGGCTCCAGCCATAGAGTCTTCTCTGTAGAATTGCTACACCCCTCAGTGCCTGTTGGGTGAGATTCCATAGCTGGCCTGACTATAGATCCTGCTGCCTGGCGTTTTCATTATTTCTTTTTTGAAAATCCACATAACCAAACCGTTTTGGAAACAAGAGATGAAAATACTTCGAAAGACCGTTGGATTACCTCATCCCACTCTGAGAAGTATCTCTGTGCTTGCTTGTTCCTTTTCTGGATGAAGATCAGCTGAACATAGCGGTAGCATTAATGTTCCTAGCTGGCATTTCAGTCCAACGTCTCCAGGCAGGCGCTGGGCCAATCCCTCCTCTGCCCATTTGAAATTCAAATCCCTTGAATAAGCCTCAGTGCCACCTTTGTCCCAAAACCCCAAAAGCCCCAGTCCATGTCGATCTGCCTTTAAATTATAAAGGGACATATGACTGCGTAGGAAGGTAAACTGTGTTGAAATAACATCCAGGGCGGTGGTTAAATAAATTCAGGAAAACCAAGACATTCACTGTTAAGCTGAGACTCTGTCCTCAACTCACCTCCCAGACAAGAAGTGGGCAAAGAAGCCACATGCTGAGAGCCCACACTCTTGAACTCTGGCTCAGCTTTTAGGATCTTCAATGGCTATTTGTACTTAAAAATAATGTAATTTACCAACTTTTTGCAGCATTGGAGCTCCTGTTCCAGGCATCTGGAGAGGTGTTCTTAAATTCTTAGCTTAGGAAAACTTCAGTTATGATAGGAGAATCGTGGGTCCATTTTCTTTTCAGGCAATTCATGTGCTGTATGACCTTGGAAAAATCACTTGACCACCCTGAATTTTATTTTCCACATCTGCAAAATGGGGGGATATTCAGATTTGGATCATAGGGTTGTAGTGAGGGTCAAATAAGAGGCATGGGAAGATGCCTTGGGAGCTAAAAGTCCCAATGTAATGTAAACTTTTTTTAAAAAATGAAGACTCTAAGTGTGATGCAGCTGCACTTTGGGACTGATGAGGGATTTGTTTGAAGCCTGTGGCTCAGTTCGATTTAAAAGGAATTTACCAGATACCTCCTCTTCATTTAGCATGCTTTTCCCTGGTGCCAAAGAACTTGTGGGGGTGGAGTTGGGGTAGGAGTTGTGGGGAGATGAGAAACACAGAAATAAAAATGACTACACAGCAGTACACTGAACCAAGTGTCCTCAAGCAAGGTTAGCTTCTCCAAGCTGAGTTTCCTTAGTAATAAAATTGGTGACAATAACAAGGCATTTCTGTTGGCATTAGAAGAGATAGGAGGGGCAGAGCATTGAGCATAGTGTCTGGCACACAGGGAACTCCGTAAGTTTATATGCTTTTTAAAAGACAATTTAAATTACTTTTCCTCAATAAAGGCAGTCAACTTCTGATATTCTTTTCTGTCTATCAGCTTTAAAAAAAAAAAAGGAGATTTTTTTTTCAATGTCTGTAATAGGAGCCAGGAAGGTTTCCGAACAGGAGTAACTGTGCAAAATTAACCTGGCAGCAGTTTTGGGAGGGAACGAATGAAGGTCAGGCAGTAGTTAGGAGACCTATTAAGATGATATTTTAATCATCTCCAAGAGGCAGGCCTGGAAACTGTGATTAAGGAAAATGATAAATGTGGCCAGGCATGGTGGCTGAAGCCTGTAATCCCAGCGCTGTGGGAGGCCGAGGTGTGTGGTTCACGAGGTCAAGAGATTGAGACCATCCTGGCCAACATGGTGAAACACCATCTCTACTAAAAATACAAAAATTGGCTGGGCGTGGTGGCACGTGCCTGTGGTCCCAGCTACTCGGGAGGCTAAGGTGGAAGAATGACTTGAACCCAGGAGGTGGAGGTTGCAGTGAGCCGAGATTACGCCACTGCACTCCAGCCTGGCAACAGAGAAAGACTCTGTCTCAAAAAGAAAAAAATAAAAGATAAATGAAGGAGTAAAGACTCAGAAGAGGCAAGAAGGACTAGGATGAAGAACATGGAACTTGGTGGCATGTATCCATCACTCATTCTGTCCATCTCCTTTCTGTGGACTCAGGCCCATGGCACCATTCGGTCCTGGCAGTCTCTCCCCCTGACCAAGCTCTGTAGGAGTTATTGCCATTGGCTTCGGCTTGGCACAACCCATGTGCTCTCTTTAGAGACGGAGGAGCTTATCTTCAAAGGGAGGAGCATAACTTTTCCAGGAGTAGGAGCTAAGGAAGAGAGGGAGGGTGAATCTAGTAATGGAATCTCAAGATGGAAATTACCAGATAATCTCAACTGCCTCTTCAGTATAGGAATCTGATTTATGATTTAAGCGCACAAAATAGCAATGAGGCAGTGGGGGATGAGGAGCAGAGGGAAGATTTAGACTGCTCTCCATAAAATAATGACACATTTATTGTGCAATTATTATGTGCTAGGTCCTCTGTTAGATGCTTTAAATGCTTTTCTTGTTTATTCTTACTATAACCTAATGATGTTATACTATTATCTGCATTTTGTAGCTGAGGAAACTGAGGGCAAGTGGCCCCAAATGACTTAGGAGTAGATTTAAAGAGAGGCAGTATGACTCTAGAGCCTGAGCACTATGCTAAACTGAGTGTTTTGAATATATTAAGAAAACAAGAAATGGAAAAGACTCAATGAATTAGAAAGTGTGATGAATTTTGCATTCATACCCAGGGCTTAGTTTAATTAATTAATTTTTGAAACTATATTCTAATGGCAATCAAAATTAAGGAAAACTGGAACCACTTCTTTCACAAAAACAAGGGACAAAAAGCCGTAAAGATGCTCTTGTTTGGTAAGAAAGAAGAATTCTGTTTGTGTCTAACAGAGAACCGACTGTAAATGTTACAATGAAATGTCTTTTCAGTAAAAATGTCCTCTGTAAATTACCTGCTGATTGTTGGCACATGGTAAGAATAATAGAGTCAATGTCTGTGTGTATGTGTGTGTGTGAACCTCTTTGTATTAGGTCATTAGGCTAAACACAACTAAAAATTACATAAAGAATAGTCTAACCAGAAAACAGCTAAGCAATTGCTTACAATGGTTTGGTTATCATATTACACTCCTTTGACTCATTTTTATTTTTGCTTTCAAGTTTCATTCTAACAAATCATTTAGTGGAGCTACAGAGTGGAGCCTATTTATTCCTCATAGATAGAAGGACATTGTAATCACGTGTGATTTCTGAATATATAAATGTGTCACATGTCCAAGAGAAACCCACTCCCAGGGTAAGATTGCTGTACACCCACTTCTCTGTTAAATAAGACTATTTACTGATAGATGGTGGCTTTCAAAAACATTCCTTTTCCCATTTAACAGTGCGTAACATTCATGAAGTCAAATTTATTTCTTATAAATTACACGCCTGTTAGAATTAATTTTTTTGTTTCATGTTTCTTATCAGTGTCCATTATAATCAATTACTTGTAGAAAAAGATGGAAGTTTTAATTTATTATATGACACACAGTAGACACAGCCTTTCTATTTAGAATTGAACAAAACCTCTGTATTAGTATTTTGTGAGTGCCAAGGGAAAGCTCTAGGGATAGACCTTAAATAAATAAAACATTTTTTTTCTTAGCCTCCTTTCCTAAATACTTGAACTTTTAGAAATAACATTGGCTAGCCAATGAAAACACTTCTTTGATAAAAGCTAAGAATTTAAGATAAAAAACAGCTGGGCAGGTTTTTTCTATACAAAAGGAAACAACTTTGAACTATATAGACAATGTTGTTTAAACCCAAACAGATGTGGTTTAATCTTGTTTTTGATCCTCTTGTAGATTTTTCTCAAAATGCCTGCCTATGCATAGAAATGATGACTTTCAGATGTTTGAACATAATTTGTCTCTGTTAGAATATCACCTTGGTACATAGATCATGTACACCAAATACTCCAAGGCTTTGAACAGGGACAGCAGGGTACCAGAGAAAATTTATGCTGGTCTTTTGGTTTGGCCCAACAAGTCTGTAAGAAACTAAAGGGGAAGAAAAAAGCAGTGGCGTCCATGCAATGTCATTTTCAAAACAAGAAAGTCACATGTGTTCTCCACGACTTTACTAAATCATGGTGATAGTTTCAGATCCTCACACTTAGAAATGCTTTTAAGATGAATCATATCACATGAACGCTCTAAAAATAACACACGTGGTAGAATTGTTCACCCTTCTGTGTCCCCACTGATTATTATCCATTTCTCCTGCAATATCCTCATGCATTGGAGCTTTCCCATCCTAACACCAGGAGAAAAAACCACTGGAGGGAAACGATTTTAAAACAAGAAATGTCATCAGTCAGACTGTGAAGCCACCTACTAAAATATACTCAAATCCACTTTCAACTTCAAAGCCTATTAGAGTTGTTACCTCAGGCAGCAGCCAAAAGGTTGAAGGAAGAGTTGTGCAGCTAGAAATGTGATACAAATTTTTCCTTTTCTTCTCTTTCCTCCCCCTACCTGAATTAGTATTACGGTGAATGGAGGGGAAAGGGTCTAGTGGAACAACATGTGGAGAGACTTATGATCACTAATGGAAATCAAAAGGAAAGAGAACTCTAGAACAGAGGACACTGGCAATCAACACTCGGGCCATCAAACGACCTTGAGGAAGTCCATGGACAGCATTGTTCCAATTTAGCTTTTCCTTCAAGGCGCCTCCTCTTTAGTTTATGTAGTTTTCTCCATGGTTGCAGCCCTTGAGAATATGTAAGAGGCCACATCTGGATTGGGAGGAAATGAGATGCATACATTTGTTGGCAAAATTTTGGAAAAGAAGTGTGTGTGTGGTGGGGATACGTGGGGGGAAGAAGAAGAGGAGAGATGGGGGTGAGGTAGACTGAGGGTGGTGGATTTGTGCTTGAATCACTGGGAAACCAGCCTAATGGCTCCAATCAAAACACTAAAGAAGGATCCAATTCATAAGTGGTCAAACATTTTCTAGAACTCTGTTGGCTCTCTAGCAATAAACTATTGTTCTGTTTAATGTCTAGCCCCATCAAAACCCCCCTCAGGGCATACATGTAATGTGAGTTCATCCCTTGCCACAATCTAATCTACAACAATAATCGGGCATTATATGTGAATGCTTATTATTTCAGAAATGCAGATTTGTTTATACGGTGGAGCCTCTAAGTCCTCTGCCCTATCCATTTGTGCTGTCTGTCTGGATGTGTTTCCTGATCTTTGTGTGAGGAAGTTGCCCCTGCTCAACATGACTCAGAAAGAAAATAGTAGACTCGTTGGAGTGTTGTCATAATATGCCAGGGGCATCATGAATGATGTCTCCCACCAAGAATGGCAGTAGCTGCCAAAGGATGCAGGGGGCAGGCACTGGCCTGATTACAGAGCAGTGAGTCAGTTTAAGGAGGCTGATTCCTGGGGGAGTGGGGAGTGGGGAAGATTGAAGAAGGAACAAGGAGAAGCAGAGGATGCTGCCTTCATAGGAGGATGCTTGGGTCCTGAGCAAAGTAGGAAAGGACCTAAAGGCCATGGCACTCTCTTTGGTGAGAGTGAAAGAATAGGAGAATGACAGCGTTACATGGGACACACTAGAAGGCAGCTGAGAAAGATGGAGAACAGTCTTCAGATTAGGGAGCTACAGAACTCGCGTCTAGCACTGGATCTCTAGCTGTGTGACTTAGACAAATTATTTCTACTTTTCTTATAGGTCTTGTGTAAAATAAAATGGTCTGATGTCTTCTAAAGGTCCTTCCAACTAGAAAATTATCTGAGCATAACAGTCCTATATGATACTGCTTCTGAGTCTATAAATGCACACATTTAACTCAGACTATGTCAACTGCATGCCGTCAGAAAGAGAAGGGGTAGGTGGAGTGGGAAGGGGAAGAGAGAGAGCCCAAGATCAAGACAGAATAAACACATAAATAAAGCAGTGATGATAACTCTAGCCCATCTTCATATCTGTGAAGCGACTTAGCCAGAGTGACTTAGAAGAGACAGGATCCTTCACCCCTCACATTTCGTCTCAGTACCTACTGTAGGAACGTCTCACCCTCTTGAAAAGCACTCTGGTGTTTAAACATATTACTATTAAACATTATAGTGGTTTAAATATTTATTACTATTTTTGGTACAACATAGTTTAGAACACAAGTCAAATATTCCACTGGGTATTCAACCAAAGAATCACTAATCTATTGTGATTCGAGAAGAAAACCTGTTTGAGTTGGGTTTAGAGAAAAGTGGCACATTGGTCTTTAAAGTAATTATCTTCCTAAATAATCTTCAATGGCAATTCATAATAAATGTGATTTTTTTTTCTTACCTCATGTTCTGACTCCAGAAGCGTTGAATACTACACCTACTACTTTTTGCTGTTGTAGGAATCTCTGTTGCAACTTAGGGAGTGTATTAAAGAGATCCACTAAGCCATGAAGAAGTGAATGAAATACAGTCATCAATCTTAGAGTCTCTGTAGAAAAGTGACGACAATAATAAAAATAACTAATTTTTGTCAAGGGCCTTTGTGCCATGTACCACGTGGATCATTTTACACACATTCTCGTCTTTTCCACAACAATCTCATGGTTCACTCAACAACTAGCTTACTTTATTGCTCACCTACTACGTGACAGAAACTCTCCTAGGCTCCAGGGAGATAGCAGCAAACAAAATAAAATAAAGTTTCTGTTCTCATGATGTTGAATTCTGATGAGAGAGAGACAATAAACATGATATATATGATATCAAGTGGTGATAAGCCCTATGGAGAAAAATGAAGCAGGATAAGGACATAGAAAATGCCAGAGGGAGGCTTACATCTGTAATCCCAGCACTGTGGGAGGTTGAGGCAGGATGATTGCTTGAGTCCAGGAGTTTAAAACCAGCTTGAGCAACATAGCAAGACCCTGTCTCTACAAAAAATTTAAAAAGTTAGCTGGACATGGTGGCACGCACCTATAGTCCCACATGCTTGGGAGGCTACCTTGGAAAGATTGCTTGAGCCAGGGAAGTTGTGGCTGTAGTGAACTGTGATCACACCACTGCACTCCAGACTGGGTGGCACAGCAAGAGCTGTCTCAAAATTATTTATATATATATATATATATATATATATATATATATATATATATATATAGTATATTTAAAAATGTAATATATATAATTATATAAAAATAGAGAGAATGCCAGAAAGAAAGGTGGGTGCAATTTAAAAAAGGTGGGCAGAGAGATCTCTCTGGTAAGGTCAAGGAAGCAAGGGAATTAGTCCTATGCTCAGGCCAAGAAAACACTAGGATTGTCCTGTCTACAGATGGGGAAACCAAGCTCCCCAAAGCCTTTCACTTAATAAAATGTGACAATCTCACTACATCTCAACACAGCCTCTGCTTCACATATATCCAGATGCAGGTCAGAAGAGGGCTGTGATTACATGAGATTAGTGAGTCTGGTTGAAATACCAAAAGTGCACGAGTCTCCTAACACACCGTGGCTTTGTCTGTGTAAAGATTACTCTGGTTGATTTTTCCCTATTACATTGAATTAACAGAATGGCAAGTTGCATTGGTATTTCGGAGAAAAGGTGTAAGTTTTTCTGATGGTTTTCTCCCTTTTTCTTACTCCAGGAACAAAAAGTCAATGCAGCATGGTTTCAGACAGTGCTCACAGAGGGTCAGGGGACTCCTCAAAGAGGCTACAAGGACTTGTCAGATGACAGTGATGTTCAGTGGTCAGATCTCCAGGCTGACAACCCCTGCTTTAACCAGAGCAGCAGTGACTCTATACTACACACTGTGGCTCTGAAAATAAGATTTCTGGGACCAGCACAAAAGTTGAAAATAGTGTACATGGTATGGCTCCTTGTGAAGAGTAAATAAAGATGTTTTTTGAGGCATCTTAAAAAGCTGGCTTTAAATGCAAAATTTCCTTACAAGTTTCCAATGGAATAAAAATCATAGGTGGTAGCTTGTATGTTTTGAAAAACAAATGTTGTGTGCAAGTATGCTATTGGATGAGAAAGGACTTTCGGGCAATTCTAATCAAAGATTTGAAGAAACAATGAAATATCACTGTCTGACTATGCTTTTCTCTCTCATCTTTCCTGGTGGATATAATGGGTATGTCATCTTCTATTTAAATACACAAATATAGATACTTATGTATAGCCTAGATGTATAGGGTTTTTTTTTAAGGTCAGTTTTTAAAAACATAAACATCAATAATTAAAAAATCTGGAGACAACAGATGCTGGAGAGGATGTGGAGAAAATAGAAATGCTTTTACATTGTTGATGGGAGTGTAAATTAGTTCAACCATTGTGGAAGACAGTGTGGCAATTCCTCAAGGATCTAGAAATAGAAATACCATTTGACCCAGCAATCCCATTACTGGGTATATACCCAAAGGATTATATATCATCCTATTATGAAGACACATGCACATGTATGTTCACTGCAGCACTGTTTACAATAGCAAAGACTTGGAACCAACCCAAATGCCCATCAATGATATTGGATAGAGAAAACATGGCACATATACACCATAGAATACTATGCAGCCATAAAAAAGGATGAGTTCCCTTTGCAGGGACATGAATGAAACTGGAAACCATCTTTCTCAGCAAACTGACTCAAGAACAGAAAACCTAACACCATATGTTCTCACTCAGAAGTGGGTGTTGAACAATGAGAACACACGGACACAGGGAAGGGAACATCACACACTGGGGCCTGTTGGGGAGTGGCGAGGATAGGGGAGGGATAGCAGGGGGGATTGGGAAAGGATAACATTAGGAGAAATATCTAATATAGGTGATGGGGGGATGGATGCAGCAAATCACCATGGCACGTGTATACTTATGTAACAATCCTGCATGACCTGCACATGTACCCCAGAACTTAAAGTATAAAGAAAAAGTTGAGTGAGGAGGTACTTCTCCAACTCCAAACATTTCAGGAAATATCTAATTTTCATATTGATTAAATAAGAAGTCTTACCCATTAGATGAATAATAAAAGGAAGAACTGGAAAGAGGCATTGAAAGCCAGAATTTCTTGTCCAATGCAGTTAATAAGAAAATCATTTCCTTATAATTTCACTGTTTGTTGCAGTTTGGTTTTGAAAAATGGTGAGTATTCAGGGCATATAGATAGATGTTGCTGGCTGTGGTGACTGTGGTTGTGGGTGTATGTGTTTGTGTTTGTGTGTGTGTTTGGGGGTTGCTGAGAAAAAGGACCTGTCTCCCAGTTTTTTTTTTTCCTAAAGGCCCAATAAAGCAGGAAACAGCAATTATTCCCCAGTTTGCATCTGCTCTTTTCTTCTGTGAGTCACAGCCCCTCACTGCTTTTTGGCAGGTCACATGGCTGCCAATTAGAAATATTAGAAATGCGTAATATTCCATGGTGTATATGTACCACATTTTCCCTATCCAGTCTATCATCGTTGGGCATTTGGGTTGGTTCCAGGTCTTTGCTATTGTAAACAGTGCTGCAATGAACATTCGTGTGCACGTGTCCTTGTAGTAGAATGATTTATAATCCTTTGGATATATACCCAGTAATGGGATTGCTGGGTCAAATGGGATTTCTATTTTTAGGTCCTTGAGGAATCGCCACACTGTCTTCCACAATGGTTGAATTAATTTACATTCCCACCAACAGTGTAAAAGTGTTCCTATTTCTCCACATCCTCTCCAGCATCTGTTGTTTCCCGATTTTTTAATGATCGCCATTCTAATTGGTGAGAAATGCTTTCCAGTAGCTAAGTGATGCTTTGTGACTAAGCTATCACCAACAGAGCAAGAATGGAAGTGACAGGCAGACCTGCTGAGCTACCTCCTTAAATGCAATTTGTTTCCTCTCTACTGTCTCTCTTTCCTCCTCCCTATGAGCAGGAACTTGGATGTACAGTGTGAGCCATTCTTATCCAGGTGGGCGAGGAACACACTAATGGGTGACAGAACAACATGAGAGAAGGAAGGAGGAAGAAGCATTCACTCACCCAGGGATGCTTGGGTAATTTCATGGAGAGGAGCTACCTACAACCTGCATCACATGTCTACCTCTGAAGTATTTCAGGAAAGAGAAATGAATCTCTGTTTTGTTTGGGTTACTGTATTTTTGTTGTTGCTATTGTGTTTTTTCTTTGTCTTAGCAGCTTATACTCACATCAATAACTTTTTGGATGTGAGGAAAGATGAAAAGTTGACCTGGACCCAGAATACTGAATTTTTGAATCCCATTCTTAACTAGCCACCTACTGTCCTTGCAGGTGCATAAGGAAATTGCATATGTAAGTGAGGATTTGGTCTCAAACTCTATTTCGCCACTGAGCTCTACTGGATCATGCAGAGCACGCGTTGCAAACTTGGTCACCAACAGGGGCTGGGAAGGTAAGTGCAAAGAAGCACAACTTACCTAGCAGAGACTGGCATAGTGGGGAATGTGTGATCCAACTAAAGGACTGTTTTTTCTGGGACACAGGCCTCCGTATTTCTTGATATTTGTACCTGTTTAAAAGAAAATGGAAATTCAGATTTTTTTAAAAAGTAAAATTCATAGACTTTAAGTGAACAAGCTAATTTTCACACTATTTTAAAGTAAAAATACTACGTGTACTGTGATACTTAATTTTGTATGTCAACTTGTCTGGGCCCCAGGGGTCCAAATACCTGGTTAAAATACCTGGGTGTGGCCGGGTGCAGTGGCTCATGCCTGAAATCCCAGCACTTTGGGAAGCTGAGGCTGGCGGATCACAACATCAGGAGATCGAGACCATCCTGGCCAACATGGTGAAACCCCATCTCTACTAAAAATACAAAAAATTAGCTGGGTGTGGTGGTATGCGCCTGTAGTCCCAGCTACTTCGGAGGCTGAGGCAGGAGAATCCCTTGAACCTGGGAGGTGGAGATTGTGCCACTGCACTCCAGCCTGGGAAACAGAGTGAGACTCTGCCTCAAAAAAAATAAAAACAAAAACAAAAACATATATATGTCATGTGTATATATATGAGATATATATTATTTATATTTTATTTTTAGTTCTCTTTCTTAGTAGTTTTAAAAACACATATATATTACATATATATATTTTACATATATTTTATATATACATTTATATGTATACATTTATATGTATATATATATATTTTACATATATATAAATACATATTTTACATACATATATATATACATATATATATATATATATATATATATATATATATATCTGGGTGTGTCTGTGATGGTGTTTCTGGAAGAGATAAGCATTTGAATTGGTGGACTAACAAAGCAGATGACCCTCTCCAATGTTGGGTGGGCATCATCTAATCCCCTGAGGGCCTGAATAGAGCATGAAGGTGGAAGAAGTTTGAATTAACTCTGTCTAACTTCTTTGAGTTGGGACATTTATCTTTTGCCTTCAATGCTCTTAGTTCTCAGCCCTTCAGATCTAGACTGGAATTTATATCATTGGCTTGGATTTGGATCATAATCCGGAAAGACACAATTACAAATGCCATAATCCTGAATGTTAAAATTCCAAAAGATCAAAATCCCAAAAGTCGAAATCCTGAAAGATCAAAATTCCCAAAGTCCAAAATCCCGAAATTCACAGTCCCAAAGATTAAAATCCCAAATGTTGAAATTCTGAAAGCCAAATTCTGGGGAAAGAATTAGTGCATTTTCAGTTGTACGCAGGATAGTTACATCATGTTAGGCACAACTATTATCTTGTTATTGTCTTTATTTGCATTTGGTGGAAAAGTCAGATGAGTGGATTAGCCACTGCATACAGCAACAAAGAAAATTTTAGTTTAAAAATGCATCGTTTACCTTCCTGCTGATTTCAGGACATTTTAATGAATTAAAGCTGATTGCCTGAAGAAGCCAGCAAAGCTTACTGACTGTTTCAAAAATTATGTGCACAGTAGGATAAGAAGATGTAATGTTCACAATGGTGTTGCTGTTCGATCACCAGCACTGTTTCTGTCAAACTTGTGTTCTGTAAATGAGTGCATGTGAAATGAATTTCTGTGAATCCTAAACAACACAGAAGCATGGCACAGAAGCTAGAAAGCTTTCATAGGAAATGCTCATATCAATATACATAAAGTCATAGAAGAATTTTGAAAAGAACAATGCCACATAGAAAATGACTATAAACATATTATCTGAAGAGAACCATTCTTTAAAAGAAAAAGTCAACTATTCATTGTGATGAAAGACTTCAAAATATAGTTAATGACCATGAAAGTCTGCCAGTTCTTAGGGACCATCTCCATGCAATTTTCCACAATCTCTCTAATAATATACATTTTCATATGTCAAATTTTATTTTTAGTCCTCTTTCTTGGTAGTTTTTTTTAAAAAAACTATTTCGAGTTGTATTATTTTCTACAACTTGCTATGTATTTTATCCTTGTATCATTTTCAATACTGGAGGTGTAAATTGTTCAGGAAATTTTAGAAAGTATGAATTCTTTTTATGCATTTTCAAATTTGATTCCATGAAGTACATTATCACAATGTGAACTGTGCTTAAACATTATACTACACATAAAAATGCTGAAACTTCCTCAATAAATAAAGAGATGTCCTTTCAGTACATCTGCATTGTCAAAGACAGAATTTCTCAAGATTTTAGCTCTTTGGGGAATGGTGTAAATGGTGGTTTTTGAATGGTCCCATCAAAAGTCTTAGGTGGTTTGTTGTGGTATTTCAGATGACCTCAGTTATAAAGCTAGTTGTGCACAATAACCAACCACAGTGATATGTGTTTATACATTTCCCTTTTTGACTTCTTTATGAATACAACACATCTGCATATGACTGTTATACCCATGTGACTGTTGTTAGCATATCTGAGTGTTTATGCTTGCAAATATATGTATATTATTGCTTATTTTATTGTATAAAGTGGCCTAGGAAGTATTTGTTCATGTTTTTATGTTTCTCACATAAATCCCCTTTTAAAAGTGTAAATAAATATTTTAGAGTGTTTTAAAATTATTTTTTTCTAGAACTATAAGCTGGAGATTTTGAACTCTTGGGATTTCAGCATTCAGGATTCTAGTGATGGGGCTTGTGCCTTTGGTATTATGATTGACTCTCCATTGGCTCTCTTGTTCTCAGGCCTTGGAGCTACACCAAGAGCTTGCCTGGGTCTCCAGCTTTCAGGTGGCAGAATACGGGACTTCCATGCCCCCATAATTGCCTGAGCCAATAATTTACAATAATCTCTTTTATCTCTCTTTCTATCAATTATCTATCTATCTATCTATCTATCTATCTATCTATCTATCTATCTATCTCCTATTGATTCTGTTTCTCTAGAGAGTCCTAATATATGTACCAACAAAAATATTTCTGCATAATAAGGCCCTAAGGTCTAAGAGAAATTTCCTGTTGCTTGGGCTAAAAATTAATCTAGGATCTATCACCAAAGTTATGTGGTTGGTAGACTTTTTTGAGTCACTCTGTGAAGTCCCACACCAAAATCCTGGACATCTAATCTGATGACTCTTTTGGTAAGATAAATATTTTTTTGGCCAAATTTATATAGGCAACAAAATGTTGCAAGTCCAAAAAGAGAGTAAATTAGCCTAAGGTCTTGAGCAGACATAGTATGGGCCATTTGATCAAACCTTTCTTGGCCAAGCCAGTAGTTCTGGAGCCTATTTTCCTTGCCATTGAAATCAGTTAGGTTTTCCTTGTTTCAAGAAAAATAACTTGCCAACCAGCAAAATTAACAATTTATTGGAATATCAAAAATATCTGGGAATTTGGGAAGAGAAGGAACCAATGAAACTTTTAGAATCTTTTTTCTTTCTTTCTTTCTTTTTATTTTTTATTTTTTATTTTTGCCAATGAGAAGACTCAGCATCAAGTACCTTTGACCCTGTTTTTACATCTTAGTGGGAGTTCCATACCCACAACAAATAGCTGCTAAATGGCTTGAATAACGTCTCAATAAGGGACCAGGTAACACCATGCTACACATAGTCAATGGACTGTGATGAAGACATCAGAAAGAATGTAGTAGATCTGTGTGCTACTTGGGGAAGTAGAGCACCATGGTTATCAGCCACACAGAATGGGACAGGGAAGTTCCATGAACAAAAACCACAGTGCTTCTTCTAAAACGAGGAGAAATTATTCTTGGTTAGGCCAAAACAATAGATATTCATCATTATAACAGTTTCCATGTGGGGGTTCCCTTCTGGCATTTCTCGGGAAAATGATATATTTTTTTTCTGAATCCTACATCCTGAGAAAACGGGTTTTAGAAATTAGAAAAATAGGGAGGGGAAGTATTACAATTCTCCCGTGAGAATAAAAGATTAACATTCAACTTAAATACATTACTTCTCAAAGGAATGCAGTAATGTCAAAAAGAAAGCAAGAGCAGGAAAAGCTGGCATGCAGAGTTGAGGGTCAAATCAACATTTCCAGTAACTGGGACAGGGCAAGAAGCGGAGAGGCAATCACTGTCTCACCACTTTTGCATGTAGCTGTGGCTGTGTAATAAATACATGTTCATAACCCCATCTGTCGCTAATGGTAAATTCTTAAAATTAAAGTGAATGCTAAGGTTCTTCACATGGTATCCGCTCTACTAAGCCTACGGGTGGTGTTCCAAGCAATAACAAGTTTTGAAAGCAAAATACGTTCTTCAATTGATCTCTACACATGGTTTTGTGTAGAGCTGCTAATCTTACAAGATTAGAATGTTTCATGATTTAAAAGCCACCCAGTAATGTTCACATTTTCTAATACTTATACATTCAATGCAGGCTACGGTTCTTTGTAAATAGTGTTACTAAACTTAGGTATCTTACCTACTGAACAGTTTTTTGATCTTCCTAATAAGCTAGTATATGAGGAATACAGGAAGTATTTTAATCACAATTTATGATTTGGGGTATTCTGGAGAATTCTGATCTTATTTCCAAATCCCTAACATTAATATCTCATCCCAGCCACTGGGATGAGAGAGTGTTCAAAGAAAAAGCGAGGGAGGGAAACAAAGAGAAGTAGCACTGGCCAAGTCTTCATAAGAGGAAGAGCTGAGGCAGGTCTTACACTGTCAACCCTGAGAAGCAGAGAGAGAACTTTATGAAGGAAAACCAAAGGAGAGGCAGATCAGCAGATCAGATCCCTCTTTTAGGGAGATGTGAGGGAGGAATAGGGACTGTGTGTGTATGTGTGTGTCGGGGGGAGAGCGAGGGCAAGAGAGAGAGAAAGAGAGAGAGAGAGAGACACAGGCAGACAGAGAGACAGAGAGAGGCAGGAAAGGGTAGAAGGAAAGGAAGAAAGCAGAAACAGGCTCTCTCTAAGGGGCCAAGGAAACCCATTAGAAATTCAATTTTTTTTTTTTTTTTTTTTTTTTTTTTAGTATTTAAGATTTGATAATTGTCTAAATGTGACAGTGAGAGATCAGTCTGGGCTGACCAGGCAAGGACCAGGTGGACCCAAGGAGGACCCCCCACCACAACCCTCACTGGGAGGGGATGCACACGCACATAGGTTTCTTACGGGGTTGGAGTATCCCTTCTGTCAAGGAATGGCTGTAACTTCCATTTGGCTTCAAGGTGTCCAGGACCTTGAGGTGGACCAGCTGGTGTCTGTTGACAAGTGGTACAAACAGTGGGAATATATTATGGAATTTGTCCCGCAAACTCTACTGGAGATCCAAAAGGGCTCACCTACTAGGGCAAGGACCAGTTGAATGAGTGTTTAGAAAGAGATCTGTCTTATCAATGACTTGGGTGACAATACAGAAGACATGCTTGACACGAACTGTACAAGTGTAAGAAGTGAAGAGACTTCAAGGTTTAGACTGAGAGGAGACTCAGTGTAAATAAATAGACAGGGATGCAAAAAATCTAATGTGACATATGATGAACAAAATAGTATTTCTTGTGAGTATTAAATGAGATACTGCATGTGGTGTCAGGAACGCACTAAGTACTCAAAAAGTGTTAACTACCATTAATACTGTTGTTGCTGTTTGCTATTGTTAACATGAGGGTGAACTGAAGGGAGAAGAATGGTGATTGCTCCAGGGCCTGTGGCCTTGCTCTGCCCTCCTATTTCTCTCTTTTCTTCTACGCTCTCCCTTAACACTGCTTCAGTGTTGCTGGGGCTGGGCAAAATGGAGTTAGGAACCGAGGGGGGATGGGGACTAGGATCAGCAGTCAACCTTAAATTCCTTATACCTACTAGGCCTATGCCAAAAGCTTTCTAGGGTCATATGACTGAACACTCGCAACATCTCCGAAAGTTAGAAATTATGGCTTCCTCGTTTTCCAGACAGTGAACGAAGGCTCAGAAAGTGACTCTTCTAATGTTACAGAGCTAAGAGGAGGCAAAACTGGGATTTAAAGCTAGATCCTTTCATTTTTTTTCATGGCGTTCTCCATGTAACTAGAAACCCCACTGTAGCAGCTGCAGTTTTCCGAGTATACAGCAGGGATGGTGAGGTTTGAGGGTAGAAATGAGAGGGTATATAAAACAGTTCCGGGGGATTCTAGATTTGGGGAGGAGGAGAAGGAGGATTCAACAGACATAAATATATGTCTATGTTGTATTTCCAACCAATTCAAAATATCTGTTCTCCTAAGGGTGGCTCGACAATAGCATCTTTGCTTTTTAGTTCCAGAAAAGTGGTTGGGTTTTAGACTTCTAAATTTGCCCACAGTCCCTGATGGGTCAGATGAAACACCTTCAATTTGAAATGGCTGTACAAGGAAAATGGAGATGTGAGATTCATTGGTAAGTTTTTATTTTCCTTTCACCTCAAAGCTCTCATACTCAATTTAGGATAAAAAAAAAAAATTACAGGACGGAAAAAAGCTCTTCCTTTGGAGATAAAAATAGCACATGCTGCATCACTTCTAAGAGCAAGCCAGCAGCTGGAACGAATTATTTATATCTTATCTCTGGCCCTTTTCTAAGTTTGTTGGTCACCTTTTGGTTTAATTTCTTTTGCCATTATGATTTAAAACTCTCACATTTATGTCATTCATTATTTCAGTAGCACCTGCTTGTATGGATTTCTTTTTCTCGGTTTTAAAGTTTAGCCAAGTCATACCAAATAGCAGTTTTAGAAACTCATTACCTGCTTCTGAACTCTTTACTCTGAAAATAATAGCTACAATTTTAGGAGAAAAAGATCCTGACTAGTCAATGACTTTACTTATGTTGCAAAATTTTCACAGATTATCTTGTTCTGTATTCAGCTACCAGTTCCCAAAACTACGTAGAAAAATAATCAAGTCTGGAGGTCAATCTTTGTTTTCTTTTCTCTTCTCCCTTATTTGAAAGTAAATAATATTTTAGGAGACATAGGGAAGAACATATATTTAAAATGTGATTTTTTTTCATTCACAGAGAAATTTTCTGGTACCCAGTGGACTCGGGATAGGTAAAAACCTTATTACTAACTAAAATTTGAGAACTCTTTAGTTTGGTAACTTTGAAGTGGTTCTTTGTTGTGGTTTGAATTCTAGGACGGGGCAAAAGTTGTCAACAACCTTGGAGAATTACTGAGCTTCTCCTGCATTTGTTCCTCACCAATATAAGAGATCGCTCTCTTTGGTGTAAGGACTAGTGGAGCTTACTTAAAAAGGAAAAATAAGGACAGAATGATGTTTCTCTTCCTTTGAACTATCTTATCCTTGGGAAGAAGGAATACCTTCTAAACAGGACTTTTGTCTATCCATGGTGATTGAAAATTGTTGATGCTGAGAAAACAGTCAAGGAGAGATAACAAAATATTAAAGGGGGAATTGGGAAAGGTCTGCTTCCCACCATCCACACATTCAGATTAGAAGGCAACAATTATTTATGAGGTGGTCAATTCATGAATTATTAATACAGAGTGATGGCTTTGCTAGTGATAATCTTTTCTTAGTGCTATGTTTATTTTAGCAAACATTTGCTTCCCACACTACATTAAGAGTGAACATTTAAAAGAACTGTACCAAAATATTTTTGTCAGTGTGTTTGTCATTGAGAATTTGACAGGAAAACAGTACTATCCTCATGCAGTGAAAGCTCTCACTTGCAGCATAGAAAAAGCCAGAGAGGTAGGGCCAGATCCATATCTACACTTGCATAGGTCAGACTAGAGGGGTCTGATTGGCAGGGACCCTAGCCCTGTGAGGACCTTGTTGTTAGGAACAAATCAGGACAAAGAAGCTCCTCACTTTTCTGGGTTATTCAAGTTCAAATTACCTTTGGGGAGTGGAAAGCCAGTCTCACTGACTGGAGAGTGGAATCTTTCAGGCAGAATGAGTCTCATGAAGTCAATCTGGCCAGCATCCTACTTTTGGGCAGGATATACATAAAGGACACTGGAAAAGTAACTGTCCTATGGCAGACATCCCTTGAAAAGGCAATATTTAACTATAATAAAATGACAGTTCAGGGCTGAATTTACACTGAAATTAACAAATGTAATTTTGAATCTCTCATTAAGGCTGTCCAATGTTTGACTTAGAAATAAAGTAAAAGAATACTTCAGCTACAAACTTCTTGTTTATAATGTAAAGACTAAAAATTATAAATTTCTGATTCATGTTTTACCTTTCTGATATAAAATTCAATGACCTAGCTCCATAACATGCAGTTTAAAATTTTGTTCCTTTCCTTTTCAGTTGACCACCTAAGACTAAAATTCATCCTTCTGGGGTTAAAAGTAGTTCACATTTGGCATGCCTAATAACTTCTTTCAAACATATGGTTTTCATTAATTTTCAACACACTTGATCATTAGAATCAGTACTCTTGCTTTGCAATTTATATTCATTAAAAATAAAAGCATAAAAACTAAATTAAATATGTTGATTGTACATTTTGAGGATCACCTGCAGGCAATAACACCCTTTGTTTACAGAATAGTTTACTTTTTTTCCAGAGCATTTTAGATAGTCTTACAAAAGCACTAGTTTCTCTAAGATTATGCATTTGAAAGAATATTCATCTATCAAAGGACAAAATGAAGTTATTAAAATGGCTTTGCTAACTGCAATGATTGTGACATCAGAAACTGGGCTTGAATTTCTTTTCTGAAAGTGGAGAAAATTAATTTTCTTTGAATGCAATGTTTACCCGACTCAGGGAACAGCTGCTTCATTTCCAGCTTTCGAATCTTTTCTTTATAAAGCTGAATAACCTGATGACAACCCTTACACTTAAAAATTCTTAGGAGATAATTCTTTGTCTTGTAAATTTTGATAGAACAGCAAAATAGGCTAAACACAATAGAAAAGGCATGCGCAGAAATGTTCCACAATGGCCATGAATGTGAGCTCTGACATTGGGTAGGCCTGAACCGTGTGCCCTGGCACTGCCACTTACTAGCTATGAGACTTTGGGGCAAGCCACAATTTTTGTACCTCACTTTCTTTACCTGTAAAATGGGGGATAGCAGTACTTGTTCATAATTGTTGGGTGAATTGAATAACAGGATGCATGAAAATATTTTAGAATAGGGCCTGGCTTAAAAATATATTAACATTTTGTTGTATTTGCTTATTAATAATTACTATTATTTTCCCTTTAGCAATCATTATTCTTTTACTCATCTTTTACAAACCTTTATTTATTATTTTATAGGTACCCTGACTACTTTCTAAAAAATTTTTGTTAGTTTAAAAGAAAACAAGAGCTGTAATAAGACCCAAACCAATTAATATTAAAGATAAAAATCTGAAAGAGAAATGGAACAATTCTGATGAGAATTCCTGGTTGAAGAAAGACACAGCAATGAACACATAACTTAGCTCTGAGATTCTTACCAGCCAGGGCAAAGAGCGAAACACAATGGATTCAACAATGATTAAATTGTCATCTAGATGAAAATATTCCAGTTTGTTTTAATTATCAATAGCAGCACAACAAGCTACCCCAAAACTTGTGGTTTAAACTATAATGATTTATATTTTTTCACGATTCTGTGGGTTAGCTGAGTGATTGTTCTGCTGATCTTGCTTGAGGGTCATATGTGACTTAGGATCATATATGTAGTTGACAGATCACTAGAGGCTGAGATCAGCTGGGGATGTTTATCTCAATATCTTATTTCCTTTCCATGTGGTGAACTTGAGCTTCCTAATAGCATGGCAGTCTCAAGTTAGTGTTCAGAGAGGGAGAGTTCCAACAGGACAATCCTTAATATGCAAGTGCTTATCAAGTGTCTGCTCATGTGATACCTCTCATTAATTAATTAATTAATCAAATCATATGACCAATTTCAGAGTAACCCAAAGTTGGAATGCCTGAAGTCATGGGTTATGGGGTCCAGAGTTCACTACAGTTTCTTAGGACAGGCCTAGTTAGAAATAATCTGGAACTCATTGGTCCCTATAAACATTCTTTTTCTTTTTTATTTATTTTTTCTTGAAATGGAGTCTCCCTCTGTCTTCTAGGCTGGAGTGAAGTGATGCAATCTCAGCTCACTGCAACCTCTGCCTCCAGGTTCAAGTGATTTCCTGCCTCAGCCTCTTGAGTAGCTGGGATTACAGGCATTTGCCACCACACCCAGCTAATTTTTACATTTTTAGCAGAGACAGGGTCTCGCCACCTTGGCCAGGCTTATCTCGAACTCCTGATCTCAGGTGATCTGCCCGGACTCCTCAGCCTCCTAAAGTGCTGAGATTGTAGGTGTGAGTCACTGCGCCAGGCCCCTATAATCATTTTTAGTATTTGCTTTGTATAAACAGCTGTCTTTATGCTTTATATGCCTTTAATTAATAAATATTGCTTCTCTGTGTTATATTCTTTTTCCCTTTCCCCCCCTATAGTGAGACCACCAGTCTGTGGCTTATCAGCCCCTATCAGCCAGAAACTACAAAGGTTTTATTACCCTTCTGCCTCTAGCAGCACTGAAACAATTTTCTCTGCCTTTTTGCTGATGACTCCCCAGACCTTCTTAACTAAAACCGAAGTTCAGCAATAGTCCTGTGCAGGCTGTCGATGGATGCAAACATTTCAGCAAATCTCCTTGAGCTGTGATGAATCACCATTCTTGTAGTTGTAGGAGGTGTAAATTAGACCAACTGAAGAAACATTCAAAGTGCAGATTCCTGGGCCTATTACAGCCTTACAGAGAGATCATATGGGGCATTCTATAAGCAAAAATAAAGATTGCCCTTTTAATTATACTCTTGCCCTTCTTTTCCCTTCTAACACTTATTTTTCTTTTAGCATTTTATATATCCTTGGCCTATTTTACCTCCGAGTACATGAGTATGGGCAGCAGAGTGGGAGCTACAACCAAACAGCCTTGGATTCAATTCTTTCCACCTCTATTGATTAGGGCGTGACTTCGGAAAAATCATGTTGCCTCTCTGAGCTTGTTTCATCATTGGTTAAATGGAAATAATACTTACTACCTCACATTTTCTTTGTAAAAACTAAATGTGACAATACAGGAAACGTGCAGTGCCTAAAACAGTAAGATTCCATTATTGCTATGATTGTACTTTCTGGATGTGTAAGAATAAAGCTGATGCAGAAGAAAGCAGATTGACAGGTAGGGAAGCTATTCAATCTCTGATGTCAGTGTTTGAGTCTTTGGATCCAGCTGTGCCTGAAGCCCTGTTCTCCTTGCTGAACTTCTCAGTTACTAGCATTGATGGATTACTTTTTTGGTTTAAGCCAGCTGGGGTTAGATGTCTGCCACTTACAACAGACAGGTTCTGGCATATGTGGAACCCAAACCTACTCTGTGTCAGTTTCATCTGATGAATATGTTTAAAATGCAGATTCTTGATCCTACCATTAGCGATTCTGATTTTGTTGGCTTAGAATAAGGCCCAGGAATATGTATTTCTAGGTATTCAAGATGACTCAGATGTCACCAGCCTACACATCCACTTTAGGAAACTACTGCCTTACATTTAGAGTCTTTTTATCTGGCAGTCCCTTCAGGACTTTGTAAGGTACATTGCAAATAGAAGGAACATTAGCCCATTACATATTTGTTGAATTGAACACACATTTCAAGAATATGAGCAATGAGACAGCCCATATTCCTTTTCCTTTTAAAGTATTATTTTAATAGACAACAGTTGTATACTTTTATGGGTTACAATGTAATGTTTCAATACATGTGTACATTGTGGTATGATCAAAATAGCCTAATTAGCATATTTATCACCTCAAATATTTAGCTTTTGTTTGTGAGAATATTCAAAATTCTCTATTTTTTTTTTAGCTGTTTTGAACTATTCAATAATTATTCTTGACAGGATGATTATATGAAGCTAGCAGGACAGCTAAAAAGAATCAGATTACCTCCAGAAATTTCTATGTACCTTTGGATATGATTGCATCTTGGAGTAGCTACCTTGAATTAATGTAGTACAAGTTTTAAATGCCATTTAGTTTTCTCTTTCTAGCTTTAAAGTTCTGGTTATGACTCATTCATCCTATGACCTTGAACCCATTTTCTGATGTAATAGAATTCTGCATTTTATTGTTTGTTTCAAATTAAGACCTCTTTACTACATATAAAGATTTCATGTTATGGTTGCCCTTTAAGATAAATTTTATTCCCACTGAATGATTGTTTAATACAAATTTCAGTCTCATTCCAACCACATCAAGGGGTTCCCAGGGACCAGTTTCATACACTCAGGATCCTGATAAATGGGGTGGGAATCCTCTTTATTAAAGACAGGCTATAAAAGGTGCTATTGATGAAAGTATTAACCACATATGCTATCAAAGTGGGAGAAAAATCAGAGTCCACCTAAATCAGAACTTTGCTTCATTTATTTGATGATCACTTGGGTAATTTCATGCTCTTGGCTCCACAGATATTATGACTGCTCCCTCTGAAGGCCTATCTGGATGTATTTTTAAGGGTTATGGACTGAAGCTGAGAACGTGACCACAGGAGATTTATTCTAAAGACTTTCCGTGGAAACCACTCATCATCTGCACTGAGAGGGAGGCAGCTTGCCTGTGAGTTTGGAAAGATTATTTTTAAAAGCAGCAATACATTTGGTGGTTTGAATTACAAAGCTGAAGGAGGCCAAAGATAACTAAATTAGAACCATTGGAATTAAATTGGAACCCAGAAATTCACAAGCCAGAGGAACACAACCAAGCATATCT
Organism: Saimiri boliviensis; assembly: GCF_048565385.1. Classification (NCBI taxonomy): domain Eukaryota; kingdom Metazoa; phylum Chordata; class Mammalia; order Primates; family Cebidae; genus Saimiri; species Saimiri boliviensis. The sequence continues at coordinate 63,862,248 of NC_133456.1, forward strand.
ACTCATATATCAGGTCTCCCTCTGATTAGATGCACAATGGTGTACAAGGGTGAGAGGTGCTATCTCATTTTAAACATCACGATAAAACCTGTAGCTCCATCTTTTTACCTGGAACACAGCCAACTATAACATCAGAGCCATGAGTTCTTCTAGTAGGAGAAGACATGCTAAGAATCTCCAGCAGGGAGAAAAATATCCCATTCCTTTTGATAAACTGACTGATAAAATGACATTTTTAGATGGATGAAAACTTTGGCATTATATAGCCCAGATTTCTTAGCCTTGATTTCATGGATCTGTTGTGGGGAGAGGTTGTCAGGGGTTGAGGTTTATAGCATCATCAGAAACCATAAAATTTGTAAATAAGATTGCATGTTTGTGTGTATAGGAGATTTTATTGTGTAGGAGTACCTGAGAAAGATAAAGAACCATCAGTTTTCTCCCACGGATTCATTTTACAGATGGAAGTATTAAGGACCAGGCTGACATCCCCAATGTCCCACAGCAAGTAACTGACAGGACTGGCTCTAAATCTTTGAATTATGGATGATAGATGGGGGCCTGCTTGCAAACTTGAGGTAGAGGGTCAGGGGCTGTACATTGAAAACCTTGGAGTGAACGTAACCTGTGGTTCAGTTTTGTTTGATCTGCATCATTTTTTATCCATTAGGAAAAGTCACACAAATATCCAAATTCTTCTGAAAATTTTCAATATTTAGCAACAGGAAGCCAGCATTTCCTTGGCATGTTCTCACCAGTTTGATCCAGTCCCTTCTACTTTCGACTATCATGTGCTCAGCTGCTTTCCTTAGTTACCTGTCCTGCTTGAGCTCTGTAACACTTGAGCTTATGATTCTGAGTGTAGGAAGTTCTAACACCTGCTGGTTCTCTTGGGAGGTTTACAAGGCTACTTTGGCTCTGGTTTTGTGTCAGTTAGGGTAGATGGCTTTGTTTGTAGTTTATATTAAAAATAACCTTGATATTATCTGGCTCTACATCCCTACCCAAATCTCATCTTGAATTGTAATCCCCAGGTGTTGAGGGAGGGAACTGTAATCCCATGTGGTGAGAGGGAGGTGATTGGATCATGGACGCAGTTTCCCCCTGCTGTTCTCATGCTAATGAGTCTCATGAGATCGGATAGTTTTAGAAGGCAATTTTCCCTGCTCTTGCTGGCTCTTCTCTCTGTTGTCACTATGTGAAGAAGGTTCTTGCTTCTCTTTCAGCTTCTGCCATGACTGTTAGTTTCCTGAGGTCTCCCCAGCCATGTGGAATTCTGAGTCAATTAAGCCTCTTTCCTTTACAAACTACCCAGGCTCAGGTGTTTCTTTATAGCAGTGTGAGAACCGACTAACACAACTCCCAAATTACAGTAGTTTAAAATAACAGACATTTAATTCTTCCTCATGAAACATGCCCATCAGGATTGCTGTTATAGTCATTCGGGGATCCAGACTGATGGAGCAGCTGCCATCTCAAATGCTGCTGTCAACAGCCCCAGATGGTATGAAACTGACAAATGCTTGGGCCCCAAAGTGACACATGTTGCATGTGCTTGGAGGGCGTTGGTCACTACCAGTCACATGGCCTCATCCAACATTAAGGGCTTGGAGGTGCGACTCTATCATGTGTGCAGAAGGCAGAGGCTGAGGAATACTTAGTGAGAACTACTGATTCCTTTTGCCAGCCTTGTGGAAACTGAGTGGTGGAATGTAATTCCTGCATGTATGAGATTGCCTTGGGTCACCTGTGAACACCTTATCTACAGTTAAAAAAAAAAAAAAAGCACTCAGTGTGTGAGGAACATGGAAGCAGCAAAGTCCATGTGAAGTTCAGGATGTTCTGTGGAGATAGAAGCCTGGACTCATCTGGCCTGGATTGGAGTCCCAGATTTCTCACTGTGTGATATTGGGCAAATGCTCTGTATATTTGAGTCTCAGTTTTCTTATCTATAACTTTTAGTTCTAATATCAGCTGTCTTTGTCAGCATAGCAGCCTAAACTCACTAAGTACTATAAGCTGGGTGACTTGTAGATGACAGAAGTTTCTCACAGCTGTGGAGGCTGGAAGTCTGAGATCAGGGTGCCAGCATGATTGAGTTCTAGCAAGGGCCCTCTTCCGCGTTACAGACTGCCAACTTCCCATTGTATTCCTCTTTTGAAGAAAGAGGGTCAAAAAGCTCCCTGGGGTCTCTTTTATAAGGTAACTAATCTCAGTCATGAAGGCCCCACCCTTGTGACCTCATCTCCTCCCAAAGGCTCCATCTCCTCATACCATCTCATGGAGGTTAGAGTTTCAACATACGAATTTGGAGGAGACATAGACATTCAGTCAATTGCATCATCTTCTGAGTTTTTAGAGATAATTACATTAAATGAACTCAGAGAGTACTGTAGATATAAAGCCCAACACTGCATCTCCATCAGTGGTAGTTGCTATTTTTGAAGGTGCTACATTGTAGTAGTTATAAGAATGGGTTTACATGTAGCTATAAGACTTTGGGGAAGTCATCAAATTTTCTGTGTCTTAATTTACTGATCTTAAAAATGAACACTTACTATCCCTGTGTCTTAAAATCATTATGATTCAATTAGGTTTTGTATGAAAAGCACCTCATAAAAATTAAGCATCTGATAAATATGGCATACTAGTATTTTTAAAATATGAAGTAGAGGCCAAGCACGGTGGCTCATGCCTGTAATTTCAGCACATTCAGAGGCCAAGGCAGGAGGTCAGGAGATCGAGATCATCCTGGCCATGGTGAAACCCCGTCTTTACTAAAATACAAAAAAAATTAGCTGGGTGTGGTGGTACATGCCAGTAGTGCCAGCTACTCAGGAGGCTGAGGCAGGGGAATCACTTGAATCCGGGAGATGGAGGTCACAGTGAGCCAAGATCGTGCCACTGCACTCCAGCCTGGCAAAAGAGCAAGACTACATCTCAAAAAAAAAAAAAAAAAAAAAAATGTAGAATGCAGATACACAAATTCATTTCTTTTAAAAAGTTAAAAAAAATATGACTAACAATTCTAGTCCAAAGAGGTCTGGAAAGCTCTCTGGGATCCCTTTTATAAAGAAAATAATCCCGCTGATCTCATTAGTCTCGTCAACTCTGCTAACCAATATTACTATCATTTGTTGGAGCCTGGTTCTGTCTCAAAATGTTTTTACTTTACAATTTTCTTAGGTATAAGACTCTCTGTGGTTGAGACTAAAAGCCTTCCTGGTGTTTTCTGAGGAGGATGAACTCTATTCTAAGAATTTGGCAGCTCTGCTGGTATTTGATCCACGTGGTACGTTGCGCAGCAGACAGAAATTTATAACACAGTTCAGGGAGCTGCTGCCAGTACTCATCAGTGCCAAGCTGCTTAGGCAAAAATGAGGGGAACATTTTGTCTTATCTACTCAAATCCTTCCCTAAGAACCCAATGAACAAATTGATCCTAGGGAATCAAGCAATCAAGCAGGTTACTATTGCCACAAATATCCCAGACAAGCATAAGAGAAACAGAAGACACTACAGGCCAAAAGAAAAAAAAATCAAGAAAAGATTGGTTATCTGTACCTGAAACTTGAATCTCAGTTCTCCAAATATCAAAGTTCTTTAAGAAAGACACCAAAGGACAAGCAAGCACACTTTCTGGAAGACTACCAAGAGCTTTGTTATTTTATTTAATTCTCCTGACACTACTCTGAGAGATGGTTTTGCTTGTTCCCTTTTTATAGATGGGGAAAGTGAGGCCCAGAGATGTTAAGCAATTGTCCAAGGTCACAAGGAACACATGGCGAATATTACCTTTAAACCAGACCTAACTGGCTTTTTCTACTATAGCATATTAACATGGTATGGCTGTGTCCCCATTCAAATCTCAACTTGAATTGTATCTCCCAGAATTCTCATGGGTTGTGGGAGGGACCTAGAAGAAGGTAACTGAATAACGGGAGTTGGTCTTTCCTGCGCTATTCTCATGATAGTGAATAAGTCTCGCAAGATCTGATGGGTTTATCAGCAGTTTCTGCTTTTGCTTCTTCCTTGTTCTCTCTTGCTGCCACCATGTAAGAAGTGTCTTTCACCTCCCTCTGTGATTCTGAGGTCTCTCCAGCCATGTGGAACTGTAAGTCCAATTAAACCTCTCTTTCTTCCCAGTGTAAGGTATCTTTGTATCAGCAGCATGAAAATGGACTAATATAGTAAATTGGTACCAGTAGAGTGGGGCGTTGCTGAAAAGATTTCTGAAAATGTGGAAGCAACTTTGGAACTGGGTAACAGGCAGAGGCTCTAACAGTTTGGAGGACTCAGAAGAAGACAGGAAAATGTGGGGAAGTTTGGAACCTCTTGGAGACTTGTTGAATGGTTTTTGCCCAAAATGCTGATAGGGATATGGACAGTAAGGTCCAGGCGGAGGTGATCTCAGAAGGAGAACTTCTGCTAGGGCAGTGCGGAAGGGAAATGTGGGATCTGAGACCACACACAGAGTCCCTACTGGGGCACTGCCTAGGTGAGCTATGAGAAGAGGGCCACCGTCCTCCAGACTCCAGAATGGTAGATCCACTGACGGCTTGCACCGTGCACTCGAAAAGCCGCAGACTCTCAAGGCCATCCAGTGAAAGCAGCTGGGAGGGAGGCTGTACCCTGCAAAGCCACGGGGGCGGAGCTGCCCAAGACCATGGGAACCCACCTCTTGTGCCAGTGTGACCCGGACGTCTGACCTGGAGTCAAAGAAGATCATTTTGGAGCTTTAAAGTTTGACTGCCTCGCTGGATTTTGGACTTGCACGGGCCCTGTAACCCCTTTGTTTTGGCAATTTTCTCCCATTTGGAATGGCCTTATTTACCCAATACCTGTACTCCCATTGTATCTAGGGAGTAACTAACTTTTTTTTTTGATTTTACAGGCTCATAGTTGGAGGAGAACTGAATTATCTCAGATGAGACTCTGGAATGTGGATTTTTGTGTTAAAGATGAAATGCATTACGACTTTGGGGGACTGTTGGGAAGGCATGATTGGTTTTGAGATGTGAGGACATGAGATTTGGAGGGGCCAGGGACTGAACTGCATGGTTTGGCTGTGTTCCCATTCAAATCTCAACCTGAATTTTATCTCCCAGAATTCTCATGGGTTGTGGGAGGGACCTAAGAGGAGGTAACTGAATCATGGGATCTGGTCTTTCCCATGCTGTTCTCATGATAGTGAATAAGTCTCACAAATATGACAGGTTTATCAAGAGTTTCTGCTTTTGCTTCTTCATTCTCCCTTGCTGCCAGCACGTAAGAAGTGCCTTTTACCTCCTGCCATGATTTTGAGGCCTCCCCAGCCATGTGGAACTGTGAGTCCAATTAAACCTCTTTTTCTTCCCAGTCTCAGGTATATCTTTATCAGTAGTGTGAAAACAGACTAATACACGTGTAATTTCTCCTGCCAGGGGAAATGTTAGCTCTAAAACATCAGCTTAAGAGTCCCCTCAAGATGTGGCCTAGAAAGGTTTCACTCAGAGAAATAAAATAATTAGCTGAAGATTTCAGGGCGGGTAAGTTAGGGTACTGGCTCAAAAGCCCACATTCTCTTCCTGGTTCCTGGTTCCATACAGCCCTTCAAATCAGGTAGGGCTGGGTGCAAATAGTGGTACTTAGACTCCTTCAGGTTTTCCCAATCACCTGGAATTTTAGGGACGCATTCGGGAATTCCCCAACTGGCGTTAGGGCAAAAAGATAAGTGCCAAGCCTTAGCCAGTTTCTGCTGGCTTTGGAATAAAGAGCTGTGGTTCTGAAAGGCTGCATTCTAATCTCCCACATAGGGGCCATGCCATGCTGTTCCTACGCTGCTGAGTAGATTTGCATTTTGAACGAAACTGTTGGCCAAAGATCACTTTAATTTTTCATCTGCCTTTTGCAGGCAACTTTCCACTGTCCTGTGCTGACTGAAATGAAGTATGACCCAGTCCTGCCCAGGCAAGCTGCTTCTAGTGAATAGGAAGTGAGCAACACTGGATTCCAGGCCAAGGGGAGAGAGGTGAGAGGTGAGGTCAGCACATCTGTTTTCTGCTCTCAGACTTCCTTACAGTTGAGGGCAAGGTGCACTCTTTAAAAGGACAGTTAAACGGGCCCCCAAGAGACCCTAAGAAATCCCAGGTGTCTGCTACCTGGGGTATGTCAGGCTTCTTCAGCATCAAGCTGGCAGAGGCCCCCAGGACTTTTGTGAGGGACAGAGCAGTTTTGCCATGTGATGGGGGACTTGTTTTAGAGATGTCAGGATATCCACACTAGGCCTGGTTCTGGTTTTCAACTGAAGTTTTTTGGGGGATGAGGAAGGAGGGTGATTTCTAGGATAGAGGAAATATGATGTTGGTAGAATATAGGATTGCATTTCTCTTGATATGTCTTGGAAAACTTCCTTAGGTTTTGGAAGCCTCATAACCCTCCAGAGTTTCAATTTCAGAGGCTAAGTCTTTGAGGGTTCTAACAAGAAGTATAAACACTACAGTCTGCTGGTAATAAAAACAACAGCGATAGTGAGGAGAGGAGGATATTGAGGGAAATGTTTCTTCTTGGCTCATGATAGTTCCTTTCCGTGAGAGTGCAATCAACAGAAAGTCGGGGCACCACTGTCTCTACCTTAGCAAGGAGAAACTTATCTAGCTGGAAAACTTCAGAAGAAAAACTAGCTCTTCCTTTTTGTTTTCTCAGGTATTAACTCATCAGCAGAAATGTGAGTTCTTCCCAGCTTCTCCATGCTGTAAATCTTATCTGGCACCACTCCCTGGGTTGTTTGCATTAACCTAACTGGCACAGGGTTGAGAGTAGGAGTATCTGAAACCATTGAATCCACTTACCTGCAAATATAAACCACAGCTCCATCCTAGCCTTTATCTGTCATACAGGTTAGAGTTGCACTCTCCAATCTGTAACTCTTGTGTTTTGTTTCTCTGGGAAGAATTTGGGTGTGGACAGACATTTTTATTGTGTCCCTATGGGGGTTAATTTTATGTGTCAAATTGGTGAGGTTATGGCACCTAGTTGTTTCATCAAAGGCCAGTTTATATGTTGCTATGAAAGTATTTTTAGATGTGATTAACATATAAATCAGTTGACTTTAAGTAGAACAGATTTGTGTCCATAGTGTGGGTGGGCCTCATTCAATCAGTTGAAGGCTTTCAGAGCAAAGACGGAGATTTCCCAAGGAAGCAGCAATTCTGACTCAAGACTGTAACACTCAAACCCTGCCTGAGTTTCCAGCCTATAGACTCAAGACTTCAACACCAACACAACTGAATTTCCAGCCTGCCAGCTTGCCCTGTGGATATAGACTGGGTAGCCCCAACAGCTGCATAAGCTAATTCCTTGACATAAATCTATCTCTGATATATTTCTCGTAATGGTTCTGTTTCTCAGAAGAACTCTGACTAATACAGACCCTCATAACCCCAACACATAATGACTCATAACTGTGGCTGATATCACTGAGTCCTCACCTAATCCTCACACTTACTTATAAGGTAGGCAGTAGCATTCCTCCCATTTTAAAGATGGGGGAACTTAGATGTAAAACAGTTAAGGAACTTGCTCAAGGCTGTGCGACTAATAAGAGGAGATGTAGCATTTGAATTCAAATTTTCCTGAAGCTATAACTAATGTGTTTAACTACTATACCATGCAGCCTCCAGACCAGAAAAGGAAGTATAGTGAATAATTAGGTTGAATACACCCATGTGATCCTAGTCAAGAGAGGAAAGTCTTTGTCTATCAGTCTTATGCTGAGTGTTTATATTTTTAGCGTCTGTTTTGGTGCTGGATCAAAGAATTACATGTTAAAGCTGATAGTAATAACCCAGTGGTTACTCCTCTGGCCTGCCTCATTGGTGCTTCCAGCACTTGGTTTGGCATGTGATCTATGGCTCTCAGTGTTCTTTTTGTAATTGTTGCTCTAATATTTAGCATAATCAGCAACTCCCAAGGATGGCTATAGGGAGCACACATACCAGCAAGGATAGTGGCATGATTTAAAAGATTCATCATTGATAAAATTCACCTTTGAGGATTTATTCATACATTCATCTGTCTCTTCATGTATTTATCTGATAGTCAACCAGAAAGGTTTGTTGAGATGTTATTCTGTGCATGTATTTTTATTTCATTCATGCATTTATTCAGAAATGAAATGCTTATTACATGCTCTGTCTTGCTAGGTGGATCTCCCAAATTCACCCTCGTTTTATACCCTGCCTCCAACTTCTCTCCCACCTACCTCTTGGAAATGTACCTAACTTGTTTCTATTCCTTCAGAACCTTGTTCTATGTTTTCCATGACAATATTTAATTTGATAAACTAATACACAGAAACGGATTAATGGAATTGAATGGCATAGTGGTTAACACATACTTTAAGTGAGATTTTTAAAAAGCATGTTATCTTGATGGAGAAGCAATAACTTTTACGACGGACAATTTATGCAATATATTGTGGGTGGTTTTGGTCTGATGAGCCTTTCCAGTGTCCATTCAATCTCACTACCCATGCTGAGGGTAGCACTAACATTTTGTGAGAAGCCAGCAATATGTCATCTTGCATGACATTTTACTTGTTCATAGGATGATTTTATCATGAAATAAAAAGAACCAAGTAAGTATTTGCATTTAGAAACTATTTATATAAGATAAAGAGAATGATTGAAAGAGGCCAACAGACTTCAAAGCATCCCCTATCGGGTTTTGTAAAAAGACTACCTTACTCACGTGACAGGGACTGAAGCTGCCTAATCAATAGACATTTTCCTGAACCAACATTTTGATTAGGATGTATTTCCATCAATATTTTGGTTAGAATGTCTAGCTAAAAGACTACGTTTTCCATGCTCCATGTATCTAGCTGGTAGGGTGTTTCTGCTAGGAAGGTTCTACAAGGAGTGCTGATTCAGCTACTTGTTTTTCCCTCTTCTTTCTCCCTGGAAAGCAGACATAAAGGCTGTAGCTTCAGCAGCCATTTTGGAACATGAAGCAACATTAAAAATTGAAGACAAGTAATAGTATTGTAGAGTGAAAAGATAGGGAGAGCTTGGGTTCTTGGTGAGTAGGCAATTGTTCCCTCCATACTGGACTACCTAGGTCCAGAATTCTTTTATGTAAAGAAAATATACATTTCTACCTCATTTCAACTACTTCAATTTTTGTTTCTGTACATGTGTTCTATGCACCTGAATCTAATGGCAACTATCGCATCCCCCAAGTTTATCATTAAAATCTATAAACCATATTATTCCAATAATAATGTTTCATTAATGAAGTCAGTCTGGTATCTTGAGCTTAATCATAGCTGACTGTTCCAGCTGGTTAGTGTGAAAGGAGAACAAGTTTCTAGATATTTTGAGTCCTGGCTCTATGTCTCTTCTTTTGAATACGTATCTTTAATTTTCTTTGTTGCCTTATTATTGCTACTCATGAACTGTTCAATGTACTTTTAAGGAAGTCACTGTTCAGAGAATCTAACTTTCATTTTAAGTGAAAAACTCCTTCCTTGTTCTCTTCCTTCCCCTTCTCCCCCACCCCACTCAGCTCCTGAATTTGAGTAAAATTATGTTCAATATAACTTATTGTGATTTCCCCCCTTTTTCTAAACCATATCTATGTTGGAGAATTGAACATCTGTATAAAACATTTGTTATTCTCACTTGTCCTAATCAGGAATTCAATAAAAAGGCATTCTGAAATCTTGGAAATACTGAGGTTTTTCTGAACTTAAACTTCTCTGTTAAACCAGTTAGTTGAGCGAAGCCGGATGAGCCCTCAGGAAAAATCATGAAAACAAAATTAAATCGAATACAAAAAGCAATTTGCCAGAAGTGAACCTAAGTCACAATTTGCCTCCTCTGGAGAAGACTATTAGGCCTTGGCCACACGCCAATGAGAACTCCATGTGATAATCTACAGAATCGCATAATTCCTCTTTGGACAGTAATGCAAGGAAAAATAACATTTGTTCTGCCCAAGTATGTGGACTTGCTGACATTTGCTGAAATACAGATATCATCGGAGTGAACAGGATGTTTTCCTGAAGGTGCTTTGGAGAGCCAGTAGGTTACACATCTTTTCCACACATACATAAGGCAGCTTGAATTTCTGGTAATTGTGAGGGCTCGACCCTTGCAACTATTTCGAATAGACCCCTGGTGGCTTTTGGACTTTGTCAAGATCATCTCATGATATAGGCAACCTGGTGAGAAACTTGCCTTAGCGATTTTCAGTAATGTTTGTCTGTTTCTCCCCATTCCTCATTGGAATGATGATTTAAGGGAGATAGAATCTGGAATTAGCGGTGGGGAGGGGAGTCAGCACACTTTAAATCAACTGCACCTGTCATTTAAATTGCCTGATTTTAGATTGAACAAAGGAAACATGCTGGGAAAGTCTGGGGGAAAAGATGCTACATTTTATATTCTCTGATGGAGCAAATGGGGGAAGATTTTTAAATGATGGAGATTAACACCTATTCACATTGGATACTTTCACGGCAGAAGGCGCCAGGGATGGATTTGTAGAAGGCAAAATATATTAAACTTGACAGCTAATGGGAAGTCTGGATAGTCCTGCCTAGATGATATACTGTATTTCAGGCATTTCTGGGCATTTCATTGTTGGAAGATTCAGATCTAAAGTAGGCTTGAAGGGATAAAAAGGAGATCATTTCCAGCTAAGAATACAGTAGACATTGAGTCTAATTAAGGTGAAACAGAGATGAGTAGTACTAAACATATGGTAAAAGCATCTCAGGATGAAATATGGTGAAGCACTCAGAAGCAGAAAATATGAGCAGAAATGGACAAATTATTCAGTAACACAGTCAATAAGGACCTGGCCAACAGGCCTCAGAATATGAGGATCAAAAATAGTTTTAAGGAATTAGAATATGTGTTTCAGTTAATATCTATTCTATATATTTTAGGGATAGATATATTGGTGTGTATGTATTCCTTTATATATGTGGGAAATTATGATTGACAATACAACTGCAGAAGGTTTCATGTGAAGATAGATTTGATAGCTTCAAATTCATTTTTAAAAATTGTTTCATGCATTAATAAGTTGAAGGACCCAATTTAGACTCCTTATTTATAGTATTACAAGAAAAACAGTAGCCCTTTCTAATATGGCAACAAGTGTTTAAAGATCATCTATAATTGGGGGTGGGGTCAGTTATAGGGAAAGAAATTATAAGTAATTGAAAATACTGTGCTAGAAAGGGCGTTTGATACCACAATGATATAAAGTCTTAAGAGTTAAACTGGAATGCAGCAGTCACACAGCCAGATTTGGGTGGGTAGTTTGGTTAGTGTCGTTGTCATTGAATCCAATCTAATAGTCATCAAATTAAATCCAATTCAGATTGATGAATACACATATGGTGCTCACTGTATGCCACATATTGTGTTAGTTGTTGTGAAATCAAAAATGAATGTCAGAACTCCTAAGAAACTTACAGTCCACTGAAGTCACAGGGAAGATGTGGAAGATATTATAAGTAGTAAACTGTGGAAAGTGACGGGGCAGAATGTACATAAGGAGACATATGCATTTATAGAACATATATGAAGTACAGAAATAACATCAGAAGAGAATAGTAACATTTTCTTGAGAGTGTGACTTTTCTTAGGTTGAGGGAGTGGGGGAAATGGGAAGTTTTAGGAATGAATTTCTACCTGAGATTTTTAAAGATGAAAAGGAGCAAATCAGAGACATTCAAGGATGGTGATATGGGTTGGCTATGTCCTCACCCAAATCTTATCTTGAATTGTAGCTCCTATAATTCCCAAATGTAATGAGAGGGACCCAGTGGAAGGTTATTGAATAATAGGGGCGGGGCCTTTCCTGTGCTGTTCTCATGATTGTGAATAAGATCTCATGAGATATGACGGTTTTATAAAGGGCAGTTTCATAAAGGGCAGCAGTCTCATGAGTTTTATAAAGGTTTTAGAAAAGGCAGTCTCATGAGGTCTGATGGTTTTATAAAGCGCAGTTCCCTGCACACTCTCTCTTGCCTGCTGTCATGTAAGACGTGCCTATGCTCCTCGTTCACCTCTCACCAGGATTGTGAGGCCTCCCCAGCCATGTGGAACTGTGAGTCCATTAAACCTCTTTCCTTTATAAATTACCCAGTCTCAGGTATGTTGTTATTAGCAGTGTGAGAATGGACCAATACAGATGCACAACAGGAAAATAACTGGAGAATATTGATTTAAACATTTGCTTTCTTCAAGGAAAGAAAATAGAGCCAGATCATCCATTCATCTGTCTTCTAGATCCAGTATTAAGAATCTAGAATGTCATGGCTCTGATGCCAATTTTGGTTTTGCATATTCATCTTGTTCATTTTCACCATTTTTGATAGAATTGAACTGAAAAATGCATTCGATGCTAGAAGTTAATAACTTTTGGGATCATCTTTGACTTCTTTATATCATTTATTATTTATTTAGAAAAACGTTGAGAATCTACTCTGTGACAGCCTGTTGGGTACTATTTAAGGCATGTGGAATACATCAAGAAAAAGAGACTGATGATCTTTGCTCTCATGGAACTTATGCTCTAAGAGGGACAGAGACAATAACTAAAATACATCAGAAATATGTGAATATAAAAATTTGTCAAAAGACAATAAATCCCAAGGGAAAAAAATCAGAGCATGTTACATGTGGGTGGATATATGTCCCAGTTTGCCAAAGGCAGGCCTAGTTTATTCCTGTTGTGCCAGCATTACTATTAGCAGCCTCCTCTTTAAATCTAAAACATGTCCTGGTTTATTTTAGATGCTATATAAATTCCTAACTGCAGTTAATGGAAATTCAGTGTGTATGTGTGCACATTCCAGGCCATGTACAATAACTGAACATGCTGATCCAGCCGAGTCTCACTGAGGAGGGACTTGAGCAAAGACCTGAAGAAAGTGAGAGGGTGAGCCACATAGGTGTCTTAATGATAATTGCTCCAGGCAGAGAAACAGAGAAACAATTAAGGCAAAGTTCTAAAGTTTCTAACAAATGGGGAGTTGGGGGTGTATGGTGGGGGTTTCATGTAGCAGGAGTGAATTAATGAGGGGCAAGCTGTAGGAGATGAGGCCAGGGAAGGCAGGAGTAGGGAGCAGAGAGTGCAGAGCTCTAGGTCATCAGAAAGGAGTTGAGTTTTTCTGTGAGTCTGATGGGAAGCCATTGGGCATTTCTGTATAGGAAGGACATAATCTGACTTCATTATAAAAGCATCATTTTGTGGAGTCTATTCTTTGTGAAGTATACACTCTAAGGTGTAAAAGTAAGGCAAAATGTATAGGTAGGAGGCCCCACAGTACACTAAGCAAGAGATGCTTATGGCTTGGAACAGGGTGGCAGCACTGGAAGGGGTTAGAAGCAGTCAGATTCTGGAGATGTTACCAGCCAACAGAATATCCTGCTGGACAGGATATGAGGGGATGAGCGCCTCATATATTGTAGCAGTAACAAAAGATTCCTTCCAGGACTAGTTCAACAATTTGGTGTTTTGCTTTAACTGAGCACTTAAAAAAGAAGCACTTCTCCCACCTTGCTTCAAAGCCTTGCCTCCTGTATTAGTCCATTTTTATGCTGCTGTTAAAGACATACCTGAGACTGGGCAATTTACAAAAGAAAGAAGTTTATTGGATTTACAATTCCACGTAGCTGAGGAGGCCTCACAATCATGGTAAAGGTAAAAGGCTTGTCTCACTTGGTGACAGACAAGAGAAGAGAGCTTGTGCAAGGAAACTCCCATTTTAAAAACCATCAGATCTTATAAGACCCATTCATTATTGTGACATCAGCATGGGAAAGACCGGCCCCTATGATTCAACTACTTCCCATCAGGTTCCTCCCATGACACGTGGGGATTCAAGATGAGATTTGGGTGGGGACACAGCCAACCCATATCACCTCACCTTTAAAAGCGTCTGCAAAATGATGAACCCCGTTAAAGTTTAGTTGGATACATGGCTGCTTCTGTCTGGTAAACAGTACAAATATTTCCAATGTTGATAGTTCTGATGAATTGCAATGTGTTGTATGTGAGAAAGAGAATTTTGCTAAACACGAGGCTTTCCAAACAGTAGCAAATAGGTAACAAATGTGTTTAATGATATGTTTACCTTTTGAAATGTTGGAAATGTTGATGGTGGGGCATCCACATGGTAAGCAGAGCCAGAGTCTGCAGCTCTGCCTGTGTGGCTAACTGTGCAACTGTCATCACATCCCTTGACCCTCTGAGATGAATATCCTTCATTGTAAATGGAGCATTATACTGAGATTATAGTTCTGTTTTTGTGTTTACTGTGCTTTCAGCTCTGACATTCTGTGACTCTGTGCAGCTTAGAGGAACAAGGCTACAGATAGACATACAGGATCTTAAGCTTTCATAGCACTTTGTGAGATTGTTACGGATATCTCAGTCCTCTTATTTGCATATTCTTGCAAATTGCAGTCTAGGACTGATATCTTTTCTAACAATGCATTATTCCCATGGGCCATAATTTAGAGCGGCTCTTATGATGCTGATTAAGAACACAGGCATGTTTTTAAATTGGATAAAATACCGCCTACATCCTAGGAATAGTGTGTCATTGTAAAAAAAAATGAGTGATAATTAATAACAATTATTATAACCAATGTTTGAAAATTTACTAGGAGTAAGGTACTATGTTAATGTTTTATGTAGAATCTTTTATTTAATTCTAAGCACGAAACAAGCAAGACTCTGTGGGTAGGTCCTCTTCATATTCGTTTTAGAGAGGAGAAAGCAGAGCCAGAGAACTGAACAACTTGCCCAAAGTAAGACAACTTGCAAGTGGCAGTGTCAGGATTAGAACCCAGGCAGTTGTCCTCCAGACCCTGCATCATCCCAACCACCATACTTTACCCCTCTCAGTGCACAGAGAGGGTTAGCCCAGCATCTGACAATTGTGAGAACTCAACGAATGGAAACTATTGTGATGACATATATTATTGCAGTGGGGATTCAATACCTGCTGGGTAACGAATGAATCTGGGAATCATCCACACTGAGGCACCGAGTGATAATTGAAATCAGGAAGAAATGAGCTCATACAGAGGAGAGGGCAGAGAAGGGCTGAGGACTGAAATTTGAAGGATGGATAACCATATGCTCTAATGCACGCTTGGATGGTGTTCAACCTTGAAGTGACTGTTCTTATAACCTGCAGCAGAAACAAATGTTTCCTTCCAGGTCTGGTTGACTGACTCTTGGATTTTGGTTCTAACTCTTTAAAACTATTTCTCCCACTTTGCTTCAAAGACATGTCTTCCCTTTCAAAACATTTGCAAAATAATAAATCCTACCTCCAAAGAGTCTATTGAAGTTTAGTTGCAAACATAACCACTTCTGCCTGGTAAAGATTAACAATGTTTCCGATATGGATAGTTCTGATTAATTGCTGTTGAAACTCCTGAGCTGAATGTCAAAGCTGGAAAATGAACTCTCAAATGCACTCAAAAGATGAGACCCCTGTGTATCCTTGAACATAATCCAATCAAAGAGATTGGAAAGGAAAACACAAGAGACAGTATTAAATTCATGGTGACATGAAAGTTTCTTGCTTTGTTTTTGAAAAACCACCAGGTCATTGCTCACTAAGAGACTTTTCTCTGATATTGACCTGATAAGTGAAAAAAATGAAAAAAAAAAAAAAATCTTTGTAAAACATTATTCTTGACTTCTCTTGTTAAACATTTATTAGTCCTACAAAATTCTGGTTTGCAAATCCTGATGCTCTAAGTCATTTTAAAAGAACCAAGGGGAAAGGAACACTCAGTCAAGAAAATAGAAGTGCTTAATTTAAGAGAACTTAACTCTGTTTATCCTCAGTCTCCCCTGAGTTATGAATGACACTTATTTTATTAGACTTTATAAACTACAAAAGACACTAGTAGGATTAATATTGTAACAGTAAATATTCTTTGATTCTTATTTTAATTTTTTTACCTGTATGGTGCTCTTCCTTTCTCACTACTATTTCATGCTTCCACCTGGAATTATTTCCTTTAGCCAAAGAACTTCCATTTGTAATTTCTGGAAATAGAAGTCTGTTGGTGATGAATTCTCAGTGATTTTGTCTTGATTTTATACTAATATCTGAAGGATACTTTTCTTGGATATAGAATTCTAGCATGATTTTTTCCCCTTCAGTACATAGAAGGTACCATTCGTTTTCTTCTGGATTTCATAGTTTCTGTTAAAAATTTAGCTCTTAAACTTACTGCTTCTTCTTGGAAAATAGTGATTACTTTTTCTCTGGATGCTTTTAAGATTTTCCATTTTCTTTTGCTTTTCAAGAGTTTCAACATAATATACCCAGCCATGGTTTTCTTTATTTGTCCTGCATGGAAATCATTGAACTCACAGAATCTGTGAGTTGATATCTTTAGTGTAAGGACAGTATAAACGCTTTGTAATTGTCTCTGAGATTCAAGTCCCCGTGCAAACAATACATCTGTCTCAAAATTTGAGAATTACAAAACAAAATGATAAATGGAAAATCAAATATTTAAAATTTTGCTCTTTAAAGGATACCTTGAATAAATGCAAAAAGAAACCCCAAACTTAGATGGAGTACATACAGTAATATATTTATATATATATGTGTGTGTATAACATATATATTTTTATGGTTTTTGCTAAAAATTCAGCTCTTAGACTTACTGCTTCTCCTTTGAAAAAGAGTCTATTTTCTCTGGATGCTTTTAAGATTTCCTAATTTATTTTACCTTCTATTTTTCGTGTGTGTGTGTATGTGTGTATGTGTATGTGTACACGCTACATATATAAAATATATCTGACAAAAAATTTGTGTTCCGTGTATATAAAGAACTACAACTGAATGTTAAGACAAATAACCCAACTTACAGAAACAAGGAAAGGGGAGAACATGAAAAAGTTCTCAGTATCCTTATTCATGATCAAAAATACAAGTTAAAACTGCAATGAGATATCTCCACATGTCTACCAAATGACAAAAATTAAAGTTCAACATCACAAAATGTTGCTAATTGAGTTACTTTAATTCTCATACATAATTAGTGGGACTATAAAGTGGTACTACCACTTTAGAAAAAGCTTTAATAGTTTCTTCTAGATGTAAATTTAAAATACTCAAGGGTATATGTGAATAGTCATAAAAGTATATTAAAAATCCAACATATAATCCTTGTATAGATCAAGTCTCTCATTTATTCATTCACCTGTGCATGGATGTTTGGGTTGATTTTGGTTTGGGCCTTTATGTTTCAAGCTGTTATGGACATTTATGTTTGTTTTGTATGGACATACAATGAGCATATGGAGAAAAACTCATACATTGTCGCTGGGAGGATAACTTGCACAGTCACAATGATAATCCATTTCTAAAAGTGGGACAAGTGAAAGCATTGTGGAGATACCACAGAAACTGACTAGTATTCTGTTGTTTATGGTCTGAGGTCTGAGGCACCTTTGGAGTAAAACCTAGGTATTAGCCTCTGCCTTCCCTTTGTGGGTGCTCCTTGGAGCAATAATAAAGATAGGCACCTGGCCTGGATCTTCCATGCTAGTTTTTAACACTGTGATTGCTGAGTCAGGAATGCTCAGTTTGCCTCAGCATTGACCCTGGCCATCTCTCTCTAGTGGATTTGGAGATGTGAGGAAACAGCATTTGTCCCAGGTTTATTCATAAGGTTTCCTCTCAGTTCTGCTTGGGCCTCTGTGCTCTTCATTCTCACTGGGTCCTACTGACTCAAGATTCTGATGATAGTAGATGTTACTGGTCCTTCTGTGATATGAAACAGCTTCCCACCATTCACAGCTAACAAATAACCTACAAACTGAACATTAGCTATTTATTTCATATAAGTGGCTTCAACTAACACCACACTTCCATTGCATCCTCGTTCCACCTGCCAGGTTCCCCATCACCATTTTTAAAAAATCCATTAGCTGGGCACCAGACCCTCCTTGCTGTTTGGCTTGTATTAACTCTCCAGTTTTTGCTTTTTGAAGTAGAAACGTTTAGTGTTATTTGTCTCAGTCTTCTGGCTTTCCAGCCATGCCCCACAGGCACTGATATATTCACTCAAAAAACATTTGAGTCCCTTCTAAGAACCTGGCACTGTGGAAAAGTGAGTAAAACTGTACTGGGTCTTTACTGTGATAGAGCTTAGTTTTATTAGGGAAACAAATGTTAAAGAGAGAGTAATACTAAAAAAACGCCAAAGTGAAACAACGTAAAGTGCGGGGGAAAGGGGTAAAGAGAGGTAGAACTTTGTGGGGTTGGGAGATAGAGGATGGGAGGAGGCAGATTGGCTTCTGGGAGGAAATGATGATCATGCAGAGTTTAAGACCTAAAGAGTAAGAGGGAGGTGCTGTTAGCTGGTATCTACACTCACTGACACTACCTGTGTAGGCACAAGGGGCTGGGGATGGAACAAATTTAAACCTGGTTCTCTCTTTACATACATATATAAAATAACTCCATATAAGAAACTATTGTTTAAGACAAGCAGGCCTTATTTTGAACTTCCCACTATAGTGAGGGTTAATAATGACCACTATTTCTGACTTTATTGTTCCCCTGTGGGAGTTAAAGATATTGAAGAGACACAGATCCTCATAAATGAGCAAAGCACTTTAGCTCTATAGCCTGGGAATATTGTTGTCAAAATACACTTTGAAAAAAGAGTTAAACAGTAATTCTCTTTCAAGTTCCAGGGTATAATTGGTCCCCCATCTCCCTTCCTCCCCCATACCAATTAACCCTCTGAAACAACTTAGTTATTTTGGTCTTAAAATAAAAGAAATAGAGGCAGTCATTTTAACAAAGTCGAACATTTCTTAATAGGCCCAAATAATCTATTTATTAAAGAACAGATTGACCTAACTTTACATTATTTTAAAAATGATGTTATAATATAGGGATTAGAGAAAAATAGCCAACAAAAATTATTGCAGAAAGGTTGGGAATTCTCAATACATTTGGGGTTTCTGGGTAACATAAAAATAGAGGAAATGAGTTGACTATTTATGATGATGTTAGTGAGACTCAATGGTTCATCAGACTGTGTAATTAATTTTAATATGACATTTGCTAATTACCTTACAGATCAGCCTAGGATTAACCTAGACTGAATAGGGCAGAGTAAGTCCTCATCTACTTTTAGAGGTCATTAAATATTTGAATCCTTCCCGGCAGGTACTTGGGGGTCTTGACTTATTTCTTACTCAGCTATGTTTCACTTTTGGGTGCCTTTCAAATCTAAAAGGTTAAGCTTAAGCCTCTATGTTACCTCACAGTGAGGATAGCTATTATGCATGATACCACGTAGCCAAAGCTTAATATATGACCAAATTTCGTTAAGATAAAATTAAAATAATATGTTGTACTTAAATATTGTGGAAATAAACAGAGACCAAAGCAGAACAAGCAGACTATTTATCCAGAACTTGCTGTAGCATAGAAGTCAGCCACTACCACTTGCATTTGGCGAAGACTGAAAGGTTGGCAGAAGAATAGAAAAACTTTGTAGTAGGAAACAAGGGAAGGCTTCAAGTGTGCCCTGATTGGAAGCTGTTGGCATAGGGAATCTGTAGGTGAGCTAAGAGGTGGTGCATCCCATCTAATTGGTTAGGGGTGCACATTTGGATTTCTCTGGTTCATTGTAAGCAGGGATGACAATTAGGGAAGCTGTCAGTTACTAATCAAGTCATGGCTGTTTGGGGCCAATTGATACAGGGGTTGTTTGGCTTCCTCGATTGTAATGACACAGCAGTTTGGCTTCTTACAAGTCTGACTTAGAACAGCCTGGCTTCCTGGACTGCTGCTGCAGATTGCAAGTCAAAGTTCCATTATACAGGGCCTAGACATTTTCCATTGGTATATTCAGCCTCTTAGTATTTTTACTGTGCTCTGTCTTATGAGTTTCTCCGCACAGCTATACTCGGGGTATGTGTTTTCTTTACACAATATGGGCACTGGGATTTGCTATATGTCTGGCTGTTATAAGTTTCCAGAGTACCTTCTTATCACACAATTCAAAGTATGAAAGTATTCTAGAAAGTAGGATAAGAATGTTTGCACTACCAAACTCAGTTATTTAATCATATGTGGGCATGGGCAGAAATAGCTAATTAAACTACAGTAGGATATATGGTAATAGGATAAGAAAGACTGAGACCTTAGAACTAAGCTGGGCACTGGTTGGACAAGGCATGCCAGGGGTGAGGGGAAAGGAAAAGAAGGTTCAGGAATCCAACTCCAATAAAGATCTGGGATAAAGTCTGTTTTAGAAGCAGAGAATATAATTATTATATTTAGTATTATTTAATATACTTTCATTTCATGCTAAGTGCTGCGAGAAGCATCTTTTTTCCCCACTATCTTGTGTAAGCATCATTAAAATCCTATGAAGTCAATATTAAGATTATCTCTTTATACAGACGGGAAAATTAAGACTCAGAAAATTAAGTGTTTTGCTCAAGTTCACATAGCTAGTGAGATACAGAACTGGTATTGGGAACAGCAGCTGCCCGGAGTCAGATTTGGGTTCAGCTCCCTCCTCCACCCCCTCAACTTCTGTTCTTCATGGCTTGCCCCACAGCCTTCAGCTGTGTCTCTCCTGGCTGGCAGGCAGATCTCTTGCCAGCAAAGCAGCTCAAATTGTGAGAATTAAATGATTGTGCCTTTTTTTTCCTCCAGATTTCTTCTTCCTTGAGTAGAAAGAAACCATGTCCATTGCCTAACCAGACATACAACTAGGGCAAGAATTGCCAGTTTTGCCCTCATTTCATAATTCTTCCTCTCTCTACATGAATTTCTCCAAACCTTTTTCACTTGGATGGTGGAGTGTGATGAAGTCCTTGGGGAGAAGACGTGGGAAGGGATTGGACTGTTGAAGAAAGTATTTGACTTTGACTCCCGTCTCCTCTCAAGTAGTCAGTTTTAGTGAATTAGAAATAGCAGGCGAAGGTTTTTTTTTTTTTTTTTATTTTGATAAGGACTTTTTTGGGCAACTATTGGTAAGCCTTTAGAGCATGTTGTTGGAACCAGCTTCAGAGTGTGAAGTACTTTAGTACCTATTTTCAGCTGTGGGATTTTCATTAATTGATATAATGAAGTTAGGCACACAGAAGTTTATGTAGTGGTGGGAAGAGGGGAGTAGTACTCTCCTTAATTTGAAAGCCTTCATAAAGAGATGATACCTGCATGTATGAAGTATAGTTAAGCAGCAAAGGAAGCCTGGGGAAAGAAAACACATGCAGTGTAAGGAAGAGAAGGAACTGAAGTGAGTAGTAAAATAAGCAGAGAAATTGCCCAGATTATAAGTCATCTAGTGCTATTAAAGTCAGAAATATGAGGTGGGTGGTAATATCAGGCTAAAGGTCCTTTAACACCCTACACCTAAAATGAGGATTATTTTTAAAGAAGGAGGGGTGAGAATGCAAAAGGATCAAATGATCCTAAGTTTTGTTAAAGGAAGCTGCAGAGATTAGCATCAAAGCTCCAAGCTTCTCAGTAACCATCATCTTTCTACCCAAACTACAAAACATTCACCTAGGCAAACTTAAGCAGAGGGCAAATTCTTAAATAGAAACTTATTTCCAGATGCTACATGAAGATCAATAATCACTATCCCCTTTGCTGTTTAACAGACAGACACATATTTAACAGTCCATAAACACTTTCGACTTTATAAACTCAGAAGTTTTTTTGGTCATTTGATTTTAAGTGAAGGCAGTGACTATACCCAATGTGTTCGTCATTGTAAATCTAAAGCATTACCAAGTACAATATTTTGTAATAATGGATATTTGCAACACGAAAAATAGTTCAACAAGTGAATGATTCTTTACTCCTCCAAAGGAAAAATTATTGATGATATCATTTGATTATTGATGTTTCAAAACTATAACATCAAAATATAACATCAAAAATATATAATTAATGATGTTTCAAAAGTATAACATGTAATTCTTTTAAGGGGGATTATATCTCATTTATTTATTCACCTATTGATGGATTTTGTGTTGTTTCCAGTTTAGGGCTATTAGGATAAAGCTCTGTGAACATTTACATACAAGTTTTGTGTAGACATGCTTTCATTTCTCTTGGACAAATGTCTTAGGAGTAGAATTGCTTGGCCCCAGGCCAGTCTTGCATTTGGTGGTGTTCTTTTTTAGATTTTAGCCATTCTGGTGGACTTGTAGTGTTACTCATTGTGGTTTTACTTGATAAATAACAGTGTTGAGCACTTATTCAAGTGTGTATTGGTCATTTGTATATCTGTTCAAAACCTTTCTTCATTTAAAAAAAATGGAGTTTATCCTCTTAGCTGTCTTTATAGATTAAATGTAAATCTTAGACATGAAACTTTTGTTAGATGTAGTTATTGGAAATATTTTTTTCCAGTCTGTTTGTTTTTTAAGGACTCTTCTAAAAAGAATAAACTTTAAAATTTTGATTAAAGCCCAGTTAATTAAGTTTTTTCATAATATTCAATTTTTGAGATTAGCTTATAGTTTTGATAGCAGGAGCTAGCTTGAAGGCAGTTGTAAAGTGTTTATGTCAACTTTTGGATCTCTCACATTTTAGGTAATGCAGTGAAGGCTTTTGCTTCCAGATAGGATGATAATAACTCATAGGAGTTCAACACTGCCAGTGTGAAAACTAGAAAAAGCTAGATAAGTTATCAAAGTCATACAGTTAAAGATACTGGGGAGTAAGAAGTAAGAAAGACTAGATAACTTGGAATTCTGGGGTAGGGGAAACTTTCAGACATGAGTTGACCAGTCATTTATTCTCCTGGGATGTTTGCTGATTTGGGCTGCAGGCAGGATAAGGCTGAATCCAAACAGAGTGATTCTACTAGAGGAAATAACGAATTTGAGGACTTTTATAGGTGCTTGATCCTGGCGGATGGATTAAAAATTTTTGGAGATCTGGCTGTTTTTCCCCAGGAGACAGTTTGTTTTGGAGTATACATGGGATGCTGGGGGGTGACTAGACAAAAGGCTAAAGAGATAATGACAAAGAATGCTTCAAAATTGGTGAAAGACCTCAACTCAAAGACTCCATAAGGATTCCATCAGCGAATCCTGTACTGGATAAATAGAAACCACCACTTTGGGACCTAGTATCATTAAACTGCTGAAAACAAAAGGACAAGAAAAAAATCTTAAAAGCATCCAGTAAGAAAAAGACATGGTACTTCCAAAGGATAAACAAGAAGAAGAATAACAGATGACTTTCAAATAGAAAGTATGAATAGAAACTATTCAATATAAACAGTAGAAACTATCTAAAAAATAAGGAGAGGTTGATATAATCTCATTGTTCAGCCATATTTCCTATTTGGCAACATTTCTGAAGTTTAGATGCTCATACCTATCATCTGAGCAATTCCGTCCCCTTTCTTACACACACCTGTGAGAACAAAATATTGTAAACCTAAATGTGCATTAATAGAAGAATGATCAATTAGCATAGATTACATAATCATTCAACATTGAGAAATCTGACCAATTGACAAAAATAGAAGTCTGATATACCCTACATATAGTTTTAAAATATCAGAATAAAAGTTAATGCT
Organism: Saimiri boliviensis; assembly: GCF_048565385.1. Lineage (NCBI taxonomy): Eukaryota > Metazoa > Chordata > Mammalia > Primates > Cebidae > Saimiri > Saimiri boliviensis. The sequence goes on from NC_133456.1 coordinate 63,885,866, forward strand.
TATTAATATAACTTAGTACAATTGTGAAAACATACATGGATCAGAGAGGAATTCACAAAGGAGCTCAATTACATCTTGTCTAATTCTTTAATGAAGAAATGAAATAATGGTGTTGACTGGAGAATGCACAGGCATTCCTTGCAATTTTATTTGTTCTTACTGGTATGTTTGAAATATCTCACAGTAACACCTTTTAAAAATAATCAAGAACCTTCAGGACTTGGAGAAAACTGAACATGCAATGTTTTCAGGATTTTTTTTTTTAATCTTATGGTAGAAGAAAATGATGTAATTTAGGGCCTTTCTAGTTCTTTTCTATGCCATCCCCAGCCCAGAGAAGTACCTGTTCAGTGAAGCTATCCATATAAGTAGACTTGGCTATGAAAATGGAAAATAGAATTTATGAATACTCAGCTGGCAAGAAAAAAATCCGCTTTCAAAAGAGCTCTCTTAAAAACTTAGGGTTTGATTTATTTATTTACATCATTCCCCATTTTTGTTTTTTTATTATTTTGGCCTTTGTTCTGAAAGAAAACAATTTCTCCTAATATTGGGTGATATTTCTACAAAGCTCATCAGCCAATGCCTTCTTTACTCAGAAATTTTAGGTGTTACAATAAAGGAAGGCTGTTTGCCAGGTGTCATAAAACCTATTCTCAGTTGTGCAATTTTTTTCCAGATGCCTTCACTTAACCTGACTACATGGGTTTGTTCATCCTGATGGACGGCACCCTCTGACATCTGTTGACTGCAATGATTACCTAAAGTTACAGTCTAAGCCAAACCCTACATCAAAAAATGAGTAACTTGTATTCATGAAAGCGTTTTTAGTTCTTGCACAAATGGCCAACAAGCTGTTCTGTTCAGGAGTGGTGTGTATAAACTCAAAGGGGAAAGGGCATTTAAAATTTTTAAAAAGCCACCACTGGAATAAAAGTTTTGATAAGTAAGAGGGAGGAACATGAATTGAAATGCTTTATAAATCAAGTGGCTTTTGTATTAATGTTACGTGTGAATGACTCCCACAATGCTCTTTTTATTAATAGGGCTTCCAAAATTTAAATTATTTCTTCTCAAAGTTTTCAGTGAAAGAGTAGCTAAAGCATATGTTTTAAGTAGGGCAGAGAGCAGTTTTATCACTTACTTCTTATGATTACTCAGTGACCAAGATTAGATAAAGATTTTAATGATATAAACAGAAAAGCAGATCAGATTATACTATATTTATCACACCTCTCAGGAAAAAAAGAATAGACTAGATAGCCTATTTCTCCTTTTCTAATCTTTTTATCTGCCTGAGAAGAAAGAATTTATAGTGAAAATTTATGGGTAAAGACATAAAGCTGCAACATAAGTAGATGGTATGGTAGTTTGACTTTAACTTTCATTTTAAATCAAGCTGAGATCACTTGCATTCAGAAAAATAGTAAATTGTATTTTTTAAAGTTTTGCTATTGACACTGTCCCACATACCTCTGAATACTGTTATTTCCTTGTAACACAATGACAAACATGTACTTACTATGTCTTATTACTGGGATTGAAATGGATGACATTTTTTGTTATTATGAAAAGATCAGTACAAAATGTCATCAGAAGTCTTTTAGAGAGGCATACTGTATTACTGGGCAAGCTAAGTTCTTCTTCCCGTTAACAAATTAGTAGTTGGACAATAAACACAGGGAAAAGTAATCAGTGGACTTAAGCCAAAGGTATACTATACCCAAAGCAACAATGAACCCTGTAAATAATATCTTCAATTGCTGATACCACATGAAGCAAAGATGGAGGAAAATGACCACTCTCAATCACTGCTAAAGGACACAAAATTATAAATAAAAAATTTGGCAGAGAAATGTGAAAAGAGCCTGAGTAAATGAAGGACCTTTAAGGTTAAGTTTCATTACTCTTGGCTGGGCATGGTGGCTCATGCCTGTAATCCAGGCACTTTGGAGGCCAAGGTGGGCGGATTGCCTGAGCTTGGGAGTTCAAGACCAGCCTGACCAACATGGTGAAACCCATCTATTTAAAAAAAAAAAAAAAAAGTTTCATTACTCTCACAGTATAGCTGCTGCTGATTAAAAGCCTGAAAATGTGGATATACTAATTATTGGTTGCATTAAAAATAAGTATTTTAATAAATATATAAAACTATATATTCACAGATCACGTTGATAGCATTGATTATTATACTGAATGATTTGGACCAATGTAAGTATCAACTGATGGAAGATGGATTAAATAAATTATTGTACAGCCATCCAATAGATTATATGGTTATAAAAAATAGTAATGCAGACCTATATTTTAATGAGGTTTATGACAAACTGTTAAATATATAAAATCTAGGCTATAAAATATAAAGTATAAAAATAAATAAAATGGGATTCAATTTTTGTAAATATTTATTCTTTGTGCAAAATGATAGGAATAATGAATTACAATTTATATAGTTCAGTGGAGAAATGGTCTAAGTAACTAAAATAAAATCTGCATAGAATGAGATATCTATATGGCAGCATATAGTGAATCTTGACCAGCACTTCACTCCAAGCACACACAAACATACAAAAAGCCTCAATTCTAGATTGCTTATTGGTCCAAATGTGAAAGATATTATAAGAAAATGATAAAAATTTTATAAAAATAAAACAAGAGAATATTCCTTGACCTAGAGTAGGTCTAAAACACAAAATGTGTTCTTATAAAGAGAAAAAAAGTAATTTGAATTATATTTAAATAATGTCTATCCAAAAATACCACTTAAGTGTGAAAAATTAGAAGATATTTATAGAACATAATTAAGAGAAAAGATTAGAAACCAGATATATAATAACTTCAACAAATTAATAAGGAAAAAATTCACATTACCTAATAGAAAAATGGGCAATAGACTTAAACAGGCAGCTAAAAAGAGTACCCAAAGGTTAACAGATATAAGGCATTTTCCCCAGGAGCCCAATAACCTGTGTCTCCACATCCCTGGAATACTGATATTATCCTACCACATCCACACAAAAGGTTGCAGGGGTACAACCTCAGTTGGACTCAGCAATGCAGCCATATAGCTGACACCTGAGCCCACATAGCACTTGGCACCTCAGGGTGGTTTAGCACATCAGGAAGGCCACCTCAAAGACAGAGGGAGCCAATGTATACACTCCAGGGCCTGACATCTGAGAGCCTCAAGCCTGTCTTAACTGACAACCTCGCACACTCTGCCACTAAGCATTAACACACCAATCCCAAGGGCCCAAGGGCCAGCTTGCCTGGGGCCTACAACCAACAGTCTTGCCCACTCCAGTGCTGGAGCTGCTGAGTACCCATTTGCCCCCAACCAGGAGTCTAATAACTGACCCACCTGGACCTGCTGCTGCCAGCAACCCCACCCAGCACTGGAGCTTCTGTGCATCTCGCCCATATGAAAAGGGCCTGAGGTCCACTTGTCTGGAGTCTAATAGTGCTGGAAACTACACTCCTCTGCCCAGCCAGAACCAAAGTCAAAGCATAGTACCCAACAAATACTATAGGGCTCATATACAGGAAAAGGTATTTCTCTATGAAAGCTACTTCATAAAATTAAAAGAAGTTACTGTTACATCACACAAGAAACATGACAAAGCAAGGAAACATGACATCTCCAAAGGAATACAATAATTCTCTAGCAAGAGATCCCAAAGAAAATAAAATCTATGAAATTTCAGAAAAAGAATTCAGAATGATCTTAAGGAAACTCAGTGAAATATAGGTAGACAATTAAATGAAATCAGAAAAACCATTCAGGATCTGAATGAGAATGTCAACAAAGAGATACCTATTATTAAAAAAAGAATTAAACAGAAATCTTGAAATGAAAATTTCAATGAATAATATTTTTAAATGGAATAAAGAGCTTCAACAATAGACTAGGCAGAAACAAAAATTTCTAAACTTGAAGACATGTTTTGAAAGAACAGAGTCAGATGAAGAAGAGGAAGAAGAAAAAGAAGAGGAAGAAGAAGAAGAGAAAGAGGAAGAGGAATAATAAGAAGAGAAAATTGAAGAAAGCCAACAGGCCTTATGGGACTTCATTAAGAGAAAAAGTATTCACATTTGCATTTGAATTAAAGAAGAGATGGGAAAATGTATAGAAATCTTATTTAATGAAATAGTACCTGAAAACTTCTCATGCCTTGGGAGAGGTATGAACATCTAGAGCTATGAAGCTCAAAAATCCCTTTGAATCCTCTTTGAGGCACATTAGAGACAAACTGTCAAAAGTCAAAGACAAAGAGAGAATTGTAAAAACAGCAAGAGAAAAGCATTAAATTATATATAAGGGAATTCCCATCCCACTAATAGCAGATGTTGGTGCAGAAACTTTACAAGATAAGAGAGAATGGGGTGATATACTCAAAGCACTGAAGAAAAACCCTGGCAGCCAAGAATACTATATATAACAAAATCATTCTTTTTTCTAAAAAAGAGAAATAGTCTTTCTTTTCTATACAAAAAAAAGCATCAAATCCTAAAGGTAAACAGAAAGAAAGGGAGAAAGGAACATAGGATATTTACAACAGCCAGAAAACAGTTAACAAAATGACAGGAGTAAGTCCACACCTATCAATAACAGCCTTAAATGTAAGTAGTTTAAATTTCCTATTAAATGATACAGACTGGCTGAATGGATTAAAAACAATAATAATGCTCCTCTATATACTGCCTACAAGAAACTTATTTCACCACTAAAAACACTCATAGACTAAAAGTAAAGAGCTAGACAAAGATGTTCCATGCAAATCAAAACCAAAAATAGCAGGAAAAGGTATCCTACTATCAGATAAAATAGGCTTTAAGTTTAAAAATATAAAAAGAGACAAAGAGTCTCCTTTATATAATGAAATGTCGTTATAGAATAAAAAAGCAATCAGTTCAGCAAGAAAATACAATAACTGTAAATATATATGTACCCAACACTACAGCACCCCATATATACATATAAAGTAAATATTAGAGCTAATAGAAGAGATTTGCCCCAATATATTAACAGTTGAAGACTTGAACACTATTCTCAGCAATGGACAAGTGATCTAGACAGAAAATAAACACCTGACTTAAACTGCAATATAGATCAAATAAATCTAACTGATATTTACAGAATATTTTATCCAGCTGCTGAATGCATATTCTTTTCATCAGCAAATGGAATATTCTCTAGGATAGCCAGTATATTAGGCCAATAAGCAAGTCTCAATTTTTTTTCAAAAAATTAAAATGGTATCAAATAACCTTTTAGATTACAATAAAACTAGAAATCAGTAAGAGGAACTTTGAAAACTGTACAAATATGTAGAAATTATACAAGATGCCTCTGAATAACCAATATGTAAGTAAAATAATTAAGAAGGAAATTTTAAAAACACAAAATACCAAAACCTATAGGATACAACAAAAGCAGTACAAAGAGGGAATGCTGTAGTAATAAATACATCAATCAAAAAAGTAGAAAGATTTCAAATAAACAGCCTAAGGACACATCTCAAAGATCTGGAAAAGCAAGAACAAATCAGACCCCAAATTAGAAGGAAAGAAATAATTAAGGTCAGAACAGAAGTAAACAAAATAGATACTTAAAAAAATTACAAAAGATCAATGAAACAAAAAGTTGGTTTTTTAAAGATAAACAAAATTAAAAAAAAAATTTGCTAAACTAATAAAAGACAGAAGAGCCAAAAACAAACAAACAAAATAATCAGAAATGAAAAAGGAGACTTTACAATTGATACCACAGAACTATAAATGATCATTAGAAACTATTATAAACAACTATGTACCAGTGAATTGGAAAACGTAGCAGAAACAGATGAATTTCTGTATACATATAACCTACCAAGAATAGACCAAGAAGAAATAGAAGACATAAACAGACCAATAACAAGTAATAAGATTGAATCAGTAATAAAAAATCTTCCAGCAAAGAAAAGCCCAGGATCAGGTGGCTTTACTGCTGAATTCTATCAAATTTTTGAAGAACTAAAACCAATTCTATTTAAAGTATTCTAAAATAATAAAGAAAGAAGATTCTTCCAAATTCATTTTATGAGGCCAGCATTATTCTAATATCAAAACCAGAAAAAGGCACAACAGCAAAACAAAACTACGGGGCATTATTCCTGATAAGCATAGGTACAAAAATCCTCAGCAAAATGCTGGCAAACAACACCCAATAGGACAATAAAAAGATTATACATCATGATCAAATGGAATTTATCCTAGGGCTGTAAAAATGGTTCAACATACACAAATCAATAAATGTGATGTCACATTAACAGAATAAAGGACAAAAACTACATAATCATCTCAACAGATACAGAAAAAACATTTCATAAAATTTGACATCCCTTTATGATAAAAACTCTCAAAAAATTAGGTATGGAAGGAATGTACCTCAAAAAAATAAAGACCATGTATCACAAAACCACAACTAACATCCTACTGAATGGAAAAAGTTGAAAGTTTTACATCTAGGAACTGGAATAAGACAAGGATGCCTACTTCCACCTTATTTAATGTATTACTGGAAGTCATAGCTAGGGCAATTAGGCAAGAGAAGAGATAAAGGGCATCCAAATTGGGAAAGAGAAAGTCAGGTTGTCCCTGTTAGCAGAAGAGGTGATTTTACATAGAGAAAAACCAGAATACTTTACCAAAAACTTGACCTGATAAATAAATTGCGTAAAATTGCAGGATACAAAAATCAATACTCAAAAGTCAGAATCAGTAGTATTTCTCTACAGCAAAACTAGCTGAAAAAAAAAATTTGTGAAAGCAATTTTATTTAAAATGGCTACAAAAAAGAATACCTAGAAATAAATGTAACCAAGGAGGTGAAATATCTCTACAATAAAAACTATAAAATACTGATGAAAGAAATGGAAGAAGACACAAACAAATTAAAAGGCATCCCTGTTCATTGATTGGAAGAGCGAATATTGTCAAAATAACCATATTACCCAAAGTGATCTACAGATTCAATGCAATCTCTATCAAAATTCCAACGATATTCTTCACAGCAAAACAATCCTAGAATTTTTAGGGAACCACAAAAGATGCTGAATAGCTGAAGCAATTCTAAGCAAACAAAACAAAAATCCAAAACAATAAACAAACAAAAGCAACAAACAATGTTGGGGACATTACACTGACTGAATTCAAAATATACTATAAAGCCATAATTATCAGAAAAGGTACTTATATAAAAACACACATACAGACCAATGGAACACAATAAAGAACCCATAAATAAATTCATTTATTTACAGCCAACTGATTTTTGATAAGGTATCACGAACATAAACTGGGGAAAGGATACCTGCTTCAACATATGATGCTGGGAAAACTGAATATCCACATGCAAAATAATTAAACTAGAGCTCTGTCTCTCACTATATATAAAAATCAACTTAAGATAAATTACACACTTTAATTTCAATCACTTTAAAACTATCAGAAGAAAACAGAGAATATGTTTTAGGACATTGACCTGGGCAAAGATTTCATGGTTAAGACTTCAAAAGCATAGGCGACGAAAGCAAACACGGACAAATGCAATCATATCAAACTAAAAACCTTTTGCACAGCAACCAGCCGACAGAGCCAAGAGACAACCTGCATGATGGAAGAAAATATTTGCAAATTCTTCTTCTGACAAGGGATTAATATTTAGAATATACCAGGAACTCAAACAACTTACTAGCAAAAAACAAACAATCCTATTTTAAATAAATGGGCAAAGGATCTGAAAAGACATTTCTCAAAAGAAGACATACAAAAGACTAACAAATATATGAAAAAATACTGAACATCACTAATCACCAGGGAATTCCAAATCAAAATCACGGTGAGATATGATCTTACCCCAGTTAAAGTGGCCATATCAAAAAGACAAAAAATAACACATGCTGGCAAGGATGTGAAGAAAAGAGAAATTGTATACATGGTTGGTGGAAATGTAAAATAGTAAAGCCATTATGGAAAACAGTATGGAGGTTTCTTGAAAAGCTAAGAATAATACTACCATATGATCCAGCAATCACACAGCTGGGTGTCTATTCAATGGAAAGGAAATCAGTATATCAGAGATCTCTCTGTACCTATGTTTATTGCAGCACTGTTCACAATAGCCAGGGTATGTAATCAACCTAAATCTATCAATAGGTGAACTAGTAAAGAAAATGTGGTATATATACACAGTGGATATTATTCAGCCACACCAAAAAATGACATTATGTACTTGTGGAATCATAGATGAACCTAGAGAACATAATATAAAATGGAAGAAGTCAGGCACAGAAAGAAAGACCACATGCTCTCATCCATATATGAGAACTAAAAAAGTTGAGCCTGGAGAAGTAGAGTAGTAATTACTCAAGCCTGGGAAGGGTGATGAGAAAGATAAGGAGAGATTAGTTAATAGACAAAAAATTACAGCTACATAGGTGGAATAAGTTCTGCTGTTCATTAGCACTGTAGGGTACTACCATTCATAATTTATTGCACATTTTCAAATAGCTTGAAGAGAGGATTTTGAATGTTCCAAATACAAACGAATAAATGTTTGAGGTAATGGATAATGTCAATTACTCTGATTTGATCATTACATGTTATATAAATGTATTAAAATATCACTTCATCCCTCACAAATAGGTACAATTATTTGTGTCAATTAAAATTCAAAACACAAGGAAAGGTTTTCAGTTTCGGCCGGGCACGGTGGCTCAAGCCTGTAATCCCAGCACTTTGGGAGGCCGAGGCGGGTGGATCATGAGGTCGAGAGATCGAGACCATCCTGGTCAACATGGTGAAACCCCGTCTCTACTAAAAATACAAAAAATTAGCTGGGAATGGTGGCATGTGCCTGTAATCCCAGCTACTCAGGAGGCTGAGGCAGGAGAATTGCCTGAACCCAGGAGGCGGAGGTTGTGGTGAGCCGGGATCGCGCCATTGCACTCCAGCCTGGGTAACAAGAGCAAAACTCCATCTCAAAAAAAAAAAAAAAAAAAAAAAAAGAAGAGAGAGATTATTTCAGACCACCAGAAAGGCAATGCTAAAAAGGTAGACAATATCAAGTATTGGTAAGAATATGGAACAACCAGAAGTTTCATATACTGCTAGTAAAAGTGCAAATAAATACAACCACTTTGAAAACTCTTTGACAATATTTACTAAAGCTAAATATATGCTTACCATATGGTAAGAAAATTCACTCCTATGTCCATAATCAAAATAAGTGCCCAGGTTGTGCATAAAAGACTTGTTCTACAGTGTCCGTAACAATATGATCCACGGTACCCCCAAACTGGAAACAATCCAAATGTCCATCCATAATAAAATGAACAGAAAGTGCTATGGCTTGTAAAATGGAACCCTACAAAACCATGAAAACAAGCAAATGTAATGACACAGGAAAATCAAACAAAACCAATATCAAGCAAAGAAGTCATGCACAAAAGAACACAAATTGCTGAATCTAAGAAGAATTCAGAAACAGGTGAAATAAATCTCTGGTGTTAGAAGTCACTGGTTACCTTTTGGGGCACAGTAGCTCCTTGGCTTGAGTAGGCCTTCTGGGGTGCTAGTAATGTCTTATTTCTTGAACTAATTGTTACTTAGCTGGGTATATCTACTTTGTTTAAAAAAAAAAAAAAAAAGAGCGCTACCTTGATCCATTTTGCACTTTTTTGGTATGTCTGGCATGTCCTTAGAGTTTAAGTTTGTAAGGTTTTGAAAAGCTGTGATGAACTACTGCTTCCACAAACTAAAGAATTGTTAGTCCTGAAATAGATGATACAACTCACATATTAAATTAATTCAAGGAAAACAAGTGAAGCTCTTTTAAAACACAGCAATGTTTCTTAAGTGTTCTAAATTCTTCCCTTTGAGTAGTATGTCTACAGTGAGGTCTAAATATCTGTTCCCATTGTTGCCTTTTATCAATTGGAAGCTCATGTGAATGTTTTTTAGCCTTCCTTCTTATTTCCCATAGATTTTTTCAAGGAGATATTTAAATGACTTCATAAATTGGGGAATATTTGAGGATTAAAAAATACCAGAGAAACCAAAATAGACTGATGGATCTCACCTCATCCTGTATTTCTTACATTTCTAGGTTTCTTTACAGTTTTTAAGGATGATGTGCTGTATCTCAAATGCAGTGCCTAAAACCAGATACCATACTGAGTGATTTGCTGGATTTCTTATTGGCTTGTGTAAATATACCAGTGGGCACCAGAGGAGTCATTATGGTCAATCACATCAGGGGTCCAAGCATGGAGGAGTCTGAGAATGCAATTATACAGCAGATAATTCCATCCAGTGGAGAAGGCTAATGATACAAGAACAGAACTGCAGACAGGGATCTGTGGTTTTTAAATGAATAAATAATATTATGTTTCCAAAAATGACTGGTAAAATTTAGCTCTGTGGAGAAACTGATCATGCTAATGTACAGACATGTCAAGACAACTCTTCTTCTTTCCTCAATATCTTTAGGAATGAGAAATTAGGAAAGAGGCTGGTCATTCAAACTAACTTTTTCTTCTCTAGCCAATTAGAAATATTTAGCTGGGGGAGGCTAAGAAGGAAGGATCATTATAATTGTGCCACTGCACTCTAGCCTGGGCAACCCTTTCTCTAAAAAGGAAAAGAAGAAGAAAAAATATCTAGCTGGGTTAATGGCCTGTAAGGAGTAGATCAGTATTTCAGAAGACTGCTGGTCTAGCAAATATTTTAAAGTGAAGACTTCTTTTTTGATAGAAATTATAATATGAGATGGAAAAAAAAAACCTTCCATGTAAATACAAACTCATAATTCCCTTATGTAGCTGGTATGACATGTTCCTCTCATATACAGGATTGAAATACTGCAGGGATGTCTTCAGCATCTTCAAGGCCTAGGTATTTGGCCATGCCATGAAAGCAATTACACTAGCTATTTTTGAAAACATCTACTATGTTCTTGGTTTCTTAGATATAGATTTTGCTTAATTCTCAAAGATCCCTGACACTAAGGACAGTAGCAGGAGCAGCTTTGAAAAACATCACTCCCTATTACTGAATGTTTATGACATGCCAGACACTGCACTAAGGATGTAATTTAAAACACTCTCAAGGTGTGATATCCATTTTTCAGAGGAGAATGTATTGGAATCCCATCATTAATGTATTTTGCTGATGTGAATTTGACAACAGTCCTTTGGCAAAATGAGAAAGGGAGAATGAAGCTGAAGGAGGAAGGGAGAAAAAAGTGATGTTCCAAATTTGCTCTATCTTCTACATAAAGATCTTGTGTCCAGGAGTTGGTGTGAAGAAGAGGTAGATCTGCTATTTCTTCTGCCCCTAATCCCTACCACTTTGCTCCTCTCACTGGGTGAAAAAAACCACACGGTGAGAACACATCAAATGTTCAAAGATGCATTCACCTTTCTTCCCAACAGACACACACACACACACACACACACACACACACACACACACACATTCCCCTTGAAAGCAAAAAGTCTTCATTTACAATGAAAGAAGCAGAAATTTCTCAATGCTGGGCAACTGAAATTATTTTCATTTTTCAAGAGTAATTTTAAATACCACTGATTTTTGCTTTATGTTTTTATGTTAAAATTTACCATCCACCACCCTTACTCTCCTAGCATAAAGGTGACACACCACTCACTGTACTGAGTTTCAGTTTGATGCCCAAGTTTAGAAAGTGCCTAGTGGCACTGAGATCTTATCTGAAATCCACTGACTTAAAACCAGTTCCATCTCTAATATAAGATCTTCCTTTGGTGGCACCATAGTTATGGGCAATGTGAAGGCAGTAGTTGTCCAATGTGCTGCTCAAACTTGGAGCTAGTTAAAAGGCATATACCCAGGTTCACATGCAGAGATTCTGATTCAGTAGGTCTGGGAATGAGTTTCCTTTTTTAAAAACAACAACAAGGACAACAAACCAAGCACTCAAGTGAAGTAGGCACTTGGAGTAAAATGGCTTCACTGGCTGGACATGGTGGCTCTGGCCTGCAATCTTAGCACTTTGGGAGGTTGAGGCAAGAGGACTGCTTGAGGCCAGGAGTTCAAGACTAGTCTGGAGAACATAGAAAGACCCTATTTCTTAAAACAAACAAACAAACAAACATGCAGTGGCTACACTTTAAGGAACATGAACTTAAAGAAACACTCCAGAAGAAGATTCCTTCAATTAAAAAATTGGCTGGGCAAGGTGGCTCATACCTCTAATCCTAGAACTTTGCGAGACCAAGATCAAAGTTTTGCTTGAGGTCAGGAGTTTGAGACCAGCCTGGTCAACATAGCAAGACTACATCTAACAAAAAATTATTGAAAAGAAAAATAACTCTTGTCACTAAGAAATATAAAATTATAACTTTGAATATGCTCCTTCAAACTATAAATGTATCACCTCCCACAGAGATTCTGATTTTTCTTTCCCACATCCTGGGGACTGTGTCTGGTTTGACAATCTCTGGGCTTCAGTGTTATTTTGCTAGTAGACCTAAAACAAAATTTCTTCCTAATATTCTTAATGACTGTGCCATAAAGGCAATGTTACTAAGAAAACATTCCTTCTGAATTCATTAAATCCTCCTTGATTAAAAAATTGTGAACCTACCCATTAACCAAAAAAGGAAAGTCTCTCTTTTCACCTTTGTTTCCTAGAGTACACCAAAAGGTTTTTAAGGGTAGTGGCTACATGGATGTTTAGAGTTATGCCAGTTGGAGTTGGAGTCTTAACTGCCCTTTAGTAGGTGTATGACCTGGGGCAAGTTACCTAACCTTTCTAAACCTGTTTCTTGGTTTGTAGAATATGAAGCCTAACAGGACTTAACTAATTAGCTGGTTATGTGGATTGAATGAACATATGTGTAGGGTTGGCACACACGTACTGACAACTCCATAATCTTAGCTTTTATTATTGTTACAGTGTTGATTGACTTCCTAGAGCTGCTGTAACAAATTGCCATCAACTGTGTGACTTAACAGAAATTAATTATCTCAAATTTCTATGTCCAGAAGTCCAAAAATTAAGGTATCAGCATGGCCATATTCTCTCCCAAGGCTCTAGAGGAGAATTGTTCCTTGCCTCTTCCAGTTTCTTTTTCTCTTTTGAGATGGAATCTTCCTCCGTCACCCAGGCTGGAGTATAGTGATGCGATCTTGGCTCACTGCAGCCTCCACCTCCTAGGTTCAAGATATTCTCCTGCCTCAGCCTCCTGAGTAGTGCTGGGACTAGATGTGAGCACCACCACACCCAGCTAATTTTTGTATTTTTAGTAGAGGTTTTGCCATTTTGGCGAGGCTGGTCTTGAACTCCTGACCTCAAGTGATCCTCCCCCCTCAGCCTCCCAAAGTGCTGGGATTACAGGTGTGAGTCATCGCACCCAGCCACTTCCAGTTTTCAATAGCTCCAGACTTTCCTTAGTGTTTGGCTGTCTAACTCCAGTCTCTGCCTCTGTTTTGAAATCGGCTTCTCTCTCTGTCTTCTCTGTATGTCTTCTGTAAGGACATTTGTCATTGGATTTAGCACCTGCTGGGATAATCCAGGATAATCTAATCTTGAGATCCTTAATTTAATTACACCTTCAAAGATCCATTTTCCAAATAAGGTCACATTAACAGGTTCTGGAGATTAGAATGTAAACATATGTTTCTAGGGGTATATCCGAAAAGATTCATTTTCTAAATAAGGTCGAATTAACAGGTTATGGAGATTAGCATATGAACCTATCTTTTTAAGAGTTTAAACCCAAAAGTATGAGTCAGATCTCAATCAATTTAGAAATTTATTTTGTCAAGGTTAAGGACATGCTCAGAAAAAAAGGAATACATGATCACAGAGACAGTCTGTGGTTTGTGCCTTTCTCCAGAGATGATTTTGAGGGCTTCAGTATTTAAAGGGGAAAAGCAGGCTGGAGGGGGAAAAGGGAGGGTATGCCCATATTACGGAATCCACATGTTGCAAGAGAAAAGGAGTAGGTAAGGGAATAGTCAATTGTATATTTGCCTCATGCTCAGTAAATCATCACTTTACATAGAGGTAAAGTGAACCTAGAGCAGCTCCCTGTGGAGATATCTTACCTTTCATCTGCAGCTATCTGAGTAGGAACAAAAGGAAAGGCAGTTTCCTGCAGGACTCAGCTTTCAGCTTAGTTTTTTTCATTTTGGGGTTCCAAGATTTTCTTTTACAAGGGCCACCATTTAACTCACTAAACAGAATATGTTTATAATAATTGTCTGTGTGTGTGTTTACAAATTACTTTTATATACATTGCATCATATAAATTTTAATTCTTACAACATTCTTGTAAAGGAAGAATATGATGACTACATAAACACCAGTAATCCAACAAAAACTATGAAAACTACTGTGAGAGGTAGAGAGGGGGAAGAAGGCAAGAGATTGCTTCCTATAAGGGGATGCTAAGGAAAGCTTTATGGAACAACTAAAAGCATACATGTAACAAGACTTGAAGAGTGAGCAGAATTTTAAACCTGAGACCTCTTTTTTAACTGGAAAGCTAACATTATAGGCCTGCCACGAGCATTAAGACACAAAACTCATGTAAAGCACTTAATCCATAGCCTTGTATATAGTATTTAATACTTATTTTTCATAAGCACTATTAAATATTGCTTTTTCAATACCTGCCAAATAAATGATGCAAATTGTGAATAAATAACATTTCTTGTATAGAATATTTTGTCCATTATAGTTTAAAACGTTTCCTTCTCTTTTTAAAAGTAACATAGTGATTTTGGTAAATCTTTCTGAAAGTTATCAATCATTTTATAAGAAACATTTTAAAAAGTCATTTATGCTAGAATATTCTGCCACCTACAGGTAACCAGGGCTGCTACAATTCTCACACAACCTAGTTGCTTTTGTTAACGTTAAGTAGATTTTTATGCAGGGGCCCTGCACAGACTCTGGCAGGGCTCAATAAATACTTGTTGCTTAATGTATTATTGTCAGCAGCTGTTAGTCAAAGCGCTTCTTTAGACACGAAAAGATAGTCATGCCTTACCCCCATGCTCCTTATTAATAAAATTTCAGAAAAAGCACACTTTTTTAAAGCTTTTAATAGATCATTTGATCATATAACTTAGTTATTTTCAAAGTGTTATTCCTAGATCAGTAGCAATGCCTGGGACCTTTTTAGAAATGTAAATAGTTGAACTCCCCAGAATTGCAATTCAGAAGCTCTGGGGGTGGGGTCCAGAACGCTGTGATTTAACAGGCTGGCCAGGTGGTTCTGATCTGTCCTAAAGCTTGAGAACCATCGATCTGGATCTGGATGTTGCAAGTGGGGGCTTCTATAGGGCAGGCGAATGGGGGATAAGGTGAAGCCTGTGTGCTTACCGTAGTGTACGGAGAAAGAGAAACCAATGAGAAAAGCCTGGCCCAACTGCACAGCTTCATAAATTAGCACATCAAAAACATTTCATTTTGATAAACATAGATTTTATGTATTGGCAACATTATGACTTGAGTACTTCTTTCTTTCCAGCTAGAGAATTATGTTTTTTTTTTTTTCTATCAAGACTTTAAAATAAGGGAAATGTTGGCTTAGATTTTTTTCTACTTTCTGTTACATTAACATCATTTATGAGATTAAGCTAAATCTCTTAGGTAACTAAAATTTTACTCACACGCATAGCTAGAACCCAAACTGCAAACCTTTTAGAGTTCCGGAGACATTATTCCATCTGACCTCATTTAAAATCAGTGCAGGATTATAATAAAAGTAGGTCATTATTACCACCAAATATCCTAATGCACGGTAGGATGGGAGAATATTCTTATCTGCAAATATGGATTTGAAATCAAGGCATGTCCTCCTTTAGTTATGCCAAGTTCTCAGGATTTATTTTATGGTACCAAGTAACATATCGGGGCTTTTAAATTTCTTTGGCTAAGAAGCATCGTGGAGAGGGTAGAAATGCACTAGCAGATACGAACAGCTAGTGAAAAACATAAACTGGGTCATGACAGGGAAAAGAAAATGGAGCATCATAAGAACAATTCTCCCACTTAGCAACAACTGCTATGAGGCTAGGGGCAAGAGAACTCAACCCAGCAACACTTACGTGTTTCCTCCTAAGAAAGTCTGGAGAAGACTGCGAACGAAGTCAGAATTTCATCTTCACCCGTGACTTGCTGCCTGAAGGACTGCAGCACGTTGCTTAAGCTCCCTCAACCTCAGTTTCCTTATTTGTTAAGATATGGGTAACAACGCAGTCTACTGCAAGAGGCCGCAGTGAGAGTTTAATAAGAAACTGGTTCTCAAACTTGGCTGTATATTGGAATCACCTGGGGATCTTTAGAAACTACTGCCATGAAGTAATCCAGGCAAAAAAGCACTTAGCATAATGCTTGTTCTGTAAGAAGAGTGTGACCCGCACTAGCAATTATTATTGTTGCACGTACGGTAATAGATTAAATGGTTGTTGCAAGCCAGGGTGCACAGTAAAGTTACCTGGAGAACATTGATACGCAGGCCCCACTTGAGGCATTCTGATGTGCTTGATCTGGAATGGGGACCTGAGCGTTCGCTCAAAGTCTCTAGGTGACTGATGTGAAACCAAGGCAGAGAATAAAATTTTGTGCTATTTATTGAAAGCTGATTAAAATAAGGGTCTTCCCCTTAATGTGTCCATAATCTCACAAGACAGACAAAACAAGATGAACTGTAATCACAATAGCTTAAGACTTGAGCACTGAACTATGTGCTGGATCTGTGCTAAACACTAAATATGGATTACATCTCTGTATGACAACACCATGAGATGGGTACTATGGTAACTACTATTGTTAGTAGAAAAAAAATTGTTAATGTCTCCATTAACTTTTTTTTTAACTTTTAAGTTCAGGGGTACATGTGCAGGTTTGTTACATAGGTAAACTCGTGTCATGGGGGTTTGTTGTACAGATATTTCATCACCCATGTATTAAGCCTAGTTATTTTTCCTGATCCTATCCCTCCTTCCACCCTTCACTCTCAGAAAGGCTCCAGCGTGTGTTGTTACTCTCAATGTGTTCATGAATTCTCATCATTTAGCTCCCACTTATAAGTCAGAACACGTGGTATTTGGTTTTCTTTTTCTGTGTTCGTTTCCTGAGGATATTGATCTCAAGATCCATCTATGTGCCTGCAAAGGACATGATTTTTTTCTTTTTTATGGCTGCATGATATTCCGTGGTGTATATGTACCACATTTTCTTTAATCAATCCATCATTAATAGGCATTTAGGTGGATTGCATGTCTTTGCTATTGTTAAAGCCTGACCCAAGCCTCCCTTTCCCCCATAATTTCACAGCACCCTCTGACTCTCATTCTAGCTTTCAGCCCCAGAAGATTTCATGTTGCCTCAACAAAAACATCACCTGGGCATTTAGGTTGGGTCGGAAGATGCTTATTTTATTCATCTTTCAATAAATGGCACAAGAGAAAGTGCTGCAATCCCAGCACTTCCTATTACTTCCGAAGAAGCCAAGGATTTCCTTGTTTTATGAAAATCGAAGACGACTTCAGGATTGTAAGCATGAATGTACGATTAAAGACAGAGTGAAATTTTCTGCATAATCATAGTGGAGACATCTAAAGTGTCTGAAGAGACCAAGAGAGAAAAAAATCAGAGAGAGGGAGTGGTTAAAGTCCTGAGGAGGTAGGGTAGGAGAAGAAAGCCTAGGTAAAGGGAAGAATTTGAAGATCATATATATATTACTTGTTTAAGAGGTGTTTACTAAAAAGCATGAGCTTCTACAATGCATGGTATAACTAGATTTCTTATAGAAACCAGCTTGTGAACTAAGCACAGCTGCTGGAGAGATTAAGAAGTCACTTGCTGTGAACAAGGGTTACAGCTAACACCTGGGTGACATGCGCATTAGCAAAGTGAGGAAGCTGAGGTTTAACAGGTTAAATAAATTGCCCTTAGTTAAGAACTAGTGAATGGTAAAGCTGATGCCCAGGACTAAATTCTTACCTACTTCACCCTGTCAGGTAGCTTGTGGCCAGAGGTGTATTCAAGTGTTAAGGGTAATAGTCATCTTCTCTCTGGGACAATCAGGAAGGACTTGAAAAGGCAGACATTTGAGAATGAAGCATGATGGGCTTTGGACAAGACAGGGTAGGAGAGAGCAGTCTGCTTTGAGGCAGTGATTGGGCAAAGACTCCAGGAGGGGAACTATGATAGGAAGGTGATGTTTTTGTTGAGGCAACATGAAATCTTCTGGGGCTTAAAGCTAGAATGACGGTCAGAAGGTGCTGTGAAATTAGGGGGAAAGGGGAGGCTTGGGTCAGATTGCAGAGCTCTGCATTTTTAGAAGCTTGGATTTAATTTGAGGGACAGTAGAGAATAACTGCAGACTTTTGAGCAGGGAAATGACACAATAAGGGAAATGACCACATTTTAAAAGTATACCTAGCAGCAGTGGGTTTTCTTGCTAAAAATCAAATCACATAATTTGTGGACTGAAAGAGACTTTAGAGCTTATTTGTCTATCAGTTTCAAGCTAGTGGTCTGTGGACTAAACACAACCCAAAGGTATGTTTTCTTTGGTTTGGTCCCGTGATGTGTCTTATCTGTTCTTATCCCTTTTAACTTGTATCTGAACATGGACTCCCTAGTTTGTCATTTCTACTCCTGCTGTATCCACCAGGAAACAGCCAGGAAGACCTAGAGACAAGAAGAACCCCTTACCAAATAAATTTTGCAGTTCTGACCAAAGGAATCCTGTTATTGAGTGTTTTGGGGCCATGTGTGGTGGTGGCTCACACCTGTAAGCACTTTTGAAGGCCAAGATGGGAGGATCCCTCGAGCCCAGGAGCTCAAGACCAGCCTGGGCAACGAAGTGAGACCCCCATCTTTACAAAAAGATACAAAAATTATTCAGGCATGGTGGTGCACAGCTGCAGTCCCAACTACTCTAGAGGCTGAGATGGGAGAATCGCTTCAGCCCAGGAGGTTTAGGCAGTGAGCACCAACATCAGAACATTGTGCCACTGGACTCCAGCCCAGGTGGCAAAACAAGATGCTGTCAAAAAAAAAAAAAAAAAAAAAGAAGTAGTTAAAGAAAAAGAAAATCTGTTATTGAGTGTTTTTTTTCTTCTTATCCCAATCATATTTCAAAAGCAGTCTCTAAAAAAAAAAAAAAAAAAAGCAAGTCATGAATCTTGTATAACTGTGGTCAGTGAGAACTCCTAATTTAAGAACATGCATTTCAACACAGCAACATCTTAAAAGCCAGAATATTTAAGTCTTACAAATTGACCACATGTCTTTTGAGCAGACCTCTGGTCATTCTTTGTGATGATGCATTTTTTTAAACAGTACAATGCACAGATCCCCTGTGCCAGTTTGTAATTATGCCAGTTGATTAAGACCAGCAAGTTCTAGTTTCCCATATAAGAGCTATCATTTGCCTCAAGAATTTCCCATGTTTATGTAGCTGTAAAGCATAAAAAATTAGCATAAATATTATGAAATACTTTTTTTTTTTTTTTAGTTGTCTCCTTTCCTGAGTCCTTGCCACACCTTGTCTTCTTCCTATTCTTAAATAAGCCACAGACAAACTGGCCAGAATTTGCACATATCCCTTCATTTAAGAGCACAAAGTTCTTTGAAGAGGGGAAAAATAATAGTTCACATTTTTAAATTGAAGGCATATTCTTAATAATTTTTCCATGGTCAGGGAAAACCCACAACTTAGTAACTCATGTGGAGCAAAGTAAAAAAAAAAAAAGTTTTATGCTAGGTTTCTCAACTTAGGCACAGTTATTATTTTGGGACAGCCTACCCTTTGTTATGGGATCCTGTGCATTGTAGAATGTTTAACCTCATTTTGTTTTTCTATCCATTAGTTGCCAATAGCATCAACACCCAGTTATGACAACCAAAAATATCTCTAGTTATTGCCAAATGCCTCCTAGGAGGCAACATCTCCCGGGATTAAAATTCACTACTTTATATCAACCTTAATTTTGCTTTTAAACTTTTTGCTCCAAACTCTCTAGACAGCACAGTGGATAGAAATGGAAAATTCAACAGTAAGTGAATTAAAGTAATAAAATCAGATATGTTCCTTTTCTTAATTAAAAGTTTAAGAGCATTAAAATAAACTTTCGAAAAGTTCTAAGTAGATGAGAACATTTATTAGAAGGATCTCTAAATATTCAGAGGAACCAAAAGGAAAAAGGAAGGATAAAGAAAATATTTTGGAACTTGGAAATGGTGTCCCTCTCTGAAGAAATTAATGGCTACTTTTAACATTACTTTGCAATATGGGGTATGTGAGTAAAAGCACATCTTTTCTTCTTGCCTAGAATAATTACAGGAGAACATTGAAACATTAAATCTTGAAAAAGTTTCAAAGCTTCATATAGGAGCTGGTAAGTAATAAGATGCAAACAAGAAGACATAAAAGTGACAAAGACTATGTATTTTTTTAAAAAATAAAATGACTATTTTGGGGTAAGCAAAAAATTCATCTTCAAGTTCTTGTGGCTATTAAAGGGAAGACACAGAAGGAATTAACTTAGGTTCTCATTTGCTGTGTTTCACCATGTTTTAATGCACAGTAGTTGTATTTTGAACTTAAATCGTAATTTTCATATAATAGCTATCTATACATTTAGGCTACAGTGGTATAAAAATGAATGATTATGAAATCAAGACACTGTCTAATTGACAGAATCATAAAGAGCACTTGTCTAGAAGTTCTTAACCCTGGCTGTGGATTTCAAATGCCTGAAGAGCTTTTTAACAATACAGGTTTTGAAACATATAGGTGTCCAGACTGTACTGATGATTCTGAATTAACTGGTCTAGGGGAGGCTGCAGCACTATTATTTTTTAAACACTTGTCAGGTGATGCTAACATGCACCCAGGTTAAGAACCACTGTTCTCATCCATGGGTTGCAAACCTAAATGGTGACAGGGACCAGGAAATTAATGTGAATTAATTAGGTGGTCCTCGTATAAGACCTTTTGGAGACTGTGGTGAACTGGAGAGTAGACGCTGTTTAAAAGCTTTCCACTGATCAGTTATAGCCATATGGAAATGCTCCCCTGATTTTTGTTAGAAACCAGGCATATAGGTATTTTAAAGAAATTTCTCGGCCGGGCGCGGTGGCTCAAGCCTGTAATCCCAGCACTTTGGGGGGCCGAGGCGGGTGGATCACGAGGTCGAGAGATCGAGACCGTCCTGGTCAACAAGGTGAAACCCCGTCTCTACTAAAAATACAAAAAGTTAGCTGGGCATGGTGGTGCGTGCCTGTAATCCCAGCTACTTAGGAGGCTGAGGCAGGAGAATTGCCTGAGCCCAGGAGGCGGAGGTTGCAGTGAGCCGAGATCGCGCCATTGCACTCCAGCCTGGGTAACAAGAGCGAAACTCCGTCTCAAAAAAAAAAAAAAAAGAAATTTCTCAATTTGGGGGGAATTTCTCCAATTTCCAAATAAACATCAGTGGCCTGCCAGTTTGCAGCCATAAATTCAGGCCGACTTATTTATTTCACCAATGAAGGAGCTGAGAACCTGAAATTATACAACTGTCCATGATGATGTAGTCAGCGGCAAAATAGAGATTGAACCCAGAGCCTCTCTCTTATTATGGTATTTTGGCGTTTTTCAACTATCGCACATTGCTGTGCTACAACTGCTCATGTTAATGAAAATGTCTTTTGGGCACTCCCAATATGCTTAGTGAAGCACACATATCTTTTTTGAACCTCTCAGGGAATCTGTGGAATAGACACAAATATCCACATTTTACACATAAGAAAAGTAAGGTTAAGAGACATTGACCCCCCGTGGTCCAGTGGAGCATAGGACTGAATTCAAATTTACCAGATGGCAAAGCTTGTGTTGTTAACTCTTTGTTCCCTGCTCTCCCGGAAGTCTTTCCATATTGTTTGAGGAGTCTCTCTTGATTCCATTTGAAAGATATATACATGGCCCTAATTCTTGAGGCACAAATCAAGATCTAACCCCATGACACTCTTCCCGTACTGTACCCATCTTTGATATTTATGATCGAAGTTGACTCTGCTTGAGGTCTGAGGTCAGCTCTTCACCAAGTGTGCTGGAAGTCCAGGAAAAATGACAGTCCTAATGAAATGCATTGAGTAAGACCCCACTAATCTTGCTACGGCCATGCACAATTGGCATTTTCAGAAGAGAAGGAATAAATTAAAATTAAACATTGGCCTCCTTGTCTCTCCCTGGATTCTTAGCCTGTGCACAAAGACACCATAAAGACAGGTCTGCTTTGCAATGGAAAATAATGTGTTTACAAAAAATGAGGAAGAAAGATGAAAAAGGATTACCATTAAAAGCTGGTCAGAATCAATGCATATGTTTGCATAACTGACTTGGCATTTACTTCTCTCTTCTTTCTGACCTCAAGCCAACATTATTCCAAGGACTGACAATCCCCAAATGTACAAATACCCTCTAGACTGTCACAAAATTTTAAAGGAGAATTTGAAAAATTTCTAAGTATGAGAGTTTGAATTGTAAACAGAAACTGAGAGTTCATTCTTTTGCTATCTAGACCCTACTCTGCAGAGCCCTTTGCTAAGGGCTAAGAGGTTGACACTTCAGGGCATCACGTGATCTGACCCCAAGGAACTTACTGTGAATTGGAAAGGCAGTATATATTGAATGATAAAGCAGTAGTCATCACAATTGCTGCTCTGAATTCAGAATTGCTATTGTTTAAGTGTTAAGTTTTTATTTTATCAGAAATATAGTTTACTTATAGAATAAATTAGAAAATAGGGATAAAAAAACCCAGAAAATTCTTTATCTGTTATCCTTCCACTTCCAGTAATATCTACCACTATCATTTGGGCATGTCCTTTCTATCTTTTTAATACACATATAAGGCGCTTTCTTTCTCTATTTTAACCCAAGTGTGGTCCTACAATGAATGATGTTTTATAACTAGCCTTGTTCCCATTACCATGGTGTAAAGAGCTGTAAAGGAGCAGCAGAGAAGCTACAGCTGCTTCCCTTCCTGAGGCCAGATCATAGGGAGAAAGTTGTGCAGTAGCTACTTTGGGTTACAGTTGTATGTACTCAAAACACACATGCTTATGGGGATGACAGTAGAGCTGTGGTTATGGGGCAAGGAGCCTGGCCCTGGAGATGACAGAATGGAGCAGTAACCATCAAATTACCCCCTCCTCACTTAGACTAAACTTACCATTATACCTTGGAATACAAATTCCAATTTGATCAATAACTGACATCTAAGTTGACAAACAGTAGCCAATTTGACTACTATTTACCTTTATGTTAATTATTTTAGACATCTCTTGGGTAGACAGTATATGGTGCCTTCCCTCAGTGTGTTAATCATTTACAGATGTATCCACCCATTGGCCCATCCATCCCCATGTTCAACAGTCACTTATTGAGCATTTGTAATATGGCAGGCTCTGGGGAGATGACAGAGAACAAGAGGTTGTCCTTGGTCTCAAGAAGCCTGTATCCCAGTATGAGAGAAAGACAAGGTAGCAATGATATGAAATGATTGGAGTCATTTTAGAAGAGGAACTGGCTACTATCGGAGAACAAAGGCAGAAAGCTAAAACAGACTTACCAATCTGCAAAGCCTTCATGGGAGAATAAAAGATACCAAAGTATGATTAGAAGGGACTTTATTAATGATTGTTTTTGTTCAGTCATGCAAATATTTCAAAGGGGACACTAGTGTGGTGGTTAAAAGCAAGGACTTTGGGATCAGATACAAATTTAGATCACACGCTTGAATAGTTGAAACTTCACCTCTCTACTGAATCATGTCTCTAAGTTTATTTTGCAAATGTGTAATAGGATAGTATCCTTGTCCTCCATCAGACTGAAGGGGTCTGAAGTACCTTCTGTGTGTAATTTCCCTTCAGTTCCCTTTTACTGTCATTGTCCCAACATACCTACCCAATATCACTTCTAGCCTCAGGTTCCTGGGCTAATTGTGCTTACCTTCTGGATACAACTTCAATGCACTTGCTCTAATTTCTCTTTCTTTCACTTCCTTCCTCCCTCCCTCCCTCCCTTCCTTCCTTCCTTCCTTCTTCCTTCCTCCATCCCTTTGGGAGTTTGGCTTTTTCACCCAGGCTGAATTTAAGTGGCACAACCTTGGCTCACTGCAATCTCCATCCCTCGGGTTCAAGTGATTCTCCTGCTTCAGCCTCCTCAGTACTTGTGATTATAGGCACCCATCACCATGCCCAGCTAATTTTTGTATTTTTAGTAAAGACAGGGTTTTGCCATGTTGGCCAGGCTGGTCTTCAACTCCTGACCTCAGGTGATCTACCTGTCTCAGCTTCCCAAAGTGCTAGAATTATAGGCATGAACTACTGCACCTGGTTTGTAATTTCTTTTCAACACTACACTGCCTGCTGTAGTCATTCGATGAATATGCATGGAGATATAGGTGGTTGGAAAAAATAAGAGTTGAAAGTAATGACATCGTATGTCAGTCTCTTGAACCGAATAGTTTTAGAGCTGCCTTTTCCCCTCAAAAATGATTCCTTGATATTCCATCTTTACCATTCATTACTGCTTCATCGCTCATGAAATGGCATCTCCCCAAAGGCAGACTCTTGATATTTTTCTTGCCTGCTCCTGGAGAAATTAAATAATGCAAACTTGTTCTAGTGAAAAGCTTTTGAATATCTTAACAGACTATGGAAATATTTTCTTCCTAACATACTTCCAATTTTATAATTTCCAATCATGGAAGAGGTATCAGATTACTGGTCCTAAAATTCTCTATTTTGACTACTTTGTGGATAAGTCCCTAAAAAAAAGAATCTCTGATTAAAACATGCATGCAGAAGCAGAAAACAAAAAAGAAAAGGCAGGAGGACAAAGGGAGAGAAACCTGATAATGTAGCTGTGATTCACAGAGAAAAGCCAAAGACTTAGAACTGTAGGAGTTTCTTTGCTTTTTGAAAGTTGGGCTAGAGTTCAAACTGATGTACATCAGAGACCTTGTGGGAGGGAGAAGGAGAGGAACCTTTCCTTAGTACAATGGTGGGTTTCACTGCAGTGATCTCAAAAATCTCCATTTCTGAGGAAAATACAGTACACAGAATAATATATGAATTAAGCAGAGAGAGTTCACATACCTTGAACAAGATATTGGTGAGAGTAAACAGGAATTTTATATATAGGTAATCTTACTCTGGAGTTTGTGTTTTCAATATAAGTTGATTGAATGTATCAATGTGCTAAGTATTTTAAATATATTATTTTATGCATTATTGAGAGATGTATTAGTCCATTTGGACTGCTCTAACAAATTACTAGAAACTAGGTGACTTATAAACAAGAGAAACCTATTTCCAACCATTCTGGTGTCTGGGAAGTCCAAGATCAAGGCCTCAGTAGATTTTGTGCCTTGTGGAGGCCTGCTTTCTGCCTCACAGAGGGCACCCTCTTACTGTGTCCGCATACAGTAGAATATATCAGGCAGCTCTCTGGGACCTCCTTTAAAGAGTGCTAATCCCATTCCTGATCTAATTGCTTCCCACAGCCCCACCTCCTGATACCATCACATCAATGATTAGACTTCTTTCCTTTTCCTTAAAAAACAAAAAACAGATGTCCCTTCTTCTGAATAATGATTAGGTTTCAACATGTGAATTTTTTTTTTTTTTTTTTTAAGACAGAGTCTCGCTCCATCACCAGGCTCCAGGCTGGAGTGCAGTGGCATGATCTTGGCTCACTGCAACCTCCGCCTTCTGGGTTCAAGCAATTCTCCTGCCTCAGCCTCCCAAGTAGCTAGGACTACAGGTGCGTGCCACCACGCCCAGCTAATTTTTGTATTTTTAGTAGAGTCGGGGTTTCACCATGTTGGCCAGGATGGTCTCCATCTCTTGACCTCGTGATCCGCCCGCCTCAGCCTCCCAAAGTGCTGGGATTATAGGCGTGAGCCACTGCGCCCAGCCTCAACATGTGAATTTGATGGGGGTGGGGACACAAATTTTCAGACCATAGCAAGGGAATAGTAGTGTTTTCAGATTTGTAGATGAGAAAACTAAGACTTAGATTAATTACCCAAGGACACAAGGCTAGAAAGAGACAGAACCAACATTTAAAATGTAAATCTGAAGTTATAACACTTAAATTTCATCTAGGAGCTTTCAGATATAGTTTATAAAAATAAGATAATAGCTTCTATTTCTAGTGCTTGTGTTTAAGCTTTATCATGTAATCCTCCTTACTGTACAATTTTTTTTCCTATTTTAAAGTTGAATAAATTGGTGTTTGGGGACATTGAGATGTCAAAGATCTCATAGGCAGCAAAGAGGAGAGACAAATATTTATTATGACAAGTGTGACTTAAAGCCTAAGCTCTTAATTTGCATATGTTTTTGCTGCTTTTATTTCTTTATTGTGAGACAGAGTCTTACTCTGGCACCCAGGCTAGAGTGCTGGGAGCAATCTCAGCTCTCTGCAACCTCGACCTTCTGGGCTCAAGCGATCCTCCCACCTCAGCCTCCCAAGTAGCTGGGACTATAGGTGTGTCCCACCATGCCCAGCTAATTTTTGTGTTTTTTGTAGAGATAGGGTCTCCCTATGTTGCCCAGGCTGGTCTCGAACTCCTGAGCTCAAGCCATTCACCCACCTCAGCCTCCCAAAGGGCTGAGATTACTTCTCTTCTGTTTGTCTGTCTTTTCCACTGAGCTTGGGGCTTATACTCTAATTCCTAAGCATCAGCAACACAGCTGTGGCACTAGGAAAGTTAACAGAAGCTGGAACTCAGCTGCCCCTGTTCACAAGCACTCCAAGAAGTTCAACTAGAAGAGACTCCTAGAGAAACTTCAACAGATCTGGTTTCTTTCTTTCTTTCCTTTTTTTTTTTCAGCTTTTTATTTGTATACTTTGATACATACAAGCTTAGCTGGGGATGTTTGCCAAGCGCCTTAGCTGGGAATAAGAGAAGTTAAAAGTCTTCTTGAAAGGGAAATAGTTAAGCATGAAAACATAATTTTTAAGAATCATATACTGTGGGCACCTCAGGGAGACTGAAGTATGCCAACCTATATCAACTGAAATAATGACATCTTGACCTTCAGAATCTCAAGGGCCATCAGAATAGGCTGCTGATTAAGCCAAACCATATGTAGTAGGCCTGTTACCATAAGGGAAACCCCCATCATGGCAGAGTTTTTGTAGTATTTTAAAACAGGAAAGACAGGGAAGAGTACGAGGGTTTGAATGCTTTTAAGCTGAGTCTTGCAAGGTAGGGAATCACTGCGATTGGGCATATTTTATGACATATTGGAGTACTCAGAAGAAGATTTTGAATCGAGTCTTATTTTCCTCCATTTACTTATTTACTTAAGAGATGGGGTTTCGTTATGTTGCTCAGGCTGGCCTTAAACTCCTGGGCTGAATCAATCCTCCTGCCTCAGCCTCCTGAGTAGCTGGGACTATAGGTGTGAGCCACAGCGCCTGGCTTTGAATAAGTACTTAATGAGCATCTTGCATCTTGATAAGTAAGTGATTTTAATTTGTAGGCAATCCTAGCTTCCAGGAATAAGTATTTCCTTCCAGAAACAGGCAGCTATTTATTTTGCTTGTTCTCAATATTGTTTAACACACATATGAGAATATGCCTGGTCCCAGAATTGTTTCACTAGGGGCAATTCTCAGACAAAAAGTATCAACAATATTCAGAAGTAGATCAAAGGACTCTTGCTTACAATGGCCCTGTAGGGAGAACTGAGACTTATACATACATAAGCAAGAGGCTTTCCTTCAATAATTTTACTTGGTAATTAGGCAAGTCCCAATTTGTCTTTTCTTTTCTCAAGGACTCTGATCAGAAATAACATTCCTCTAGATAGTCAGAAGTGGTTTTTCTCTCCCCAATGTAAAGTAGCTGTTAAGCTTAAAGAGATTGGTCTGCATAGGAATTTGTCAAGGAACCTTTGAAACATGCAAAGTATGGACCCCAACCAGGTAATGTTGTGATAGGATCCAAGACTTCACATTTTAAATCTTCTCCCTAGCCCCTAACCACCACCATTATCAAATGATGCTCCTGTAGAGGTCCTGTGACTGAACTTTGAGAAGCTCTAGAAACTTTGGTTCTCCTGGTTTGTGTAGTATCTATAAGTGCCAATTGCAATTGGTAAGTGATCTCTGCTTTCTCTGGAGTTTCCCATTGGCTCACTGACATCCTGGGCCTTTTAACATGGCCCTATGATGAGGAATTAATTGGATTGACCTTAATTCTCTGGTATAATATAATAGATTCAGTGTCCTAGAATCTACTGGATTAGCTTAAAAAGGCAATTCATTGTGTTCATTAAGTTAATTCTCTTACTTCTCATTGTCAGCTCAGGATGGTTCAATGGAATATTATTATACTTAGGAAGAACATTAAAGGTTCATGAACATTAACTTTTTTATGTGCATATTTAGAAAAATTCAGTCTTCTTTCTCCCTTATTTATATTTATTTTATTTATTTATTTTTTAGACAGTGTAACCACCCAAGGGGTTTACCTTGCCCACTGCCTAGACAGCCAATTCATCAGGACAGGGGGATTGCAATAGAGAAAGAGTTAATTCACAAAGAGCTGGCTGTGTCGGAGACCGAAGTTTTATTATTATTCAAATCAGTCCCCTGAATAATGGGGAGCAGAGTTTTTAAGGACAACTTGGTGGGTAAGGGGAAGCCAGTGAGCCAGGAGTGCTGATTGGTTAAGGGTGAAATCATAGAAAGTGGAGGCTGTCTTATTGCACTGAGTCAGTTCCTGAGTGGGGGCCACAAGATCATATGAGCCAGTTTATCGATTTGGGTAGTACCATCCATCAAGTCCAGGGTCTGCAAAATATCTTAAGCACTGATCTTAGGAGCAGGTTAGGGAGGCTCAGAATCTTGTAGCCTTCAGCTGCATGACTCCTAAACCATAATTTCTAATCCTATGGCTTATGTTAGTCTAGTCCCCAGGCAAGAAGGAGATACGCTTTGGGAAAGGGCTGTTACCATCTTTGTTTAAATTATAAACAACAAACTAAGTTTCTTCCAAAGTTAGTTCAGTCTATGATCAGGAATGACCAAAGACAGTTTAGAAGCAAGATGGAGTCAGTTAAGTTAGATCTCTTTCACTGTCTCAGTCATAAGTTTGCAATTTGGTGTCAACAGGGTCTCCTTCTGTCACCCAGGCTGGAGTACAATGGTGTGGTCAAGGCTTACTGCAGCCTTGACCTCCCAGGCTTAGGTGATCCTCTCACCTCAGCCTCCCAAGTAGCTGGAACTACTGGCATGCATCACTACTCTTGGCTAATTTATGTATTTTTTCTAGAGATGGGGTTTTGCCATGTTGCCCAGGCTTGTCTCGAACCTTTGAGCTCAAGACATCTGTCCTCCTTGGCCTCCCAAAGTGCTGGGATTACAGGTGTGAGCCACCAGGCCTGGTATCCTTTCTTTTATATAACTTGGTTTATGAGTTATTTTTAAAAGATGATGCTACAGAGAGATATACAGATGCATGTAAGAGACACCTAAAAGTTGACCTTTTAGGGATTGTAATGTTTGTGCTAAGACTTTGAGACTTTTTTCTCTGCAAACACAATATTTTTATAAAACTGGAATTGTACTATTAATATAAGTATTAATATAACACTTTTTTCTTAAAAACTTATGTCATGTACCTTGTTTATATTAATAAATTTAGTTGAATAGTTAAGTAGTTTCTTTTGTTTTTATTATGGTGAAAATGCTCCAGGGAACATTCTGGCAGACTAGTTCCCATAATTGCTTGTGTTAAATAACTAGGTATAATTACTGGGTCACACTTAAGATTTAGACATGGTGGGACTTGGTGGCTCATGCCTGTAATCCCAGCACTTTGGGAGGTGGAGGCAGGTGGATCACGAGGTCAGGAGATTGAGACCATCCTGGCCAACGTGTTGAAACCCCGTCTCTACTAAAAATGCAAAAATTAGCTGGCCATGGTGGCATGTGCCTATAATTCTAGCTACTCAGGAGGCTGAGGCCCAAGAATCACTTCAACCCAGGAGGAGGAGGTTGCGGTGAGCTGAGATCATGCCACTGTACTCCAGTGTGACAGAGCGAGGCTCCATCTTAAAAAAAAAAAAAAGGGCCGGGCACGGTGGCTCAAGCCTGTAATCCCAGCACTTTGGGAGGCCGAGGCGGGTGGATCACAAGGTCAAGAGATCGAGACCATCCTGGTCAACATGGTGAAATGCCGTCTATACTAAAAATACAAAAAATTAGCTGGGCATGGTGGTGCGTGCCTGTAATCCCAGCTACTCAGGAGGCTGAGGCAGGAGAATTGCCTGAACCCAGGAGGTGGAGGTTGTGGTGAGCCGAGATCGCGCCATTGCACTCCAGCCTGGGTAACAAGAGCAAAACTCCGTCTCAAAAAAAAAAAAACAAAAAAAAAAAACAAAAAAAAAACATTTAGACACATATTATCAGATTGTCCTCAGGGAAGGCTTGTAGTTGTGTTTTCCACACCTTCCAATGTGCTTACTCAGAATCTTGTAGCTTCCAGCTGCATGACACTGGAGAAGCCTTCCATGACCACAGCATCCTGAATCAAATTGTATCACCTCCACCCCAAGGCTCTTTGTTCTATTAATTTGTTCTGTGTTTCTTTGTACTCATCACCACTTGACATACTCCAATATTCTTGATATACTTGACATTCTCGATGTTTCACCTATCTCAGACAGATGTTCTCTCACAGTAGACTATAAGCCCTATGAGGGCTGGGATTTTCTTTTTGGTCACTGTTGTATCTCCAACTTTAAGAACAGTATGTAGCAGACATTAGGTGCTCAATAAATACTTGTTGGCTGAATCAATGACCCATTTCCTTCTTCTTCTTCTTCTTCTTCTTTTTTTTTTTTTTTTTTTTTTTTGAGACAGAGTCTCTGTCACCCAGGCTGGAGTGCAGTGGTATAATCTTGGCTCACTGCAACCTCCGCCTCCCAAACTCAAGATATTCTCCTGCCTGAGCCTCTTGAGTAGCTGGGACTATAGGTGCAGAACACCATACAAATTTATTTATTTTTAGTAGAGGTGGGATTTCACCATGTTGGCCAGGCTGGCCTCAAACTCCTGACCTCAGATGATGTGCCCACCTCGGCCTCCCAGAGTGCTGGGATTATAGGTATGAGCCACTGTGCCTGGTCTCAATGGCCCATTTCTAATAGTATATATGATCTTTTCTATTCTCCTTCATAGAGAGCCATATTCCAGTTGAATAGCAATATAAAATACAGTCACATGAGTACAGCATAGCCAATTAGTGTGTCC
The DNA here is from genome assembly GCF_048565385.1 of Saimiri boliviensis. Classification (NCBI taxonomy): domain Eukaryota; kingdom Metazoa; phylum Chordata; class Mammalia; order Primates; family Cebidae; genus Saimiri; species Saimiri boliviensis. The sequence goes on from NC_133456.1 coordinate 63,917,233, forward strand.
TGTTACACCTGCCTTCCAACCTTTCAGCCAGCTCTTCTTCGAATGTCTCAAATTTGCTTACTTTAAATATGAAAATATTACTACTGTCAGGATGGCAAACTTTTTACATTGCCCATGTAGTGGACTTGCCCTTGGATCTGGGGTTGGCAAATATTTACTGTAGAAAGCCAGATCATAAATATTTTAGGGTTTTCTGGCCATACAGTCTTTGTCACAACTGCACAACTCTTGTGATAGCAGCCATTGACAACAGGCAAACAAATGTGTGTGACTGTGTTCCAATAAAACTCTGCTTACAAAAGCAGCTGGTGGACCAGCTTTAGCTTTAGTTTGCTGACCCTTGCTTTAGATTCAAAAACTTTAATTAGTTTTCAATGGTTCAATTTTATAAAACATCTAGAGCTTGTCTATCCAATGAAATGTAATGTGATCCACAGCTATGGACAAATATGAATTTTAAATTTTCTGGTAACCACGTTACAAAAAGTAAAAAGAAACAGGTGAACTTTATGTCAATACATTTTGTTTAGCCAAGTAAATCTGAAATATTATTTCAGCATGTAATCAATACAAAACATGATTAGTGCAATATCTTACAGGTATGTATGAAGTTTTTGAAATCTGGTGTGTATTTTTTACTTCGAGTATATCTCAATTCAGTCTAGCCACATTTCAAGAGTTCTATGTAGCTCCTGGCTATTGCATTGGGCAGCGCAGATCCATAACAGGTGTTTTCAACTTTGGCACCTTAGACAGTTTGAAGAAAAACACATTTGGTTGTGGGGGCAGCACAATTCATGATGGGCTATTTAGCGGATGTCCTTGACACCTATCTACCTGATGTGAGTAATGCCTTCCCAGTTGTGAAGACCAGAAATATTTCATACATTCTAAGTGTCCTCCAAAGGGAAAAATTGTCCAGTCGGGAACCATGTATCTAGAATAAGCATTCTAAAACTAGGTCAGTGAATCCCCTGAAACTGAACATAATCTTTAGTGCCTATGTGATTTGATCAGGGGTGAAGTGGGGAGGAAAGGGTCTATACTTTCCATAGCTCTTCAAAGGTGTCTGTGATCCAAAACAGGCTAAGAATCACTGACTGAATAGAAAGAGATGTTAAATTATGCTACTATATGCATATCACCAATAAGTACACACTCCAAATACAAGCTTTTGCTTGTGATCTTTCAAAATGAAATAAATTCCCATAATGACCTCCCCAAACTTTGACCTTTTTGAACTGTACCATTGCTTTTCCGTCTTGATTCCTTAGTGTTGGAGTACTGATTTTGAACATTTCTCTTCAAGCATTATTTAGCAAGAAAATCCATGAAGGGTAGATTCTAGTCAAAATATTACAGCAATGGAGAGGGATTAGTGTAACATCTTAGCAATGGGAGAGTCATTATTATTGAACTCTCAAGTTGGCAAAACGGAAAGATAATGAGATTGGGAGTCAAGAAACTTACATCCTCTAGTCAGCTGTGTGATCTAGGCTGAGTGAGAATGACCCACATGCTTTCTCAGATGATGTTGAGAAGGAAAGGTGATAACTGGTACAGAAAGTGGTATAATGTTATTTCCTAAAACAGTTGTGATTCTCACTCAAAAGTCTGCTTAACTGCCTATGTCAATCTGCAAACACAGACAGAAGTATTTTAACTATGATGACAAGAATAATGAAGGTAAGCTATAATTAGCTTTTCCTATTTCCTCTAGATGCTATAAAATATTAGGAAGAGTTGATAAAATTATTAGAATATAAACTATCGCTAGTGGATGTGAGCATCCCAGAACAAAGGTTCTCAACCATCAGCTCAGTCCCAGGTGATTATTTTCACTGTAATGATACATGCTCTCCCCAAATCTGTGATGCAGAGATGAGGGGACTCACATTCTTTTTGTGCAGTTAAGATCTGTGTGCTTTGAATCTGAATTAACTGTGGGTTCTGTGGTTGGATATTACTAAGAGACTTCTAACTATTCATACTAACAGAAATACTTTCCTCAATACTGACACATTTCTGTGCCCAAACTGACTTCCCTGTTTAGTCGCATAGATACACCTACTTCTTACTCTCCCAGAGAAGATTGAGCCATCCTTTGGGCCACAATTCACATTCAGGAAGGGCTTAGACTATTGATATAAAATTTTAGAATTTTTGAAAGCACCTTTGCAAAATTAGGGCAGTAAGAGAAACCCGACATAGTTGACTGCATCTTGCTTCTAACCTTTAAGCAGTCCTTTAGGCATTCCTGGGCATAGGCCAAGCTAACTTTGGGAGGAATTTAGTTTATAGTTTATCCTTAAAGCAAGAATAATAATAGCTCTTCCCCAAACTAAACTGCCTTTGTAAAACCAATGAAAGTCCACAAGGTTAGGATTATGAGGGGGATGTTGGTGTAGTTAAATGACAACAAACCATTGTTGGGAAGTTTTGAGATTTGTGACTTCCCCAATCTCTCCTGCAGGTTGCATCACTATTGTAGAACCTATGATTGGCCTTTTGAGATGTCTTCTCAGACTTTTTTGTTTCTGATAACCAGCTGACTCTACCCAGACTGGCAACTCATGACTCAACTCGTTCTGTGGTCCCCACGCAGAGGCTGACTCAGTGCACAAGGACCATTTTCCACATCCCTGTGATTTCATCCCAACCAATTAACATTCCCCATTCCCTAGCCCCCTGCCCACCACATTACGCTTGCGAAACCCTAATCTCCAAGCCCTTAGGGAGACCGATTTGCGTGCTTCCATTCGGCCAGACTTGTGTCAATTAAACTCTTCACTGCAATGCTGCAGTCTCAGTTAATCAATTTTGTCAATGCAGTGGGTAGAAAGAATAACCCATGAGGTGATTACTTTTTTTTTTTTTTTGAGATGGAGTCTTATTCTGTTGCCCAGGCTGGTGTGCAGTGGCATAATCTTGGCTCACTGCAACATCTGCCTTCCCAGCTCATGTGATCCTCCCACCATAGCCTCCTGAGTAGCTGGGACCACAGATGCCCACCACCACGCCGGCTAACATTTCATGTTTTTGGTAGAGATAGAGTTTTGCCATGTTGTCCAGGCTGGTCTCAAACTCCTGAGCTCAAGTGATCTGCTCACCTCAGCATCCCAAAGTGTTGGGATTACAGGCATGAGCCACTGCGCCTAGCGGTGATCACATTTTGATGCTATCATATTGTCTCTACAATTTCATACTTAATGTCAGAGAGACATATTGACAGGACCGAAGGAGAATGTCATCATATACTTTCACATCAGTGACCTAGTTCTGGAGCACACTTCTCATAGTACACTCAGAGCTAGATGTTTAAAAATGCTCCCTGTAAACATCTTACAAACAAAACAATTATATTGCATTTGTGTCAAAATTATTAATAGTAAAACAGACTCCAATTCTGGAAATACCACTAAATCTAACTTGGCATTTCTTTGTATTTTAATATATCAAGATCCTCTAGAATTAAAAGGAGGCCTGGTCCTCTCTTGATGGCTGACAGGCTTGTCTTCCCCTTCAGACCCAAAGGGAAGTAAGGACATGGATGGATGCTAAAAGGAAGACACCACAGGGAGGTGGGGGAAAGCAATATAGGAGATCAGAAAGGAAACAGAGAGGGCCCAGGGACATGGCATCCTGAGGAGGTCAAGGCAAGACTTTATTACTATTATTGAGACTGTGTGTCACTCTGTTGTGCAGGCTAGAGTGCAGTGGCATGATCTCGGCTCACTGCAACCTCCACCTCCTGGGTGCAGGCCATTCTCTTGCCTCAGTCTCCTGAATAGCTAGACCACCATGTTACCCAGGCTGGTCTTGAACACCTGGCCTCAAGTGATCCACCTGCCTCGGCCTCCCAAAGACAAGACTTTAAGAAATAAAATAAATGACCCACATTGTGACTAGGACATCCAAAACTAGACATCTGTCATGTGAAAAACATCAGTATCCTCAGGGGACATTCATATCAACAGGCAGGATGACTGGCATCTCCTCAATGCCCAGGACCCGCACATTTGGGGATATGTCATTCCTTTCAGCTAAACAGGAAATACCATAAAGGAATTTGATACAACAGGGAAAGGGTGATGATATAGCCTGAGAATTCTAAAATGCCTGCCCAATATCTTCCTGCCAAGTCATTTTAATCACCTGTTGCTCTCAGTCTTTTTCCAGCCTTACTTTAAAGGCAAACAACCGTCCTCTCTAGCATTTTATGACCATACAATGCAAAACAAAGTACAATCTAAAGCCTTTGTGGTTTTATTCTCGACTGTTGGGATCTTAAAAAGTTTAGGCTCATACGCTCCAACAACCTGAGATTTGAAATAGAAGACACTTCGAATTTTACTGAATTAGACCCTCCATCAAGTTTCGCCACTGGAGGGCACCAGTTAACAACATTACATGCCAAGCAGTATTCCTGTCTTAAGTTTTTTCCCTTTTTTTCTAGGACTCTAAATAGAGTTCTCTTTCACAGATTAAATTGGAGCCACTTTATCCTTTCATAATTCAGGATTTCAAAGACCAATTTCTTAGAATAATTGGAAATCACAACATTTCATACCCATTTCTGGAATCAATATTTAAAAGCCCAGTTCACATTAACCTACTAGGTTCCCTATCAAAAGAAATGACAGGGGATTATTTACCCATAATCATTCAGCAATTACCGTTTATCATAAAAGGAGATCTGCACGGTCTGACCACAGGAAATGTTGAGTTTCATAGCATTTAAGGAATGGCCACTTTCTATATATATATATATATATATATAAATATATATAAGTTCATTTAACAAATGTTATTTTCCACTTGTTTGGGAAATACTTTAATTTGAGAGATCTTGAACTAGATATTTTAGTGGACATTTTCCCCTTTCAGTTTTAACATCTAGCCTTATCATTCTTGTGTATGAATATTTTTATGGGAATAATCGTATCATCCCCTCTGTCTTTACAGGATACTCCATGGTTCTCCTACCACCAGACGCTACTGAGGCTAAACTTATTGGACTAAAGAAAAATATTTGTGGGGAAAACTCTTTCAGAATCCTGCTTTGAACCAGAGAAATCCATTCTCTTGAGGCTCTTTGCTGTGGAGAAGTTGGCCTTACCAATCCACCTTTGGAGTTCAAGTTATACGGGTTTGCATTTTTTCTTTATTTTACTCCATACTTCCCACTCCATTTTTCAGATGACTATCTGCTTGTCTGCATGTATTATAATTATTGTTCTGCTTATTAATTCTGCTTACCAGTTTTCTTGGCTCTTGCTAGTTTCTATTACTAACCTCAGTCTGAACTCATATAAATCTTGGACAGACTAAAATTGCACAGTGGGATCATTTCATTCACATGAGTTTGCCAATACGTGGATATTAATATGTGAAGGTGGCTGAGGATGGAGATTGGGATATGAACTGGTAGTGCTGTCCCTGAGTGTGCTATTTTCAGAGTTCTTGCTGATACTGTAGAATTGGCTCTTACATAACTCAATATCCTCCTACATGGGATATTTCTTTTGGTCTACATATAGGAACTTTGTCTTTAAAAAATCTATTACCAAATAAATAAATAAATAAATAAATAAATAAATAAATAAATAATCTATTATCTCTCTGACAACACATGGACCCATTGAAGGAAACTGCACACACTGGGTCCTACCAGAGGATGGAGGGTGGGAGGAGAAGGAGCATCAGGAAAAACAACTAATGGGTACCAGGCTTACTACCTGCATGGGTGATAAAATAATCTGTACAACAAACCTCTGTGACACAAGTTTACCTATCTAACAAGCCTGCACAGGTACCCCTGGGCTTAAAATAAAAGTAAAAAAAAAAACAAAAAAAAAAACTATGATCTCTCAGCCACCTCACAGGGATGTTTTGACATTATATGAATTATGTTAAATAATCAGTGCTAGGACAGTGCCAGGCATAGACAGCCTCAATAAATATGAGTTTCTTCTCTACTTCTTACTTCTATTTCCTTCCTTTTCCTGGTGCCTAGAGACAGATTTTATATCAGAGCAGCCACATTGATCAGATTGATAATTTATTTGCTTTACTCCTCTTTTGTCAAGCTTGCTATTTTACCATATTGTTCTTTTCTTGAAAAAAAATTTTTTTTTAAAGTCATCTAAATGATTAGGGGCAGAAATTAGTATCTGAAGAAGGAATATGGTAGCTCTTCTTGGGATGTGGAATCCTGAACAACCCCCAACATGAGAGATGTTTCATGAGAGACTGGGTCAACATGGTATTCTTTCAGGGGAAATCTGTGCTCATATAAATGAATCATAGCACAGACCAGAGTTCAAATCCTTGCCTTGGCATTTACAACTTGGGCAAACTTGAATAGAGGGAGAATGAAGAATTTGGAACTCCTTTCTCTCAGCTGTAAAATGGAGACTAATAACACTTAACCAATGATATTGCTATGAAGACTCAATAAAATAACAAAAATGTGCTTGCTATCATTGTTTCTGTTGTATCCAAAGCATTGTCTGATTCTGGAGATTTTGTAAATGGGATTGCCTGAAATGAAAGTCTGTCCATGTTAACCCTTACACAGCCCCTCTGCTTCATGCAGCTGCTCATCTTCCTGGTCATGCACATATCTTATGCGCCCCTGCACCTGTACTGCAGCTCACAGCATTCTTTGCATTGGAATCTACACTGTTCACCTCACCTCTCTGTCTTTCCCATTGTCTTGACTGCAACTCACAACATAATTCTACAAAGCATCCTTGTCTCAGAGCAAGAGAACCTGATCTCTATTTCCTGTTAATGCTTATCATTCTTACTATCTCCTTCTTGCTGGGTGGAGCTTCCCTGATTCACCCAGGTTCGTTATTTGACTGATTGTGGTATATGGCATCAGTGAAGCACTTATCACAAGACAACTCCTTGATGGTAGAGCCTCTGGCTTTTTCATCTCCATACACCACCTAACTAATTTGATGCCTAGCACAGAGGAGTCACTCAAAAAAACACTGTAAGAGTAACAGTAAGGAAAGCACTTATTTGATACTGTTATATTTTCATATATATTTATTTTATGTGCCCATAAGATACTTTGAAGTTCTTTAAAGTCAAGTACTTACACAGAACATTAATGTTAGAAACAAAATTTGGGAAGAATAAATGCCAGACATTATATCCTTCTCAGTGGAAGAATATACCATCTATGAGGTAGCTTGTCAAAAGAAGTGATCCTGAATCTCATCAAGCCTTTAGATCCAGCCACAATTTATAGAAAATAAAAAGAATAGAGAAATATGTTGGTATAGTTTGGCTCTGTGTCCCCACCCAAATCTCATCATGAATTGTAGTCCGTAAGTGTTGAGGGAAGGATCTGGTGGGAGGTGATTAGATTGTGGAGGTGGCTTCCCTCATGCTGTTTTTATGAAAGAGAGGGACTTCTCACAAGATCTGATGGTTTAAAAGTGGCAGTTTGCCCTACATTCTCTCTCTTTTGCTGCCATGTAAGATGTGCCTTGCTTCCCCTTCTCCTTCCTCCATGATTATGTTTCCTGAGGCCTTTCTAGCCATGTCAATTCAACCCCTTTTGTTTATAAATTACCCAGTTTTAGGTAGTATCTTTCTAGCGGTGTGAAAATAGACTAATATACATGTTAATGACACCATGAGGTTGCAATGTGCAAAATCCAGACTGTGGAATATTCAACCCTAGGAGCCTCTCTGTTTTTGAATGCCTTCAAGCTTAGAATGGTTTAAAGATGGGCTTAAATTTTATTGATCTATTTTATGTATGTATATATTTATATGTTAAAAAGTTTGAAAAAATAAAGAATATGTGATACAGATGCTTGCTTTATAGGATTAACATCCCAACTTTTTTTTTTTTTTTTTTTTTTTGAGACAAAGCCTTGCTCTGTTGTCCAGGCTGGAGTGCAGTGGCATGACCTCAGCTCACTGAAGCCTCTGCCTCATGGGTTCAAGCAGTTCTCCTGCTGCAGCTTCTGAGTATCTGGGACTACAAATGTGTGTTATCAATCTTGGATAATTTTTGTATTTTTTAGTAGAGACAGGGTTCAACATGTTGGCCAGGCTGGTCTTGAACTCTTGACATCAAGTGATCTGCCTGCCTCAGCCTCTCAAAGTGCTGGGATTACAGGTGTGAGCCACCCCACCTGGCCGACAACCCTACTTTTATGACAAATAAATTGCAAATAAAAGGAGGACACTAAAAGGATGCTAAAAGAGACTTAAGTCATAGATCAACTGATTGTAATGAATTGATTTTATCTAGATTCCTATGCAAACTAACCAACCATAAAATAGAAAAAGAAACATTCATAACATTTATGATGTAATTGACATTTAATAATATTAAGATATTACCAAGGATATTTTTAGGTCAGATAATGGCTTGAAACTTATGTTTATTAAAAATAGTCCTTATGTTTTAGATTTACATACTGAAATATTTATGAATGATGCTGTGTGTGATTTGCTTCCCAGTAATAAGAGAAAGGAAGCAGATTTGGTTATGGATTAAAGCGAGATTGTCCATGAGTTGCTAATTTTTGTAACTGGTGACTGATTTATGAAGTTTATTATGTTCTTCTGTCTATTATATCCTTCTATGTTTGAAATTCTATGTTATAAAAAGTTCATGAAAAAAATGAACAAATTTCAGACTTCTATCTGAGCTGATTCCAGCCAAAATACCTCTATCATGGTACTGGGTTCTTCTGATCTCAGTTTCCTTACCTGCAAAATGGATATTATAATAATGCCTACTTCATATGGTTATTGTGAAAACTATCTGAGCTAATGTATATGCAGATCTTAATTAATGCTTAGTACATAATGAAGCATTCAGTTCTTATTAAATAGTGTTGTTGCTGCTGCTGTTACTACTTTAACTCTCTGTAGGTGTTACTATTTACGAGTATCTGTTGCTGAGAGAATAAAGAAGGATAAGAAAATAGAATTCTTATTGAGAAAAGAGCCAGTATAGTCATTGCAGTCTGCAGGTAACTGGAGACTCTGTAGTTCCCATCCTCCCCAAGCGCAGTGTTCCTAAGCGGCGTTGGGGAGGATGGGAACTACACAGTCTCCAGTTACCAGTAGATTGCAATGACTATTCTGGACCTAGTTGTCAGACCTTATATGGCCTAATGTGGGGCAGGCTGTCTAGCTGGGCACTGAGCTTTTCCAGTGAGAAATGCCATGTAATAACTGGAAGGTCAGGGAGAGAGCAATATAATCAAACACTCAAACTAAACCTAAGAGCCATTTATTAAACTCAGCTCTACAAAAATTTTTGATCATTGAGAGGTGTATTGGCAGAATAAAGACTATCTAATACAGGCTTAAGAGGGAACATAACTTTAAAAATAATTGATCAAATCTTTATTGAATATTATCATTTCAGGGAGGCAATATACCACAATAATTTATAACAGCCCTTTCCATAGTACTGGTCTTTGATGAGATAAAGAGCTTGCCCTAAAATGAAAATACACACATCGCTTCCTTACTAAAGAAGTCTTGCTATTGAAAAAAAAGAAGCCATTCGAAGTAAACAGTATGCTTAGTGACATAGTTGATTTGCATTCTGGCACAAGCTCCTTATGTTCACAGTCTGTTAACTAGTGCATAGTCGACGTTTTTGAGTGAAACTAGTTTAGAGCAGGGGTTCTCAACTGGAGGCAGTTTTGCCGCTTAGAGGTCATCTGGCAGTGTCTGGAGACACTTCTTGTTGTCACAACTGAGTGGGAGATGCTATGGTATCTGATGGATAGAAGCCAAGGATGCTGCCGAATGCCCTGCAGTGTAGTGTCCTTCACAACAATGGAATATTCAGCCAAGATGAAAATACTGATGAGGTCGAGAAACCCTCTTTTAAAGCATATCTTTAGAGCCAGAGATGAGAACCAAACTCCAGCTCTGCCATCTACAAACAGTGTGACCTTGAGCAAGACAGGTTTTTATCTCTCTGTAAGCACTAGCTTACAGGATTGTTGTGCAGATGAAGTAAGCAAATGCAGATAAACCATTTAACAGAGATGAAGATCAAGTTTTCAGTTTTTTTTTTTTTTTGAGAAAGAAAAAAAGAATAATAAAAAGAATAAAGAAGAGGAAGAAAGAGAAAGAGGAAGAGGGAGAGAGGATGGGGGTATTGCTTTATTGCCCGGGCTAGAATGCAGTCTAAATATGGGTATGCCTATAATTGTCCTTAATAATGGAGACATAAAATAAAATGAGGGACGAGAATAACAAACAAGGAGCCAACCAACATTTCGTTTAAACTTCTAAGTTGATATGATGTGGTACTGATAAGAGTGTATATTTTGTATATTTAAAGTGGAGAGTTCTATAAATGTTAATTACGTTTACTTGTTCCAGATCTGAGTTCAAGTCCTGGATATCGTTGTTAATTTCTGTCTCATTGATCTGTCTAATATTAATGTTGAAGTCTCCGACTATTATTGTGTGGGAGTCTAAGTCTTTTTGAGTAGCTGTGTATACTTCTCAGACATAGCCCTTGCCTTGGTGACTCATGAATTGTCATTCAAGGACTCATTATGTTAATGGCTAAGATATAGCTTTTTGGTTTGTTTTCTTTCCTCTCTCTTTCATTCTTTGATAACAATTGGCAATGAGTTCTCTGTAATCTTTTATTTTGAAGACCTAAAATGCAAATGTATTTCATTTATTGCTGAAGATGAATGCCAAGCAAAACCAAGCCAAACCTTCACTTTGATTGCTTGAAAGATAAACCTTATTGTCAGAAAGAGTCAGACTATAAACAAAGCTGGGGAATTCACTTGAAACTCCTCTTTCTGTCCCTAGGATGAAGTATGACACACGCCTAGGAGCTTAATGGTTTACAAGTTGGGACTCCTACTGTGTCCTTCTTTTTGCTGATGATTTTATGATTTTTTTTTTACACACAACATGATAGATTCTTGAGTATCCTTAGCTTTGAATCTGTACACTTATTTTTTTGCAGTTTGAGTGAAACCCTTCAGACAGAGCTGTGAAGATGTGGTTCTTAAATAAAATATTTTTCTACTGTGCTAATAACTCACACATTCTCTACATTTCTCTTCTATACTCAGGGTCAGTGGGATATGTCCATTTTTCTTAATTCTATCTAGCTTGTTTTTCTTAGGCTTCCAACAGCTTTTTATCAAGGCACAGCGTGGCTTGTTCCAGGTGCTGGCATTTGGGGAGGGCAGAGAATTGTGGAGGGAGAAGGGATACTTTCTTATTCTTTTTCCATCATTGTATTGACAATAGCTTTTTAATGATTTGAAAACGCTTTGTAAATGCCCTATCATAAAATATTGTGTTATAAACCCACATAGGAGACATGATTTAGATAATAGAAGCAATAACACACTTTTGTCCTGCTGCTAGGTTTTAATGAAATGTATTTTATTGAGATCTAATGTAGTTTTTCACCACAGAAGCCATCTACTTGCTGAATTGCTAAATCTCTAGAGTTGACATTCTTCCTCCCATCCAAGTACTAACTAGGCCTGACCCTGCCTAGCTTCCGAGATCAGACAAGATTGGGTGCGTCCAGGGTGGTATGGCCGTAGGCAAGGGTTGACATTCTCCCTTAAAGACATGGGATGTTTGCATTTCTGGGTCAGATGGGAAGACTGTGGTGTCAGAAGTGAAAATGTTGCAGATTTCAAGTATAAATACGTGACCACATTTGTGTGTACATGCCACCACAGTCATTCCTGGGCCCAACTGGGCACAAAGGGATTGTAGCTCCCTACTGGGAACGAAAAGAAGTCTTCTAAAGAGAGAGGATTTAGGACGGACCTTGAATGATTGATAAGATTTAGACGTGCAGATAAAGGAATGATGATTATTATTATTTTTAAAAAAAGGTCTTCCAGGTAAAGAGAAAAGTGAGTGTGTATGTGGAAAAGAAGGAAACATGGAGTTACTAGGAAAATATTCATCAAGCGTAACTTGAGGAGCTGTGCCAGAACAGGTGGACATGAAGTGGGGAGCAGGAGAGGTAAGTGGAAAGCAAACTCTAGAGTAGCAGTGGAATAGTTATAAAAGCTAAAGAGCAGAGATGAGCATCCTGCAGGGTTTGGCCTTTCAGCAAGTTCCAGTTCTCATGTCAGTGTCATTTCTCATTAAAGACAAAGCTCCAAGGATCTTATTAACTAATTCAGCTTTAAAAACTGTGTAGCCTACTTTATTAATAAGAACAAGTCAAGGGTGAGAAGGATGTTTAAGTAGCTCTCTGACGCCATAGAATTTCTCCCTAATACTAATTATCAACCCTAACAGTCAGGACAGGCTGGGTTATGCTGCAATAATAAATAGGTCCCAAATTTCATTGGCTTAGAAAAACAAAGAATATTTTTTGCTCACACTGAATCTTCTGTTGAAGATGAAGAGAGAGTTTCTGCCTGGCAGGGGAAATTTGGAGAACTGAGTGTTAGCATTTAAATGTTTCTATTTGGAATTAATAAAGGTCACCTTAGCTAGCATTTCATCGACCAAAGCAAATTACTTGGACATGACTAAATTCAAGAGGGCAAGGAGACACAAATCTTTTCATTCTGCTACAATCTCCTCAGTTGGTTACTATAAATACATCCTCATTTTAGTACTACAATTCATACCCCTCTAAAATGTCTCCAAAAATAATTTCATTTCTTGACTGTTTAATTTTGGCCAGGCCCTGGGCTGACCTTTTTAATACAAAATTTCTCTTTGAATTCCTATAAAAATTCTCTGCTATTGGTTTTAGCATCCTCTTGACTGGTCAACTTGTGACATTTGTGTTCTTCCTCACAAGATCTGCAAGGCTGCCTGTGAATAAATGGTTGGTCACTACAGCCAAGTTTTTCAGGAGCTCCTGAAAGATCACTGCATAAACAAGGGAACAAGGGCAGATGGAGACCAGACCTCTGGCTACTGTTGCTGCCACCGTCACAGCCACCACCTTCATCCTCATGAACCCCCTATTTACTGAACACTCTCTATAGGCCAGGTACCCTACCCTGTACCTGTGAAGTAAGGACTATTATTTCCTCTATTTTATAAAGGAGGAGTTGAGGCTCAGAGAGGTTATGTTGCTTGCCAAAGATCACACAGCTAGTAAGTGGCAAAAATGAGATTCTCTCTGAGTCCAGCTACAACATAACTGATATTCTTGACAATCAGGCTGGATAGAAAAAGATAAGATATGAGAATTTTGGTGCTATGATTTGAATTTTCCTTCCAAAGCTCATGTTGGAACTTAATCCCCAATATAACAGTACTAATAGGTGGGGTCTTTAACACGGAGTCCCAGAATTGTGGGACTCCGTGTTAAAGACCCCACCTATTAGTACTGAATGAATTACTCCATTTATGATTAAGGAATTAATGGGTCATAATGGGAGTGGAACAGTGGCTTTATAAGAAGAGAAAGAGAGACCTGAGCTAGAACACTCAGCCCCCTTGCCATGTGATGCTCTGTACTACCTTGGGACTCTGGAAGGTTTCCACCAGAGAGAAGGCCCTCATCAGATGCAGCCCCTTGACTTTGGTTTTTAGCTTCTATAACTGTAATAAGTATTTTTTTCTTTGTAAATTATCCAGTTTTTGGTGTTCTGTTATAAGCAATAAAAAGCAGACTAATACATTGAGTTATAATTATGAGATTTAAGACGGAGGAAAATGTACATGGAAAACACTAGAGAAAGGAATGCTAAACTAGAGCATAAGCATTAGGATTGTGAAAAGATATTTGAAATATTTTAAAGATATGGAATTTAAAAAGTTAGGAAACAGATAACGTATAAGAGAAAGAGAGAAAATGAAAAATGATTCCAAGGTTGGAAACACTTAGTATTGGTGAAATACTCATAGCTGGGGGAAAAAACCGAAAGGAAGAGCTGGCTTGTGGGTACAGATGGATAAATCTGGATTTATTGAACTTTTCTTTGCCAGTGAGGTATGCGTGTAAAAATAGCTATTCGTTTATTCTCATTCATTTAGCATGTAAAGAACACAACTAGGCATTAGAAACATGTAACAAAACCTATTTCTGTATAAATTTAGAAATATGGATCTGAAAGATCAAGGTTTGGGTTTTATTCATTTATTTATTCAAACTTGTGTGAGGTCTTTCCAAAGTATGTGATATATTAAGCAGAAAGGACAGAGAAATTCATGAAAATAGGTATGATCATCAAGGAAAACAACAAAAAACACAGGGTAAAAAACCAAACTTAAAGGAGTGCCTATATTCAGGAATATGGGAGGGAGGAAAGATAATCTGAAAAGAGGTTGTTAAGGTGGGAAGAAAGCAAGACAAAAAAGTCTCATAATTGGATGCATGAGAGAGATTTCAGGAATAAGAAAGGGCTCAGTAGTCCCAAGACCACAGAGATACCAAGGATGGAAAAGAACATTTATGGGAGTGTTTTGGAGGTTTCAGGGATTAGGTAGATTGCACATATGTTTTATGTTTTTCCTTCCTTCTTTCCTTCCTTCCTTCCCTTTCTTCCTTTCTTCCTTCTTTCTCTTTCTTTCCTTCTTCCTTTTTTTTTTTTTTTTTTTTTTTGAGACGGAGTTTCGCTCTTGTTACCCAGGCTGGAGTGCAATGGCGCGATCTCGGCTCACTGCAACCTCCGCCTCCTGGGTTCAGGCAATTCTCCTGCCTCAGCCTCCTGAGTAGCTGGGATTACAGGCACGTGCCACCATGCCCAGCTCATTTTTTGTATTTTTTTTTTTTTTTTTTTTTTTAGTAGAGACGGGGTTTCACCATGTTGACCAGGATGGTCTCGATCTCTCGACCTCGTGATCCACCTGCCTTGGCCTCCCAAAGTGCTGGGATTACAGGCTTGAGCCACCGCGCCCGGCCCCTCTTTCTTTCTTTTCTTTCCTTCTTTCTTTCTTTCTTTCTTTGATGGAGTCTTACTCTGTCTCCCAGGCTGGAGTTCAGTGGTGCAACTGCAGTTCGCTGCAACCTCCATCTCCCAGGTTCAAGCAATTCTCCTGCCTCAGCCTCCCAAGTAGCTGGGACTACAGGTGCGCACCACCATGCCCAGCTAATTTTTGTATTTTTAAGTAGAGACAGGGCTTCACCATATTGACCAGGCTGGTCTTGAACTCCTGACCTTGCCATCTGCCAGCCTCAGCCTCCCAAAGTGGTAGGATTACAGGCATGAGCCACCACGCCTGGTTATATGTTTATTTTTTTAAGAAGCTTGGCAAATGGGAGAGAGAATAAAGGCAGTCCTATGGAGGTCAGAAGGCCATAGAAAGGTCTTTTCTCAGGGTAAGCAAGCTTACAAATGGGCCGGTGAGAGAGAGGCATTCTAGATGAAGCAGGATTGGGGGAGGTAGGTATTTTGCTGGAGTAAGATGCTGGGGTAGGCGGAGAGACATTGGGACAGGGATATGGGAGGTACAGATTTTGTACTTATACAAACACAAAATATACCTATGTGTGGCTTTACCAGCAGGCTCCTCAGCTAAAAAGAAGCAGCAGTAGAAACAGGGAGGACTCAGGGCTGGGGATGGGAATCATGACAGTGGCCAGAGGGCAGAGAGGCGAAGACTCCAGGGCTAGTATATTACCTTCCTAGGCGCTGTCTTAACAAAGTGCCACAAATGGGGTGGCTTCAACAGAAATTTATTCTTTCACAATTTTGGAGGCCAGAAGTCTGAAATTAGTTTATCGAAAGGCCCATGTTCCCTTTGAAGATTCTCGGGGAGGATCCTTTCTTGCCCTTTTCAAGCTTCCAGTAGTTGTTGGAGATCTTTAGCATTCCTGGATATCTGGCAGCATAACTCTTATCTCTCCCTGTTTTCTCATGGTGTTCTTCCCTACATGTCTGTTTGTGGCTCTGGATCTCTCTCTTCTTATAAGAACATTGGTTACTGGATTTAGGGCACACCCTAATCCAATATGACCTCATTTTAACTTGATCCTAACTGCGAAGCCCTATTTCAAAATAAGGTCACATTCTAAGATTCTGGGTGAGTGTGAGGTTTTGAGACCACTACTCAACCCATGCTGCTGGTAAGAGCATCTTTGACATGATGACTACAGAGTACTGCCAGAGCAGTCAGGAAGGGACAAGGGTGATGATGAATAGCAACAATCTAGAGTCCTTGGAGAGCCAAAGGAGGTTTGGAGGTTAGGAGAGATATGTGAGAGCAGGGGACTTTTGTTTGGAGAAGGAAATTTCAGGACTGAAGACTTTAGGATTTAGGTCCTATGTCAGAGGTAGAGAGTAAAGGACATAAGTTCTTCCTGGGTTCCTATAATCCCCTATCCTACTCAATGGAAAGTTAACATGTAAAGGCCAACACTTCAGGAAGAAGAAACAAATCCGGTCAGAATGTTTACCTCTGTGCTAACCACTCCACTCCTATAACAGATACTCATCTGTTTATTCATTCACCATTCATTTATTGAGTGCCGACCCCATATCTTAAATTGTTCTAGGTTCTGTGGATATAGTAGTAAGACAAACAAATAAAAACTAGTGCCTTTGTCCCTGCCCTTGTAAATACTGTATTCTGTAAGGGAAAAGACAATAAACAAATGTATAAGTATACAAATACAAAATACATCTTGTGTCCTCTCATGGAGGAAACAGACCACCATGCCAAAGCTTTGCCTTCTCCTTAATTCTGTACATATGGATAAGCACTTGTCTTTGTAAAATAGCGGATTTTGATAACTCTTTGTGTAATTCTTCTCTATGTCCAGAGAGAATTGAAGTATAGTTTGCTACCACAATGAATAAATTGATTAAGAAATCTTTCAGAAATATGCATGCATATAGAGCTGAGAAAGTAAGAGAAAATGAAATAGGACCTTGGGACTTTTCTTGAGTCTTAGGTCAGCTTTTCTTTGGATTGGATTGGAGCATGAAAATAGCAAGAGGTGTATTTGAGTGTAATGAATAATTATCCTTTTTTTTTTTTTGTCAATTAACTCTTTGTGAGTTCATTGGGGAACTTCCCTTCTATGAATCTTGGGGATAAATCAGATACAAAATTATACCACAACTGCTGAGCACACTCCTAGAGGCCTGGTGTGTGACATAGCCTCAAACAATCAGAAGCCGCCATGGATGGTTTGGTGGTTGTTTCACAATCAAGTTCTGAGAGCAGAAGGAGAAGCAATACAAATGTTGTCATAATCAGTGGTGATGCCATTTCTCTCCTCTGACCAAGGTTCTAGTATGGATCTGGGTGCTATATTGGTCACTTGGCCTATTTCAATAATTCTGTGACTTCCCATGTGATAGCCTTTTCAAATAAACGGTCTGCCTGAATCTTTACACTGTCTGCTTCAGTTGATTATCTCTAAGAACACTAACTGATACATTGGGTTTCTAGGGATATTTTTTAGTTTTTTGTTTTGTTGTTCTTTCAGATATTTCTTGAGCATTTATTATATGCTAGGTCCTCTGACGAGCATTGGGAATATGCAGTAAATAAAGCATACTCAGTCCCAGTCCTCGGTTAATTCAATGTTTTGGGCAGAAGACAGTTGAGTGAGCAAGCAGTTACAATAAGACAAGCTACAAAATACCATAGTACCAGAGAGCACAGGAACTAGTCTGTGGTTTCCATTCTAATCTATACTTAGTGGCCAAATAGGCAGCAGAGCCCAATTAGATGCTTGGGGTTAGAGGAAGCTGGATCCACATCCTGAAGGAACAAAATGGCAGGAACTAGGTGGGATGGGAAGTGTCTTAGCCTAGCAAACAATTGAAGAGGGACTCTGAGCCATATAGGAAGCTTAGGCAGGTAAGGTACTTTATAAGGGTTCCAGATCAGTGAGCATTGAGTTGTAGACTCATTCAATATTCCTTTTTGGATGGAGCAGAAATCCCTAATAGCCTGTCAGATGTGGGTTGTATTAGTGCTTGCAGTAAGTCAAACTAAGTCATCTAGTAGTCTATTTTCACTCTAACCTTTGAGTTTGTCAAATACTACCACTGGTATTAATGTGTGTTTACATTTATTGACCATTGACTATATGTTAGGGTCAAATATATGTTATTTCATTTCATCTTCTGGGATTTTTAAGGTAGAGTCTATTCCTATGGTGATGGAGACAAAATAACTGTGTCTTAACTGTGTCTGTCTGTCTTAAGCTGTCTTACATATTCCTGGGCAAAACTACATTTCCCAGCCTCCCTTGCAGTTATATAGTCGTGTGACTACATTCCTCTTAGTGGAAAATGAATATAAGTGATACGTTTGGTGTCAAGGCTGGTACCATAAGATTAGGGGCAGGTCTCTTTGATGTTCTGTCCCCATCTCAGCAAGCTAGGACCCATAGAAATCCAGCCTATTCGTCCCTTGAAGATAAAAATGAATTTCCAGGGGTTAGCAGAGCAACGTCATGGAATGAAGGATCTCTGAATGATTACATTGAAGAGAGCCACCCACTAATCTGCAATGTTCACGTCAGACTCTTCGGTGTGGAAAATACAAACTTCCCTGATAGTTAAGCCACTGGGTTAATGTTGTGAGGTCTTTGTGTTATAAAGCCTATCTTTAGCCAAAATTAATCTCCTGCCTATATTTCATATATAACAAGTGTCATTGCTGCTCTGTCATAGATGAGGAAACCTGGCCCAAAGAAAGATGGAGTCATTCCTGTGAGTTCACACACTTAGTAAACGTAAGAGAGCTGCATGACTGCGGACTTAGAGCCCTGTGCTCATGGGCTCTAAGACTGGCTGACTCACAAACGGCGGCAGGAAAACTGCATAGGCTACATGTAGTGTTTGGCTTTTGAGAGAAATGCCAAGGAGGACAGAGACACATTTCGCTCACCGTATTGCCTTACATGGAGAAGACATAGTTTTCTGCACATGGTCAAGAGTCTAGGCAAAAGGGGAAAAATGTTTGAAAGTGTTCTTGTGAAAAACTGGGAGAGGGCTCCTAGTAAGAACATGTGCCATTTGTTGAGCAGAACAAACAAACAGACTTTTGGCAAAGGGATTTACTTCAGAGAAGGAAAGAAGTGCCTGTGGTGGAGGAAAAGGGACGCAGACGCTGACACACAGATGGGAGAGCAAGATGCTTGCACCAGCTGTGCACTAAGGAAACATCGTAGCTATCAATTTTCTATTTTTGTTTCCGTAATTTATCAGACTTATCACACTGAGAGTGCCTCATAATAGATTGTAGTTTTGAAAATGCAAGGACCAGTGTTAGAAAATGTTCTTCAAGCACACAGGGGCTTACATGTGATCTGTAGAGAGAAGCCTCACAAAGGACAGGAGTCAGTTCTGTGTTCTGTGCATCCGTGGGTCCCCATTACCTTGGCTTCGAATTGTGCCTGTTCATGATGAACAGGTGTTTGAAATAAAATCCAGGGGAAAACCACTATGAATTCAGCCCCTCTAAAGTCACTGCAAGAATTTCCAAAATTACTCTTCTTGGACAAATTGCTCCCACAAGCCCAGATGATTTTTTATCTTGAGGGTGCACAGGGGATATTAAATCTTCTTGCCGACACAAACTCGTTTTCAGATGTACCAGAGATTCCATTCATCATGTATGCAGGTCTCAGGATGCTGCATGCTACATTAAAGGTTAAACCTGAGAAAGTTGAGGCAATGTTGCCTTGGCCTAGTGTGAGGTGACTGTGTCAGTAGACGCCAGGGGCACTTTTTCATTTAGCAATGCAGAAGGATGGGTAAGCTCATTATTGGCTTAAATAGAAAAGCTTAGAATTTGAGTGAAAGCATTCAAATCATTTGTGTAAACAATCTTTCAAGATGAAGAGATTAAAGGATTTAAGGGATAGTGAGTTCCAAAGGAGCGTGTGTGTGTGTGTGTGTGTGTGTGTGTGTGTGTGTGTATACATTATGCATACTTACATATACGTACATCTATATGTACATATATGCACACATTATTTTAAAATAAAAGAGCTATACAAGCAGTTTTGATGACTTAAAATTGTAGAAACATTTTTCAACAGCTTCTGAACTAAAAATGTAACTTAATAAATATATTTCTTAGTGTCAATACCAGCATCTAGCACCTGCTTAGGCTGAAATCAAGTTTACTTTGTGGAATGGAGTTTTCTTTGGAGCCAAGGGAATTCTCTCTGAAAGAAAATCTTTCCCAGTTCTTCATAAATATGCCAACAGAGTTTTCTGCTGGACCAAGGAGAGGAGAGGAAGGCAGATCTCAAGAAAGAAAGCCAAGTTCACTCATTAGCAACTTCATCACCACTTTTTTCAACTGGCAAATTTAGGGCTGACGTTTTGACACACAAGATTTTAGAGCCATGCTTTTTTCTCTCTCTCTCTCCTTCAATTAGAGCCTGTGTCATTGGTCTTAGCCCTCAGGTGATCGGATCAGAGAATGTAATCAACTGCTCAAACCTGGCTTTACTCAAATCTAGACAAAATAAATTACGGGATAGAGACATCATCTTAGATTACCTTTCAAAAATTGACAATCAAGACAGGAAAGATTAGAATTTTATCTACCAAATTAGTTGCATTCATCTCTTGAACTGAGGCTGCCAAAATGTCAGAAATCAAACCAATCACAGCCAAGAAATATTGAAAGAAGTGAAACCCAAGGGGAAATGAAAATGCATTTAGCCAAAGAAGGCAAATACAAGTAATGGAAACAGACATCTTTTAGTTAATTCCTAGTAGGAAATTGCTTCTTTGCCAGGATGCTAGTTACATGCACATTTGTGTCAAGTTGGAACAGCTAAAAGATTCTGAATTCAGGACTACTAAATCCTTAGTCCATTTGCCGTGGACAAAATGGAATTTTAGTGCAGGGTCAGAATCTTTAAGCTGTGATTCATCTCTTACTTCTACCCAAGGAAGGCACTAGACAGGGTTACAATTTTTATCTTTATACTAAAAAGTACACAGGAAAGAAATTTGAACTCAAGAAAATGGATGAGAGAGTGGCTTATCGTCTGGGCTCTTGATTCAAGCTAGCCAAATCCAGGAGATTCTAAAGTCTTCTTTAATTATTAATTTCAATTCTTAGACATGAAGCTAATATTAGAAAATGTAGCACTATACCACTTTGAGTCATTAATTATATCTTGATAAAATTATATTAAACCTTCTGCTTATTTCTGGATCCAAGAACCATTGATTTGTATTCCATTTATTGACTTTCTTGCCAGAATTGGAGCCTGGACACAAAAAGTGATGATTGTGGTTAAGTTCTGTTGACCACAAGATTCAGGGTGAATTGGAGCAAGATTTGGTGACTCTGGGCCATTTCCTACTGGGCATCCACAGACACAGCAAGGAGAAAATGCTGGGGGTTCAAGGAAGATAAACGCAATAAAAGAATGAGACCAAAGAGGCATGTGTGAAGAATAAACCAGTTTTATTGACCTAGGGCATTTGTCTGCTAGGGCTGCTATAGTGAAGTGGCTTCAACTGGGTAATTTAAACAACCGAGAGTTATTGTCTCAGAGTTCCAGAGGCTGCAAGTCTAAGATCAGGGTATTGGCAGTGCTGGTTCTTTCTCAGGGCTCTGAAAGAAAGGCCCATTTCAGGCCTCTCTCCTGGCCTGTAGATGGCTGTCTCCTCCCTATATCTCTTAATATCATTTTCCCTCTATGCAAATTTCTGTGTCCAGACTTCCTTTCCTGGTAAGGATACCAGTCATATTGACTTAGGTTCCCTCCACCAGTCACTTCATTTCAATTTGATAACCTCTGTAAAGATTCTATCTGCGAATAAGGTCACACACTCTGAGGTACTAGGGGTTGGAACTTCACCATATGAATGTTGGGGGGACACAATGCAACCGACAGCAGCAATTCTATTACATGTCTGGTGTTCCCCCCCGCTTTACATCACATATGGTCTCAAGTGTTCAGAACAATCTGCAAACCTGATATCATTGTTTTCATTTAAGGCTCAAAGAGCAAAAGGAAATTGCTCCAAGTCACTGAGCTAATAAGTAGAGGCATTAGAATTTGAACTCAGGTCTTAATGATTTTGAGACCATGGTCTTTCCACTCTCTGTTATTATTCAAACAATGTTTATTGAGCACCACGGAGTATCGGAGATTACATTAGGTATTAAGAAATTCAGAGATAAAGAAAATCTTTCTTCTTATTTTTGAAAACTGCACATTCTAACTAGGAAACATCTGACTCCAGAAAAGTTCTATAAATAATGCAATTCTTCCATAAAGTATATAGTCATGAAGCATGCACGTAAACCACACGGTGCATTTTAGGTGGGACAAGATGTTTGATGTTTTAGGTATCTTTCCCATTACTAAGAAATGGTTAAAAACAGTAGAAACCCACTGGAACAAACAGAAATTCCAGTGTGGGATTATACGGTTAGCACAACTGGCAGGCATATGTTTATCAGACTTGTAAAACTTGAATACCAGAGAAAAGATAAACGTTTAGTTTTGATGTACTTATCCAAAATTTTACCATCAGAAAATCTAGAATTAATCTATTTTTAATTTTAATCTATAAGAATGTATTGCATTTCATGGTACAGTGTTTTTTTTTTAATGTATTGCTTTGGCGTTTATGGCCTCAAATACTCAGACAGTCAAAAGCTCTGGGGAACTTCTCTCCTTTCATTTTTATTTCCAAATGCCAAAGTCATAGAGGCTGACTGAGGATTGTTTTTATGAATAGATGCAATGAATTAGAAACAATGAATTGAGAACAATGACTTACATCTAGTGCCTTTTTCATCCTTTTCTTTCATGAAACAAACTACTGTGTATAGGATCACATTTATTCTTTCAAGTTATTAAATTTCTTGTCAAAATCTTACTTAAACCACAGAGACAAAGATGGATTCTCCCTCTGTGACTCTGAGCAGTTAAATTTAGTTCTCTGACATACTGCAAGTTGATTTAGAGCTAATCTGCCTGCTTTTTATTGGCTTCGTGTAAAACATTGCTTTCCTTGTTTTTTCTTTCACTCTGCATTGTCTTTTAGAAATATATAATTTCAATTTATACTATGAGAAATTAGTCTCCCTGAGAAAAATCCAGGAAGAATTTTGTAACTAAAGAAAAACATACATTATTCATGTGCTTTGGACTTTCCCCACGTAAAAATAGGCAGGAAGGCCGACAATCTGAGGGGAGAGGGGTGATAATCAATACTTAGGAAGTAACACTAATAGAAAGTAAAAACCATGCTTCAGAACCAGTTAGCAACATGACAAACTGCTGCAACCACTATTTGTGCTTAAGTCTGGTCTCACGTTTCACCAACAGCTAGAAACATTCGGCTTAGATCTATGATACCACATTGAATATTTCTTTTTATTTTGTTAGTGAACAGATTAGTTGTGGAAATTTATGAATAAAATAAAAGAAACCATCAATAATCTTAGAAAACCCGAATAGGTTTCTTACGAACCAGTTCCCCCAAATGCTTTTATTTTCTGTCATTTGCTAAGTTTGAAATGTGGGCCAATGATAATTTATTTCAGTGAAGGCTTAGTTTTAGGTTTTCAAGACATTCATTTGCAGAAATTTGGATTGGGTGGTAGTATAGTTAGGTATATTGTCACTTCTTTGGCCAACCATACTTAAACTATTATTATTTAAATTAAATCACTTAATTTAAGTAATTAACTAACGTTAATTTAGAAACATTTTAGGAGGTGCGATCACACAATATGAAGGTAGTTTCTTCTTATTCGACATTTTTTCATTCGATAAATATTTATATATGTTCTACTATGTGTCAGGTGCTTGGGGTATGTATTCAGACATGGTCTCATCTTCAAGGTATTTGCAGTTTAGTGTGGGAAATCCAAGAAAGAAGAACATGCTAACAATAGGAAGTGACACATACTATACTATACCGTGCATACTATGCCAGGATTAGGGTTCTATGTGGTGTATAGTGTCACCAAGGAGAGAGAGAAAGTAATAGAAGCTTAAGGAAGATGTATGGAGAAAATGCTATCTTGAATGAGAGAGAAAAGATAACTAAAACAGAACCAGGGTAAACTGCAAGGATGAGTGTGGGAGGATCTGACTCCTGGGAGAAAAAAACACCTCAATGACTTGGATACAGATGGAAGAGACCAGTATGCTGAACGCTGAGGTTACCTTGCTGATATTCATTGCATACCAACTTCACTGTAAAAGACTAAGTGGTCTTGATGCTGATACCATTTCCAGGGTTGGACTTGATTAGGTAAACCAATCATAAGCATTGTATAATCCTTGCCAATGACTGGTTTGGAATCCGGGCTTATGTCATTCAGTTCATGGCACTTCCTTGACATCAGGGTTTGAGAGGAGGTGGCCCCATGGGAAACAATGAGTTATTTTCTTAGAGCTTCTGGAAAATTGTCACTGGAATAGAAGGAGCATCATCTCTTATGCATGAGTGTGGAAGTGTATATCCCCAATTGCTATAGCAGGCACCTATGGCTACAAGGAAGAACAGCCCTAGGATGTTGCTGACCCTGTTGCTGAAGGAAGAGTAGAAAGCCCCTGAGTCCTGGATAACATATTATAACACGGATCAAACATCCATCTCCAAAGCAAGGCCAGCACTTCTGGCAATAAGCTGATAGTCTACTTGACCATTTAAACAAGTTTGACTTGCACTTCTCTTTCTTACAGCTAAAACATCTTAAATGATAATGCCTTGTTACCACATTAACAATTTAAAATTTGGAAAGACAGCAAATAACTTACACCAAAATGATAGAATTCAAAGAGATTTAATGGGCTAGATTATATATATACACTATATGTATATGTATGCTTAAAATATATGTGTACACACACACACACACACACACACACACACACACACACACGTATATTTAAAATCATACCCCCAAAATGGCATAAAGAAAACTCAGATGCTATTGCAGTTTGTGTGAAGAATAGTCTGGGATATTGTGGCACTATCTGTTTGACATAAATTACTTATATGACATTCATACCAAATATGCAACCTAGGTTGAGCTAGCATAATAATTTCAGGTCTACAGAAGTCATAGTCTGTTTCACCCCATTTGCTGTTTGTACCACATGTCATATCCACGTTCTTGGAACCGTATTTGAAAAGGTTCACTGATAAACTAGGGCACTAGAGAAAAGTCAAGTCTAGAAATGAAGTTATGAAAGATGCTCGAGGGGACAGTAAATGATTAGCACAGGAATTACAAACAATGGCACATATGCCATTCCTCCCATCCCCTGTCTTCACAACAGACATGATCCTTCAGTCACAAGATTCTTTCCCAGTGTATCTGGATGTACTTTTGACATTTTTCACAAAATTGGCACATGAAAGAAACTTATTTACCACCCCCGATTTACTAGGAGTAAATTTTTTTTACTCCTAGTAAATAGGACTCCTAGTAAAAAATAAATTTCAGAGTCACTCTTTTAACACTGAATGTACTTAAGAATAACATGAAAGAAAAGATGTAGCTTAAAGCAGAGAGTTGCAAACTCACATGACTTCAGGCACCAGGCATGAACTCAAATGAAGAAAGGTACTGCGTATAAACTAAGGTGTGGTGGAAACTGGAATAGAAAATGCCTGGTGTAAAGGCATTCAAGCTCAATGACCTAAAAAAAAGGACTTCAGTCTAAATAACACCTGTCTGCAAGCCCATTCCAGTCCTAAGGTGGTTTGTAACCTCTGACTTAGGCAACCAAAAGAAAAAATTCTTCAAATATTTGAAAGCTTAACACAACAGTCCTCAACCTTTTTGGCACCAGGGGCCAATTTTGTGGAAGACAATTTTTCCATGAATTGGGGGTTGGGAGTGGTGGGTAGGGATGCTTTCAGCATGATTCAAGTGCATTATATTTATTGTGCACTTTATTTCTATTATTATTACATTGTAATATATAATTAAACAATTATACAACTCATCATGATCTAGAATCAGTTGGAGCCCTGAGCTTGTTTTCCTGCAACCAGATGGTTCCATCTGAGGGTGACTGGAGACAGTGACAGATCATCAGCCATTAGATTCTCATAAAGAATGTCCAACCTAAATCCCTTATATGTGCAGTTCACAGTAGGGTTTGCACTCCTATGAGAATGATTGAGAGAGATGAAAGATAGACTAGTGTATACACAGTTTTATAAACTGTCTAATGATATGTTTTTTTCTGTTATGGAAAGCACTCATGCCAAATCTACATAGTCAACTCTCAGAGTTGGAGAGTCGGGTTTTTAAGCTGGATCCATACAATCTGGGAAATTATATATAAAATGATGTGAATACATGTATTTTTCTAGGGAGAAGTTCTATGGCTTTTTCTAGATTATTCAAAAGGTCACTTTCAAAAGTGTTTAAGTAGTTGAGGCAGATGCTATGCCATGTGTTTCCTTCAATATGTTTCTGTTTTCTCCTGGGCACAGAAGACTATATTTCTCAATCTCTTTTGTATTTAGGTGGGGCCATCTGACTTAGCTCTGGTCAATAGATTGTGGGCCAAGTTCATGCCCGATTTCTTAAAACTTCCCACTGTCTTCTCCAGGTTCACTGTTTTCCCTATTTTAGAACAATAAATCTTTATTTCCTGAGATTTGGGTTGTTTGTTACAGAAGTTAGCCCATCTTGACCAATTTAAAAGTAGTATCTGGAGAGTAAATGTAAATAGATAATCCATAAAGTTTGAAATATTATAACTCATGACTCTACTTCACAAATCAACATATCTCGAGTGTTTTGAAGGAGATATTTCCTTAAAATACGTAATTCAGAATTGACATTGATATATTTTGGGATTTTAGGGTCTTTATGATTAATGGCATTAAAACTACAAATAATGACTTGCTTTTACATTTTTTTCAAATAATTTCTAAAGAGATATTCAAGAGCTAAATGTCTATCCATATTCAAGTTCTATCCATTAAGGACATCTTTGAGTTTTCTGTAAAGGAGTCCTATACTGACAAGCTAATTTTTCTCCATATTTATACTTTGAATGAATCTGTAAATAGTTTGCTCTATTGGTGGCTTACCCTAAAACCTTCAGTTCTCAAAATAAATTTCAGAGTCACTCTTTTAACATTGAATGTACTTAAGAATAACATGAAGAAAATGTTAAGATATTAAGCCTTACCCCAAGAATTTCAGATTTAGCTGGCATTAACATTTTTGAAAAGCCCCCTAAGTGATTCTAATGCATAGCCCAGTGAAGAAGAGTGGTCCATAATATCACATTTAATATCTTTGGCTTGGTTTCATTGGTTTTCAATGTCTGGTTCAAACTTATCTAGCCTCATCATTCACCATACTTCACCAGTCTTAACCCATATATCTTATGCTCAATTATTATTGTCTTTGTGATCCTCAACAAATATCTTCAGTAGTCTCTCATGCTCTCCTTTTAGATTCTACAATGTGAGAAAATTGGAAATATAACAGATAGGTCACACCATGGTCATTCATAGTCCTATTCATCTTTGTTTCCCTCAAGTAGACAGACAAGAAATCCAAAATACTCACATTCTTGGTTTTGGAAGAGTTTTGAGCTGGTCATGCGATACCATTTTTTGCTAATGAGGTTAATGTTCCTAGGCAGGATTCTTTTTATTGAAAATCTCATCAAGGATAAAAAGAACAACCTATACCTCTTTGCATTCTCTCTTCCTTCCTGCTGGTAATACAGACATGAAGTTTAGTAGCATAGCAACTATTTTGTGATTATGAGGCAAACAATATAAAGGTGAAGGTCTACAGGTTGAAGATAGAAAGACAGAATAATCTGTATCCCTGTTGATACCAGTGAACTGCCATGGTACTCCTGGACCACCATACCAAAATATGTTTGTGGTCACTATGGTAGGGTTTTCTGTGATTTCTAGCAAAACGTATTCCTATACAAAACTACTATGGTTATATTTTGAACTCTTTGATTAATCAGATTATTAAAAGTTCAATTCAATCATCTTCAAATACAGCAGCTATTGAGGGCAATTTTGATATCAGAATTGAAGAGAAACAATATACTATAACACAATATTAACTTTATAATGAGAAGTTGAATAGACTTATTAGCTAAGTATGGGAAATGTTGGGATCACGATTTGGAGGTGTTTAGAAAAATGTTTTTTCTTTGTTTTTGAAAAAGGCTTTAAAATATGCTATTTCTTTAGTGTCTATGGCTTTTAAATTTTTGTCACAGCTCTGTCATTCATTTCATTTGTTCATTCATTTATGAAATCAGTGTAACACCTTAGACTGACAAAATGGCTGGTGGTAGAATCTAAATAATTCACTCAGGATTAACAAGCCTTTTAAATGAACATGATTTTGCTTATTCATGGGCTGCATAAATTCGTGACAAAGTACAAGGTCCTTCTTGCAAAGGATGCACATTGCATTAGTAATTCAGGAATACTTCTTTGATGAATTCAGTTAAAATTGACTCAGTTGTCAGAGCCCATGGAATAACGAGAAAACTGATCTCCTCCAAAATCTAGATATTTTGTGTGATATATTAAACATTTGAAATGTATCCTTTGTTATGCATATCCCTGTTGAAGTCAAATGACTGGGTTCAATAATCAAATGGATTTGGAAGCCCAGGTATGCTTTTTTTGGGTAATGAAAATGGGTCTATAAAACATTTATGACAAAGTTCAAAATCTAAGGTTAATACAAAAGAGTTTGAAAGCAATCGCCATGAAAGTAAAAATTTAGCGTAGGAAATGAAAGGCAAAGATGGGGAAATAAAATGAAGAGAAGCACTGGGCAGAAAGGGATTTGAAAGGAACATTAATACTTCGCATAATGAAAAAGAATATAGGTAGATTATAGTGAATATGGTAATGGTGGAGAATAACTGATGGAGTTACTTCAGTCCACACTAGAAAAAATTGATAATAAATAAAAGTCAGTTGGCAGATCTGTGGGTGTTCTGCACTTTTAAAAGACCCATAAATCAAGTGCTTGTAAGTTTCAGGATGAGAAAAACACATGGGGCCTGCATCTAATTTCTCAGGCTTAAGGAAAATGCATGTCATGTCTATGGCAAAACAAAAACAAATCCAGGAGAGCTATTTCACATACACCAGTGAAAATACAGATAAACAGAAATTACCTTCTAAAAATATATTTAAAGAAATTTAAAAGCTACGAGGCCCTCATTATTTCCATTTCTTGACAGATTGGCCAGTGTGCCTTTATTATTGTATGCTCTTTTCCTTTCAGTACATGCTAATGAGAAAACAATATGCATATGCATGACCTGGGCAGAGCTACATTTATGAGACAATTCTCCATGCATTGATTTGCCAGGTTCATTTCTGTTGGTGTCACATATTTGAAGACATAGAAGAAAGTTCTGGAGGAGGAGATTTCACCCAATCACAGTTACCCATGTGTACTTAAGAAGTCAGGTCATGTTTCATAATTACTACCACAAAATGATGCAACTGTCTGGAACTCTGAAAACCTGATCATTCTTTTACTAATCACTCCATTCTCATAAATCAACATTGTTTTTGGTCAGGTCCTTGCATGACAGCTGGATTTGTGTTCTCTTGTCATTAGCTTTAAGACTGATCCCTGTTCTTTGCACACATATTAAAACAACAATGAACCAATGTGACCAAATCTATGAAGGAGAGAAGAAAAAACTACTTCAAACACCAAACAGTTTTGGCAATTATTAATAAATTTGGCCATAGTTCTATGTAATATAGCAGCAAGCATAATTGAATTTCATTTTTGAAGAGCTAACCAGTGTTGATGTAATTGGTTTCAATTAATCTGCCCAAATCCTTGCATACATCATTTTTCTAAGTGATTAAGGTTTTTTGTACCCCCTGGGTTCAAGACATCAGAGCTTGGGCAAATTAATTAACCAAAAGTTTTCTCTTTTGTCATATGGAGATAATAATATCTAGTTCAAAGAGTTGCTGCAAGATTTGTATGAGATCATGAATGTACATCACTCTTTCCCAGTACACTAGCTCACTTGCTTTTAGGTTGTGAAACAGATTAGGTGATTGGTGAGGAAAGATAGCCTGCACCTGTTAATGATAGGACTGAGTATATAGGGTTAGTTTTTTTATAATATTGATAATATTATAATTTATGATTATGATAATATTGATAATATTGAGCTTGTAAAAGATTGGAGTCTGAAGTGGCTCACACCTGTAATCCCAGAACTTTGGGAGGCCAAGGTGGGTGGATCACAAGGTCAGGAGATTAAGATCATTCTGGCCATGGTGAAACCCCCTCTCTACTAAAATACAAAAATTAGATAGGTGTGGTAGTATGTGCCTCTAGTCCCAGCTAGTCAGGAGGCTGAGGCAGGAGAATCGCTTGAATCTGGGAGACAGAGGTCGCAATGAGCTGAGATCATGCCACTGCACTCCAGCCTGGTGACAGAGCAAGACCCCATCTCAAAAAAAAAAAAAAAAAAAAAAAAAAAAAAAAAAAAAAAAGATTAGAGTCAAGTATAGGTGACATTATCCCTTAGCACATGTGTCTGGCAGTGAGAAGAGAATATATGAGATCCTGAAGGGAAAAGGAGATAGGATGAAAAGAACTTAGAGTAGGATATACGATCATGGGTGCTCGAAGGCATTTGATTGGTTGGGTAATTTCAGTTTTAGTGTTTTACTTGTTTTTTATGCTTTTTCAGAGTATTGAGAATAACAAAGACAGTGAAGACTTTGAGTTAGGGGCAAGGCCTTACATAATTTTCATATAACTACACCAGTAAAATGTCTTTTTCAATCATTTCATAGGTAAATTGGAATGTCCCAGGTAAGGGTCACAGTTGATTTAAGGTCTTCATTGGATTCAGCTTTAAGAAGCCATTGAGAAAATTCAGGTAAAGGTTGAGAACAAACAATCTGGAAACTTTAGGTTCTGTTCTAGCTATTTTTGCCTAAGTATGAATAATCTTTTGTCCATAGTGTTTCTGGAACCACAGCTAAATTCTAAGATTTTTTTGAATAATATATAATAAAGGTATATTAATATGCATATGAGCCACAATTTCATTGTGTGCAGGATACTTTCCTGAAATTTCTAAAATTAATACTTTTGTAGTATGTTTTATCTGGCAGTTCCACTGGCAAAGTAGATCTTTACTTATTAAATTTGTAAAAATTGGGTCAGGAAAGAAAGGAGAGTTTTTCCAATATTGGTTTTGAAGTAACAATTTTAAGTTGAAACATTGGAAAAGCTTTAAGATTGCTAGAAAATCCCACCATTTTAGTAGTTTTAGTGCTCTAAAGGATGATATCTGCTTCTTTAGTGGGACTGATGGTATGTGGAATATTACTGATCAACAAGAAAAGTGTTTTGTTGTTCATTTATGTTTGTAAAGGATTCCCCTCTGAAGGTTTATGAAAGGACAGGAATTGGCAGCTTCCAATAGTTTTCTTGGAGTGATGTCTCTCAACAGATTTGTACAGTTGTCTTTTTGTTTCTCAACCATTAAGTGACTTGGGCCTTCCAATAACACTTTTGTTTGCAATATCTGTAGGT
Organism: Saimiri boliviensis; assembly: GCF_048565385.1. Lineage (NCBI taxonomy): Eukaryota > Metazoa > Chordata > Mammalia > Primates > Cebidae > Saimiri > Saimiri boliviensis. The sequence continues at coordinate 63,948,712 of NC_133456.1, forward strand.
GTCCTCATTTACAGGTTCTTACTTCTTAGTGAATAGTTTTTTTGGCTCTTGTTTTTATCTTGGTGGTCAGATGCTTTATCTGAGAATCAGATATTTGTTTTTATTTCTAGCTGATTTACTTTCTAGAACTTTTTGAAAATACTCAGTCACAAGTTGCAGATCTTCTAAACTGGTGACATCCTACTGTAATTATTTTTCTGACCAAGTCCCCATTTCAAATTTGAGTCCATTACAAAAGACAGAATAGGATCTACTGATTTCCACTGTTGAGTGTACTCCCAGAATATTGCTTAAAAGTTACCTGAAATCAATTTTTAAAGTCTCCTATTTACTCAAACTTTATTTTTGTTTATAGCTTTGAATGTTTGAACAATCTTCTTTTAAGGGAAAGGCTTTTGGGTCTCATGCAGTGTATTTTCTATTTTTCTTGCCCTTTTCATGGCCAGTTTTTGAAATGTGGACAGTTGGGAAATTTAAATATTATTCTGTTCTTTTCTGTCTTCCTATTTTCAATTATTTTCTAAGCCTTGAATGCTTACAACTTAGTGTGCTAGTTGGTTCAGATATAGTATTTTAGGATAGTAAATATCTTACAAACTTTGGAATTCCATACTAATTTTTCTGGTCTGTCTTCTTGAGGAGTAGTCATTACAGCCCTTAATTCTGCTCGAACTGGGGTTTAAATTCAACCTTTGCAGGATGCACTGCCTTCTGGTTTAGCAATTTTAAGGGGATATTGTGTGATGTGATTGTTTTATAAGTTCAGATTCCTTCTGTCATGGTCTGTTTAATTGGTGTTTCTTCTCCAAGAGTCATCAGCGGAATCTGGTTGCAATCCTGCCACAATGAGTTAGTGTCTAGAGTGTGAGGAATATGACTTTTTCCCTAAAGCATACTCTGATTTCCTTGAACACTCATAAGTTTTTTATCTCTTGATATATTTGAATTATCTTAAATTCCATTGGTTTGGGAAGGTAAAAATGATCTATTAACGAACTGAATTGGCTTTTCTAATTTAAGAATTTTGAATCCAACAATCATCGCTTATTCAAGCATTCCCTTTTCCCATTTCTGGAATAAAACAGTGTGAGGGATGGAAGGCAAATCAATTTTCCTTTCTGTTTGTCTCAACTGATGATCTCCTTTCTGAAAAGATTTCCAGGCTCATATTGAGGACTGGCAATAGGAATAGGGAAAACTTTCTTTAAAAAATCTATAAACTGTAAATCTTGTGAAAAATCAATAAAATTAATCTAAAGTATATGTCAAGGTTCTAAATAATTGTTAAAATATATAATCATAAAAGTGGTCAAATCTGCTGGTCACTCTTCCCTCTGGATCTCTTGATAGTTTCTCCTGAGAGGTGGAAAGAAAAACAATTGACTTCAGCTCAGGCACCTCAAGGGGTTTCAAGTTTGCAAGCATTTGACTTGTGATTGCAGGACTCTACTTTTCTAGAACAGTTTTTAGGAACATGGGCTTTTCCCCATAGGTTCTTTCTAGGGATTTATGGCTCCTGATATATGCACTTGTGTGTACAGTTTCATTTTTCATTTGCTCTTTCTTTCTCCTTCTATGATACAGCCACACTGAAATTATAGTTTCCTCTACCTAAGACTTCAAATGTGTTCTCCTTTTTAGAATATATTCCCTTCCCCTCTTCTCATCTTTTACCCCATTGGCCTGGTAAATGTAATTCAACTATCAGACCCCATCTTAAAGAGTTATTTATTCTGTTTAATACTTTCCTTTGTTATTGAATTTGCAAGAGCCTCAATGGGTTTGTTCTTTGCTGTCTTTGCAGTGATCATCCAGCACATGGTATATAATGAATGCTAAAAAACGTGTTAGATAAATAACTAATACAATATGCAATGGGTTGTGAGGTCAAAAAGGGAAATTGGAAGGTTACCTGTGGACAGTGCCATATTAAATGTTTTGTTACCTTTAAAATACCACTCAAATAGCTTTGAAAAGAAAAATGTTACCCAAAATTGCCACTAAATTTAGTAGGCTATTACAAAAAAATTCTAGTATCAAATATATATATTCAAGGAATTATTTGGTGTATAGATTAGGGAATGTTTATAGGAACTTTAGGCAGTTTTTTCACATTTAAAAGAGGAGGAGGACAATTTTAAGTTTTACCTATAATAATTTATTCAGGAAAGTTTATTCATATAATGCCACAGTCAGTGAAATAGAATAATTCAACAGATATTTAGAAATATTTGAGTACTCACTATGTGCTACACATTATGTCAGGGCTGGTAAATGAATGAATATGATGAATAATCTAGAAACTGGTTATTATTTAATAACTTTTAACTCCACTGTCCTCCACCACCTACCAATTGTTTTGGTATCAAGTAAAGCCACAGGCCACAAAACAACAAATCTGAGAACTGGTAACAATTTTAGTTTTTAGAACTCGAGTGTTTTAGAATTTAATGTCTATTACAAGATTCTAGTTTTCTAAGTGGTAAAAATATTAATTTCAATGAATTCAGGGGTTCCCTATTTCCTCCCTTTCTAGGTTTGTATCTAAATTCCAGTGGGTGTCTATAATGTCAGAGCGTATTAACTTAGAGTAGGAGTTGGCACAAGCTCGTTTGGGTTATTATTAGCTCTCAACACTGGCATTTGCTAATAGGTTGTCATTTCCATCTGGACTTTGGCCGTTAGTCCATGTGGCGACCACAATTCCTACTTGTTTCTAACTGCCAGTTTCTGATCCTTCTGCTTGCTGTCATCTGGGGGCACCTGGTAGACCATTTTCCATTCCTGTACTACTCTGAGTACTGGGGACCTGTGTTCCTATGTTCCCCAGCCCTTCCAGACTCTGGTGGCCATTGAAACTCTCTTAGGAGGTCTCAGTCCTATCTGCTTAGAGATATCTCACAGAAAAAAATTCTATATTGACACTGTGCTGGGTAGGAAAAAAATATCTGGCCATCTTTTGGCTTCAGCTAGTGTATTAGGATAGTAGTTGAGCTGTTTTATGAGACATCAAATAATGTCACTTGAATATGGTAGATGTTCATTTCTCTCCCTCATGTGAAAATACTGGAAAGTGGGTATGTGCTGACATGGTGTTTTAAGGTGATGCAGTGCTTTAAATGTGTCATTATCCAGACATCATTTACCTTGTGGTTGCTCTGCTATCCTCATGCTGTAGCTTCGTCTCACAGTCCAGTTTTCACAATTCTTTTTTGTTTTAGTCATGAGGGAGAGGAAAGAAAGGCCATACTTAGTCACATGAACAAAGCCAGCTGCATAGAATGCCAGGAAATACAGTCCTTTGACTGGAAGGCTTTGTGGCAATTAAACTTTACAATCTCTATTACTAAAAAAGAGAGAGAGAGAAGATGGATATAGTGTATTTGTTGAGGGTAACCAAGGAGAATCTGCTACACCTGGGACAAGGCCCTTCCTTTCTGTTCTGGGTTTTATTTTATTTTAAGTTATTGAACACATGTGCAGGATGTACAGGTTTGTCACATTGGCAAAATTGTACCATGGTGGTTTGCTGCACCTATGAATCCATCACCTATGTATTAAGTCCTGCATGTATTAGCTATTTATCCTGATGTTCTCCCTCCCCTCGCTCCCCCGACAGGTCCCAGTATGTGTTGTTCCCTCTCTGTGTCCATGTGTTCTCATTGCTCAGCTCCCACTCATGAATGAGAACATGCTGTTCTAGATTTTCTATTGTCCCCAGCTTGGGCCTCAGCCAAGGGTTCAGGGGACCTTCTTGAAGCCTGCCCATATCCACATTCTTTTCCCCCACGAATTCTCCTGTTTTAGCCACCCTTGGTTTTATTAATGTAATGGGGTTTAGGGAGAAGGACCAAAGGTCAGAAAGTCTTGTTTCATAAAGCACTCATCTTTTCTCATGACATGATTATGCTTTCTTGAAAGCCAAAAGCCAAAAGTTGATCATTTTGTGTTCTTTTGAGTCATCCTTTTTATTCTTTCCTGAGATCTTGAATATAAAACAATTAAGCTAGGGCCTAAATGGGAAAAGCCATGAAATAGCAATAAATATTGGAAACAAAAACCACCTAGGTCAAGATATCAAAGCATTATCTGATTGCTTATGAATAATCTGAACTCTAATTTCACATAACTTAAATTTGAAATTTTAGTTCTGCTGCTTTCAATTAACTGACAAATTTCTGTATTTCAATATTTTCTTTCACAGCTGTCATATAGAAAGAGGTCATAGGGACTATTAAAATGTGACTAGGTATGCTTTCTGAGAGCAAAACAAATGACTACTAGAAATTTCTTGCAAGGAGTTCAACAGGGGATGGTATTTTCCCTCCATGACTGACAGTCATTCCTCCTAAGTATAGGCAATGCTGAAACCTGGATAAAAACTTAAACTTTTAAACTTTTTAATTTAATTTAATTTTATTATTATTTTTTGCTTTATGAAAGTGTGACTAAAAACTTAAACGTTTATAATGAAAATATAATTTGAAACACCTCTATCAGTATATACATTAATGTGTTCAAGATAAATAGACTTTTTAGCAAATGTCTTAGAGAGTAGCAGAATATGTATAACTAAAGAATGGTTTCATCATTTCACTATGGGACTGGTAGGGTTAAGTTCCCGGTACTTCTAGAGAGAAATCAGAAATCATACTTTTGTTTTATTTTCCTCTTGCATTTATTGTGAAAGGAATTTCAAATGTGCCCAATAAATTATTCAAGTATATAAAACTGTTTTAAATAGTTATTTTTCTAACAAGACCTCAAATTAAACACTTGTTCATAAACAGCAGCTGGATTTTTAATAAAAAAATGATTATAAGAGGTAATCTCACAGACTACAGGTTTTTGACTCAAAGGTAATTTAACAAAGGTATTTCTTCATTTGCTGGCTGTGTACTGAATTGTGTCTGAGACATTAGTCCTATCTTTTTATTTAAGAATTGCTGTCAAGGGACAACTTCTAAAAATAGAATCTCATTAGTATTAATGTTAATAGTTACTCACCAAGCTTATACACCTAATTCTGTCTGACTGTTCTCCATGTCACAGAAATGGCTTCCTAGCTCTGATTTTTATAATGAAGCTTCAACCAATCATCTCCCAATTATATTATTCTGCATATAGAATGGAATTTAATGTATTCGTAATGAGAATAATACTACTGGAAGAAATATGAGTGTTCAAAAAGCATGGCCTTTTTGTTTTACTGATGAGGAAACAGAATTTATATGACTAGTTCAAGGTGACACAGCTATGACATGTGTATTTTAAATCCAATCATAATAAAAATAAGGCATATGTTAGTAAGTGCATAGTTCCAAAGCTTAGATTTGGAATAATTTCATAAATATGATGGAGTTGCATCTTTCTGGGTGTTAGTCTAAAGATATGAGATAGGTGAAAAATATATTTCCAAAGCTTAGATTTAGAATAATTTCATAGATATGATGAAGTTGCATCTCCCTGGGTGTTAGTCTAAAGATATCAGGTAGGTGAAAATCATATATGGTCAAATTACTATATTAGCTTTTACTTCATTTCTCTACACTGTGGTCATTAGAGGGCTTGGCACCATGGCTTAATGAATTTCTGTTCTATGTATTTTTAGTATCATGGATGCAAAATTTGTCACCATATTGTAAACTGATATTAAATTTCTCAACAAGTCCAACAAAGCCAGTTTTCCTCCAACACCGAAATAGGCCTTGAGCAACAGCTAAAGATTATGTACCCAGCTCATATGGAGTGCCATATTGCATAAACAGTGTATACAGTGAGCCCTCACATTTACACTCAGTGTGATGTGATTACTGCAGTATGTATTTCCATAGAGATTAAATCACGCTTAGGCAGACCAGTTTTACATCTTTCTCATTTCCCACTCACTTTAGGCCACGTGCTTGTTGAATGGCATTGTCAGCATTGTTTAATTATTTACCTCTTTTGCATTATTTAAATTGTCTCTTTGCTTTATTTTTCTTTTACAGGAGAAGTGACAATATTTAATAAAATTTAATGGGATGGTGGAACTTTAATGTATTATCTGTATACTCTTAGTGTTTTTTGGTGATGTTCTATTCAGTTCAATAAACATTTATTAGAGGCTTATTTTATGTTTACAAGTATACAACATTATGTAAAATCTTAGGACCAATCAGGAAAGAGCCATAAGAAAGTACCGAATAGGCTACCATTCCTCATTTTTCTTCCTCTGACTCATACATGATTCTTCCCTTCTGAATAAGAGACTGAACCTTTATTTGAAGGACAGTGATAGTGACTTGTGGAGTGAGAAAAAGTACAGCTCCTTTTGGTGAAGGTGTAGAAGAGGACCAAGGAGATATACAGTCAGCCCTGCAAATTTTATACTTAATTATATTCCATCATGTGTATATTTTCATTGTTGTACTATAGATACTTACCCTAATCATTTTTACTTATTTATTTTTATTTTACTTTAAGTTCTGGGATACATGTGCAGAACTTGTAGATTTGTTACATAGATATACATATGCCATGGTGGTTTGCTGTATCTATCGCCCCATCATCTAGGTTTTAAGCCCCTCAGGCATTCAATATTTCTCCTAATGCTATCCCTCCCCTTGCCCACCAACCTCTGACAGGCCCCAGTGTATAGTGTTCCCCTCCCTGTGTCCATGTGTTCTCATTGTTCAACCCCACTTATGAGTGAGAACATGCGGTGTTTGTTTTCCTGTTCCTGCGTTAGTTTGCTGAAAATTATGGATTCCAGCTTCGTCCATGTCCCTGCAAATGACATGATCTCATTCTTTTTTCTGGCTGCATAGTATTTCATGGTGTATATGAGCCACTTTTTCCTTAACCAGTCTATCATTGATGGGCATTTGGGTTGGTTCCAAGTCTTTGATTTTGTAAATAGTGCTGCAATAAACATACATATACATGTGTCTTTACAGTAGAATGATTTATAATCCTTTGGGTATATACCCGGTAATGGTATAATGGGATTGCTGGGTCAAATGGTATTTCTGGTTCTAGATTCCTGAGGAATCACCATGTTGTCTTCCACAATGATTGAAATAATTTACACTCTCACCAACAGTGCAAAAGCATTCTTATTTCTCCACAGCCTAAATTTCATGCTCATGGATAAGAAGAATAAATACTGTGAAAATGGCCATACTGCCCAAAGTAATTTATAGATTCAGTGCTATTCCCATCAAGCTATCATTGACTTTCTTTGCAGAATTAGAAAAAAACTACTTTAAATTTTATATGGAACAACAACAACAAAAAGCCCATATAGCCAAGAAAATCCTAAACAAAAAGAACAAAGCTGGAGGCATCAGGCTACCTGACTTCAAACTATACCATAAGGCGACAGTAACCAAAACAGCATGGTACTGGTACCAAAACAGATATATAGACCAATGGAACAGAACAGAACAGAAATAACACCATACATCTACAACCATCTGATATTTGACAAACCTGACAAAACAAACAATGGGGAAAGGATTCCTTATTTAATAAATGGTGTTGGGAAAACTGGAAACTGGACCCCTTCCTTATACCCTATACAAAAATTAACCCTAATCATTTTTTGACAGGACGTTCAGAGTGAACCCGTATCAGGATGTAGACTCTAAGCAGACAGAGATGTGTTACCACACTTTTAACAGATTTGTTGGTAATGTGGAGTGTGGATATTGCTGCCTAGGGTTGAGTGGACATTAGACAAAATTACAGAGGAGCAGAGAGGACTTCTGGGATTGGGGGATGATCGAGTAACTTATGAGACCTTATTACTGAATGATCAGATCAACAGGGATGGATCTGGCCATGATCTACTAGTAGTAAAGTACCAAGAGGCCCTTAAAAAATAATTTACAATCAAAGTAGAAGGACATAGGACTAGTGGACTAAACTCTCTGAAAACTATTTTATATGGAAAAGTAATGTTGGTGTTTGCAGAGAGATTGCTTCCTAGCCCTGTCATCCTACAGGAAAGTCTGTGTGAATGATTTAAAATATTTTTAAAGTGATTTTTAATATTAGGAGTCATAACATTTAGCAGTGAGAATCCATCAACAATAATTTCACCAATGTGTGACATAGAGAGGAAGAGAAGCAGTAGCAACAATATCCAATGCTTGAGGCTACAAACAATGACATCAACTGTGACTCTTTCAGCATCCAGTGGTCACGTCTTAATTTCAGATCTACTCAGCAAGAGCACATGAGAGCTAGGACTGACCTTTGCACAAGACCAAGCTACACTTATATTCTTTGGCATGACTTCTGGGAAAGAAAATTACTAGAGGAAAGAAGTGGAGTCCTGCTCTTCTGATCATGTAAATTCTAGTTAATGTAAATGTGGGACAAGTTGCTAGAATTGGCCCTGCTGGTGATTTTTTTTTATTGAGATGAAATTTATAGTGCCTGTCCAACTCCTTAGACTAACGGTGATGTGAGGGCAGGGCTTTTGTCTATTTTATTTCCCAGCACCCATCCTGGTTCCTGGTAGATAGTACATAGACATTCAGGAAATTTTTAATAAATGAATAAACAACAGAATGTCTGTATGCCTGATTCTTCAATTAGTTTGTGAAGTCTTAAATTCAGAAACAATGTCTGATTCTTAGTACACTCTCTCTTTAGAACTTTAATTTATTTTCTTTCTTCTTTTTGCTCTATAATGTCTTTAGGTCAGCAAGGATTTCTCTTCTACTTTTTATCCTATTTTGCCCCCGTGAACGCTCCTCCAAATATTTCTGGCCTTATCTGTTGCCTTCTCATCCCCTAAATGGCTCTCAGAAAACACCCAATCTTCCAGTCACATTACCAGCTTAATGAGTTAAGTGACTTCTCACTCAGTCCTTGCAACTCAAGCAGTGGATTCATGTACTATCTTTTGTTTGGAATGAGAAGACAGCTATACAAACGAATGTTCAAATGTAATGTTTTTCTATTGCTAAAGCAGTCTATTACAACCCCAGCTTCACAGTACTTTAACAACAACAGAAGGTCTGAACAAAGGTGATAATTTTATAGCAAAAAGAATAGTTCATCTTTCTAGAGAATAAAACTGTCATTGATCTTCATGATAAATTGAATCTCAGGGTCTGAAAATATAGACCTTGTTTTTCTTCTTTTTTTTTCATTATAAAGATGACCTTGCCACTATTATAAATCAAAAGTAACTAAGGTTTTGTGCTTTCATAAAGTTACAAAGAACAGAAAAGTATCCCCATGATTCTTGTACCCCATCAGGTACCACATCTGGGCAGACTTCACAGGTACATTCTTTAATTTTTATGTGTTGACATTTTCTTTTTAGCCTCCTGGTTAAGAAGAGGGAACCTACGAAATAAATTCCTACACACTGAGGGGACAGTTCTTTTAGTAAAATTTCATGGCTGTAAAAACAACAAATAATAATAGTAGCTCAATTAAAAGTCAATTTTTAGTTTAATGTAAGAAAGATCCCAAAAGATAAGGTAAAAATACTAGATTTGATTTTCATTTGCTAATTTACATAATCCAGGTCAATATCATACTAAAAATCACTTTTTTTCTTGAGATAAGGTCTTGTCTCACTTTTTCACCCATGCTGGAGTGCAGTGGTGCAATCATGACTCACTGTAGCCTCGAACTCCTGGACAAAAATGATTATCCCACCTCAGCCTCCCTAGTAGCTGGGACCACAGACATGCACTACCATGCCTGGCTAATTTTTTTATTTTTGTAGCAACAAAGGTCTCACTATTTTTCTCAGGCTGGTCTCAAACTTGGGCTCAAGCAATCCTCCCACCTTGGCCTCCCAAAATGCTGGGACTACAGGCATGAGCAACTGGACCTTATAAAAATTATTTTTAACTATTAAACAATATTTATCCATTTTAAGGGTATAAATTAAAGGTGGAATGAGAATAAGTATGTACACAATTTTACTTAAGAGGTATTTACTGGGCACTGTGCTTTCAAGAACCTTACATGGCAAATCCACCTGTAATTAAAACTACATGGGTTGCAAGAAAAAAGTTCTATTAGGATATGAAAGAGGGGGAACTTCATTTTAACTTAAAAATTACAGAAAATATAATACAGGTGTTGGCATCCAAGAACTGTGGGCAATTTGAACACGCATAAAAGGGGAGATGGGCAATAGAGGTGAAGGAATAACATAAATAAATCACAGACATAATAAAGTCTAAAGGATGTCCAAAGACAGTGAAATGTTGAGCTCTATATTGTAGGAGTATTGTAGAAGACACAGCTGGGAGGACAGCATCAAGTCATAGCATGGAGAGTATTAGATAACAGGATAAGTGACCTGCTATCTATTCTGCAGACAATAAGGCATGGGAACTACAGGTGTGGGAATCTGAAATATGGCAAAATTGAGTTTGAGACCCTGGGCCCACATTTAATATCTCTGTGGTCTTAAGCAAATTATTGGGTCTCTCAGAAATTCATTGGTAATGTAGATATGATAGCACTTCTTACCTTGTTTGAATGCTGATTGGGTAAATGACCTAATGCACACAGACATTTAGCCCTGTGCAGTATTACATTAGGATGGGGAAAGCATTAGCTATTACTAATACAGGCAATGGAGAACCATAAACAATGTTTAAATTGGAATATAATGTCATATGTGTTGGGTAAGGACAGAGTTGGAGGCATTGGAAATCATGGATTGGGTGTGTGCAATGTCAGAAAGATCATTTTAGAGATTACTACAAGAGATTATGAAAATCTAGAGTAATGGGACACCAGATTAGTTGCTGGAGTCAATATCTGGAAGAGGATTATGAATTTGAGTAGACTTGAGATGAACTGGAAACTTTTTAGCTCTTGCTAGTTAGGGAATACAAAATGACATCAACCAAGAAAATAGTGATCATATTATAGAATCTTGCAATTAAAATGGTACTTAGTTACGACTATGGTTTTCATGTTTTTGTGCCCTCGAAAAATTCATGTTCAAATTTAATCCCCTGTGTAACAGTATATAAAGAGACAGGGTCTTTAGGAGGTAATCCGGCCATGCAGGCTCCATTGTCATAGGTGAAATTAATGCCTTATGAAAGAGCAGCAAAGAACTAGCTAGCCCCCCTTTACCCCCTTTTGCCGTTCTGCTTTCTGCCATGTGAGGACATAGCATTTGTTCCCTCCCTTTTTAAAAAATAAATTTCATAAGTATTATGTTGGTACAAAGGTAATTGTGATTTTGGCCATTAATGGTAATTTTAATGTACTCAATTTCTGGTAATGGCCCAAACCACAATTACTTTTGCACCAACCTGTAAAAGGAAGAAATGAAAGCTGAGAGGTTCAACATGATTAAAGATTGTGATTATTTATAATTTATAAACTCTTTAGTGTTTCCTTTTCTCAAAATAACAACTGAAGGCTAATTGCAGAACTGGTCTTGGAGATAAATACTCAAAGAGCACAAGTAATTAAAAAAATTTAAAGTTAATTTTAACAGCAACGAATCAGACCATTATACAGCAGGAAAAGCTTTTTTATTCAAGTGAAACTTTTTTTCTGTCAATTAGATGGTTTTCCATTCAAAATGATCCATCTCTGCAATTGATATAAATTCTCACTTGAAATGAAAGACATTGGAATGCAGAGATTTTCAAGTCCAAACAGAACTGTATTTGAGACTCAGATCCTCCACTTATGAGCTGTTGTATCTTGTTATGTGAAATGGGAATAAAGTATTATTTGCCAAATAGAGTGCTTGTGTGCCAAATAGAATAATGCATATTGATATGGTTTGGCTCTGTGTCCCCACCCAAATCTCATCTTAAATTGTCATAATCCTCATGTGTTGGGGGAGGTACCTGGTGGGAAGTAATTGAATCACGGGGCCAGGTCTTTCCCATGCTGCTCTTGTGATAGTAAGTTTCACAAGTCTGATGGCTTTATAAGGGGAAGTTACCCCACACCTGCTCTCTCTTGCCTGCTACCATGAGCCCTTTGCACTTCCTTTGTCTTCCCCCATGATAGTGAGGCTTCCCCAGTCATGTGGAACCATAAGTCCATTAAATCTCTTTCCTTTATAAAACTACCCAATCTCAGCTATGTCTTTATCAGCAGTGTAAGAACAGACTAATACACATATGAAAAGCTTAGTGCAGTTTCTGGCATGTGTTTATACTCAAAATATAATAGGAGATAGTGGTGGTGGTGTTGATGGTGTTGCTGGTCATGGTGGTGTTGGTGATGATAGTGGTGACTGTGGTGGTACCAGTGAAGGTACTGGTAGAGATGGTGGTGGTGGAAAACATTGGCCGTGTATTTTACACATTTCTTCACAAACTGATGCATGTGAAAGCCACCTGGATATACATACATTAAAATACACATTGCATTTAGTAGGTCTGGAGAGGGGTTCAACAATTTTTATCTCTAACAAACTCCCAGGTGATGCTGATGCTGCTCATTTGAAGACCAAACTTGGTTTGAAGACCACAGACTGTATGATTCAAAGATTCGAGTTTTGCAAATTAAAAAAATTAAAAAATAATACTAAAAATATTCAGATCATTTCTCAAATGAAGAGAATAGAGTATAGCAACTTGTACAGTAATCATATTCATTGGAAAAGATTTTTGCTTTCCAATCCTGTGCTTTGGACTATTAAACTTGATTCAGTCAGGTTTGTTGAGCAAATGCTTCCTGACCTCCACAGAAGTCAACAGCTATGCAACGTAAGTACTTCCTCTGAGAAATTTATATAGAATGACAAAGCACACGTAAATAAGACATACATGTGGCAATACAAGGGTGAATAAAATAAAGTGCAAAAGTGTACAGAAGGAGAAATCAGTGCTTCTATAGGACAGAGAGGGGAGGGAAACTGCTGTCTTTCCATTGACGGTGGTGATTATTGCATAGGCATTTGTTTTCTTCTCACATTCAGGCCACTGTACAGATAATGACCCATCTCAAGAAGCCAAAACAAACAGCTCTTCCTAATAGTGGTGGGATTGGGAGAGCCCTGAGACATACAATCTGAAATTCTATAGGTGAAGTCTCCAAGATCTCTGATGAAGAGGAGAAAGAAGATGCAGAGAGAGGGAAATATTGCTCTAGGTGGTAGTTTAGGCACCCCAAACTCAGCATCTCTCATTAGGACAGGGAAGAGCTACAAGGGGTCATCAAAGTGTGAATTGGGTTCTATAGTTATTTCAAAGCCCCAAATTGTAAGCCTAAGCATAAAATGGTGAACTGTTTTTAATAGTTTGGGGATGAAAACACGGTGGAAGAGGTTAGAAATGCCATATAAACACTTACCCCTCAAATGCTTAGGGCTTCAAGACAAAGTAATGAAAACAGTGCTAAAGGCACACCTCAGACCAGATCAAACAAGCAAACAAGATATGGTGACAATCATGTACAACAAGTATTTTATTTGCTTCTCTTCTCAAGACTGTTCTTGGGGCAAAGTCAGTGAAATAGTAGCACTTATACACACATGTGTGTTTTTATGTGGACACAAACATTTCTAAGGGCCCAAAGGCAAAAATGCTTTATCACTGCATAAAAATTAATTAAAGGAAGGAAAAACGTAATCAGTTAGAGGCAAAGTGCTGTGTAATATAAAATATTTTCTAATCATCACCTCTAATTAAAAAAAAGAGAAGATCATGACTTTTAAAGGTCCTTAATTATTATAGAAGAAGAAAATTAATTAGCAGAAATTCTTGATGTCTCTGTATAAAAGGGATGTCCAAATAAGATGTCTCTGTATAAAAGGGATGTCCAAATAAGAAAGTTTGGTAGCCAAAATGATCAATGGAATTTCTGAGAATAGAGAATTAAGGAGGACTCTCAGTATTACAAGCCTGCTTTCTGATTATAAAATGCTTTTTGTAAATACTAGGACTTAAGAGAAGATACACTGTTTTCTGTGATTTTCCAGGGTAAGCTATGGGGTCTTCTGGTAAATCAGGCAGCCTTACGTTTTTATCTTGGATATGAAAACTAGACTGGCTTTCAAATAATTCGCTTTGTAAATCAATCTACATTCAATGATTGGAAGGCACTTCAAGATCTACCAGTGGCCTCAGGGTTTTTTAAAATTATAAATATGAATTATTTCTTCTAATGATGGATTACAATCTGTTGGTCATTGTTCTGGTTAATAACATGATGGATATCAATGTTCCCTCTATTAATTTAACTTGCTTAATCTCATCTTCTTTGTTATAGCGTGATATTCTTTTTAATTTTATTTTATTTGCTAATTATACAAGTAACACATGCTCACTGAAGATATTGTAGAAGACAGATTAAATGCTCCAAAGGAAGAAAGAAAAATTGGTCATTTTCTATTAGTACGACGATGGCAAAAAGCACAGAGTGAATACTATGAGATTTTAGAGCATCACAGTTTTTCTCTGTGTACAATGTAGGTGTTAATCAAATTTAATATCACTATTAACATTTCTGTTAGATATTTTATAGATGTAATTTTGCTATCATTTTAAGAATCAAAATGAAAATAAATATTTGTGTCACTTGTGTCAGCTAGTTGAGCAAACCATAATCTATAGAAATCAAGTAGAAAGTAAGCTTATTTGTTCTCACTATGGTATCTGCTCACCAATTCTGATGAAAGTGTGCTTTTCCACCTCTTAGATGAAGTCTCAGGTTACTCTCACACATTTTCTGACCCATCTCATATAAATATCCCAGACTCTCATCCAACTTAAAACTTCCCTCCTTCAATTCAGACCTGCTTTGGGCTTACGAATCTGACGTGGGGTTGGAGTAGGGGGTTGGGGAAAGTCTCACCAGCTCTTTTGTAGTTTCTTCACCTTATCTTTTATATCCACTGTCTGGTTCCCTGTGCTGCCTCTAGTTTCCCTAGGGCAGCAGAAGAAGGAGAGAAGTCAGGTTCAAAAAATTCCTTACCAGGCTGGTATAGCTACCATTTGCTTTGGAGATTTCTTAGAATGTCAAATGTCCAAAACTAATTCTCTATTTTCTGAGTAATTTTGTAAGTTCTTCAGCACTCTTATAAATGTCTTTAATAAAAGCATAACCCACTGTGGATATGATCAGCCCCTTAGAATCTGGTTTCTGGCAGACCACACTTCTTGTGGGCTCCAGGAAGTCCTTACGGAAGGAAGGCTCTTACAGTGATTCTTTTTTCCTGGTCCACATCGATGAGGACATTTGCTTCTTCCATGCTTCAGGAAGGCAAATTGTTCTTTGGGAAACTCAGATTCTCCTCATCTGCCAGGCAGGTCTCTCTGGTGTGTGTTAGGAACCAACTCTGCATACTCAAATCCCAGTTCAACATTTCAAGTTTCAGGGTGATTCTCCAAGAAGCAGACTCCAAGACCAAGATTTATGTGTAAATTATTTATGTGAGAGGTGATCCCAGGAAGAACTATTAGGAGATTGAGAGAGGGAAGGGCAGGAAGCCAATAAGGGGCAAATTATGAAGCAATTTATACCACTTAGAGTAACAGGGACCCATTCTCATTAGGGAGTTTTGGGAGACAGTTGCACATGCCTGGAGTTACCCCTATTGAAAAAAGATGAGCTGGGGCATTGATCTACCAATTCCTCTTGACCTTTCACTGAGGGTATTATATATCCTCTGCCTTCCATTGAGGGGATTATATCCCCTGCACATCTGCCCACCGTGTACAGGACAAGTTAGCTAGAGAAAGCCTGCCATCAAAGAGTTACACGATTGTATTTGGGATCTGTTGGGTAGTGCATCCTCAGACGGAGCATATCCACGGATAGCACCTGTTGTCTTTTCTTAACTGGAGGAGAGGAAAAAGCTGCCAGTTTCTTCTGTTTCCAGACACTTTTTATTTTTAAATTTTCATGTTATTAAGTTACTCTATCTATCTATCTATCTATCTATCTATCTATCTATCTATCTATCTAATCCTGTAATAAAATATACATAATATAAAATGTACCATTCCAACGATTCTTTTTTTTTTTTTTTTTTTTGAGACGGATTTTCAACTCTGTCACTCAGACTGGAGTCCAGTGGCATGATGCCAGCTCACTGCAAACTCTGCCTACTGGGTTCAAGCGATTCTACTGCCTTAGCCTCTCCAGTAGCTGGGATTAGAGCCACCTGCCACCATGCCTGGCAATTTTTTTTGTATTTTTAGTAGAGACGGGATTTCTCCCTGTTGGTCAGGATGGTCTCTAACTCCCAAGCTCAGGTGATCCTCCCACCTCGGCCTCCCAAAGTGCTGGGATTACAGGTGTGAGCTACTGTGCCTGTCCCCAACCATTCTTAAGTGTGCAATTCAATGGCATTAAGTGCACTTATGATGTTGTGGCAACCATACCATGATCTATTTTCAGAACGTTTTCATCATCCCAACAAACTCTCTATTCCTCATTCTCCACTCCCCACAGCTTCTAGGAACTCTATTCTATTTTGTCTCTGAATTCGCTGGTTCTAGGTGCCTCAGATGAGAGGAATCACAATATGTGTCCTCCTTTTGGTGTCTGCAAAAACTTCTTTTTTATACCTTTTTAGTTAGTGGCTGATAAGCTAAAAGTTTACAAAACTAGTTCTACAAACTTTTTATCATATGCTGCTATAGTGGCCTAGCACTTCTTGTTGTGTTATCAGCTTCAAGACCAGAGCCAACACAGAGAAGGAGGGCCATCTTGACAGCCTGTCCACGGCAGTATCAGCTCTTAATGGTGTAAACACAGTTCATTCCGTTGAGACAAGTCAAACATCTGGTTTTGCCCATTAGCAGTGTATCCTTCCATATCATACTTAGCATCAGACCCTGATGCATAGTGGTAAGATTATAATGTTGCTGGAAAGCTCAGGAGGGCCTCAGGAGGCTGGTGAGACCCCAACCCCAGGTGGTTTTCCAGGTTCTTGACACTATCTTGAGAGACAATTCAGGGGTGAGTCAGAAGCAGCTTTCATTGCAAAGCAAAAGTACACACTAACAAGAAAAGTGCAGGTATGATCCTGAGAAGCTGCTCACAAGTTCGAGTTTCTAATTTTATGTTTCTTTAATTAGGGGTGAGATAAATTATGAGGTATTCTGGAAAAGGAGAAAATTTTGGGGACCCAACCCTCCTGTTGTCACCCTCTTTCTCCCTTGTTTGGGTTTGCCAGGAAGAGTCATGGCATGTCATTCTGATTGGGGTTTTGGCTGCTTATTTTGGGTTTTCTATTATCCTGTGGTTTCTTTGCCTATTCTTGTTTTTGCTGGTCTTTTGGTTTTTCCATCCACCTGAAACTACCCAGTACTATTCCTATCTCAATAAGAACTTCAATGGGCAATAGTTACTTTCCCCTTTGAGGTTTTTACTTTCTCTGGAAATCTGGAGGGAGATAAAAATAACTTATTTAAAATTCATATTTACTCTCTTAAGATTAAAAGATTGGTCCTTCAAAATAAAGCACTATTTTTAATGACAGTCAAAAAATTACAGCATTTACTGGATTCTGAAGTCAAGACATGTTGATGTTAAGAGCAAGATTACATCCTGAAATCCATTTATTTATTTAAAATCTTTGTTATTTAATTTATATTTAGTTTTATTTCAAAAAGGTTTGAGATTGGTTTCAAATGGCTCGGCAGTGTTAATGCAGTTATATTGAGAATTAAATTTAGCTTCATTGAATAAAAAATATATTCTTGACATAAACTCATCATCTCCCCCATATTCTGCTATATAGAAAGGAATATGGAAAGTAACAAGTTGAACTTTGTCAGATTTCACCATCTCTAGTCTTAAAAAATTTAAGAGAAAGCCATTTGAATGAAGAACTTGGTTGCGTCTATTTATAACTTAGAACCAGAATTACACATGATGTGTATATATATTTTTAAGGACAATGGAAAATGGTGCTAGGGGTCAGGGTGGGGAAGAGGGGGATAAATAGCCTATTTGGAAATGATGGTATTGAGAAGTCTATTTCCTAATAGAAGTCCAAGATATTTTAAATTAGGGACCCAGAGATGCAACTGAGAGTAAGGAAAGAAAGTGCTATACTAAGTCAGCATCAGAGAGCACTATGATATATTTTACTTAAAAAAAAAAAAAGAGAAAAGAAAGAAAATAATCTAGCTTAACAATAGCGTAGCTTAATTTTTATTTACCCATCTATTTATTAGGAAGTGAGGAAAAGAGAACAGTGGGATGAGCAAAACTGGGGCAAGAAATTTTAAGGTTACTTGCATGCAAATAAAAATTAAGTTGCATCAAACTGGTCACAGTTTCAAGCCAGCCTAGCCTTTCTTTTTTTTTTTTTTTTTTTTTTTTTTTTTTTTTTTTTTTTTCATTTGATTGATACTATTATTGCAAATATGATTTTTAAGTATGGTCTGCGCAGTTACACATGTCATTGCAAATCAAGTAACATTTACTACATGCAATTATGTAAATGAGGACAAAGGCAGATTTGGATTAGAAGTAGAAGAAATATAAGCTATTATTTTTGCCAGTAAGAATTAGACGTGTTCATGCTTCTAAATTGTCCCGAGGCTACATTTTATTTTCAAAATTATTTTGTAACAGTCGAAAAGCACTAATGAGCAATAAACAGCCATGACCAATTAATTTGGACATGGCCAATGTGAAATTTGTAGGTTGAAGCTAGAATGGAGTTTACTCTTGTATCTTCAGTTTCAGCAAACAAAGAGTAAAATAAGCATAATCAGTTTATTGAACAGTGTGAACAGGACAGGGCACCCAACATGAATGGTCCAAGCTTTTTATCCCCACCAAAAAACTGCCTTCAACTGTGTGCTGTCACATCTTTCCTGTACTTTACGGACATCACTGTCAGAGTCCACAACTTCCCCTTCACAATGACCTCTAGCCAAAGACCACCAGGAACACATCTGTGATTAACAAATGGGGATTATTAGTCATTGCAGAGAGGAAGAACACGTGCTGTGGGAAATGAGATAACTCAGTAGGAAGATGATGTTGAATTAAATGTTGAATAAAAACATAGTATAGAAATAATATATAAACTTTATAGTTACAACTAGCTATTCTAATGCCAGAATTTTTTTAAATCACAAAATATGCTTGGTCTGTTCAAAGGGTTTATTCAGGTTATTTTTAGCAATTGGCCTTTTAAAAATCTTTAAAGTATATCAATTTCCATACAGCGACTAAAAGAAGTAAGCCTAACTAAGCTGTGAACTCACTGAGCAAGCAGAGACACCAAACTGACACTCATGAAGAAATTAGATGAGGGAGTCTGGGAATTTAAATGGCACGCATGACAATGAAAACTGCTAAAAAAATACGACAAACAAAAATTCCTAACATATTAGAAGGAGAAATTAGCAATGTAATAAGCACCAAGAGAAAATTTTTCTGAGAGCTTTTTAGTCAATGTAAAAACGGAGAAGAAATGTATTGTCATCAGTACTTTTGCCCATGTTATTTTGACATCATAAATCCTCTTGTTATTGGTCAATGGGGAATAATCAATATGTTCAAGAAACTGTTGCCTTTTATCCACATAGATTTTTGTGAGAATCAAATGGAGCATTGACATTTACAGTATCTTAGCTGACAAAAAGAAATCAGTGGAAACTTCAGAAAGGGTACTCATATTTAAAATTAATCTGTCATTCATTCTGAGTAAACTGGTTGCAAATGGTGGGCGGGTAAAGAGAATGTTGTCAGAAGATGAGCTTATAAATACATATGTAACATTGTCAATTTAATAATAAAACTGATATGAAATGAAATTTCATGGTGCTTTGGTTACTGTCACAGAAATCATTTAAATTTAAATTATAGCAAACAAACCCAAGAAAACCCATTTAAAATCCAGCAAGTTAGCATGGGTAGTTCATTGAGCAATATCAAAATATTTTCTATTTCAGACTTGGAAACTTGAACTTAATCACACTCACTGTGTGGAGAGAGAGATGGATAAGTAAACTTGCTCATTTTCAATTAAACCCAGAAATGAGACTAAGCCCACATTCCTGAATTTTTGGTTCCGGTCTTGCCCAAGTAACCAGACTCATAGCTTCAATTCGTTGCTTAGTTCTCATGAAATGCATAAGCAAATGCAAGGTCAAGCGTCAAATTTTACTTGCTTTATTTTTTTCTACATGTAAAATTTCACTTGAAAATATGAGATAAGCAGTTTAGAAGCAAAGTGGATGTAATTTGGAGGCAAGTGGACTTGGGCTTGCATAGATGCAATATCAGCATTTTACTCTGTCATCTGGAGCAATCGCATACACCCTATATCCGTTGGATTGTTTCTATGTTCAGTGGGAATCAAAAGACTACTTAAAAATAGACTTATTATGGAAGATAATTGTGATCATGCCTATAAGACATTAAGCATAATCCATGACACATAGTAAGTATCCAATAAATATGAGTTGCTCCATTAAACCACCCAAATCTTTACTATTTTTCAGATGTACATGGTTAATAAGGCAACAGAATGTGACCTGTACACAGTCCACTCAAGCTTGTGCGCTCTAGTATTCCCAGTGTTTAGTACCTCGTAAATCCTCCACAACTATATTTAATACCAGCAAAGTTACATTAGCCACCAGGTAAAAGCAAATGAAGATTACCAGATACTGCTTCACATCTCCTAGGATGCTAAGATGGCTTTAATCAAAAAGACAAATAATGTGGAGATATTAGAACGCTTATGCACTACTGAGGGAAATGTAAATGGTGCAGCCACTTTGGAAAACAGTCTGTCAGTTTCTCAAAAGGTTAAGCACAGTTTCTATATGACCCAGCAATTTTAATCCCAGGTATATATCCAAAAGAAGAGAAAACATATGTTCATACAAAACTTGTACACAAATGTTTATAGCAGCATTATTCATAATAAACAAAAGTGTAAACAAATTTTCACCAGCTGATGAATTGACAAACAAAATATACTATATTCATACAATAGAATATTATATATCAATAATATAATGACAATGCTACTAAACAAATGAACATTGAAAATACTACAAGTGAAAGAAGCCAGTCATAAAGACCGAACATTGCATAATGACATTTATTAAGTGCCCAGAATGAGCCAATCTATAGAGACAGAAAGTAGATTAAAGTAGATTAATGGTGGCTTAGAGCTTTGAAGTCGGGGAGAGGTATTGAGGGGTAACTATTGGTAGGTATGTGGTTTCTTTTTGGAGTGATGAAAATGTTCTGAAATTGTGATGATGGTTGTACAACTCTGTGAATACACTAAAACATTTAATTATACACAAAAAATCACAACCAAGTTAGTAATATCAGAAATTCTAACACAACATAGATATATAGTTAATAGACCTGATTACAAACTTTACTATAAGCTTCTGCCAACACCTGGAATTAGAGAATGCTTAATTTCTGCTCCAGGATTCCATACTCTAAATGCAAACTGCCCTTCTGTGGGTAATATATTATCACTAAATATTAAGTCCTCATGTGAGTTAATTGTAATCTTTTGAAGGCAAGGAAATTTTGTTGGGAGGAATGCCGAGACCATCTTGGTGGTAGAGACCCAACCCAGGCGGCGCTGAAGGAATTAAGAATCAGAAACAAAGACAGAGTGCAAAAGTGGGATCAGAGTGGGATGCCAGGGGTCTGACAGCATTACTCAACTGACAGCCCAGAGCAGACTCTGACCCATGTATTTGTTCTTTGTGAACAAACGACTATTTTTAATAAGCAGACACTCAGTGTTTCTTTATAGAATAAAAATAGACTAAATAGGCAGATAGTGCCTATTCACTGTTAAAATAAAAATAAGCTAGAAAGCACTCTTTGCGAGTCAGCAATGGGGACAAAGTCAAATAACCTGTGTTTTGGGAGCTGGTTTAACTTGTGCATGAACAGTACATACTGCTTGCTTATTCTAGCAGTTTTCTGCCTGGGGATGGCTCAGTGTTCCTTGCCATCGCCTCTTGGCAAACAACGTGTACTCCATCACACACACGTCAAGACCTCCTCCCAACAGAGTAAGGTGAAGCAAAATGAAACATCTTTTGGTTCCCAAGCAACAGATAAGGTCTCCACGTACCGTTCCTGCAGAACATTCTCCCTTAAGTGTCCTCTTAGGTGCTGTAGGACCATATTCATCAGGACATCATGGGATTATACTCAATATCAATGTGAGCATGTACCTTGGTCACAGGCTAAATCCTGAGTCAAAATTCTTCAACTTATTAGAGGACTAAACCTGTTTTAAAATAACCACTCCCTTGTGTATGAACCAAAAAACTTGGTCTAGCAAACAGCCACCCGTATTTCCTGTTTTATAGCAGGGGATATGATATATAACTAAGGCCACAAACAGGCTACCTGCAGGACAAATTGGGACCCCAAGGAAATGGTTTTCGTTGTTGCACAGTGGTTTTTGCATATTCTTTTGTCAATATCTTAAGTGGGGCAAGTGCTCTGTAATTCACTAGGATCCCACTGCACCCCTAAGGATGACTTTCTTAGTCTCTATAAGCATTTGAGTTTGTACTGATAGTCTAAAAATTTAAAAAGAAGAAGGTCACCTACTCAAGTTCAGGTTTCTTACAGGCATTGTAAAACTCTTAAGCTGGAACGTGCCAAACTTTTCTTTTTGAGTCCCACTCAGCTGCAGATCAGGAGGCTAAATCATGGTTCTCACACTTGATTGTGCATCAGCATCACCTGGAGGGCTTGTTAACACAAAGATTTCTAGGTCCTACCTCCACGGTTTCTGATACATTGGGTTCTGGGTGGGGCCTGATGATTTGCATTTCTAATGAGTTTCCAGCTGATGCTGATGCTGCTGATTTGGGGAGCTCATTTGAGAACCACATTGTGAGACTCTAGACAAACCTAAAAACAAGTATCAGTTTTGTTATTTAGCCTGCAGCCCAAAAGTAAAATTAAAACAAAATTAAAACAGCAAATGAGTGCTTGTCCACAAGACAGGCAGATCAGCCTCATTTTGGTCAAAGAGAGTAGAACAGCAGGAAGACTTTCTAAGCTTACTGGTGGATCAGCAGATACAGTTGTTAGGGACAATCAGTTCTCAGGGAGAACGGAGCTAAGTGATAGTGAGGCAGCCAGAGGCTGAAGCCTTCAGTCAAGAAAGGGTTGGGTGGTGTTCTTCCACCTGGGTGTACATTACAATCATTTGGAGAATGTGTTCAAGCACCTCTGGGGTAGGAGGATCCTGGCTGGGTTGAGCTGGGTGGTTTCCTACCATCCCTCACACTGAGCACAACAGCACTGATTGGACTCTCAAGGAGTGGAGGGCATGAGAAACCAGAAGTTCTAATGGTGGATAACAATATGACTTGGGAAACTTGTCAAATCACTCCTTAACCAATTTATTATTCCCTAAAGTCCTGGGAAAATGGATACCAAACATATAGAGAAAGCCCAGTCTCTGGTGCTTCACAAAAGCTCCACCATGTGGCCAAGACCCACAGTATAGGATAAACCATATTCCCCTTCCCCACTGAGCTCCAGTCATCTGGCCATGCCAGCTTCCTGCACCTGCCCCTTCTACTGGGTTAAAGAAAGAGACATTTGAAAAGTGGTCTACCTGTGGCATCTTCACTCTATAGAACTATCCACTTCCTTTGCTAGCATAGTTTTATCCACTTCCTTTGCTAGCACTTCAGTGTTAACTCATTTCCAACAATATGACACCGCTACAAAGCTTCCTCCAGGGGATTAATTAAATACTGCAGCTCACCCACCATGGCAATTAAAGGAGAGGAGATTTTCTCTAGTCTAGTGAAATCAGCTTTCGTGTCCCTTCTTTTACTCCTGGTGAAATATGTGAAATGTATATGCTTCCTGAAACCCTAACCTGGTTCTGCCCAGGTGTGCTGAATGAACCAGTGCACCTGATCCTTCATTGGCATGTGAATTAAGCTTTATGTTATGGACCGAAGACTACTTTGGCTAAATTTATAAAAATATTTAATCATTTATTTTCAGTAGGTTATTTAAATGCATATCTAGTCTGTTTTCATGCCTATCATTCTTGTCCTTTATCCTTGCCAAAATGACTGATTAGAAAAGTTTCCATTTCTATACCTTTCATTTATCTTCAGTGTCTCTCATAAATGTTGAATTAAGCAGGTTTTATGAAACTTAACATAAATTGCAGTTTTCATTGAAAGTGACTGTGACAGAACAGATTTTTATACTTTCAACTTCAATAACTCAAAGTTTCTAGGCTTTAAATTGGAAGTTTCTCACACCACAGAAATTGTGCGTGTGTCCTACGAGTACAGCTGTTGGTATGTCGTTTCGTGTATGCTTGTCAAATTCGTTAGAATTTAGCAAACTCAAGGAGAGAGTCAGGAAATAAACAATTTTTATGAATTGGAAGTAGTAAGAATAAAAATAATGTTTCCTACTACAGAAATAATGATACTTTATCTTTCAAAAGATATTTTGCAAAAGATGTCTTTGAAAACAAACACTTATTGGGCACTAATTATGTGTCAGTTACTTTACATGTTTCATGCCATTTAAACCTTAAGATAACTCCCAAGGAAGGTACTATTATGATTTCCAGTTTATAGATAGAAAATCAAGGCAAAGTCAAGGTTCAATAAAATATCCAATATTAAATAAATGGAAGAAATGTTATTTAAAACTAAGACAGCCTAATTAAAATTATACATATATGCACATACATATGTGAATATGAACATATGAATATACAACATGCACATACTTGCACACAAATATATTAACATTGCATTATACTGTGGAAAATTAAAAACTAGAACTAGTACCTGTCTACTATTTTACCACTACCACCAGCACAACTTACTCTACCACCATTATTTCTACATACATTATGTACTAAGCATTCCACATGGACTATCTCATTTAAATTTCTCCAAACTCTATGAGTAGGTACTACTATTGCCCTCATTTTACAGGTGAGAAGACCAAATATAAGTAATTCACACACCACATAGCAGGTAAGTTAGAGCATGTCTGACTCCAGAACCTAAACTCTTGATGACAGTACCATACCACCACGGGATGCAGCACAGGAGTGAGAATTGTATCCAGTGTGCAATTAGGAGCCAGAGGAGGTTTTAAATCAGGGACCTTAACATGATCCAAGGATGCTGCACAGGCTTTGGCAAGCACATTCTGGAAATCATTAACTGAATTGTTGAAAATATTCTGTTCCCTGTTTAATATTTTCTGTGGCCGACAGCCGGCATCCTCATTATGGGATTGTTAATACATTATTGAGCCTGGCAAAGTGTCGGTCCTCATTGGCTGGATGCCATTTGAAGTTTTGCCATTCTGTGTATGGAAGGTAGTTAGCTATTTGTGTATCTGCTTTTTCTAATCAATAGTGAACGATTTGATGACCAGAGCCTTTCTTTATGTGTGCATGTCAGGGTCCACCAATACCAAGCAGAGTCGGATGCTCTGGCAATTAGGAAAAAGAAAGATATAGAATTCATTTGTAGGTGACAGGAGGTGAGAAGGAGCACTTTTTGGGCATCTGTTTGTAATCCAGTCATATGTGCAAGTCTTCTGAATAGCAGCATTGCCTACTTGCCAGGCGAGCAGGTTTTTCATTTATTTTATAATCCCGAAGAATACGAATCACCTCTCTCCTTTTTCAGCACCACTATAGAAATAATGCAATAGTCTGATGGAAAGGGTGGAGGTTTTTCCTTAGAAAATGTAAGAGGATCTGATTTATGTCAGCCTACCTCTTACAGATGTATCAATGTCACTGCCTCCCTAAATAACCAAATTAAATGGCTAGAAAAGGGCAATCAAGGTGGCTGTCGCATTCCAGGAAGTGGAAGTCAGGGCAACATCTGTTTTGCCTGCTGTTTCAGAACTCACTGGAGCGGTCTATAAACTGGGAATTAAATTTCCACTTTTTTCTTCCTTGTTGGTAGAGACTGTGTGAGAGAATTGCAGTTACTTCACTGAGGATGGTCTTCTATAAGTTCTTAAGTGTGAAGAGGAGAGTGGTGACTGGCACATAGCAAACCCTCAAAAAATGCTATTCCTGTCATTTGTTATGAGTTACAGCATATCCACATTTATACACTAGCAAGAATAGAATTTCAAGACTCAAAAACGAAGTTTATGCTATTATTTTTTACGTTTAGCTAGATTTTTTTAACCTCTTTTCTCTTCTTAATGTTTCACCATTTTCTATCACCTCGATTTTCTTGAACAATGGATAACTCTGAAATACTTTGTTTCCTTACAAGTGGATCAAACTTATTCCATCAGTGCTCATTGAATATCTATTTTGTGTCAAGGTCTGTGATTGCCACTAGTCATACAACAATTCAAGTGGACCCTTTACGAGCTCACAGTCAAATAGAGCAGAAAAACAGAATGAGGCAGTAACAAGAGAATGTTCTAGTGCTAGAAAAGTGCTATTGCTTATTTGTTTTCTGTTAAGCAAAGGGAAAGAACATTCTGGAACCTTGGGAGAGATGTCCAAAAGGAAGTTAAATAAAATATGCCAGGCTTTAAATGACTGATGTTTGAGTAGATGGAGATGGGGCATCCCAGGCAGAGAGAACTGTGTGAGCGAGCATGTGTGGTATGATAATCTGTACTCAGACAGATTATCTGTTAAGGCAGAACTTCCCTGACTACCTTCTGAAGATTCTTGATGTTAGTCGGCACTCTGGGGGTGAAAAGTTTCCACAGTGAAGTAACTTAGAAATACTAGGTAAAGGGACATTAGACAGGCTTCTACACTACAGGGTATTGCTCATATCCTCCCAAAAAGGAGGGCATGTGAGATGCAAGGTTCACTAGCCTTATTTGGTAATATAGTGCTGGAGGTAGACCGTCTGGTTTGACACCCAGCTCCTTTACTAAACAATTGTGTGAAATTGGGCAAATTATATAATCTCCCCAAGCCTCAGTTTCTGTATTCTTTTTTTTTTAAAAAAGGAAAATATTCATCTTTACCTTATTGGGTTGTATAAAGCTACTTAGTGCAGTTAAAAGTGCCTGCTTAGCGCAGTTCATGGTACACTAAAGTATTCAATATGTATTTGCTATTCTTTTTCATTTCATGAAAACATTATATTGAAAATCACATCGTGCTAAAATAAAGTAGATTTATGTTTTTGGATGAGATGAAGCATTCTTGTCAAAGTAGATCAGTGGGATTTGATATTCTATGTCAAATGTTGCCCCATAAATCATCTTTTCTTCTTTGAAGAGAAATAAGAAATACTAGACACAAGTCAGGTGTGGTAGACCAATTTAAACTTCTGTTTATAAAGCATCAACCCTCCCAATTGACTTTTTTTAAAGAGAAGATGAAAACATGTATTAGAAAAACAAAGAAAGGCGGCTTCTTTATAATCATGACACAGTAAATAATGAAAGTTGAGAAAAGGTTTCTGTTGGGTTGGGCTTTGGGTAGAGCTCTTGAGTATAACCTCTTTGGGGGAACAATGTAATGCACAAAGAATTATGACAATAATTTTCTCTGCAGTGAGACCCTTCACATCCTAGCATGCAGGTTGCTCTGTAAGTCATTAATCCTTGCAATACCTCAGAGTTATGTAGTGATGATAATTTACTATCCTGTGTGTATAGATCAGGGTGGGAAAGGTCAGCGTCTGAACCTGGAGGAGAATCATAAGCCATCTCATGCTAGGTCCAGACCCGAAGCACACAATTGCTTTTCTAAAGACAGATTATAACAAGGCCTCTGTTCTTTGGGCACACTCTTAATTTTTCTCCTTTCTGTATTCCTTTATGCTATTTCTCACTTTCAATAAAACCAATTTATAAAATTCAATCTGCAAAAGTCAAGACTGATTCTCATTAATAATTGGCAGGAGGCACCTCTCTGAAAATTGCCAATTTAACACGGTAGGAGGCAACAAAAAAGGGGGGAAAATCTTTCTACCAGAGCTATGGGGCATGAAATGAACACCAGTTGACAGATTCCTGCTTAGTTAAAAAATGATTTGATTAAATGATAGAAATTGATCATTGAGAGAATTTATCTTTGACAGGATTCTGGAATTTGGACTTTGATTCCCACTGCTCCTGCTCCATCAATTGTTTGAATTGTTGTAAAACGAAGCACAATGTGAATACAAGAACTCCACTTAGACATTCAAGAAAAGGGAATAAGTCAGCATGCTCACTTCTATTTAACTGGTCTGTAAAATCACCAAGCTCCATTATTATAGCCTGTCCTTGACATAATTTTGTCAAGGATAAGAAAGGCCACCTTTTATAGGTCCGTCTCTGCCTTCCTTCTTCATCCCTCTACCCCAACAGCTGCAGTGCCATGAAAACTCTTGTTATAAAATCTGTGTTTCAGAGAATTTTTTCTGACCTCAATTAATAGCCAATCTGGGCAGTTTGCCAAGGTGCCAACGTCAAAGAATATCATTGGAAAAGATAAGATATCACTGGAAAAGTAAAGGCATGGAAAAAAATCTCTGCTAGGATTTCTCTCAGGGGAAGTTTCAGATGTCAGGATTGCAGATGTAACTACCCATGGATGCAGCCGGGGCAGGGAAGAAGGGCTCAGTAGGTGGGCAACTGGGGAGCACACCCTGACGAGTTACAGGCCCTCCAGGCGATGTTGCTTCTGGGCTCCAGTCAGTTGTTGCTGTGCAGGAATTTGGGTCCAGAGTTAAGACATCTTTGGTTTTTAAAAGAAGAAGGAAATGCAGATTCCTATGTTAAAATCTCATGATTTTTTAAAACAGGCATCCAACTCAAATTTTCTCATAAACCAGTGATCAGGCAAAACACATTGCACCCAGGTCACAAGTTTCAAACCTCTGCTGAATGTGATTGGCAGGGCAAATCTGATCAGCTAGCCTTGTGTGATTGTGTATGTGTTCTTTAAGGGGTGGTATGGTGCTAAGAATGGTCAAATACAGCCAAGAAGACAGTTGAGTCTCCATAATTGGCAAAAGCTTATCTCAATAATGCACCTTATAAGAAAGTTGGTCCATTTGTTAGGCTGAAAGGAGAATGCAAATTTGGGGTCAGAGTGGAATTGCTTGGTATGCCAATACTTTAAAAGAAGTGATTTTATTTCCCAATTCTTCACTCATGCAGTGTTTTAGCCCCTACTTTGAATGAATGTCAGACAAATATTTGAAAGTTATTGATTTACGTAAATAACAGAAATATTAGCCAGCTTTCTGTGTCCATATATTTTGGTGATATCTTAGATTTACATCCAGGAAAATAAAAAGAAAATGTGGACAGTAGCAATAATTTCAGATAGTTGATTATAGGAGCAGCCTTTTCATATTTAGGTGGCAGTTTCCAACTCTTCTTATTCTACTATCTTTATTTCTCCATTGATTTTAATTTATCACCTTTATTTTCACCACTGAGGAAATTGATTTGTTTCAGGGGAGTTGTGGAAATGTAAATGTCTTTGAGAATGTAAATATCAACCTTCACACATTAATACAAACTGGGTCAATCAGCTTACACCCTCTTAACACTTTTAGGTAAAGTCAGTTACAGTGAGGGAATGGGTACCTGGAGACAGGTAGATGCCACATAACATGCAGTACCTTTGGGAAAGCCAAGGGTGGGTGGTTCAAGAGAAATCTGAGGGGGAGAGGAGAGCATTTTGATCTCAGAGTGTATTCCTAGGATATAAAGGGTGATGCCATGTGAAAGAAAATTCCTACTCAAAAATTTAATTAGGGCTACACCAAAGGTACATGTCTCTTGCATCTCTCTTTTTTCTACAGTGTTCCTAGTTTTCAGTGTTACTACTGGTATTGCAATTTGACAAACAGCATAGGTTAAATGGACTTTTAGGTAGTTCTACGAACTTGACCATTGTTAACATGCTGAAAAAATAGAAATATTCTCAGGACAAAGTAACTCACTGAAACTTACTCTCGCATGTTTTAGGAAATAACTATTACAATAAAGACATGTGTTTGTGTGATATATATACACATAGGTTTATTTATATGTGTATGTATATATGTGTTTGTGTGTATATATACAGAGAGAGAGACAGAGAAGAGACAGAGAGACAGAAAGAGAATATATGATACAGCAGATTACTAAAGTTGATGAATCTGAGTGAAGTGTATAGAGTAGTCCTTCATACTATTCTTGTAAATATGCTACAAGTTTGAAAAATGTTCAAAGTAAACAAATTTTTTAAAAGTATGGGTTATTAAAGAAAATGTGGCACATATGCACCATGGAATACTATGCAGCTATAAAAAAGAATGAGATCATGTCCTTTCCAGGGACATGTATGAAGCTGGAAACCATTATCCTTAGCAAACTAACATAGGAACAGAGAACCAAATACCTCATGTCCTCACTTATAAGTGGGAGCTAAGTGACAAAAACATACGGACAAATTGAGGAAAACAACATATACTGGGGCCTTAGAGTGGAGGGTAGGAGAAAGGAGAGGATCGGGAAAAATAACTAATGGGTACTAGGCTTAATACCTGGGTGATGAAATAATCTGTACAACAAACCCCCACAACACAAGTTTACCTATGTAACAACCCTGCACATGAACCTCTGAACTTAAAAGTTAAAAAAAAAAAAAATTACGGTAGGAGCATGTAAACGTTGTACTGTAGATTCACGCTATAAGAAAATTCAAGTATGAAAGGCCATGTTTACCAAGCTTAGGTTGATGAACAGGTGTGTTATGCTAGGATGATCGATATCAAATTTTACCAGGAAAATGGCAGAAGTCAAATACCTGTTTTCAAGCTAAATTGAGTTATAATAGTGAGTCTCGTAAAGTTTATATTTCCTGGAATGACACTGTCAAGGCCCCGAAAGAAGCTGATCCTAATGTCTGGGTAAAATCTATTTTTTTTGTTTGAACACAAGGCATTGCCTTCTACTTCCCCTTTCAGTGTATGTAAAATTTATAACAAGGAAATTAAGATGATAATCTACCTTCTGCATTCACCTTCACAAAAGTCAACCCTGTTATTTTCTCTTTTCTTACAAAAATTATTTTTTTGTATCTCGTGCAGCCTCATCCTTTCTGTGCATATTATGTTGTTTTGGAAGAATATTTATATATGCAGACCCTAGTTTAAGTTAGAACAGTAGTAGAGAAATTGACAGATGAGGTGATGTTAGGATAATTCAGTAATGACATAAGAGTCTAGATGTTTAATCTGGCCTCTCTTCCCCTGTCCCTCTAATAATGAAGCACAAGGGAAACACCTTTAAATGGTCTATTAAATAAAACTCTATGAGGATATAGCTTTTGCTCTTTTTTACCTGCTGGATCAGAGGCTGTTCTGGGCATCATTGTAGCCTGTTAGACTTTCCAGCAATACTATCTCTACAAGAGACTGCATTCTCAAATACTAAGAGGGTCCAGGTGGGTATCTACAAGAGCAAGCCTGGCCTGGCATTGTAAACAGGGTAGTTGTTACCATGCTTCAGTTACTGCACCCAAATAAGATGTGAGAATTTGGGACCAAGGTTTTCAAGTCTAGAGAAATTGGAAATCAAATCTGTTTGGCTGAAAGATATTGATTTCTTAACATTCAAAATTAATTTACAGAGTTCAAAAATCTATGTGTAAGCCACTACTATGCAGACACACAAATCTCATTTTTGACTTGGATTTGACTGTGGGCTCCTTGTTAATAACCATCTCTGCTTAGTGGTCCTGTTATGGACTGAATTGTGTTTCCCCTAAATTCTTATGTTGAAGCTACAACACCCAATGTGATTGTATCTGCAGGTAGAGCCTTTAATGAGATGATTCAGGTTAAATGAGATCAAGAATGCAGCCCTCGGGAGGCTGAGGCAAGAGAATTGCTTGAACCCGGGAGGTGGAGTTTGCAGTGAGCCAAGGTCACACCACTGCACTCCAGCCTGGGCAATAGAGTGAGACTCAGTCTCAAAAAAAGAAAAAAAAAAAAAAGAGGAAAAGAATGTGTACTCATTCTTTTTTAAAAATCTTTTTTGAAGTCAATATCTGAATAGAAGGATATTCTGTCATAATTTATTTATAATATGCCTTTATTGCTGTCTGAGTCCAAATAAGGATTCTTAACCTGGGGTTCACACCTTTCCAATTTCATGGATATAATCCAGTGCCCATGATCTTAGTGGGCAAACTTGGTATTGCTCTTTGCCCTAATTTCTAACCAAAATGCAGCACTTTTTTGTAGTTGTTGGCAACAAGCCACAGTAGGATCAACAGTAACTGTGACTTTGTCACTAATGAAAACTGCAATATTGCCAAATCATATTAGAATTGTGGCAGATACTTGAAATAATCATCTATGCTTACTATTTTGAAATTAGAATTACTGGATTCACAGCTAGTTATTATTTTATTCATTATAAGGAAAGATATATTATATCACAGACATATTTAATATTTTGATAACTGTATTTTACTATAATTGGCTTCCTCTGCTATTCTATGTATTTTTTTTTTCATTTGGAAACAGTATATTAACTGGGATTCATAGGCATCACCATGCTGCAAAGCACCCACGGCACAGAAAATTTTAAGAAATTTCTGATCCAAACTAGTATTTCCAGATTACTGAGAATAGCCTGGCCTTTGTCACAGAGTAAACTGAACTCTGTCCTCTAAGCGAAGGTCTCCTAATGAATAAATGGAGCATGAGCTCAAGCTGTGTAAGGAAGTGTATTGGATACGTCTGTGTTGCCAATACTAGTTCATAGAACAGGGCTCCTGATAAGATGTGGGTCCAGTCAGGAAGGCCACCAAGCTACTGTGTTTTCCATTCAAGTAGCCCAAAGTGCTCTCAAGCTACCCCCTTTCTGTCATATGCAAAATTTTCTCAGCTAAGCCAGTCTTCTCTTTTTCCATCATTGCTTATTCAACTTTTCTCAGTGGGATCATAAGCTCCAAAAAATGGGTCTGTCTTGTTTTCAGCTGAGCCCACAGTATGGAGCAGAGTTCTGGAACTCAGTACATACTTGGGATGCACGAATGAAAGCCCATCAAAGCACAGGGTGACTGAGCTACCTCATAACCCAGCAGAGCAGAGCATGTTGCTTGTCTGAGCCTTGCTTATCCTGTGTTTACGTCTTTGTCTCTGTTTCCTCATCCAATGCCATGATTATCTTCTTTTCCTTGATTCTCTGGTTTGATTACACTTAATGTTTAGTCCTAAGCCACATCTTGCTTATTATCAGAAAAACACTACTTTTTATATTTTACCAAAAATTCATTGCTTACTATTTGCCACACATTATGCTAAAGCCATACCTATAATATCTCATTGAATCCTCCTAACAAACCTGTGAAGTAGGATTATGTCTATACTCATTTTTCAGAGGAGAAAACTGAAACTTGAGAGACTACCTAATTTGCTCAAAAATATATGTTGCAAATAGCAGAAAGAGGACTCTAATCTATTTCTCTCCAACTTCAGAGAGAACTTGGGTATGCCTCCTCACATGCCACTGGGAAAATATACAACTTTTTTGAATCATGAGTTAATCACCTATTACATGAGGAATGAATGATTTATTAGGTCATCTTCCACAGTCTATAGCTTTCCAGTGGGGAGGGAGAGCATATTTTGTAATGGCTTCCATGTGTAAGCAAGTTTAGAGTTTTGTTGTTGTTTACAGTAACTCGATGAGTAAATTAGATGAGGAAATGAATTCAGAAAGATCAAGTGACTTGGCCAAGGTTATATAACATGTAAGGCAAAAGAATTTGAAACCTAACCTGGCTTTAATCTACCACACATTGGTACCTCTATGATCCCATCAAGCTCTCCAGGCCAGATGAGGCATAAGATTAACACAAATAAGCAAAGCAACCAAAAGATGTAGATGTTCATGATCAGCAACTGACTTGAGTTGCCGTACCATACCTGATTACACGTGTTATCCTGAGTAAAGTGTGGCTAAAGCAACTCCAGAACGCATACCTTCTAAATTTGCCCCGGCCTGGATCTCTTCACTTTTATCTCCTTGTCCCAGTTCCCGGACACTGAACACCACATGGATGGGCTGTAGACAACTCCAGCACCGTAGCCTCCAAGTCTCCTTTAGCAAGGCCTTGAGTTTATTAACAATGTCCATCTAGAAAAACAACAGAGAAATGACAACATTTTGATCGTGTTCTTTATTAAGGTATCTTCGAAAATCCAAAGTAATTATCACTTTTTAACGTTATCTAATTTTAGTGGAATTTTATCCATCAGATCTTAATTGGCATCAGAATAAAAGTTAAACATTACAATTCTTGTTTCTAGAGGAAGAGGAGAGTGAGAAAATGCTTTATTTTCTTGTGGTTGGCAGGCTTTTGGGGAAAACATTTCTTTCTCATCTGTCATTCCTGCAAAGAAAAAATCTATACAAATCTTGACAGGGAGAGCACTTCACATCCTTTTTGGCAATACACATGGTTTGAAGTTGAGGGTACGCTTTAGACATAAAATTTCTCCAGATTTTAAGGCAAGTTGTTTTAGTGATGTTGTAAGAATCGTTCATGAAACCTGGTGTTGGGTACCTTTGAAATAAATGGCATTGTTTTTCAATGTCATTCCCTCTTGTCACTTTAATTAAAACAAATAACAAACATGTTAAAAAAAAAAAAAAGAAAAGCAATTGGCAGCTTCACCCATTTTGTGTGCTTCCCAATTTCTCAAGGCTTTTGAAAGAAAAGAAGGTATAAAGTAACATTCTGTGATCTAGGCTTTCTGCTTTTTGCAGATTTCTCCCTCATTCTCATGAGATCCTTGGGGCACAGAAAAATGATTCACCCATCCCTATTTATCTTCCTGAGTTCTCAAACAGTTTAGCCTGGAGTGATGTGAAAACAAGTGAGCAGAAAGTTTGGAACAAAAAATGACCTTAGTCCTCAGGGAGGTGTCACAGCTGTGTTCTGGGGCCTGTTGATGATCACCTAATGGGATGGAGGAAGATCTTTCCTGGAACTGAAAAGGGCCCTGTGTGCACTAGGCATCCTCACTCCAGCTACCTGAGGCTGGGTGTGAGACTAGAAGGTATCCACTTAGCACAGCAGGGTAATAAGCTACATGACCCTGGGCAAAGCCCCAGATGACTCTCAGTGTCTTCATCTGTTTTGCCAAGATAAATAGCCCTTCCCTCATAATGGTGTGCAGAATGTAAGTTCCATAATGTCAGGAAATAATTTGTTTTGTTGTCTGAAATATCCTGGCTCCTAGCATATGGCACATAGTTAGTGCTCAATAAATATTTGTGAATAAATAAAAAATGACAAAGTTCTTTCTATAGCTCCCAGTCTAATAAAGTACAATAAATGATAGTTGCCATTATTGTAATTTTCCCCACATCTTCAAATTGGCCTCTAGAAGACTAAACAGGTCAGACGATTGACAGTGCTTGCCGTCTGTTACCTGGAGCTGTATTCTTTTAAACATTTTCAAGTCAGTGAAAATTTCAATGACAAATTCTAAATACTTGTTGAGTACAATCATTATGTTCAATGTCAGCAGCTATGTAAAAAAAAAATTATGAAAAGAGTATATTTGTATTTTAAATGGAAAAAATGCATGTGATGCTTTTCACCTTGCAAAGCTTAACAAGCCAAGCCACCTCTTTGGTTGGGTTTTAACAGCTAAAATGATGGGGAGAGTTTTAAGAATTTCTTCGATAATTTTCTTACTCCAATTTTGGCCAACCTTCCTAATATTTTATTTGGCTTCCACTTACCTTACTTATATAAGGTTTGTTAAACTTTGTTAGAATTTAAGGGATGTTTCCCCTTCTTTATTAGATATTTTCTGTCTTTACAATGTTTTCACACATGTCTTAGTTTGTTTATTTTGCTATAAAGGAATACCTGAGGCTGAATAATTTAAAAAGAAAAGGCTGAGCGTGGTGGCTGACACCTGTAATCCCAGCGCTTTGAGCGGCCAAGGCGGGCAGATCACGAGGTCAAGAGGTCATGATCATCCTGGCCAATATGGTGAAACCCTATCTCTACTAAAAAGACAAAAATTAGTTGGGCCTGGTGGTGTGTGCCTGTAATCCCAGCTACTTGGAAGGCTGAGGCAAGAGAATCACTTGAACCTGGGAGGTGGAGGTTGCAGTGAGCCGAGATCGCTCTACTGCACTCCAGCCTGGGGACAGAGCAACACTCCATCTCAAAACAAAAAAGAAAAGACATTTGTTTGGCTCATGGTTCAGCAGGCTGTGCAAGAAGCCTGGCACCAGCATCTGTTCAATTTCTGGTGAGGGCCTTAGGCTGCTTCCACTCATAG
Organism: Saimiri boliviensis; assembly: GCF_048565385.1. Classification (NCBI taxonomy): domain Eukaryota; kingdom Metazoa; phylum Chordata; class Mammalia; order Primates; family Cebidae; genus Saimiri; species Saimiri boliviensis. Next base: position 63,984,933 of record NC_133456.1, read on the forward strand.
TGGAAAGGGTAGGGTACCCACAGTGTGCAGAGATCCCACAGCAAGAGAGGGAGTGAGAGATGGGGGAGGTGCCAGGCTCTTTTTATAATAACAACCACATTTTGTGGAAAGTCATTTCCCCCATCCTTGCAAGAGAACATTAATCTGGTCATGAGGGATCCACCCCCATGAAATAAGAACCTTCCAAGAGGCCCCATTTCCAACCTTCGGATCAAGTTTCAACATGAGGTCATGAGGTTTGGAGGAACAAATATCCAAACCATGGCAAAACTGTCTGATCATCTTCCATGCCTTAAGTCCTGCTTTCAGCTCACAAAGGGAGGGATCCATACTAAAGTAGGAGTCTTCATTTAACTACTAGTGTGCAGAAGTGAATTGAGGCCAAGAAGAGGGTTGAGATAAGTGAAGAGGGTTTGGAATGGATGGGAGCAAAGAGAGACAAGTTGAGAGGCAGTTTGGCTTTCTTTGGAGAGGTGCAACAGCATTGGATAAAGTTTCAGAAAGCAGGGCACAATTTTTAAAAGCGTATTATAAAGTGTCCCCACATGAAGTATTTATGAAAGCTGCAGATCCCTGGGCCACAAAACAGAAGTTTTAGGATAGAAGACAAATATCTACAAACAGGCACCCATGTGGAAATCCTTCGGACTAAAACATGCAAACCTGGGACCAACCTAGACGAGCAATGAGAGCTTTGGGATACAGTTGTCAGACCCAAGACCCACTCCAATTCCTTTTTTTTTTTTTTTTTTAAAGTGAATATACAATCTATTGAACATTTAAACTTTATTAAGACATTTACAAAACGACAAAGTAATGGAGATTTAACCCTATCTAGCATATAATTGCTTGAGGAGACATAGTAACAGGGTCCAATTTATGCTTAGGACTAATTCAATTCTTTATGGAATTGGCAGGGCATGGTGGCTCACACCTGTAAACCCAGCACTTTGGGAGGCCGAGGTGGGTGGATCACTTGAGATCAGGAGTTTGAGACCAGCCTGGCCAACATGGTGAGACCCCATATTTTGAAAACACAAAAATTAGCTGGGTGTTGTGGAGTGCACCTGTACTCTCAGCTACTTGGGAGGCTGAGGTAGAAGAATCTCTTGAACCTGGGAGGCGGAGGTTGCAGTGAGCCAAGATTATGCCACTGTACTCCAGCCCAGGAGACAGAATAATACTCTGTCTCAAAAAAAAATTATTTATAGAATAAATACAATACCAAACAAAATGCATTTAAATGCTTTCTAAAATATTAATTTTAAAGGACTTTCTATTCAGGCTAATGATAAACACAATAAAAGCAAATAGGCTAGTTTAACATAATTGGCTGCTTTTACACAGCACTTACATCTTTTAGTTCATGCATATATTATTAAATGATAGAGAACATCTAATGCAACAATTTCTACAGGAAATCAATTTGTAAGAAAGAAAGATTTTACAAGCCCAATCCTAGCAGTCTGCCTCTTTTCTTTTTATATGTAGTATTTTGTAACACTTCTTCAAATATCTTAGATAATTTCTAGATAATGTAACCTATCTATGCACATGATGATAAAAAATCAATATGCATTCCTAAATGTAATAAAAAAGAAATATAAAAACAATGTATAATAAATATGCATTTCTATATGTAAAGGTTCAGCTACAATTAAACTGGCATACAGAGAAGCAGTTCGTGTGTGCACTGAGATGTGATATCACCATGAATGTAATCGCTGTAAAAACGGTAAGTCCAGGTGTTTTGTGTTGGCAGTTCAAAAGTGAGGCACCAATACTATTAGCAACATAATTTTCCAAAATGTTAAAGGCTCTCAGTAAAGCTTCGAACAAAAGACAATCTTCCCTTACATTGTATTGCAGTTGCATTACTGGAAAAATCAATTACATATAAAAAGAGTGTTAAAAATACTTTGTCTTTATAGATGAGATGGAGTTAGCTTCTTAGCTCAAATAATTACAATCAGGTTTTCAGCTGCAAGAATGCCCAGCAAGACATTCAAACTTCATGCCAAAAGCAGAATGCAGAACAGTTCATTGTGTGGTTTCTTCTATGCAGAAAATCTAACCTCCCAACTCCCTTCTACTATATGTGAGCAGTAATCCCTTCATACACCAATTGCCTTGGCAACGAAAAGAACCATATTTACCCAAATTTCTACTCTGCTGCCATTTACAACTGCTAGAGAGTTAAGAACCAGTGAGAAACATCTGAGAGCAGAGCCTGATGAAGACTTCTTGGAGTCTTCAAGCCATAAGGAGCAGTCTCTGCTCATTTTCTATGGCCCACCAGCGATAAGTATGGTAAGTTCTTCATATCCAGTAGATAATGTCATTGTCATGAAAACTTTTTGGAATAGGTATAAAGCCCCCACTTCATGGATGAAAACACTGATATTTAAGGTTAAGTAGCTTGTCCAAGGTCACCGAGTGGTGCACGGTCAGTGTATAAACCTAAGTGTGTCTGATGTCGTAACTTCCCCACTACACCCTGCTGCCTGCCAGAACAAGAGGACAGTGCGGACCATCAGCAGTGCTAGTCTACAATGAACAGAGCACAGACGAAGAGAGACAACTTAGAGGTTTGAGTATAAGGTGTAGGAAATGAGGTATATAATATTTAAGCCTGGAAATGGGTATACTTTTTTTTTTATTCCTATGACTTTAGTTTGCAGGATTGAATCACATTTGCCTGGAATGGAAATGGGTCTGGATTTTGCTTTTGTTATGATTATTCTCAAACACCCAAGTGTGCAAACTCTAAGTATTGCTTTGTATTTAGGGGGCAGTTAGTCTGACACAGGCTTTCTCAATACCTAATATGTCCTCAGCTTTCGATGTTTCCTATGTCCTTGCGCCTCAGAGAAGACCTCTTTTTTCCAAGCTCTTGATCTTGCTCCAACTGGACAATCAGCTGCTACTAGACAATTTCTAGTCTGATGGGGGAGGTAGGAGGCTGTATCCTGTCTTCCTGGTTCAGCCCTCAGATGTAAGTGAATGTTGTGTCTCTGGACCATGATGTGGGGCCTCGTCAGTAATGCTGCCTACCCTTTCCCTATTCAGAGAGATCCAATGATCTGGGCTTCAAATGCATTCCTGTCTCTTCCTCTGGGATTCAGTAGAATTTCACCTATTTATTGACAAGTTTTGTTGCCTTTCCCCCAGTGGCTTAAGATTTTCATTATTAACACACCAAATTTTGCTAAATTTTTCATAAGGATCAGTATCATTTTGAAAATGTGAGGGAAAAGAATCTGTTCAACCAGAAAAAGTATGTAGAATTCATCCAAGTGTAGAGATAGCTCTGAAGTTTTTTTTTTAAAAAACCCAGAAACCATAAATCCACAGTAACTAGCCAAAGTAAAGGAAAGAGGCAGGAGAAGAGAAAGAAAATAAAAGAGAGAAGACAGAAAGCGAGCAAATTCCTAATTTTAAATTATCTCGACTTGGTGTGCCTTATTAGTTTCCATCCAGAGTTTTGTCATAGAGATGCTTTTATTTCAGCTCTCCAAAAATGTTCCTAAACCTTAAAAGACCCCACGGTTCATTTTTGGTTGCCAGGGAAACTGCCTGGATTTGCATCGACTTTCACTGATTCCTGAGGGCAGTCCCTGACAGATGTGAGGGCCTGAAAGGGAACCAGCCCCCAAAGGCTACATCCCTGACAGCATCAGCCCTCATTCCATTTCCAGATCCAGTCAACTTGCTTTCTCATATCCTTTAAATTCTGAGCTGTCCCTGAGGGGAAGAGACTTACAGTCTTCTTTTATGGTGTGTTAATTTTAGTAATACAAGGGCCTTGCTTGCACACTAAGGATTCTTGTGTCACTTTTTTTTTCCCATCTTTGGCTGCATTTATTTTGTATTTTATAAATTATATCAATACAACTTTATAACTGGGAGATAATTCGACAGAATAAAACTAAGGTGATGATTGGAGTGGTAATTATTTTTTCTTGCTCTACGGCCTCTAGGAATGACATATCTGTATTCATTATTTTTCCTCTATTTATTTTAATAGTTTTCAAGCTAGTTCTTAAAATTAGCCACAGAATACAATAGGTGAACTTAAGGGTAAATGAAGACATGATGAAGTGAGTAAATGCAGATGGAAATGGTTACTAATCTGCAGGTTTAGTTGATTAAAAACAAAGCCAATATCCATTAAGGCCTTCTTGGGGGGAAAAAAATAAAAGCTCTGATGGTAGACACTTAGATTTAAATTCTGCTTAAGTTCTCTGGATGGCAGTTTTGAAGGAACAAAGAAGAGATGGCAAAACATTCTCTTTCTTTTACTCTGTTCTATAAATTCCAAGATAGAAAATGTTCAAAATGTATTGAATTTAATCAGGTAAAGGCAATGTGGCTCCCAATATTTGACCTCCTCAGGGAGTCAATTTCCTTATCAGTGAAAGATGGAAGACAGATTGACTTTCTAAACCTATTTTTCTTTGAAATACTATGATTTTACTCAGTTATTAGAGAACATGGCATTCTGGAAGCCATCATTAGACCCAAACATGGTTGCTATCCTTTGCTCTGAAACATAACATAGGGAACATGTATTGTTTTTGCTGCTCATCATCTACTAAATCTTCTTCTTTGAACCATACCCTTTTACACTGTGGGGGACCATCCCTTTGTAATTCTCATTCAAGCTGCTTCTGGTGGATCTTCCTGGACCTCCCCTAGGGCCTGGAGTGAGGTGTGGCTCAGTACAACCAATCAGAACATCACGGGTTTCTCTCTACAGTAACTGGTTCAGAAAAGGTCACGTGATCTAATCACAGTGAATAAGAAGCACAGATAATTTCACAAGCAGTGCTTTTAGGAACTATAACATAGCTTCCTTTTTCATTATAAGAAAAGATCCTAAAGCTTCATGGACCTTCACATAGAAAATGAGAATAGAATATGGAGAGATGACTTGTTTGGGTTCTGATTCCACATATGTGAAGTAAGTTCTACCCTAGGACTTTTCGGTTATATGAACCAATAAATTCCCTTTGGGTTTAAACCAATTGGGTCAATTTTTTTTATTACTGCATCAGAAAGAATCTTAGATGATATATATAGAATGCATCAAACATAAGCAACATATTTGATTCAAAAGTTTAGTAGGAATCATTCATTACAATTTGCCAAGGAAATACTTAGTTTGATGTATTTGAAAATGAAGCCGAATACAAATGAAGGCAAAGCTCCCTCCTAGATACTCTTTTTCTCAGTCACTTCCCTGTGAAAATATAATTATTGACCTAGGTAGCTGCTTAGTCCATTCTTTTTTTATTTTCTGTGATGAATCATGCTTCTGTATGTAGAAACTGAAGGCTCCCCATTGACATACCGCCTCATATCGTAGTGACAGTAACCCACTTGTCACTTGTAAATGTGACCACAGGAAAGAACCTAAGTTAATCACCAAATCCTTGTTCTCAGACTTTAGGGAATCTTAGACTTAAAAACATTAAGGGACTTCCTCAGGAACACTCAACTAGAAAGGACCAAGGTTTAGACTAGAACTTGGTCCTTTGGCTACCTAATCAACAAAGCATATCCTGAGAAGCAGTTCCTAGGATGACAGGATCAGTTTGTCCATAAGTCAGCTTTGCCACTTTTCTGTACTCAAGTGTTAGTGCTGATTTCAATGGGCAAGAAAAGTTCAAAATGTCAAAAAGAACTTTAAATAATTTCAAGTAAAGATCTTACCATGAACGCTGATCTTAACTTCAGTCTCTAAATGTTAAACCACAATAGCAATATACTTCTTTTAATTTCTTTTTCTTTTTTTCTTCTTGAGACAGAGTTTTGCTCCTGTTGCCCAGTTGCCCAGGCTGGAGTGCAATGCTGCGATCTCTGCTCACCACAACCTCCGCCTGCTGGGTTCAAGAGATTCTCCTATTTCAGCCTACTAAGTAGCTGGGATTACAGGCGTGTGCCACCATGCCCGGCTAATTTTTTGTCTTTTATAGTAGAGACAAAGTTTCACCATGTTGTTTAGGCTAGTCTCGAACTCCTGACCTCAGGTGATCCTGAGGCCTCCCAACGTGGTGGTATTACAGGTGTGAGCCACCGCACCTGGGCTTCTTTTAATTTCTTTAAGATTTAGTTTATTTGTAAATTAGTATAATAAAAGCACATTTCTCCTTAGACTTTTGTGAAAACAACATTAATACAAGTCAGCTGCTTAGCACAGATCTTACACAAAGTCAACATTTTAATATAATGATCACCAATATTACTACTATTTCTGATGCTGTTATTACACTGCAACTAAATCTAAGAAATGACCTTAGGTACACAATAATGCTTGAATACATATTCTTTACTTTAAAACAACTGAAATTTGTTTTTGCATCAAATCAGTTCAGCTAGTTAAACTCCTTATCAGAATGCCCTTATATAAATGTAAGGAAGCTCAAAACATTTGTTGAATTGTATCTTTTCATTAGCCAAGAAGCTTGATTTAACCACCTGTGTGAATTAACTCACTATGCTAATCTAACCAACTTTTCTTAGAGTTGCATGAAAACAATTGAGATTCGCACAGAATTTCTGTATCTTTACAATTTAAAAACTTTATTCTGTTGATTTTTTTTTTAATAAAAATGTTTCCTTACGTACTTTCTAGTCACTGAGAAAGAAAATAAAACTGGAATCATTTCCTAATGAGCTTGAAAGAAATATGTGTCTAAAAAACCTTGGAGTCCCAGAAGTATCAATGCAAAACACTTCTGGTGATAAAAACACTCTTATTTTTTAAAAACAAGAGGATTGTACAATTTAATTCAATAGATAAAATGCATTCAGTCAGCAGGTCAAGTGCAATATTCTTGGCTATTAGACACTATAAAGCTTCAGAATAGTCCCTTTTGACCCAGGTAGGAAGAATGAGGTAGCAAACAGCACATTCTGTTTGGTGTAAGAACAACAGATAATGTCTTTACTTGTGTTCTCAGGAGAGTATCCCAAAACACCACACAATGTTCACTTACTATTAGTTTAGTCAGCTCTTACAATGTGACCTTGGCAGGAAGAGTCTTAGCTCTTAACCAATGAAAGGGTCTTTTGAAAAACTAATTGTAATGTGTTTTCCTCTGTAATCTGAAGAAAAAGAAGGGAAAACTATTCTCTGAAAGGAAATGGAGCCCAGATCTGGAGAAATGCAAACTCCTAGAGACATATCCAAGATGGTAATGTTGGGGTAAGATAATTCAGTGGCTTGGTCCTTTGGTTTCTGAGACTCTAAATTATGATGTTTCCTCTACCCTTGATTAGAAAAATAATGCAGAAGTTTCCTCTTCCCTTGATCAGAGAACTCAAAAGTTGGCTGGGCATGGTGGCTCACACCCGTAATCCCAGCACTTTGGAAGACCGAGGTGGATGGATCACCTGAGGTCAGAAGTTTGAAACCACGGTTGGCTAACATGGCGAAACCCTGTCTCTCTTAAAAATACAGAAATGAGCCGAGCATGGCTGAGGCACAAGAATCACTTAAACCTGGGAGGCAGAGGTTGCAGTGAGCTGAGATCACACCATTGCACTTCAGCTTGAGCAACAGAGCAAGACTTCATCAAAAAAAAAAAAAAAAGAAAGAAAGAAAGAAAAGAAAACTCAAAAAGTTTAAGCAAGCACCAACCAGCCAAGATAACCAGTGTGAATATTTGGGAATATGTTCTTCAACTAATTTTCTCCCTGGTTTACAAAAGGGGTGACAAGCAGTCCTAAGGTCTTTGTTTTGTTTGCATTTAAATTATTATCATAATAATTCTAGAACATGGTTTTTAATGGCTTGTTACCAACCCCACTGCTATTATACTGATTGAAAGCACGATCATCTTTCACCTGGAAGATGGCAAAGCTCTTAACTAGTGACCCCACTTCTGCCTTTGCTCCCTTCAGTCTAGTCACAACATGGCAGCCAGAGAGGTTTAGCAGAGGTGCCTAACCCAATGTCAGACCAGCTCCTCTTTGCTCAGAGCCTTCCCAGGACAATAGCTTCACATTACACTCAGAGAGAAAGCCAATATTTTATTATGCCTCTCTAGACACCCTCAACATTCCTTTCTGACCTCATATCTTATTAGCTTCATTCCATTCTCTCTGCACTCACCATACTGGCTGCTGGTCATGGAGCGTATCAAGTGTGTTCTGCTCTCAGGCCCTACACAGGAACTCTTCCTTTGCATGAATATTTTTCTCCCAGACACCACATGGCTGGTTCCCTCACTTCCTTCAGGACATTCTACTCACCTCTCTCTTGTTTATTTTCATTGGCCATCTTATCCTAAATTGTATTTCTACCCACTCCTCTTTTGCTCTTCCCTCTCTTCCTCCCTCTTCTTTCCTTTCACTTTCTTCTTCCTTCCCACCTGCCTTCTTTCTGCAAGCTGCATTTTTGAAAGTGACTCCATAAAGTGCTTGAGGGAGTGAGGAAATGGGACCAGGTAGGAAGCTTGTTAATGAGTGGTCACCACTGTAGCCAATGTGTGTTCAATCCACTGGGAACTCCCTGAGAGACTTCATGGAATATACCTCAGAGATGTGTCTTGTGGTGCAAGGAAGCTGAAGTATTTACCCACTCAAATTCTCTCCTGGGGCTGGCACATGCCCTCAAACAGAGAGACACATAGGAGGCCACTGGCATGTTGGGGAACTGTCTGTGGAGATCTCTGGGGATGGGGGAAGGCTCTGAGAGCAGTGGCTGTATCATCAACTGTTTGTCCTGCTTCCACTCTTGCCACCCACGTCCTCCACAACGATCATTCCCAAAGTGATCCTCCTGAAATACCAAGTAATCCAGCTCTTCACCTGCTTGCTTAAAATCTGCCAGTGGCTCCTCATTGCCTTCAGAGTGAAATCCACATAGCATAGCTTGATGTCTTAAGGCTGGATCACCCCACTCCCACCCACTCAATCAGTCTCAACTCCTGCCTTTACACGAGCTGTGGTGAATTCTCTCTTGAGCCACACTCATGAGGTCCCTGCTCATGGAAGTCCACTCTGCTTGCAGTCCACTCGTAAATATTTAACAAACCTTTTTACCTGAATGTCTACTATACACCAGGCACTGTGCTAGATATTGAAGATACACTGAGGGATAAATCACGGTTTTCATCTCCAAGGGCCTCAGTCTTTAAAGTCTACCTGAGACTTCTGACCCTTTTTTATGCTTTATTATTATTTTTTCCTAATCGCTTATTATCTGACACTATATTTATTTTCCTCATTCCTCTTGCTTAGTGACTGGCTGGCCAACTAGAATACAGACTTTGTGGGGCAGATATTTGTGTCTGTTCCCTTGAATCCTCAGCGCCCAGAATAGAATCTGGAACTTAATAGGAGCCTAATAAATATTTGTGGAATGTTTTATATTAAAATATCTTAATGAATGACTTTATAATATTCCATTGTTTTTAGGTGCCTTACTCTATCAATCACCTACTTTTGACTACTTACATTGCTTCCACATATATATTACATACAGACACACATACACACATACGTATATATACTTAAACAACACTTCAGTGAACTTCTGTGAACATACAACTTTGCCCACATTTTAAATTACTTCCTTGTGATCAATTCCCAGAAGTGAAATTGCTGTGTTAAAACCAATTTACAATTTCACAATACATGCAAGACAATCTTAGCTTCTTCACACCACATCTGACATTGGATATAGTCATCCTTCTTGTCTATCTGATAGGTTAAAAAAGTGGTATTTTGTTGCGCTTTTAATTTGCATATTTTTGCAAGTCCCATTACTTTTTGGAAAATGTTTCCCGTGGAACTATTTTATAGAGTTCTCTAACATGGGTGGGAAGAAGTGATTACTAAAAGAGCCACATTGACTGAATGCGGTCCTTTCTTGGTCTCTACCCAGTTGTAATAAAAATATGACTGCAGCAAAGTGTCTTACTTGGAGATGATGGCAGCATGGATGATTGATGATGTCATGTTTGCAAAGGGCAGCACCCCATCTTGGTTACATATCCAACTGAATGTAAAAATCTTTTAGCAAGCTACTCCAGAATGGAACAGTTCCAGAGGAAGCTTCTACTTTGGACCTGGTTAGAATTTCTCAGTACCCCCAGAATTGGGCCATCTGCTTCTTATCTTAGAAAGCTGTTTAGAACCCCTGTTACCTGTGAAATGCTCCATCTTTCAATATTAACAAGCAAACCAAGAGCTCAGCATTCAAGGTATTATATGCTTTCCTCCTCTTCCTTTCTGCTCTTTTTTGAATCCGAAGTAAATATAAGCAGACAAAGTGAGAAATGTTAAACCAGCTTTAAAGAAGTCTCTATGCTTTTTGTAAACTTTGAGTCAAATTGAGTGTACATGGATGGCTAACACATCAGCTTGGGGTTTTGAAATTCAAGCCCACCATAGACCAATCTCATTCTATGAGAATCAATACCTTCAGGCATTATGAGTAGACAGTGGATCCCTGGACATGCCATTCATGCCTAACACAGCCCTCACTGGCCCCAGCATGTGTTTTCAATGAATCACATCAGAATTCTGGCTGCAGAAATCTGAGGCTGATGCTCATTTTGGGAAGCCAATTTCTCTTTCCAGTTTAAAAATTTATTAGCAAAAGAATACCATCAAAGGCACTACTGCTATGATATTGACTAGGTTAAGGAATGTATAAGAGAGATATTTTTCTTTAATGTTTTCTCAGAATTCCTCCCGTTTATGAATTTGTCCAAAAAGGTAGGCAATATTCAAAAGTGTTCTTTAAAAAAACTTATTTTACCTTATGTGGCAATATTCAAAAGGGTTCTTTAAAAAAACTTATTTTACCTTATGTTGTGAGTTTTAAAAATAGACCACCAATTAATTTTAAAATAGACCCTTTTAATTTTCAGATCTTTGTTGGAAGTATGGGTTTTCCTTTGAGGCAAAGGGATATCATCTCTTCTTTCAATTTCTAGATTAGCTAAATTTTGAGATTGGGTCTTATCAAAGCAATGTGCATAGAAACAGAGAAGCTGCGTCTGTTCTCTGTGCCAAGCCCATTGTGCTTCACCCCAGTCAATGCTCGTGGGAATCACAGGTCCCAAAGGAATGCTACACCATCAATGAACTGTGTTCTTTCTGCATTTAAAATGACATTTAAATAAAACTTGCAGCTGTTTAAATTTGACTAGGAGGATATCCTACAGACATTTTTTCCAGACCTCTGGGACAGTTAAAATGTGAGGTCCAGATCGAAATTTCAGGGGAAAAGAGAGTAAACCACATGAACCTCAGCCTTTGCCTGGAAGAGAGAAATGGTCAGCATATAATCTGCAACATGGACCTTAGATCAGTGAGCATGCATGGTTTTTAGCACTTTGCTTTATTCATCCACTTCCTTCATTAAATGAGTACTTGTTTGAGTACATAACAATGTTTCAGGTATGGACCTAGGTGCCTAGGAGAACATGGCTAATACACTACTGAGGGAGGTGCCCAAAATGGAAATTAGCAGGACACTTTAAAGTGAGCATTTCATGGAAGGCATATGGAAGGAAATGAAGACAGCGTCTTGATGGAGAAGAGCCAAGATGGATGCAGTTTAATCACAGTGGTCATAGAGCACTTCTGGGAACAAGAGGTATTTGAGAAGAGGTCTTAAGAATGAGAAGGAGGAGGTTATTCTAATTCCTTTTTATTCATAGTTGTATAACAACTCAGAGCCTCCAGGACTTACTTGAGAGAGTCAATATTCTCCCATGTCTAAAAGGGATATGCTGTTGTTCAGTTTCCCTGGTAACTTTAGAGGACCAGCAGTTCCCTGTCACCTGCCATTCTAAGGGATTGGAAGGCAATTGTGGGCAAAGGGTTAATAAGGCCCTTTCCCATTCTGCATAAGAATTTAACCTTTTGGTTAATTCTGGAGCTCTGTTCCCCTGGTAACCTGATAAGGATAATATGTCAAGTGTTGCTAGGCAACATTGCTAAGGATAAAATGACTTCACATTGGAAGATTACATTTAGACAGGGAGAAGTATATATAACTAATAGGAAGCCATGGCTATGATCTTCCCTGAGTGCAGTAAGTGCTCTTGTAACTGGGCATATACCTTGCATGCAGCCTGAGAACTCTGTCTATGTTTTTGTTACAAGAGCTATTTGCTCCTGTGGGGACGGGGTTGCTCATACTCCTGCCTGATATGGATCTGGTCCCCTAGCACTTGAATTGTCACCTCAAGGGAGATGCTCTGATGGCCCTTATAATTGTTCTAGGGGTTGCTGCAAGGATTTACTCAGAACGCCTGCTGCTGCCCTCCTGGGAACTGTGAATTCTGAATCTCATCCTTCTTAGCAGACTAAAGTCACATGTGGCCCATGATGGGTTTTTAGTCTGAATATATTCTTGAACCTAAGAAAACTCCTGGCAGGCTCTGCAGAGCAATACATAGTGGAAATGGGAGCCTTAGAGCATTGAGAGGTTTTGGTGCAAAAGCCAAATGTAGTGTGATGGAATTGAGTTAGAAGGAAATTAACAAAGTTAATCACCACCTGATGTATTTATAGCCTTCTTTTCTGATTGATTCCAACAGCCATTTGGTGCAACTGACTTAGAAGACATTGAAATACTGCTGGATTCTGGTTAGGTCTGTCATTCTTAGTCTCCTCAATTTCATAGCACAATGATCATTTGAAAATATTGCGGGAGAAAATACCAAGCGGTCAAATTTTATTCTATGAAGTAAGCGTACAAATTATTGCAGAAACAGCGTATACTATCTACTCTCAAAGTCATTTCAGAAAAGGAAAACGAAAGGGGGACCGGGCACTGTGGCTCACGCCTATAATCCCAGCACTTTGGCAGGCCGAGGCAGGTGGATCACAAGGTCAGGAGTTTGAGACCAGCCTGAACAACATGGTGAAACCCTGTCTCTACCAAAAATACAAGAATTCGCTGAGCGTGGTGGTGTGCACCTGTAATCCCAGCTTCTCAGGAGGCTGAGGCAGGAGAATTGCTTGAACCCAGGTGGAGGACGTTGCAGTGAGCCGAGATGGTACCACTGCACTCCAGCAAGACTACATCTCAAAAAAAAAAAAAAAAAAAAAAAAAGGAAATTTTAATACAAACATAGGAAGGAGAAAATTCTTAGGTTGAGTAAGTTTAGCTTTATAAAGCTTACCACATACAAGGAGACACAGTCTACCATATTGGGCAGATATAGAAAAAGCTCTGCCTTAAAGTCTTTAGCCATACTGTGTTTTCTTTCCTTTTTGTTGGTAATATTTAGGGGAAACCCATCACAGACTTACATTCATCTATGGCCTAGATTTTAGGAACCTCTGGATTAGATGTCTTCAACGCTGCCTTCCAGTCTGAAATTTTTTGATTCAATTCCTTCTCACTTTACAAAGTTCATTTCTGTCACTGAGCTTTCTGCAATGTCACCAACTAACTCTCTCGTCTCTGAATTATTTATATAAATGCCATTGATGCTGCACAAATTTGAATTTCTTAAATTCTATCTTATTAACTAAATATCTCCTTTGTGATCAGCTTCTCAATTCAATACGATGACATGCTTTTTAAGAGAAAGAAACGATACTTTCACCATTATTTCACTGTAGCACTCACTTAGAAAAGTCCTAGATTAGATGGTGCAAGCTTTATCTGCAAAAGTCCAGAGAGTATTTTCAGCTTTATGGGTCATGTAGTCCCTGTTGCAATGATTCAATTCTGCTGATACAGTGCAAGAGTAGCCATTGACAATAGGCAAACTTTGAGTATGGCTGTGTTCCTATAAAATTTTATACAAAAACAAGAGGCAAGTTAGATTTGGACTTCAGGCTGTAGTTTGTTCTAGGCAAAAGGACAGGCACTCACTGCCTAATTGCAATTGGACTAATGATTCCAACAAAACTATTGACAGCCCACTGTTTCTGCTTAGTACATCATCGATTCATAAGCTTTTCACTTTTATATGAGAAAACTATTTTTCTGGGAATAGAGTTCCAGATGTTGGAAAGAGGGAGAGAGAAAACATCCATCTAGGTAACCAAAACAGAATGTCAGGTTAAAATGTCACAGATAATTTCCTTTCATATTAATTTTCAGCTTTGCTTTGAAGAGCCTTTTCATAGATACCGAGGGTTATAGAGGTAAACATAGTTCTTTATAGTATTGATGATGGAGGAGAAGAACAGGAGATAGAGGTAGAAAGAAAAAGAGAAAATGATGAAAAGGAAGAAAAAGAAGGAAATAGAAGAGGAAAAGCAGAAGGGTCCAATTTATTATTCAGGGGGATCATTTTAAGCTGTATTATTTTGCTTATTTTAATCTCTAATACATCATTGACTATAATGAGAGAATGTTTTAGATGAGAAGGCCTTATAATTTCTTCCCCTGAAATTACACTGATTCCTTATCAGGAGAGATTCATATTAATACTAGGGATGATTTGGGGTTTGGCCTTCACAGAGTTTATTGTGTTTTATAAAGCATTCTAGACAGCTGCTCCCCAGGGATGCTATGTAAATTTTATGATTGATTGATTGATTGATCTGGGGGCTGTCCTACTGTTTTTAAAACATTTTAAATTGCCAGCAGCAGTTCTGACCCACTGTGCAGAAATTAGGAGGCAGCTACCAGTTTCTATTTTTAGATGACAGCCCAGTGCAAGCCTATTGTTTTAAGCTACTGTGTTCCCATGGGGAATGGATGAGAATTGATGGCCAAACAACTGGTAAAAGTCAACTCTATTTACCTGTGTGGGAGTTACAAGGGAGCACACCTTTGCAGTTCATCTGTAAAGAAGTGGCATGCAATCAGCCTGTCACCAAATTCATTTGACACAACATATTCCTCAGCAAGGTGTTTATTAATAGAACAACAAAAGGAGTGTTTTGTTCTCATTGTTGGACACAATACCAGTGCAGATTCCTATTCCCTAACCATTATGTCCTCATGTTTAAGGCAGTGCGGCTACAACTTACAGAATATTTGTTCCTTTTAAGGTAATGGCTCAGACTGTCTTAGCAATTCTCAGCAAATAATCTCCAATTAGGTATAAATTCTAATTCTCAATTAATGATTATGTGGCAAATACACGAATAAACCAGCAATCACCCCTGGACACTATAAAATAAGCTAGATGAAATGAAATAATAAAATGTATTGAATGGGCATTTATATTTGAGGCTGCCCAACACACATGCCTCCTTTTGGAGAATGGCAACCCTTCTCTAGCATATCTCTATTGTAGTCTTCTTGAGGGGTGGGCCCTCAAGAGCCCTTGTCCTCCTTTTGCCAAAGGCCAATCTAAGGTAGTCCAAAGGAAATTTCTCTTCTGGTATTTGAATCTGTGTGAAGTTACACAAAGATGAACTATCCATGAAAGTTTCTTCATTGCAGAGCTCATGCTTTGAAATGTTATCAAAACATTTTTTGTGCTCACTGTAGCTCCTGTCCTCACCTAAGGTCTCTAGCTTTCCTTGGATTCTATAAGCTGTGCACCTCATACTTCAAGTACCTTCCCTCTCTGCCTAGGTTTGCCAGATCCAGTTTCTGTTGCTTGCAACCAATTGAGTCAATGAGGAAGTAAAAAATTAAAGGAAAACAACAAATAAAGTTTAGACCCCTCACTTCTTTCTCTACATGCCAGAAAGATTCATAAGGACAACATTAAAGTGAACTTTTTAAATGTAAAAAGAAAAATGAAAATATAGCCTAAAAAATGTTTAGGATTCAAAAATCTTTTAAAAATCATTCTCTAAATAATCAATTTATACTTACATACATTGCATGTGGCCATGTGTTTGGCCGTTTGCAAGAAATTCCCATTTGCTTTAAAAGAATGCAATGATTGCAAAACCAACAAAAAATCAGGATTAATATGGTTCTATGGGTCTATTTTACAGGGGAGTTAGAAAGGAAGTTGAGTGACTTTCCTTCATATGAAATCTTCAGTGGATGTGGAAAAAGAAATTAGGTTTCCTAACTTCATTTTCCGGCATCTTCCTTAAAATACTCTACTTCTGAGTTAAGTCAGTTGAGAGTGATTTATTACTGATTTTGTGTGTGATTGCTCTGCTTAGCTGTAACCTTTTACTTTCAAGTTGCCATCTAATTTTGTGTTTCTTTAAACTATTATTTCAGCTACCTGGAGTATGTACCTTTTCTTTAGTTTTTTTGTTCAGTATGATTTAATGTAGGCAAATCAATTTTCCAAAAATATCTCTCTGGTTCAATAGTTTCTACATTGAATATGGTAATGTGACTCTTAATGAAAGCATTTTTCTCTCTCCTTCTGGTGAATCCTTATCTCTGTTTAAAAATGATTAAATAACTGAATCATGATGCCTTCTCTTTAGGTGAAAATGAGCTCTGCATTCATAATTTAAATATATGGGCCTGAAAATATACTTCTCTGCTTTCTGTGCACTGCATTCTGTGAAGAGAAATTATATGCTTTCACTGTTCAACAGCAATGAACTTGTAATGCAATAATACGCTAATCAATGCCTTATGCTTATATGCGGCCAGAATATCACTCCCTTTAATTTGCAGTACACTGACTTCTTAGAGGAGCATACAAGAATGAAAACCTGTTTTCCTTCTTAACTATAATTGTGTATTTACCTTTAACCCTAGGATTTGATCATAACAAAGGTTGAATTGCTCATTGTCCATCAATGGAGCTTTGTGTTCATGGATAAGAAGCCTAATTGAAGGTATATTTGGCCACCTGAACTCACAAAGATTAAGCAATTAAGAATGAAAAACAGTCACAGTGGTACTTTATGGGTGTAATTATCCTTGTAGCAGTTTAGATTTTCTGAACCAGAAACCCAATTTTAAAACAATCTTCATCTAACACATTTTCAAAGAGAGCCGAAGAAGACAGGAAGCATTCTTGTATAGTGGAATAAACACGTTGCAAAATATTACAAGAACTGAATTCTAGTTCTACCACTAACTGGTCGGTGATCTCAGACAATTTTCTTAACCACTTTGGGCCTAAAATTTATCTATAAAGTCTGATAAGATACGTACTATATAGTCTAAAATATTTTAGTGGGCTCCTATGTAATAAATTATATAGTTATAAAATCTTAGAAAGGCATAAAGCATTGAAAAATATATAAGGCATTCTTGTTAAGAACTAGGCTGCCATGGAATCAAGAACTAGTCTAATCTATCACTAGAATCTGACATGGACTTCACTTCCTACCCATTCACCCTGTAGAAGACCTTCTTCCTCACCCTACTGGGCATCAGCCATACCATTTGTGTGGGAATGACCAGCTCCCAAGTTGGAATAAAATGATCAGCACAAACTCATCTCTCTTGCCAGTATTAGTTCAGGGATTAATACCCAAGCACAAGATCTCTTGAGAAATGGTGATTGGTTCTGGAGTGAGTCCAGGATTTAACTGATCCAATGAGAGTGAAACATAAAACCTTGTGTATAAGGAAGAAAGGAAGAAAATAGCACTTCTGCTCTAGAGGATGTGTTGTACACATATGAGATGGGAACAATTACAGCCAGTTGTTGTGCTACCAGAGGGAAAAACAGCCAAAGAAGAGCAAGAGTTAGAGCTTCAGGGAAGTAGATTCCAAGCACTGATTCAACTTTTTCTAAAGCCTGTCCTACCTCTGTACTGTTTCAATCATGGGAGCCAAAAACTTTCCTTTATTGTTTGAACTGAGCTTTTTGATGTGTCAACTAAAAGCAGTGACTTACATAAGGGGTCTTCAAAAAGTTCATGGAAAATGCGTATCGTAAAAAAAAAAAAAAAACAAAACAAAACAAAACAAAAAAAAAACTATTCATGGATGTCCACATTTTCTTTGCACCAAATAAACTCATACTGACTTGTTGTAACATGTCTGAAACAGGATCTAGTTTGAGGCATTAAAAAAGAATAAGGCATCAGTTTGAAAAGTGCCTCTATCAAAGCAACATGAATTCTGCTAAAACTGAAGCAAGAAAAAACATCAAATTTATAGTGAGCTTGGGTGGAAGAATGGTGAAATCCTTGATGCTTTACCAAAAGTTTAGGGGGACAATGCCTCAAAGATACCAGCAGTTTACAAATGGATAACTCATTTTAAGAAAGGGTGGACAATGTTGAAGATGAAGCTTACAGCCGCAGATCATCCACATCAGTTTGCAAGGAAATGCTCAACTTATTAATGTCTTAATTGAAGAGAACTAATAAATAGCAGCACAAACAATAGCCAGCACCAAAGACATCACAAATGGTTCAGCTTACACAGTTCTGCCTGAAAAATTAAAACAGAGTAAACTTTCCACTTCATGTGTGCCAAAAACATCGTGCCCAGATCACCTGCAATGAGAGTAGTAATTGTCTGGAGCCCACTTCTCTATATGGAATGGCTAGGGTTCACTCCCAAGTTTTGAAATGACAAATACTCTAAGAATTTTCTTATTTCTTTTATTTTTTTTACCTCAAAAGCTACATACATGTTTTTACTATTTATAGAAAACCACTTCTGACTGTGAAAATAGTACTGAATTCCTGTGATGGTAGGTTTTATAAACTATAGAACTATAGAAATATATGTACCAAGAAAAAGCTTCATAAAATATACTCAGTAGATAAATATCATATAATACCCATTCAAACATAATATTCAGGTCTGAAAAGATATTTGTTAATATATTTTATATGTAACCTAAACATTTTTATGAGATATATTTTTCACAATTATTTAACATGTATTTTTCATTGGGTACATTCTTTCTCAGTTTCCTGAGTTCAGTGTTCTAGAATTATTTAAGAGAACCAAATGCTCAGCAACAGGCAGAGGCTGGAATTAAACATAATCCCTTGGGCCATCATAAACTACATTGTAAAAGACCTTTAAGAAAAAAAGGTGTAAGGAAAGTCTTTCATGTCAACTAATCTTTGAATTAGAGAGCTGAGAGAAATGCATACATATGTTCAGGTTAAACAAGTATAGATGTTTTCAGGTCATTGAGATCAATGTAAATGTCGAATAATACAGACGCACTAATAGCAATTGCTTAAAGCACTAAAGCAGTAATACAGACCCACTACTAACAAAGCTCAAAGCACGGCTTCGATTTCATTGTTTTTTTGTTTGTTTGTTTGTTTGTTTTTCGTTTTCACTTTTACCAGGCCAAGCAGATGTCCTGAAACCTTAAGGTTGTGCCTTTTTAATTTTTCTAACAGCTTTATAGGGGTATATTTTATGTACCGTAAATTGATCCATTTTAAGTGTATAATTCAGTGGCTTTTAGCGTATTCAGAGTTGTGTGACCACCACAATTTTAGAACATTTTTATCATCTGGAAAAGAAGCCCCCTCCCTAATTAGTAATCACACTGCATTTCACTTTACCCCTTTCCCCTCAGTCCTAAGCTACCAAATAACTCACTTTCTGTCTCTATGGATTTGTCTACTCTATGGAATTCATACAAATCATATCATACAATACGTGGTCTTTTATGACTGGCTTCTTTCACTTAATATAATGTTTTCAAGGTTCATCTGTATTGTGGCATGTATCAGTACTTCATTCATCATTATTGATTAATAATATTCCATTGTGTGGATGTACCACATTGTATGTATATATTCATCAGTTAATGGACATTTGAATGGTTTCTACCTTTTGAGTATTAGGAATAATGATGCTTTGAACATTTGTGTGCAAGTTTTAATGTGAACATATGTCTTAGGTTCTCCTGGGCATATACTTAGGAGTGGAATTGCTGGTCACATAATAACTATGTGCAATCTTTGAGAAACTGCTGTACTGACTTCCTGCACTACTTGACATTCCTACCAGTAATGTGAACATTCCCATTTCTTCACACTTGTCACTGTCTTTTTTGTTACAGCCACCCTATTGAGTTAGAAGTGGTATCCCATTGTGGTTTTAATCTTTATTTCCCTAATGACTAATCAATTTTTAAGGTTTTATATCTGATTCCTAAAAGTAGGAAAAATTAAATACTTTATTTTTAAAAGTACACAAACTTCATAGGCAGAAATCTGCCTACTATGTTAGCAACATGAACCAGAAAAAAAGAGATGAACCCAAGGGAAGAATATTATTCCTATTTCACTGGACTCAAAGATCAAACTTCTTAATAAAATGTCATGTTTATTCTATATGTTTTTAATATGTAAGAGAAATTGGCAGTAGTTACTGTTTTGACTGTACTCTTGATGAGAATAGACCCTGTTAAAATACATACTGCTAAGAAACAAAAGCAAAAAGCTACTAGACTAATTAGAAAGCTATAGTAGGAGCCCGGGCAAGAAAAGATGGTGGATTGGATTAGGTGGTAGCAGGAAGGGAGGTTTTGATAAGAATTCAGCAAATGCTTTATGAACTGTACACACTATAAAAAGATGAACTGGAGGCAGGGAACTTGAAGGATGTGCAGAATGTCAACAGGTAGAGAGGGTGTGAGGAAAAAAAAAAGCAGAGCAGTAAACTTTACTTGGAAGAATAAAGAGCATATAGAAAGAGGGAGCAGCTGATTTATAATCAAGCTCAAAGTACAGTTCCCTCACCAGTAGTATCAGCATCATCTGGGATCTTCCTGGAAATCCAGGTTCTCAAGCTTCATCCAGAGCTATGGATTCAGAAACTCGGTGGGGATTGGAGGGGAGAAAAGAGAAGAAATCTGCACAGAAGCCCTCAGATGATTCTGACATATGCTGAGTTTGAGAACTGCCTTTTAGCTTGTAGACTGGAAGCATTAATAGGTAGGGCTAGAAAGATAAGTGGGTACCAGTGGGAGTAAGGGTCTCTAGTGAATTTGGTACCTCATAGAAAAGTCATGACAGTTTTATGAACAGGAGGGTGACTGATTAAAGTGGTAATTCAGATGTTTTAAACTGACAGCAGTGAAAGGGGAAATTACCTAGATGGAATTGCAGACTAGAATGAAAGGAGAGACTATCACAATGATCCAGCTCAGAAAACCTCAGATGCATCTGAGAGCCTTATTGAGGGTGGTAATTTAAGACTTGGCAAATCATTTGATCCAAGGAAAGACTAAGAAAGAGGAGTTAAATATGTCTTCAATTTTTCTTTCTCGGATTTCATGGACAGTAGAGATTCCATTAGCAATGTGGAGAAAAGAGAAGTAGAGTGATTGTAGAGCAAGAGAAACAAACCATTGTCTGGGACTGTAAGTCTGGGTTCCACTTGAGTAGGGCTACTTTCTTCTTATTTTTTTCCCCTATCAAATGGTAAGCTTCACATGAAAGCAGAGATAGTCACAATCTTGTTTAAGGCAGTCCACGGCGTCTAACATACAAAAGGATCCAGTTCTTAAACCGTGTGAATGAATGGATGGAATAATCGGTTATTTTCCCAGGCATTCAGGTGAATATATCTGCTGGGAAACTTGGAAGGCTGGT
This sequence comes from Saimiri boliviensis, assembly GCF_048565385.1. Classification (NCBI taxonomy): domain Eukaryota; kingdom Metazoa; phylum Chordata; class Mammalia; order Primates; family Cebidae; genus Saimiri; species Saimiri boliviensis. The sequence goes on from NC_133456.1 coordinate 64,006,332, forward strand.
TAAATAGTTGCACAGTTGAAACTGGGATATCAACTAGGTCACCCACTTGGCGATTTGCTGAAGGAGGTGATGAGATCTTTGAGTAATGGAGTATAGTTGAGGATAAGAAAGCATGTCTAAGAAGTGGAGTGGTATGATTATATAGGGAGAAAGAAGGAGGAGATAATCCAGGGAAGAAAATAGAAGAGGAGAGGGCAGAAAGAGAAGATGAAAACTAGAATAAAGCTGTGCTAAGGGATGAATGAGACTATCAAAAAGGGAATTGCTCTCAGGCTGGAGATGATTTAATTAGGATGAAAAATGAGGACAGACTCCTGAATTTTGATAATTAGGTATCTCTAGTGATCTTTGGTTACAAGGTTTCATAAGAAAATGATGTTGCAGGGGATTAAAGAGGACAAACGTAGTAAAAGGAGGAAGGGAATTAATAAGTGATAGGACTAGAAGATGTATCACAGGAGTCTGATGAAAGATGGATTTTTAAAGATAAATGAATCCTGAGCCTATGTGCTAGCAGAAAGGAAGCACTCAGTATATAAAGAAAGTTTCTTTAAGGCTTCTATTGACAGCAGTCCTTTGTTGAGAGTATGTCTGACTGAGATAGGTAACTTCAATTTGGAAACATTTTGAAATTTCCAACTTAAAAAATGTGACATTTGGAAATAGGATTTCAAGTCAAAGTTGTTTAAAGTAACCAGTGTCAAGCCAGATCTAGCAAAAATGAATCAGCATTTTAGAATAAGTGTAAAGTATTTTAGGAACATTAAAAATTTCTTGATCAGATGAGTACATCAAGGATAAACGCATTTGATTATTTTATGAACTTCATATCCACACCTGAAATTTCTGCCCAATATTGTCTTCAATTTTTTTAAATGAATTTTTTATATCTTTGAACTTACCACTTTATAAAGTAAGCAAAACCACACAATTTACAAATAACACAAAGGCAGCTAACCTGATCAGTTCCCTGACTCATTTATTTTGATTCCCCCAATATCTAGTACAATGAATAAATACATAATGAATTAATAAAATTTTGTGAAATAGGAGTCATTGTTGTCAAGAATTTATAGGTAGAGTTTACCGTGTAAACATCTAACTATATTTCTGATTTGAGCACAAACCATGAAATAAGGAATAAAATTCTTTCTTCAATTTTAATTAAAATAAAAAAGTAAGCATTTTTCAGATTCTTATAAATAGAAAGTAATTCAATTCTAAGAATGCCTTAGTAAGCCTTAAAAAGGAAGGAATGGATGAATCTTGAAGACATTATGCTAATCAAACAAACAAGACAGAATTGGATAAATGCTGTGTGATTTCACTTATATGAGAGACCTAATCAAATTCATTGAGACAAAAACTAGAAGAGTGGTAGCCTGGGACTGGGAGGAAGGAAAATGGGGAATTTTAAAAAGGATATAAAGCTTACTTTTGCAAAATAATAAAGTTCTGTGGATCAGTTGACAATCTGAATATACTTAACAGTACTGAACTGTACACTTATAAATGATTAAGATGGTAAATCTTGTTAAATGTCTTTCTTTACCACAATTAAAGATAATAAAAACTGAGTCTGAATTTTTTAGTAGATCAACCAAGTTTATCAGTAATATCATAACTACTGTCAACTGTGTTGTTGCTAGAAAGTTACAGAATTCTACTCTATTCCATCACAAGCTGCCTTACAAATCTGGCTGCAACCTTCAGCTCCCAGCTCCTTCTACAGCAAGAGTAAACAATCTTCCCTTTCCAGCTGGAGCCATTGGGCTAATTATCTCTAATTGCTTGGACTACTGCAAATTTCATGCATAAAATATGATTCGTTTCTCATCTTTTCCTCTTATAAATTTATAATGTTACAATGAGTTTTCATGATTTTAAAAAGTATTCCTGTTTTATAGATTTTTGTAGTTAAGGAATGAATTTGTTCTGCCTCTTTTAAGAACATTTTCATATCGCACTGCCTCCTTTTAAAAGAAGTACGTAATTTCTTTTTCTAAAGTTAAATGCATTCAGTTCAGAAAAGAAGAAATATTATACACAATGCAGCTGACACCACTTTTTGTTTATCCTTATTGTTCTCTTCTCGAAGCATAGATTTTTTAAAAACTCTATTCTAGAGCTAACCTGCTTTTTTTCTAGTAAAAATTATTATGCATCCTTATACATAACATTGCATTGAAAATGCTGTTTGCTAAATCACAGCACCCAGCCTTGAAATTTTCTTAAGATATACTCCCATAAGTGAAATTATTGTGCTAAACAATTTGAATGTTTTCCAAATTTAACTATAAATTGGCAAATTATCTTGCTTTTTAGAATCCCATTATGAAAGCACTTGTCTTATAGTTTTGCTAAGACTGTGTACAAATGCTATTTTCAATATTATGTTTAAGTTGATGATCATCTTCTGCATATTACATCAGTGATTTAATGTGTATCTACTTGATTAATAAAGGAATAAATTTTTAAAAATATAAGTTTATGCATCATTTTATTTCTTATTTCTTTTTATTTACTTATATTTTAAATGCCTTTTGTATTAAGATATAAAGAGTTCTTTATATACTAAAGTTAATCTTTCACCATACATATTTTTAATGTGTTTCTTCCTTGTTACTTGCCTTTGAATTTTATTTATGGTGCTTTGAGGCAACTACAGTAGCTTTTTTATACCATTAAGTCTATTAGTGTTTTCTTTTCTAGGGAAGTCCTTTAGAGCAGTTTACACTGACCTGATTTCAGACTTTGTCAGTGTTGGGAAAAGATGCATTTTAAGCATAGGACAGAAGTTTTGCCTTAAGATGTGGGAATTAGACAGGTCTAAGTTCAATACAGAGACTGACTTCAACTATTTTGGGTAAGTTACTCAGCCTCTCTTACTAAAGTTGCCTTTTATATCATACAGGGCTGTTGTGAATATCAAGTGAAATGACAGCTTTGTGGATGCCTTATAGTAAACATTCAGCAGCTTGAAGGTGATGATGATGAGATGAAGATAATGCTGTGATGGTGACAGTGATATCTTCTGATTCTTAGCTTCACAACTCACGTGGCTCTCTCAGACTGAATCCACATACATATCTTTATTCATCAGGGATTTAGCCTTGCTCCACTCCTTAATTTTGTTTTAAAGCTAAGAACTTCTATCCCAGATTATTCCACAACTCAGTTTCTAGAACTGGCTGATGAATACAGTACTTATAACTTCTCATGAATGACAAGTGTTTTTGGTTTAAAGCAAATGTTCTGAATTCCTGAGGAAAAACAAAAAGGGGCACAAACCTGCCAAGAGGCATGGAGATATTGCAAAATTTAACAAACATTACTTCTCTCCACTGTGGTTATGGGTAAGAAACACCATCTCCCTTCTGCTGTCATCTATTCTGACAGTGAACTGATCAGCCTATCCTTCTCTAAATCTTGTTTTTCCTTGGCTCATAAGACTTCCTTTCTCCTTTTCAAAAATGGCTTCTCTCCCCAGAATGTAAGACTGACCCACAGGTGAGGCAAAACAACGCCAGAAGATTTGCATTTCAGAGAATCTGACATACGTGCTCATCCGTGAGCCTTCAATCCTCTTAAGTGGCATTTTCTTTGGACATAATTGTTTAAGTGAAGTTTGTTATATATGTCTCAAACTCCTCAGCTCAAGCAATCTTTCCACCTCAGCCGCCCGAGTAGTTGGGACTACAGGTGTGCACCACTATGCCTGTTTTTTTTTTTTTTTTTTTTTTTTTTTTTTTTTTTTTTAATTTCACTATGTTGCCCAAATAGATCTTGAACTCCTGGCCTCAAGCTATCCTCCCACCTTGGCCTCCCAAAGCATTGGGATGATAGGCGTGAGCCATCATGCCCAATCTGTTGTATATCTCTTGAAGTGAATTCTTACATTGTGGTAAGTGGACCCAATGCCCTGAGGGCAAGGTCTCTGCCTCTAAGTTGCTCCCTGTAAGAGGATCTCACATCTGTGTTGTACCTTCTTGCATTTCAGAGCACTCTTGAACATGATAACTGACTTATTCTTCACAGAAAACCCAATAGGTTCACTTTATAAATGATAAATCAGGAGTTCAGAAGACTGACTTGTCTAAGGTACTACTCTTCATTGTTGGAGTTAATTTGTAGACTGCATGATAACTGCATAACGTCTACTGCCCCTCAGGATAGCCAAACAAAATCTGTCCATCCTGTCTTCTTTGTAACCTTCCTCTTTGTACATATTGCAGGAAACTAACACTCTGGTCAGACAGACACATGTTCAAATCCAGACACACATCTTTACTTACTGGGTGATTCTGAACAAGGTACTCTCTGAGTACTCCAGCCTCAGTTGAATAATCTCTAAAATAGGGTTAGTAATTATAACCAAGTCTACCCCATAGGATGGTTGTATGGATTAAATGAGATAGGGCACATGAAGAGGTCAATATGTTACCTATTATAACTGGAACCATAGGCATGGGAACAATTAGATTATTTCACTGTCTTCAGTTTGCCCAAAGAAATATTTGAAGTATATGATCTACTATGCCACTGTGATAGAATCCCTGCACCATTTCATGTCTGAATCTCATTTCAAGGCATTTTTTTTTTTCTGAATTCTATACATTTTTTTCCTGAGTCTGAATTCTAAATTTTAGACTCCCAAGAGGAACTGCCAAGGCAGGGGATATTTTACTTCCTATTTCTTACCCATAACCCCTCAAAATATACAAGATAATCTTCAGCCATATATAGTTCCCTGCAAACATGCCTTGGAAGCATTTTAATCTACATTAGCTTTTTGAATTTTATAGCACCACACCTGAATTTACACAGGAGTCCCGTCTGTAAAAGTTGACAGACAATCTCAAGAGGTGGGTTGCTGATGACTCCTTTCTATCCTTCTCTGGTGATGCTGTTAATACATATTTTAGTACTGTCAACAGCTATACCAAGACACCCTATGGAGGAAGCCTCTGTGGTTATACTTTTGATATCATGAATGAATTATTCATATATGTCACAGCAGTTCATAAAAAAGTGAAAGCATTAGCTCAGAACATTCTTACAAGTGTAGTTTTAACATGCAAGGTACAGGCCCTCCTTACATATACCTCAATGCTTTATAGCCCCTCTGATGACTCAAAATTAAGGAACATATTTTGAGCAGCTGAAATGCCTTGGAGCAGAGTGAGAGTTCTGTGTTATATAACTGTGTTTCTATTGAGATACGCTTTGGAAAACTTTTCACTAACTCTTTAGTGAAATAAAAGTATAAAAACATGTTAAACTTCAATATACTTCTTTACTAACTAAATAGACCTCTTGAAAGTCCTTAGGTACTTTTTCCAAAGCCTACCTGTGTGCCAGTGTGTCCACTTTGAATATGGTCAAATACTTAACCGGCCCAGAATATGTTTCTAAGAGAAGGACTTCCACAGACCATCAAAAGAGCTTAGCTGAAATCTCATGCAGCTCTTCCAAGGGTTTATGTCTCAGTTTCAAAAGCACAGCTAACAAGCCAAATCAAGCATAGTCAAAAAGAAGAGATAACCCAAGAGAAAGTTAATGGCCCTTCTGGTCATTACTTGCCTACAAATTTAGTTTCCAATAGACTACTAGGTTCTGGAAGACCTGTCACACCGAGCAAGAAAGTAAAATTTCTGTGGGGTCTTTTGTTACACAAATTGAGGAACCGATCTAAAGAAAGGCATGGAAATTGCTGCTCAATGTAGAGTTTTCTCCAAGAAGCATCAAAAAGAAATCACAATTCTAAGGTAGCCATATTCTGTTGGGATCGAAAAGTCATGGATCCTGAATTTCATGCCTAAGGTAAGATGTTACCCAGGTATGACCAGCAACCTCTCTGGACTTTCATTTTCTAGCTGAAAACTAAGAATATTGGACATCCCACAGCTTGAAAGAATTTCGCCTACCTAACAAAATGCTTTTACTAAATAGCAATACTATTAACGACTTTTTTCATTACTGAGCGTGTTATTATGTGCTAGATACCTTCTAAGTTTTTACATAGTTATCTCATTTAGTCCTCAAAATAGTATTAAGAGAATAGGATTTATTAGAATTCCATTTTACAAATGAAGAAACTGAGGCTTCAGGAAGCAATACAGTAAGAGGCATAGCCATATTGCAAACTCACTTATCTAAAGTTAAAGTCAGTTCCTCTTAACCACTGTGTGAATCATTGCTAGTATCTAATGATTTTCAATGTCTTAAAACAAGGAAAAAATAAAGTTTTGGTCAATCTACAAAGTATTTTTATTTTCTAATATAGGATTTTAGTTGGCTATATTCTGAAATGTTAAAAACAGATGGCCCCTTCTTTACTCTTATCTGCTCCTTTATTACTGCCTTTCCAAATCCTTAGCACTTTAAACAGTACAGTTAGAGAGTAGATTAGTTAAGATAGATGTTAAGGGCTTTTCCAACCCTTAAAAAACAGAACAAAAAACATGTTATACTTCAATGCAAACTTTTTAAAATGTTGCTGCTTTTTAAATGTGTATATTGATATAGCTTTACCTATTTACTGTTAAGAAGGTACATAGTACCTAATGTAGATGACAGAGGGATGGATTAGCAAACCACCATGGCATGTGTATACTTATGTAACAACCCTGCATAATCTGCACATGTACCCCAGAACTTAAAATATAATAATAATAATAATAATAATAATAATAATAAAGTACATAGGAGTTCTCAAATTTCAATGTGCCCCCAAATTTCCTTGGAACTTCCAGTTTCCCTTTTCAAAGATTTTGAGGCTTAATTTAGGAATCTATGTTTTTAGGACCTAGAAACCTACATGCTTAACCCACCCACAGAGGGCCTCCACTAATCTGGCCTCCACATACTTCTCAAACTTACCTCTTGTCTCAGCCTTACTCAACTTCAACACCTTTGGCTTCTTGCATTGTACCAACAGGCCTGACTTAGTCTAATCCTAGGGCCTGGGCACTCATGGCTCTGACTTCTGTACAAGGATAGCTCCTTATCACACAGGACTTACTAAAATGTCATCTCTTTCCAGGGGCCTTCTCTAACCCCTCCTTCAGTACCCTTACTTCAGACCTTCTTTGAACTATCTCCCTCAGGTTTGGTCCTATAATTCATAGGGCTGGGGAAAGAGGTCAAATGGAAGACACTTGCTTCTCTACTCAACACCAGTTCTGTCTCTTTCCAACTGATTGACCCTCAAGCATGTGCAAATGGACAGTTCACCCAACCCCACACATATCTAAGACCTCAATTTCACACAACTGCTCCTCGGCTATCCCTCAGATCCAGGGAATTCCTACATACCTACAGCTGTCCCACAGGGTGAGAAAAAGGCCTTGGTTTGTTTTTTAAGTGGCTAGGGAATATTTGGACATGGAAATTGGGGGCTCTGTGTTTCTGGAGCACTAACTCTCTGTAACACATTCTCTTGGCCCATAGAGTCCTTAATCAGTGGAAAGAGATGTGAACAGAGGACGGTAAGAGCAAGGTCTTCTGAAGTACAAGGAAAAGAAGAAAGTTAGGGTGGCTATGATATAATGACAAATCCAACCTGTCACTTCTGCAATCAGAAACAACATCTGACTTCTTTAAAGTTTTCAAGCCATAGTCCATAAAACATTAATTTCATTAAAGCTGATCCTGTCTGTCCTGTTGGCTGCTGCATCCTTAACATGTACAGCAATGCCTGGCATAGATAATTTGCTAAATTAATATCTGTGGAATGGATGTATGAATGAATCATAACACCTCATACAAAGCTTGAAATGTGCTGGGAGTCTTTCTTGGTGCTTTGCATACAAGATCCCCTTTATTTCTTACAACAATCCTACAAGGAAGGTGGGAAATTTTCCACTTTACAATGATGCAGAAAGGTTAAGCAATTAGCTCAATATTATACAGCTAGGAAGGAGCTAAAATGGCTATCTTCTTTTTTATGATGAAACACTGATGAGTGACCGTATGAATATATAAATAACTATACAGGGGAGTAAATGAACGAATGAACAGTCAAGGCAGTATACTGGAATGAAAAATAAAATCTCTCCTTCATTTAGGTTTAAGAAAATAAGGCAAAATGTACAATCCAAATGCAATCCGAAAGTGTGTCATGTGGAAATGTTAATGTGGAAGAACTCACAAACGCACAGCTGTTTTTTGTTTTTTCTCAGCAGAATAAACTTTTAAGAAAATATCCAAGGAAGTTTGGAAATTGACTGCATTCCAAGATAGCCGAAGAATGTGCAGCATTTTGCTATCACAGGCAGTGAGGTACAAATAAGGGCCATTCAGATCGGCTCCAAACAAGCATCGCTTCAGCTGTGAAAAGAAGGCACTGCTTTGGGAGACTATGAAGGCTTTGGAAATTAAGCAGAGAAAAAAATCTGAACACATGGGAGAAGATCACTAAGCAGCCGTTTCCTCTGGCTTCTCCGGGCCACAAAATACCTTGAATTAAGCCCCAGTAGATCAGTATGCTGACTGGTGACTTTTAAATGAAAATAAAATCAAACACCTGTGTATCAGGCAACACGAGCCACTGGAGTTCCCACACAGAACCAGCTATAGGTCCAGCTTGCTCATAAAGATGGGTTCGTTTCTCAGGTGAACTATAGATGAGAGATTTATTAGAATAGCAGTGACATGATGAATGAATATTCTGCCAGATTTTCATTCCTCCTTTTATATAAGTTGAATGCTGTCTCCAGTCTCTTCAAGTGAAATTCTGATTTAAAAGAAAGAAGAAATGAGGAGAGAAGGAGGAAGGGAGAGAAAAAAAGAAGGGTTGTTATCTCTGGCTGGAACCAAGAAATCTTGAGATGTACACTTCCTAGAGCCCACAGATGTCTTTACCCTTGACTTGACTGACTTTCATTGGAATTTTAGTTTGGTTGCTTCCCTGTGGTCTCACTGGGACATCATGATTTATGTGCCTCCATTACAAGAGCACCAGTTGTTAGTGTTATTCACAACCAGCCTCACCTCACCTCCCAAAAAACAGTTAAAATCTTTTTAAAGGATAATTTAATGCAAAGTTTACACACACGCACACACACACACACTCTCTCTCTCTCTTTCTGTCTCCACATATAGATTATATATATGTATGTATGTATTTGGTTGCTTATTTTTAATTATTATTTTTATTTTTCTATGTCATAACTCCATGCAGCAATTTGAGATAATTAAGATAATTCAGTGGCAAACTCCACTGGTCAGTCAATGTTCAATATTTTTGTTTGCACTCTGTTAGCATTCTCATCTCCAGAATTATTTTATTACTACTACTATGACTATTAGTGCAATCATCATCCTTATAGTTATTATTAATCACAATGATGATTAATGATGATTATAATGATCTTTACTTCTTTTTCGATTTCTTCTTCCCCTTCTTGCCTGTTTCTGCTGCACTAGTTTTGTTCTTCAGAGTGTTTGCTTAACTGCCATTCCATTTTAATCATGAGTTTTTTCTTATTACATTATGTTATGGAGTACTGATATACAATATTTTTCATGAAATAGTCAGTGAAGAAATATAATATGACCCTGAACTCAACTCTCCATCTCCTTCCAACTCGCTTCAGTTTCATTCTCCAGAAAAGCAGAAACTTCAAAGTGTTTCATGTTTCCTTCAAATTATTTTATATATGTACACACACAAATATTTTTACATAGGGGCACATATTAATAACATTCTGCAAATATATTGTTTCATAGATCCCTACAACATGTCTTTTCATGTCATGAGTAGTTACCTCATTTTTCCTATTTTTTTTTTTTAATGTAAGGTAGCATCAACTTACAGTCAACAATTTTAAAATTAGATTTTTGTTCTTGGATTTTGAAACTGCAAATGAACACATGCTCATGTTAGAAGTGAAAATTACGTAGAAAAATGACTTTCCTTCTCTTCCAATTATCCCTTTATAATACCAATGTTATTCATAGGTAATGGGTTAGCAAGGAATAAGAAAGCCCATTTTTTAAAGACTTATCACTGAAGGTTATCAATCTTCGATTTTTTTAGCTGGATGAGTGATAAGATGTTGTTCTCACTTTTACCTAAAGGTATCTATTTATTAGTCATTTACCGTTCCTATTCTATAATTTTTCTTTTGATTACTTTTGTCTAATTAATGTTAAATTGCTTTTTCTCAATTTATATATGCATTTTATACATGAGCAATATTATTCCTTTTTTGCATTCACATGGTTACCCACTGTCCACTGTTTGTCTTTTAAGTTATGTTGGGTATCTTTGTCATGCTGAAGTCCTTGATTTTCTGTATATAAATAGAAAATATCTGAAATTGTAATTTAAATGTTATATAAAGTAACATTTTAAGCTTCTAAAACTCAAGCACCAATTGTATGTTTCCTTAACTTCATTTCGATGTGTTCTCTATTGGCTCCTTTTCAGATTCTTGGGACGTGAAGCTCCTCCTATTTTCAAAGATAAACTCCTTCCCTTGAAATTTAGACACACAACATTACTACCTCACATCCTTTTGAACCTATGGTTGCTGGAGATAAAGTTTTTTTGTTTTTTTTTTTAATGTCCATGTTGTAGAAATATTTTTGTGATTTTATACTTAAATTCTACTTATATTCATTGTAACCAGAAACTCCAAACTCTAATTATACATTTTGGAAAGTATTGAGATTGTGAGCTATTATAAGAACAGTTATGTGACTGTTCTATGGAAGGTTTTAAAGCAAATATCCTTTTACATCATGCAGAATCATGTACATATCTATCTATGCATATAGGTATCTATCTTTATATATATCAGACACATATAGAATCTATTTCTGTAATTGTTACATGTGTCTTTCTCCACTTCTTTAATTATGGAATTAGATAAGTGAATAAAATTGTCTACTTATTTCTCCTTTTGTTTTGCGTTGTGAATGTTGACTGCATACTACTTGGTACATAGACCTTTGTAAATGTAATATATTTATTGTGAATGTTACCTCTTTATATCTTTTACAAATGCCCGACTTATTGAAACTTAAGTTTACCTACTTTTGTGGGGTGTGGGTTTGTGTTCGTGCTGGTATTGAGCATTATTTCTGTTTAGCTATTTGACTAAAACCAAAACAAATGAGATACTATGGTTACAGTAAGTGTGTATGTGTGTATATGTGTGTGTATGTGTGCCTGTATGTGACCATCTCCTGATTATTGAACTTTGCACTTTAATTGTACTATATTGTTATTTGACTTTACAAAACTTCGGTAAAAATAATATGGCATATAGCTTATCTCATCTTTTTTATTTCTAAAGAGTGGTAAATATTTAACACTGTATTAAAATCTTCATGCAAGTGTAATTTGTAACACAATGGCAATTAATAAATTAATGGTGAGGAATGCTGGGAAGATGGCCACCTAAGAACAGCTCAGGACTTCAGCTCCCAGTGAAAGTGCAGAGGGTGAGTGGACGCCGCATTTCCAGACGAACTGTTATTGCCCACAGACCAGGAGATACCCAGGCAGAGGGGTCGCCAGCATCGTAGTCCCAGCCGGTGCGGCTGTTTTGGCCCCCGCGGGGCTGATTCCGCCCGCGCGGCTGCTGTGACCACTCCCTGTTGCTGCGGTTCTCCTTACAAAAGCCACTGGTCTGGGAGCCCTCTTAGCTGGCGAGCAGAGCCCTGAGACGGCAGAATAGCCCATTCATCTGAAATAGCAAGTCAGGCCAGGAGATTCCTAGGCAAAAAATCCGCCAGGAGCCAGTGCCGCAGTTCGAGCCGACTCCGGGAGTCGCAGCACGGGAGATCCCGGCGCCTTTTCAACAAGCGACCGGAACGCCGGGTCATTCAACTTAAAAGAAAAGACTCTTAGTCAGGGAGCCAGGTGATCAGGCTCGGTTGGTCCCACCCCTCCACCCCCAACAACAACGAAAACAAAAACAGTAATTGGAAACCCTCTGGGTTGAGCCCTTCAAACCAAGCACAGCTGAACCGGGACGGTCCGGCTCCGTGGGGGAGGGGCTTCCGCCATTACTGAGACTCCCCACCGCTACGGAGGCAGGCTGCCATTGCCGAGGCAACCTGCCACAACAGAGAGAGTCCGCCATAACAGAGGCGGGGCCACCATTGCCGAGACAGTTCTAACTACCCCCATATAAAAAGGACTGCAGGGAAGAGCTCAGAGCAGCTGGGTGGAGCCCACAGCAGCTCAGCAAAGCCCCTGCGGGCAGGCAGAGGCTAGGCGTGCTGCTAGCTGGGCGGGTCCGACCTGAAAGAAAAATCAAAAAAGGCAGTAGTGCAACGGAAACTCATAAAGCTCCAACTCCCTGGGACAGAGACAGACAACAGGTGGATAAACCCACAAAAATGGGAAGAAACAAGCGCAAAAAGGATGAAAACTCCTGAAACCAGAACACCTCTCCTCCTAAAAGGGATCACAACTCCTCACCAGCAAGGGAACCAGACCGGATGGAGAAGGAGGGTGATGAAATGACAGAATCAGACTTCAGAAGGTGGGTAGTAAGAAACTACAATGAGCTAAAAGAACATGTTCTAACCCATCACAAAGAAAATAGGAACCTTGAAAAAAGATTGGACAAACTGCTGACGAGAATGGACAGCATAGAGAGGAGTATAAGTGAATTGATGGAGCTGAAAAACGCAACACGAGAACTTTGTGAAGCATGCACAAGCTTCAACAGCCAAATTGACCAAGCAGAAGAAAGGATATCAGAGGTCGAAGATCAACTCAATGAAATAAAAAGAGAAGGCAAGAACAGAGAAAAAAGCACAAAAAGGAATGAACAAAATCTTCAAGAAATGTGGGACTATGTGAAAAGACCTAATCTACGTCTGATAGGTGTACCTGAATGTGATGAAGAGAATGAATATAAGCTGGAAAATACTCTTCAGGATATTATCCAGGAAAACTTCCCTAACCTAGCAAGGCAGACCAATATTCAAATCCAGGAAATACAGAGAACACCACAAAGATATTCCTCAAGAAGAGCAACCCCAAGGCACATAATCGTCAGATTCACCAGGGTTGAAATGAAAGAGAAAATGCTAAGGGCAGCCAGAGAGAAAGGTCGGGTTACCCACAAAGGGAAGCCCATTAGACTCACAGCAGATCTCTCAGCAGAAACCCTACAAGCCAGAAGAGATTGGGGGCCAATATTCAACATCCTTAAAGAAAAGAACTTTCAACCCAGAATCTCCTATCCAGCCAAACTAAGCTTCATAAGTGAAGGAAAAATAAAATCCTTTGTGAACAAGCAAGCATTCAGAGATTTCATCACCACCAAACCTGCTCTACAAGAACTCCTGAAAGAGGCTCTACACATATAAAGGAACAACCAGTACCAGCCACTCCAAAAACACACCAAATGGTAAAAAAGCATCAACACAATCAAGAATCTGCATCAACTAACCAACAAAACAGCCAGGTAGCATCAAAATGACAGCATCAAATTCACACATAACAATAGTATCCCTAAATGTCAATGGACTAAATGCCCCAATCAAAAGACACAGACTGGCAAATTGGATAAAAAGCCAAAACCCATCAGTGTGCTGTATCCAGGAAACCCATCTTACATGCAAGGATACACAAAGGCTCAAAATAAAGGGATAGAGGAAGATCTACCAAGCAAATGGAGAGCAAAAAAAGGCAGGAGTTGCAATTCTCATCTCTGAAAAAATAGACTTTAAAGCAACAAAGATCAAAAGAGACAAAGAAGGACATTACATAATGGTAAAAGGATCACTGCAACAAGAAGAGCTAACGATCCTAAATATATACGCACCCAATACAGGAGCACCCAGATACATAAGGCAAGTTCTTAATGACCTACAAAGAGACTTAGACTCCCACACAATAATAGTGGGAGACTTTAACACCCCGTTGTCAATATTAGACAGATCAACCAGACAGAAAATCAACAAGGATATCCAGGACCTGAATACAGACCTGGAACAAGCAAACCTAATAGACATTTACAGAACTCTCCACCCCAAATCCACAGAATATACATTCTTCTCAGCACCACATCACACCTACTCTAAAATTGACCACATAATTGGCAATAAATCACTCCTCAGCAAATGCAAAAGAACAGAAATCATAACAAACAGTCTCTCAGACCACAGTGCAATCGAGTTAGAACTCAGAATGCAGAAACTAACTCAGAACCGCACAGCTTCATGGAAACTGAACAACTTGCTCTTGAATGTTGACTGGATAAACAATGAAATGAAGGCAGAAATAAAGATGTTCTTCGAAACCAATGAGAACGAAGACACAACATACCAGAATCTCTGGGACACATTTAAAGCAGTTTCTAGAGGAAAATATATAGCAATGAGTGCCCACATGAGAAGAAAGGAGAGATCGAAAATTGACACCCTATCATCAAAATTGAAAGAACTAGAGGAGCAAGATCAAAACAACTCAAAACCTAGCAGAAGACAGGAAATAACTAAGATCAGAGCAGAACTGAAGGAAATAGAGACACAAAAACTCTTCAAAAAATCCAGGAGCTGGTTCTTTGAAAAGATCAACAAAATAGACAGACCACTAGCCAGATTAATAAAAAAGAAAAGAGAGAATAACCAAATTGATGCAATAAAAAACGATAAAGGTGATATCACCACAGATTCCACAGAAATCCAAACCATCATCAGAGATTATTACAAACAACTCTATGCACATAAATTAGTAAACCTGGAAGAAATGGATAAATTCCTGGACACCTGCAACCTCCCAAGCCTAAACCTGGAAGAAGCCGAAACCCTGAATAGACCAATAACATGGTCTGAAGTCGAGGCAGCAATAAAGAGCCTACCAACCAAAAAAAGCCCAGGTCCAGATGGGTTCACAGCTGAATTCTACCAGACATACAAAGAGGAGCTGATACCATTCCTTCTGAAACTATTCCAGACAATCCAAAAAGAGGGAATCCTTCCCAAATCATTTTACGAGACAAACATCATCCTGATACCAAAACCCGGCAGAGACTCAACAAGAAAAGAAAATTTCAGGCCAATATCCATGATGAACATAGATGCAAAAATCTTCAATAAAATACTGGCAAACCGATTGCAGGAGCATATCAAAAAGCTCATCCACCATGATCAAGTAGGATTCATTCCGGGGATGCAATGCTGGTTCAACATACGCAAGTCCATAAACGTAATTCACCACATAAACAGAACCAAAGACAAAAACCACATGATTATCTCGATTGATGCATAGAAGGCTTTTGACAAAATTCAACAACCCTTTATGCTAAAAACCCTCAATAAACTAGGTATTGACGGAACGTATCTCAAAACAATAAAAGCTATTTACGACAAACCAACAGCCAATATCATACTGAATGGGCAAAAACTGGAAGCATTCCCTTTTAAATCTGGCACTAGACAAGGATGCCCTCTCTCACCACTCCTATTCAATATAGTACTGGAAGTTCTAGCCAGAGCAATCAGGCAAGAAAAAGAAATAAAGGGTATCCAAATTGGAAAGGAGGAAATCAAATTGTCTCTATTTGCAGATGACATGATTGTATATCTGGAAGACCCCATCATCTCAGCCCAAAATCTCCTGAAACTGATAAACAACTTCAGCAAAGTCTCAGGATACAAAATCAACGTGCAAAAATCACAAGCATTCCTATACACCAGTAATAGACTTCAAGAGAGCCAAATCAAGAATGAACTGCCATTCACAATTGCTACAAAGAGAATAAAGTACCTAGGAATACAACTAACAAGGAACGTAAAGGACCTCTTCAAGGAGAACTACAAGCCATTGCTCAACGAAATAAGAGAGGATACAAACAGATGGAGAAACATTCCATGTTCATGGTTAGGAAGAATCAACATCGTGAAAATGGCCATACTGCCCAAAGTAATTTGCAGATTCAATGCTATTCCCATCAAGCTACCAATGACCTTCTTCACAGAACTGGAAAAAAAAACCTTAAATTTCATATGGAACCAAAAGAGAGCCCGCATAGCCAAGTCAATTCTAAGCAAAAAGAACAAAGCAGGAGGCATCACACTACCGGACTTCAAACTATACTACAAGTCTACAGTAATCAAAACAGCATGGTACTGGTACCAAAACAGAGATATAGACCAATGGAACAGAACAGAGGCCTCAGAGGAAATACAACATACCCACAACCATCTGATCTTCGACAAACCTGACAAAAACAAGCAATGGGGAAAGGACTCCCTGTTTAATAAATGGTGTTGGGAAAACTGGCTAGCCATGTGCAGAAAGCAGAAACAGGACCCCTTCCTGACACCTTACACCAAAATTAACTCCAGATGGATTAAAGACTTAAACATCAGACCTAATACCATAAAAACCTTAGAAGAAAATCTAGGCAAAACCATTCAGGACATAGGTGTAGGCAAGGACTTCATGACCAAAACGCCAAAAGCAATGGCAACAAAAGCCAAAATAGACAAATGGGACCTAATCAAACTCCACAGCTTCTGCACGGCAAAAGAAACAGTCAGTAGAGTGAATCGGCAACCAACAGAATGGGAAAAAATTTTTGCAGTCTACCCATCTGACAAGGGGCTGATATCCAGAATTTACAAAGAACTAAAGCAGATCTACAAGAAAAAAACAAACAAGCCCATTCAAAAATGGGCGAAGGATATGAACAGATACTTTACAAAAGAAGACATACAGGAGGCCAACAAACATATTAAAAAATGCTCATCATCACTGGTCATCAGAGAAATGCAAATCAAAACCACATTGAGATACCATCTCACACCAGTTAGAATGGCGATCATTAAAAAATCGGGAAACAACAGATGCTGGAGAGGATGTGGAGAAATAGGAACACTTTTACACTGTTGGTGGGAATGTAAATTAATTCACCCATTGTGGAAGACAGTGTGGCGATTCTTCAAGGACCTAAAAATAGAAATCCCATTTGACCCAGCAATCCCATTACTGGGTATATATCCAAAGGATTATAAATCATTCTACTACAAGGACACGTGCACACGAATGTTCATTGCAGCACTGTTTACAATAGCAAAGACCTGGAACCAACCCAAATGCCCAACGATGATAGACTGGATAGGGAAAATGTGGTACATATCCACCATGGAATATTACGCAGCCATCAAAAATGATGAGTTCACGTCCTTTGTAGGGACATGGATGAACCTGGAAACCATCATTCTCAGCAAACTGACACAAGAGCAGAAAATCAAACACCGTATATTCTCGCTCATAGGCGGGTGTTGAACAGTGAGAACACATGGACATAGGGAGGGGAGCACTACACACTGGGGTCCGTTGGGGGGAAATGGGGGAGGGGCGTGGGGGTGGGGAGGTGGGAAGAGATAGGCTGGGGAGAAATGACAGATACAGGTGAGGGGATGGAAGGCAGCAAAGCACACTGCCATGTGTGTACCTATGCAACCATCTTGCATGTTCATCACATGTACCCCAAAACCTAAAATGCAATATAAAAACAAACAAAAAAAAATTAATGGCAATGATGAGCTAATAAAAAGGTAAATTTGTCACTGGTGGTTCATAAATCATTTTATTCATGTCTTACGGACTTATCTAAGGGCAGGGCTGACCTTCTTTGTGGGTAGGTTGGATGATGTCTGCGTGTATTCTACTGCATAAAGGAATATTTCTCTTTCTAAAAAAAGAAGTCTTGCCTAATTGGAGTATTCTTTCATTCTCTAATAGAAAGAATATATGAACTGGCATAAAATCATTCTAATGTATTAGATAAATAAGCATAGTCAGTTTAAAATAAGCTATACAAAAATTAACATCTTTATATTTTATCACATTAACTTCCACTTTTTTCAAGTTGTGTTCCTACTTTGGTTGGATTTTGATATCAAATCTAAAATAAACTTTTTTGACCTATTCAAATGCTTGGATTTATGTTGACTTTTAAACTTTGAACTGAAATTAAGACACTTCATCAGTGAGTGCTCCTATTTTCCCTGCCATTTTTCTTTCTGGATTATATTTGGCATTAATCATCGTAATTTTGATGTTTCTTTAGATTGATATGACCGGTTGTTACAGAAGTTTCAATATAGAATCTACCTTATTACAATAATTTATCTTTGAATTCTTACTCTCCATAGATTATGAAGTTCTTCTTTGTAATTTAGGTTTTTTTGGTCACATTCCCTTTCATTTGGTTTTATTTTCATAGTCAATATTATATTAAAATCTCTGTAAAATGTCTACACTGAAATCCCTGTGTTTGTATCTTGCGAATGTTGAGACATATAGATATACTCAAGTCAATTAGACAAAATTTTCAAGAAGAAAATCTGTCATTCCAGGTCACAGGTTTCATATTCCTTCTGAAGTCTCATTGGTATAAGAATGACCAGCCTGATGACAGGACTTTAGAGAATGATATTAATTACTGCCTTCCTACTTTTTCTTAGCAATCCTTTTTGGAGGTTTTTAGTTGGTGAGTCAGTTAATCATTAAGGCTTTTAGATATAGCATTTAGTAGTATTTCCAATGTTAATAAAATATGAAATATGAACAAGAAGGAAAAGAGTTCTTACTCAAGACTGCTTTTGGAATGCCATGAGATTCTAAGCTTATGAGTCTATCTCCTTCAAAAAGCTGAGTAGCTGATTATGTTTGGCTATAGGCTCCTGCCATCTCCCAAGGTGAATAATCCGTTATAGATTTACCTCTTTTTTATACATACTGCCAGCTACTTCACCTCAGTCCTTTAACTTGGTGTCAGCAGAAAGTCTTCCCAATACTTTCTTAAAAATTTTCCAACATGAAACACATTTCATTTCTGTTTCTTTTGTTTAGGGACTAGAAATTTTGGAGATACTTTAAAACAGACAAGATAAAGTATTACAGCACAAAGAAGGAGAAACATAATTGCCCTTATTTCATAGGTTGAACAACTGGGATCCAGAGAGGCCACTTCACTTGCTAATAAGTGATATGATTGCCAATAGCACTTAGATCTTTACTTCTTATTATTTGGCACTCAATTAGAAAATGAAAAATATCAGACCTACTATCACTGAAGATAACATTTAAAAAAAAATCAATGAGTGATGATATCATTTGAAATCTCTTGGTCAGGTTTTACTTTGTGTGTGTGTGTGTGCAATGGAGTCTTGCTGTGTCATCCAAGCTGGAGTGCAATGGCAAAATCTCAGCTCACTGCAACCTCTGCTTCCCAGGTTCAAGTGATTCTCCTGCCCTCAGCATCCTGAGTACCTGGATTAAAGGTATGCTCCACCACACCAAGCTAATTTTTGTATTTTTAGTCAAGATGGGCTTCACCATGTTGGCCAGGCTGGTCTTGAATTCCTGACCTCGTGATCCACCACCTTGGCCTCCCAAAGTGCTGGGATTACAGGCATGAGCCACTGTGCCTGGCCAGGTTTTACTTTCAGTTAGTAGATTTTCCTATTCTTTACTGCCACCATATTAGAAAATTCCAAAATGCAATTATTTCTGTTACAAATGATAGCAACGTTTTGTGCATCTAGTTGATAGCTCTAGATAATCCTATAAAATACAAACACAGAATGAAAAGAGTTCTCAATGAAGACCGCTTTTGGAATGCCATGCAATTCAAAGTCAATGAGCCTCTTTCCTCCAGAAAGCTGCATAGCTAACTTGGGAGTTAGCAGAAGGCGGATTCTTAATTCACCACTTAATTATACTTACATATTAAAATAATTCGGTTATGCTTTATGTTTGAATATAATTTATAAATATTTCTTAAAATATACTATTAACTTATTTTTGTGATCTGTGAAGAAACAACCCAAGGTGGGAAGGCTTAAACTCTTTGTCATTGACCTGTTTACATTATAGTTTTGTCCTGTTATCATATTTAAGTTTCAACATAAAACCCAAAAAGCAAGACAGCAGCAACAGCAACACAAAACCCAGAGATGCTAGCATCGGCCCTAAAGTAATAGGCTCAATGTATTAATAATACTGAATATATTTCTGACATACACCACTATAGCAAGTGACTTAAAATCATAGAAGGATCCTAAACTATTCTTACTGGTATCACAAAAGAATGTTTTTATATCATTTCTAACTCAAAATTGCTTTCTGAACAACTTTCTCTTGAAAGCCATCATATTTCAGAGTGGAAGATGAAAATCTTATGTTCATTCTTCCAACCTCATATCATTTCTGTAATTTTTAAAAAATTCGAAGTCAGTAAAATTACTTTTTATTCACCAAAAATGAGTAAATAAAGCATAAATTGACATGATGGCACAAACCCTTTTCTCTGCAAATCAAAACCCATCCTTGCTGCATATATATAGTTGGACCCCAACAGGACAGATCTGAATGCATGTTTTTTGGATGCTGCTCCTAGATGACAAAAAAGAATTGTGAACCAACAGACACATCTTTTCTCCTATAGCTTGGATAAACAGAATACAACCTGTCAAGTACTTGTCCTTTGTTTATGTACTACACTCATGCCAGGAGCAACTAATTCATACCCTCTCCATCAGCAGCATCACCGAAGTCTAAAGTGAAATATCTACAAGCAGATTCACCAGAGTGTAATTGCTCTTCCACAATGTATGCCACTGATATTTTCTAACATTTGTCAGTGTTATTTGAAAAGGGAATTTTGCCAATAGCTCATTCTGCTTTCCCTGTGATCATACTATTCGTCATTAACATGGCAGCTTCTTTTATTAGCTTCTTGGCACTAGTGCGACTTGTACCTGTGTTTTGCCAAGATGAATCCAACCTTGAAAGATGTCTCTGCAGTTCTGGTCTTTTTCCCAGCACTGACAACAAAAGCCATCAATTTTGTATCAGAAAGCATGATTTTGAGCTTATTCAGGAAAAACAGAGAGGTTACTCAGCTTTGAAGATAATGTGAGCATTTCTACAGCTTTGCTCCAACACTGGATTAAAGTTTTATAACAAAGTTTTATACTGTTTTCTGGTATAATTACATGCAATTTAAAAGATATTTATCTTTATACTTGATATCTACATTTTTATTTTTTCAGTGTAGATAAAATTATTGCTTAAGATTCATTTTTCTAGCACAATACCTGTTCACATTTTAGATTTTCACTGGAGCACCAGTCACTATTTATACTAGTAATTCTTTATGAGTTGTAGTATTTATGTTCCAATTTCTGTATTACTTTTATATATCAATAAACCCCTTTTTGACTTGAACATATTTGTGGAATAAGAATATAACATATACAATAGGAACATAATGCAGATTTAACAGTTAGTTGTCTGTTAGCTGAGATGAACTGATCATCAATCTTGGTGAAACATACAAAACCCTACAATGTAATGGAAAGTCTGGGACTAATACAATAAGGCTTACACCCTATATTCGTGAAATGTACATAAAAATAAATTTATTTACCTCTTCCAAAAATCTCTGAACCATCTGCAATAGGAGTTACACAAAGACCACTGGATCAGAGACCCAGTAGAGAACCCCACTTTCAGAAACACTATTGCTGAGCCACAACTGGTTCATTCCACAGACCTGTTCTCACCCTAAGAGTCTTGCCATCTTTGAGGGAAGACAAGGTGAATATATGAGGGAATGAACATATCAAATACTGGAAGGTGATTGCAGGCTCTGCTTTTTTGCTCTCTCTGATTCCAATCTTTTCCTCTTTACCTGTGTTTCACCATTCTGACAAGACGTTCTCTAAAGCATCGTTTATTGCATATTCACTGGATACTTCATTCTGAATTTATATAAAAGTATACGTATTCATAGTTACCTTAAGTTTTTATTAAGCCCATTTTAGAGATAAGAAAACTGATGTTTAGAATGTTTTAATAACTTGCCCCCATAGTCACTTGTTAATAAGTGGCAGGGTTGGATCCAAACCTAGGGTTTTTGGGTTCTAAAGCCTGTGCCATTGGCCTACATTGCTTACTATGTTGTGAGAATACAAATGAAATCTCATTTTCCTTTCTTGCTCCATAATCTTCAATGATTCACCATTGTCTACAAAAACAGAGCATTGAGATCCTTGGCCAATCTGGCCTTCACCTGCTTTTCCAATCCTATCTCCCACATGGACTGACCACTTTGCACAAAAGCATCATGTCCTTCCTTGTTCTCATGCTTAAGCCCAAAGGCTTCCCTCTCACTTGGCCTACATTCCTGGTTTTGTCTACCTACCAAAATCCAACCCACTCTGCCTACCTCTGCACTCAGGTCTTGTAGCATTTCCTGATTCTCCCAGTTTACCACTTATTATTTCACGAGAGGCACTGGGAAGGCATGAGAATAACACCTGAAAACTTACGTTCACACCAAAATTGTCTGGCTCAGTGATGATCAATATATGGTCAACCAACAATTGACAAGAGAATCATCTAGAAGTGCTTTTAAATATACAGATTTCAAGGTTTCTTTCCAGATGAACTGTTGGGGTAGACTGGTATGTCTGAGTTCTCAAAGAGCTTCGAAAATTAGTCTTGTGTGTATTAAAATTTGAGAATCTCTGTCTATGCATAGGTATACAAAGGACACCGGTGTGAACACTAACACTGTGGCTTCATGAAGATTTGAGGATCGCATAAGATGGAAATGACTTCTGAAGGGCCACTGATGCCAACAGTCGAAATTGTTTATCTTTCAGGGAGGGAAGGATTGGCTAAGTAGTGGGGCAGTGGGGAAAAGTGAAGTTCTACCTGTCTCGACATCCTGAGTCTTGTTCTATTTCTTCCTGTTATCTTCCCTGAATCCAGTAACCTTATCTTCTTTAGATAGCATGTTTTATTTTCTCATTACAAATTCATACATAGTTGAGTAGAAAAATTAGAGCATGCAAAAAAGTTTATTTTAAAACTGAAGGCTAGCTAGTTACTGTTAACATTTTGCTATGTTTATTTCCATTTCCCCCCCATGCAAGTGTATTTCTAAAAGAAAAAAGTACTGAATCAGATAATGGCTATATAGGGAATTTACATTCTCTTTTTAATTCTCTTAATGTTACTAACATTAACATTTCTCATATCTTAAACTGCTCTTTGAAATCAAAATCGTAATAATCACAGAGAACATTTGGGATTGTTTTGTTTACTAGCATTTACGTAGTTCTTGGCATAGTGTCAGGAACATAGTAGGCATTCAATAAAAATATTTTTAATAAGGGGGTTGTTACTTAGCAATTCAACTATTGATGGACGTTCAGATTATTTCCATTTTCGTCTCTAATTATCAATAACACTGTAATTTGTAAGTCTAATAATTTCCTTTAGTTGAATCCCAAAAAGTTGTATTTGTTGCATATGACTTTCTATATATACAGTAATATGTATATTTATGCACATACACACACACACACACACACACACACACACACACATATATATATATACATACACATAGCCTTTGATATGCTTTCCAATTTTTATTTCACAGAGGTTGTTCTACTTTTGTCCCTGTACCACCAATATATGAATGTGCTTAATTCATTTCGCTTTTCCAGCTTTGAGAAGTCTTTTTAAAGTCTTTGCATTACATGCAAAAAAGAAATATGCTTTTTATACTCATCCCATCGTAATGTTTGATTTTCAGTCTATATCTCCTTATAACCTCTTGGAATTCCTGAGATCAAAGGTAGAGAAAAGACTCATGATTTTTTTTAAATCCCTTTACTTAACAAATCAATAAATATTTACTGAGTGGTATACAGCTGGGATATAAATTTGAGAACTACATGATAATTGAGATAGAAGTTGTATCCTTAAATATTATATAGCCTAATAGGAGAAATAAGACTCATAAAGTATATAATATCATAGATAAAAGAGAATGCTATTTTATAGAAAATGAAAGAAAGGAGTGATTGTATCCTGCTAAGGCATCTAAAAAGGCCATGTGGAGAAATTAGCCTTTGACCTGCCTGTGGAACGGGTGAGGTTCTGGCAAAGGCAGGGAGAACACACAGGGAGTGAAGCAGTGGCCAAGGAAACATGCCAGCATAAATAGGAAACAGGTAGCCTAAAGTGTGAAGTGGGAAACAAGACTGGGAAGGCAGAAATAACGGGAAAGCGGTCCTTAATGCCAGGCTAAGGATTTCATATGTGAATTAAGTTAATGACAATTGACTTTAAAGAGGTAAATAATAAGAACAAAAACAATCATAATATAGCACCAACAGCAAGTACTTATTTTCTTTAATGTATGCCAGGCACTTTGCAAGTTATTGCATTGTTATTTTCCCCTTCAATACTCACCGCATCCCTATGAGGTAGATGCTTTGTCCTTAATTTTTAGTAAAGAGGGATTAAGTATATTACTCCATATCAGTAAGACACAAAGTTGGGGTTTAAACTCAAGTGTGTTGGACAGCATAGCTGGCATGGAAGGAAGGAAGGAAGGAAGGAGGAAGGAGGAAGGAAGGAAGGGAGGAAGGAAGGAAGGAAGGGAGGGAGGGAGGGAGGGAGGGAGGCAGGGAAAGAGAAAAGAAGAGAAAAGGAAAGGAAAGGAAATGAAGAAAAGAAAAAAACTTAGAAACAAAAGGGTATAGAAATTGTGCAAAGTCATTTGTATAGTTTAATTAAAACGCAGATCCTCAAACTATACCCAAGAAAGGGTTTTAAGTAGGAAATGGCCTTATTTGATATGCTTTAAAAAAAAAAAAATCACTCTGGCAGCTCTGTGAAGAAGCCAAATTAGATGCAGGGAGACCTGTAAGATGGTGATGTTCAAGAAATATGTGACACAAGTTTGTTATAGAAAGGTGTAAGGGCCAATGGCAATAAGTAGGTGGATTCTGCAGTTATTCTGATTAAAAGCAAAAGGGACACAGATGAAAAAGCAGGTTAAGGGAGAAGATGACCTGAGTTTTGAGTTCCTGTAAAATAGTTCTAGAGATGGGTTCATGTGAGGTTTAAAAATATTTGGAACATGGGATATAGAGGGAGACTAGAAAGAATTCTCAGAACATCACGCATATTTTGAGAGGTAGGGTTAACTATCACTTTTGATGAGTTTTCAAAGCAGATGATTGTGAAAAGAGAAGAAAAAATATCTAGATGCAGATACTGGTGATATACTTACCCATTTAACTAACATGATTACACACTTACTATGTTACTATGTCACAGACACAATGCCAAACACGTTTTAATGTTAGAAAATATTTCAAATGTCCAGAAACTACAGATATTACACCACCAATCCAATGTGAATTTAGCAAAGATTTATGTTTTGCCATGGTTGTTTCAAATTACTTTAAATAATAGAGCTCAGAGTAAGCATTTTACATGCATTGTTTTATATGTTCCTCTAGACCAGTCAATGTAGTAGGTGTATGTGTTATCTCCAGTAAACAGCTTGTCCTTTCAGGGGCATTCTGCACCCTGCTCTGTGTCCTCAAATATCCACCTGTATGGACCACACTGAGGTTTCTCTTGTCTTCTATCCCCTAGCTGAGCTATGGAATCTGCAGGAAATTGGAAGCAGAAAGGAGACCTAAGTCAGAATCTGTTTCTCTCACTCTAGGATCAAGATGGCATCCATGGCCATCTGTCAAGTACTCATGATAGTGTCCATGAACATGTATCATGTATTCACAAGGATGTTCACAGCCCCATGTCACGTACCCATAATGATATTCATGGCCATGTCACTGCTTGTCTCAAAATAGTTCCTGTTCTCTCTTTTTGGGTTTCATTCACGTCTCTCTACCCTGTTGTTCAGGACTTAAAGGTAGTGACGGCTCTGCTGCTACTTATCCTGAGTTCTGTTACAACTCCTCATGCTTCCTCTACCCACTACTCACACCTTTTAAATTATCTCCTTTGCAAATAAGCCTCCTCAAATTAACCTAACTTGGATATGCCATATGTTTTCTGTTGAAACTCTGATTAATACAATACTGTTTTAAAGTTAAGGAAACTGAGTCTCATAGAAGAGGAAGTTGCAGAATTCACACTCAATTCCAATTCATCAGATTCTAGATCCCATGATCCTATCCACTCTGTAACATTGCCTCCCTGTGTTATGGAAGCAAGGTTAATATCAGGATGTAGAGACAGCCAGGCTGGATATTGTAGATTGGAACTTCTCTGTTTCATGAACACAGCAAGCTTATGTTCATCCCTGGGTCTTGGTTTTACCCTTCAATTTGCCTAAAATTCTCTTCTGAATCTGTTTTCATATTTTTCACTTCCAAACATGACATTACATTTTCAAAGCAGCTTCTTAAGTTCCTAATTGATGGTGCTTACCCATTGCTACCCAGCCAATTTATCACATCACTGTGTTTTATGTTCTTTATAGCACTTATAGTCTCTGGAATTATCCTCTTTACTTATTTGTTCATTTTATTGTTATTGTTGTATCTTCTTGCCTTTCATCCTCTGATAGCTGTAAGGTCTAAGGGGTCAGGTTCACATGGGATGCATTTATACTTATGTTCCCAGGAACTAGGATGCTGTCTGATAGATATGAGAATGTGCTCAACAGTAATCAACAAATGCATGAATGAACCATAAGGAAGGAATGAACAAATGAATACAATTATATAACTCTAAGGTAAACTCAGCTAACAAATGACTAAGGAACAAGGGACATCCAGCTATGAAAGAAAGCAGACACAGATTTTTCTTTCTAGATGGTCAACATTGAAGAGAAGAGTGGAACAAAAGTATGGATTCTCTCTCTCCTACCTGAACATGTGGTTAAAAAAAAAAAAAAAAGCATACTTCTAAAATTCCTTTGTTTTGAGAAGAACCATCTTATTGTGATTATATGCTATTTTAACACTTGTAATTATAGAGCCAAAACAAATGGCTTAAAGAATCAAGAGAAATTCGATTTTATTTCTATTGGCTTCCAAATTGTATTGGTATATCTCCCACTTGGGAAGATATTTCCTCTCATTTTTCTTATTGTGAACTGGCAACATGTTGCATTTCTGTTGCTGCTTCAAGAGAATACAGGGACACAAATTAAATGGTTATTTTGGAATTAGTGTCCTTGTAAATCTTCGTCCTTTGAAACTCAAAGGTCAATGTTACTTTCTATATGCAAATTTAGTCGTTAAATGTATTGCACATGACTAGTCCTGGCATATTGGAAAAACCACAAATTTATCATGGTGATAGGTTAGGGACATGGTGGGTTATTATGCACACAGTATGACAACTAATGATGTTCTTTTTAATTCTCTCCTTTCAGAGGACTCTTTTGCACACACACACACACACACACACACAGAGAGCCAAAATTTACTTTGCCCATGTGTAACAATCAAATTCAATATCTTTTTTGGACATTGTAATTGGTTGCAATCCTTTATTCTGCTGAAGATTAAGCTGAACTTCTGCCCTTTAATAAAAACTTTAATAAAAACTCTTCTGGAAAATTTCATGTGGTCAAGTCTTAGTTTCAGTTTTGATTTGGATGCTTTATATTGAAACTAGACAATTTGAAAAGAACAGGAAGCACTGTTACTGTAATATCTGAAATTTGATATAATTCTTTTCTTTAAGGAGCTTAAATACTTTCATATATAGTCTTTCATTCTTCAAAATGTCAGTGAAATAGGTAGATGTTGGTTCCTATATTACATTCTTCCATGCTTAAAAAATGTTTGTTTTTTTTTTTAAAGAAATCCCAGGCCGGGCGCGGTGGCTCATGCCTGTAATCCCAGCACTTTGGGAGGCCGAGGCGGGTGGATCATGAGGTCGAGAGACTGAGACCATCCTGGTCAACACGGTGAAACCCCGTCTCTACTAAAAATACAAAAAATTAGCTGGGCATGGTGGTGCATGCCTGTAATCCCAGCTACTCAGGAGGCTGAGGCAGGAGAATTGCCTGAACCCAGGAGGCGGAGGTTGCGGTGAGCCGAGATCGCGCCATTGCACTCCAGCCTGGGTAACAAGAGCAAAACTCCGTCTCAAAAAAAAAAAAAAAAAAAAAAGTTTAGACTGCTCACACAGAAGTGTTAATCAGTCACACACAGAAAAAGAGAGACGGCAGCATTACGGACTACTGAAGTTTGAGCATAGAAGTTCGGTAATTCCTCATCTTGAATTGCATAGTAAAGAAGGTGTGAAAAGTTGTTTTACACTACTGAAATTTAGGGGGTGCTACTGCAGCATGGTCTTATCTATCCTGACCATACAGTATAAATATAGTTACCTACAGTTACAAATCCCTTTATATCATCTACCAAAATTATAACTTTAATAAAAGTTCTAGATCTAAATTCTATTTCTAATATCTACCCACTGTATAGAGTAAAACATATAACCTTTCTGAGTCTCAATATCCATTTCTATATAATGAAGCTAGTAATACATCTCTCAGATGATTGTTACAAGAATTAATAGAAAACTTTGCTCAGTGCCTGCAATCTATTAAGAATGTATTAAATGGAAGCTATAAATATAGAATTCACAGTTTCAACTGTAATGAGATATTGACCATCACTAAAATAGATCTGATTAGCAAGTCATGCTCTCTGCTGTCTTCCCCAATTTCACTTCTCTCTCCTAAAACTCTAAGTCTTCAATTATGAGGACCTCTGGTAGGCCATTGTTTGTTTTATCATGTTAGTTTTATAATTTGCTAACTACAGTTAGTGGCAACTAGAAACTGTACTATTATTTTATCTCAATCTGGGCTTTCCCAAACACATTTCTGGTTATCTTTGTGAAGGCAGCCAGCAAATCTATTCTCTGATCTTATCTCTATGTGGTTACCTAATTTCAAGTCATCAAAGGTTGCAGGCTTCATTCCATCTGCGTGATTGTTTACTCTTTCTTTTCTCCTTAAGAAAGATGTGTCTAGTTATCCCTTATAATAATATATGTCTTCCTGTCTAATTCCTTGAGCTTTCCTTTCAGTATTCATCTGTCCTCTTCTATAAAAGATCACTAAGAGGCCAATGGTGGCTTTGTATTTTAAGAAAAGCTTCTTAAATGGATTTTGCCCTCATTTTATTAGTTGCCTAAAAAACTTACGTGGTTTCTTGTGTTTAAAATAATATGCTGATGCTATGTTAAAGATGGAAAGATTTCCCCTATAATCAAGAACAAGGCAAGAAAGCCTACTTTGTCACTGCTATTCAACTCTTTAGCAGAAGTTCTAGTGCAAGCAATGAGGTAGTTAAAAAAAAAAAAAGACAAAGGCATCCAAATTGGAAATAAAAAGAAAAACTATCTGTACTCACAGATGACATGATTCTATGTAGAGAAAATCCTGAAGAATTCACACACACAAAATAACGCTATTAGAGATGGTAAATGAATTCAGCCCAGTTTCAGGCTACAGAATCAATAAATAAAATTATTTGTACTTCTATACATTAGCAATCAAAATATGAAAGGAATTTAAGAAAATAATTCCATTACAATACCAAGGTGGCATGAGATTTGTATGCTAAAAACTTCAAAGCATTGCTGAAAGAAATTAAAGAAGACATAAATTAATGGAAACTGCACCTATCACATAGTTTCACTCTTACCAGTTTGATATATGTTATTTTAGATTTTTTTCCTATTCAATATTAATTATGGTTCCTGGTTGAAAGCAGTAGAAAGTGTCGTACTATGTGACATTTGGCATGTAACTTTACCTCTTTGAATTTCACTTTACCGAACTGCAAAATGGAGACACTATCAGGATTTACTGCATTGGTTTTGGTGATTAAAGGAGATAGGTGATAAAATACACAGCACGGTGCCTATCATAGAGAAAGAGGTTAATATATGTTTGCTATTTTATTAATCCGTTTTTAAGCTGCTGATAAAGACATAATAGAGACTGAGCAATTTACAGAAGAAAGAAGTTTAATTGGACTTACAGTTTCATGGGGCTGGGGAAGCCTCACAATCATGGTGGAAGGCAAA
This sequence comes from Saimiri boliviensis, assembly GCF_048565385.1. Classification (NCBI taxonomy): domain Eukaryota; kingdom Metazoa; phylum Chordata; class Mammalia; order Primates; family Cebidae; genus Saimiri; species Saimiri boliviensis. The sequence goes on from NC_133456.1 coordinate 64,036,222, forward strand.
GAGGAGCAAGTTATGTCTTACATGGATGGCAGCAGGCAAAAAGAGAATGAGGAAGATGCAAAAGCAGACACCCCTAATAAAACCATCAGATCTCATGAGACTTACTCACTACCATGAGAACAGTAGGGGGATGTCTCCCCTGTAATTCAGTTATCTCCCACCGGGTCCCTTCCACAACGCATGGGAATTATAGGAGTACAATTGAAGATGAGATTCGGGTGGGAACACAGAGCCAAACCATATTAGCTATTATGGTTATTTTAATATTTTAATTAGTGTTCTTTTAATTGGTTCTCAGAATCAACTTTAGCTTGTCACTCAAAACTCTCCAATATACTTCATCTCACCATTAACTACACTCTAACTTACCACTTCCAAGTCAAAAAGTTATTTTCCTCTCTTATACACTTATTTTTTATCCTACCTGTTAATTTTCTTCCTCTGTACATTAACTTACAATCAATGTTTTTCTTAATGCTATTTCCTTGTATCAGCAAAGCCAACCAAGAAATCTGTAGAAGAACCTATCCAAATTTCCCCTCTTCTACCATATACATTCTACTGCCATGGACCCAGATATACATTTAGTGGGTGCAATAATATGCCATTGGATTCCATTATTCTTCAAAATATTTGCCCTTCAATGTGAGACCCCTCCCTATAGGAGGCCTGTCTATCCAAGGCTCTGTGACTTGCTTGAGCCAACAGAATGTGAGTGGAAGAAGTAACATGTATTTTAGACCCAAATATTCCAATGGAGAGAAGCCTCAGGGAAGATATAACCAATCCTCATGAATTGTGGCATTTCTGGGATATTCATTCCATACTCTCCAGGTGACACAATTACTATTAGATCAATTAGCAACAAAATAGTATCCATTTAAGTTCATCTACAAGTGATCAAAATCTACAAATAATAGTAGCTTAAATATTATTGAAATCTACAACTCTCTGATGTGAATGTAGGCAGTCCCGAACAGGTAAGATGACATAAAAGCATCAGGAATCCAGGTCCCTTTTAACTTGTTCGGCCATTCTCAAGTCATATTTCCCATCTCATGGTACAGGATGACTGTTCCCCATCTAGCCATCATATATACATTTTGACTCCAAGGAAAGAAAAAAACCTCAAGGGAAGGATATGCTTCCTTCTTTAATGATCCAAAGCTACTCATACCTCTTCCACTTAATCACATCACCGTACCAAACTGAAAGAGATACTTGGAGTCAGTATTTGAACATGCAATGAGTCTAGCTCACATTAGGAGTTTTACTCAGAAGAAACACAGGAAGATTCATGCGGTCACTGTCCGAACAACTGAAAGGCAGAATGCTCAGTATTGTTCCACAAATAACTTCACTATTTTCTTGGGTAAAGGATATTTACAGGCTTTCTGCTTTTTATATCAGACGGCTCTCTATATTCTAAATGCTCCATGTGCATTACTGCACTTCACTTAGAGAGAATAAGTATTCTAAAGCAGAGTCACAAATAGAATGAGGAACAGGTAGAAAAATTAAGAGTTACTGTGCTGGATGACTCAATTCAGTGTAGGGAAGGCAAGTGGAACAGTTGGGGCCTGTGGTGAGTTGACAAACACTGCCCTGCTCAAAGTGACAACTGGTTCTCAGTTTCCAATTATTGTAACATGTGGAGTGGTGAATCTTCTGTTCAAAGAGATTTCAAACATTTAGAGAAGCCAGAAATCTGAATAGTTATTGAAATTTGGATTTTATGGGAAATCTCTTTTTTGTTTTCTTAACGTTGGTTCTAATGTTTTAAAACCATTTGCAGCTTGCCTGTGGACCAGTAATGTGAGACATCTGTTTGAGAAAAGTAGGACAATATATCAGCTGCTTAAAATGGATGGCCCATCGAACTCTGAAAATAACCATTACATTGGAAATTATTATGAAGAGTGGTAAAAAATCAGGCAGGACTTATTATCATAATTACAGATTTATTGAGTATGAGACTCTCACCTTTACTGAACATTTCCTGTTGCCAGGTGTTGTGTTTGACTCTCTTTACATCCATCATCATATCTGTTCCTCACAAAAAGCCTTGTGTTATTTTCTTTTTAACTGGGGAGTAGCTGGAAATTGAGGGCCAGAGAGCTTAAGTAATATGTCCAGAGTCACATAGCTGGTAAATGACCAAGCTTGGATTTAAATCAATTCTATTTGATGTTCAAGCCCATGTTCTTAATCCTTATGCAATCCTGTGCACAATTTCTATGCCATTTCCAGAACAACATACGGAGGGTTTGCCAGGATATGAAAATAAGAATATGATCAGTTGGTATGCAGAATCTCAATATTTATCTTTAAACACAGTGTCACCCCTATCAGAGTCACAGCATGGAGGATGCAAGCTGGAGGATGCATGCAGGAGGGTTCACCAGCTACTGAGAAGCCTCCAGAGGATCTCACCGCTGTCAATATCATACATTATACTTAACCAACATCTGGACGGTCCTCACACCATTCATCCCATTCAACAAAAAAAGGGATTGCGACTGTTACCGTTTCATGGTTTTAAATTCGCAGTGGAGCTGCACAACTTATTTAGCACAGGTGTTTAATTGTAATGAATTGGAGAAATTCCCAGTATTCAATGGTCCTCAAACTAACACTACCATCTGGGTAGAGTGGGGTAGTGGCTTTCTGACAACGAACTTGCTTATAAACATTTCAAGGGTGATGGCCTATTTGGAGATCTATGGGGGCAGATCAGGAGGTTGGGTGTGCATAGAAGAGGAAGAAATTTTAAATTATATTGCAGAGGATGAACAAGAAGCTTTGTGCTTTTTTATCTTTTTGATAATTTGTTTCTTTTTCAATACATATTAAATATTAAAAACACTTGGGTATCTTTGTAAACGAGATATTATATTGCCATTTTGTGTATTAAGGGAAAGTTCTGTTGACTGCTTTTGGCAAATCATTCTGTTTATGAAGAGTGCACAAATGTTCCTATGGTCTGCCACTAGAAATAAATGCATATTTTAGTTAATCAAAAAATGCATTAAGAGAAGGACTTCTTCTAGTCGATGTGATGTAACAGAGACTGGATTTATCTTTTCACCTGAAGCAAGACAAATTTGTCACATTTCACCAGACAAAATACATGAAACAATGGCTTTCAAGACATGGAATATTAAGCAATGAAAGACAACAATTCGTAAAAGACAAGAAAATGAACATATGTGATAAGCCCCACAAATGAATCAGCTAAGTGATGAGAAAGTTTCTAAGCCACAAAATAAGGTAGAGGCCAGTGAGGTAGAACCTGATGGGCTCCTTGAGTTGAAGAAACAGAACTGAAAGTCTGGGGAGGCCAAAGCTATCACAGTTAACAGAGTACCAAGGAGAGAGCTGCACACAGAATATTCCAGAGAACTACAGAAAGTCTCTCAGATTTTCAATAGAGGACTGAGGTATGTGTGTGTGTGTGTGTGTGGAACCTACCAGAAACCCAGGAAAGAACCATCTGAAAGAAGTAGAAAAAAATAGTATGCAGCACCCAGACAGAGCTGAGAATAGCCCCGTACAGGACTGAGAACATTCTGTTCTCTCTAGCCAGAATGGAAAAAAAAACAGTAATCCACAGGGCATTGGGTAGAGTACTCAGAAGGGTCTTGCCTTAATAGTGGATAATAATTAGCTCTTACTAAAAACTGCTCTGGTCCTGTCTAACAAATCTTAAAAACAGAAAAGTGAAAAAAAAACCCAAGAACTATTTCCAAGTAATTGAACTACATAACAAAACAATGATCAAGAATTTTTATAGAAATCTAAAATTATCCAGCGCCCAACAAGATAAAATTTACAACACCTGGCATCTGATCAAAAATTACCAGGCATGCAAAGATGCAGCAAAAAAAGACCATAATGAGGGTGAAAAAAATAAAATGATCAAAGCTGAACTAGAATTGACATTGGTGCTGGAATTAGCAGACAAGGACATTAAAACAGTCTTAGCTGTATTTCATATATAAAAAGTTAAGTATAGTAGCAGAATTCAATACCATTATCTCAATAATTGAAAATCTAATCAAAATCCAAGCAGGCTGTTTTATTCTAAATTGACAAAATTATTCTAAAATGTGTATGGGTATGCAAATAACAGAATAGTCAAAACAACTTTGAAAAAGAAAAACAAAGTTAAAGGACTAACTCTACCTGATCCATTTAAAAGTTACGGTAATTTATTTTACAGTAACTTATTTTTTATTTAAAAGTAACTTATTTAAAAGCTACAATAATTGAAGTATTGTGGTATTAACATCAATTAGATAAATAAATAGATCAATGAAACAGAATAGACATTTCAAAAATACATCATGCATATAAGGACAACGGTTTTGTTTGTTTGTTTGTTTGTTTGAGATGGAGTCTTGCTCTGTCACCCAGACTGGAATGCAGTGGCATGATCTCAGCTCACTGCAACTCTGCCTCCCAGGTTCAAGTGATTCTCCTGCCTCAGCCTCCGAGCAGCTGGGACTGCAGGTGCATGCCACCACACCTGCCTAACTTTTTGTATTTTTAGTAGAGATGGAGTTTCACCAAGGACAACTGATTTTTTACAAAAGTGAAATGTAATTCAGTGGAAGAAGAATCGTTGTTTTTTTTTCCCCCAACAAATAATGCTGGCGCACTTGATATCCATATACAAATTTTTAAAAATTTTGCACCATATATAAATGTTATCTCAAAATGAATCACAGAAATAAAGCTAAACCTAAAACTTCTACAAGAAAACATAAAAGAAAATCTTTGTGTCCCTGCATTAGGCAAACATTTATTTGATATAACACCAAGAGCATGATTCACTAACAAATTGATCAAGTGATATCATCAAAATTAAAAACAGTTTTCAAAAGACAATGAAATGACAAACCACAGACTGGGAGAAAATATTTGCATAGCACATATCTGATAAAGAACTTCTATCCAGAACATAGAAATAATTTTCAAAGTCACCAAATACAAAAACAAACAACCTGATTTGAAATATGTGCAAAAAGTTATGAACAGACTCTTTACAAAAGAAAGTGTACAGATGCCAAAGAAGTACATAAAGTTATATTCAACATCATTAGTCATTAGACTAATGCCAATTAAAACCATAGTGATATACTAATACACTTTCCTTTTAGAAGGGCTAAAATTAAAAAGTTTTACAATACCAAGTGAATATAAAGCAACAGGAATTCTCGTCCACTGTAGGTGAGAAAGTAAAATCAAGCAACCTTATTGGAAACAGTTTGGCAGTTTCTTAAAAAGTTAAAAGCACACCTATGAGATCCTCCAACTATTCCCCTCTTAGGTATTTATCCGAGAGATATCAAAGCATATGTTCATACATAATGTTGATAGCAACTTTCTTTGTAATAGCTCAGGACTAGAACAGTACAAACGTCCATCAACAGGAGAATAAAAACATTGTTACATATTCATTTAATGAAGTATAAATCAGCAATAACAGGAAGTGAACTAGTAACATATACAATAGTATAGGTGAATCTCAAATAATTATGCTGAATGAAAAACAAAAAGAACACCTACTCTTTTCAACAAACAGTATTGGAAAAATGATGCCCACGTGCAAAATAATACAGTTAAATTATCTTAAACCATATAAAATGAATCAAAATGGATTTAAATAAATGTAATAGCTACAACTTATTCAACTCTTAGAAGAAAACATGGAGAAAAGCTTCATGATATTTGATTTCACAATGATTTCCTATATATAACACCAAAATCACAAGCAGCAAAACAAAAAAATAGACGAGTAGAATTTCATCAAAATAAAAATGTTGTGCATCAGAAGACACTATCAAGTCCCAAAAACCCATTGAATGAGAGAAAATGTTTGTAAATCGTATATCTGATGAAGAATTAATTTCAAAACATACAAAGAAGTTTTACAACTCAACAACAAAAAGCAAAAAAGCCCATTTTAAAAATAGACAAAGGATTTGAATAGGGCATTTCTCTAGGAAGATAGACAAATGACCAATAAGATGTTGGACATGATTAGTCACCAGAAAAATGCAAATCAAACCACAATGAAATACCACCTCATACCTCCTAGGCTGGCTAGAACCAAAAAGTCAGAGAAGTGCTGATAAAAATATGAAGAAGGCAGGACTCTCATACAGTGCTGGTGAACCTATAAAATGGTGCTATGAGTCTAAAGTGGTGGGAATGCAAAATGGTGCAGCTACTTCAGAAAGCATTCTGGCAGTTTCTAAAATGAATAAACATAGAGTTACCATATGACCTAGCCAATTTCACTCCTAGGTATACACTCAAGAAAAATAAAAACGTATGTCCCTATAAAAACTTTTACATAAATGTTTATATCATCATTATTCATAATAGCCAAAATGTGGAAACAGCACAGATGTCCATTTGTAGATGAATGGAGAAGAAAATGGTGTAAACTGTGTAAGGTAACATTATTCAGCCATAAAAAGTATTGACACATGGTATAACATGAAGGAATCTTGAAAACATGCTAAATGGAAAAAGCCAGTCACAAATTACCAGATATTTTATAAGTCCACTAATAAAAAATACCCAGAACATGAAAATCTGCAGAGACAGCAAGTAGACTCGTGGTGGCTTAGTGCTCAGTGGGAATGTCAGAGTGCTGGGGGAATGGGCAGTAATAACTGAAGGATGTCTCAGAAGGTGATGAAAATGGTCTAAAATTGACTGTGTGTTGCACACACAAAACACTGCATTGTACACTTTAAATGGATTAACTGCATGATACATGAGTCACATCTCAATAAAGGCATATTAAAAAACTAAGTAGACTTGTATACTGACACATTTATGATAAAGTTTGGTTCTGTTCCTTTCTCTCTCACTGTCTAATAGATGACCATAATTACAGTTTTATCGGCCAGGATGTGCTAATTTATCTTGTGGTAACAAACAACTCTCACATCTCAAATGGCTTCAAATAATAAAAGTTTGTGTTTTTGCTCAAATATTCATCATTTGGTGGCTGGGACCTCACTTGGCTCTGTCAGCCTTTCTATGGCATCCATGCTGCTATAGCGGTCACTAAAATATAACATTACCTGCCAAGAAGGAAAAAGAAAACTGGTCTCAATGGTTCACTGTAGCAACTCAAGGCTCTACGTGGGTTTGGCTAGTCTCTTCTGCTCCCAGCTCATTAGCCTAGAAAAGTCACATGACTTCTCCCAACCACGGGGGCCAAGAAATGCAACTGGACTTTGTTCAGAAGGCAAAGAGCCAGAAATATTTCAGAAACAGCCCTAATATCTACCACATAGCTAATACTCATTAAGCATTCATTATGTATCAAGAGCTTATTTTAAACTCTCATATGTATTATCTCACTTAATATTCAGAAAAAAGTATTTCGGGGTTGATATCATTATTATCATCAACTCCAATATTTACAAATAGAAAATCGAGGCATAGGAGTAAAATAACTTTCCCAGGCTTAGTACAATAGTTAATTGTTGGAATTTGAATGCAGAGATGAATATCAAAGCCCCTGTTTTTGACTTCCAGAAAATACTGCGACCCAGCAATCCCGTATTTTCTTCTCCTTACTCAAACACAAATCCATTACAAAGTCCAAACAGGTACAAGAAAGCTGCACTAGCATATATTAGTAAATGAAAACAAGTTAGCATTCAGACTTCTAGTACTGTCTAGTGTGTTTCTAGTGCACTGATGATTTTCCCATGGTCCTTGGCAGAGCCCTACCTTCTCAGGCTCACCTTCAGACCTGCTGAAAGACCTGGCAGCTTCAAACCAAGCAGTTCTGCTTCATCGTTTAGGTTTCCACTTGACTTCACTTATTTCTTGGCTGACATAACAAAGTTGGGAAAACTACACTGCCCCACTCACACATCTCCGTCCACTCTAAGCTCAGAGACACATTCTAAGCAAAGGACACCTTAAACCAAATGGATGAATCAGGCTCCTTTTCTGTTTCTGTGGTTAAGAATGCCTACTTCTATGTCATGGTAATGGCAAGTATTTTGATAAAAATTATGATTATGTGAAACTGACTCAATTAAATTCTAGCTTAGAAGGAAATAAGAATACCTAATTCATACAAGGGTATCATGACTTACAGGAGTTAGTGCCAGTACAGTATGCTACTAGCAAAGACCTAGTTCAAGGGTCAGTGCTTAGAGGTTGGCAAAAGGTGAACTGGATACTTCCACCCTTTCATCCTCTGTCATTCAAATTTAGTCTTTATTGAATTCATGCTACCTGGTCATCCACAAGGCCCGGCACAGTGCATGCCACATGCAAGATGTTCAGTAACACATTTCAAATGTTTGAATGAATGACTGAATATTGGGGAATAATTGGAAGCATTCCAGTGTCACCAGGAATGGTAATTAACTGGCTAGGTAGAAACACAAAGCAAGCATAATACTAAAGACCTAATACAGTCAGTGATGGTTTGTTCTTTCTGACACTATGAATCTTATTAATTATTGCAAATCATAGCAGACATTTTTACAGGTTAATCTCAAACAAGAAATTTGGACTGCGTTACTGGCATAAATTGGTTGAGTGAGAGCCCACTGGGAGAAAAAAAAAATGGGGAAACTTCCCAAAACGGCATGCAAAAGAGAAGCATCTTTTTCAAGCTGGTACTCCTAAGTCTCCCCTTAGCAATAGGAACTAGTCTAATGTGATAATAACCTCTCTCTGGGGTGGCATCTTAAAAAGAAACAAGCTTTCCAGTTCTGTGACCTTTCAGAAGAAGAATCCCAGCAGGAATCCCGAGTCTTGGCGAACAACCTCCAGCACCGTGAAATCTTTGAAGAGACCCAACTTTGAAGAGTGACTTCCTACGGTTATTGTGCACATACATACACAATCAGGAAAAAAAACATGCCACTCTGATTTCTAAAACCCATCTGAACTTTCCCCTAGTTCTCTCCTTTGATAGAAGCTGCCCCAAACTCATTTGGAAATTTTTCGGAGGCAGTGAGGAGCCACCGAAGGAAGCATATTTTCATTAGGCTGTTATTATGGGAATGCTGCCAATGGGGAAAATAATGGGGAAAGAGTGAAAATTCTGATTGTCCAACCAAGAAACCTGAACCCTCTGTGGCTTAAGGCCAAGAGATGGAAGGGAAATTAAATGACAAAATAAATCAAAGACATTTTTCACCTCTCAATATATTTGAAGGGGAAAATGTAGCCTGCTTGTGCTATGCCAAGGTTTTCCTCAAGTAATATATTTAGAGTTGATTTTTAGCTCCTTATTGTAATTTTTCTCCAAGTGTTTTAACAGCCACAATTCAACCTCTTTTTTTCTGGCCGGTAATGAATCAAGCATTCTGTATGGTTCTGTCCATGGTTTTCAGATATCTTGGAGGCTTCTCCCTTGATTGAAATAAAAATAATGACTTCAAAAAATCGTAGGTTCCAAGAAATGTCACCTTTCATATAGAGAAGGAGGAGAAGTTCAAAGAGGGGTTAGTACAGGGTTTGTATGAGAATCATAGCAGTCACTAATGCAGAGCACATGGAAAACAATAATAATTATATGAATACTGTCAATATTTGTCAAATATTACTCTATTCCAGGTACTGTGTTTTGAGTTTTACATTAATAATATCATTTAATTCAGATAAGAAACATGGTGGTCTGCTTGAAAAGGATTCCATTCAATTAAAATGGCTTTCCAAAGAGGATGCAATTTGGAAATTATTTTATGGCTCACAGATGTTAGTTATTATTGTGATATGCATGTTGTGGGGTTATATTTTAATTTATCAGCCTATGTGTTTTTCATTCCTAGGAACTCCTTTCTATCCTCTGACTGTTCCTTTTACAGGCAAGACTGGAGAGTATCCATTGGCTCAGAGAATAGTTAGTACAACAGAAAAATAAGTTTCTGAGCTTCGAAAGCCCCACAGAGCTGATAACATAAATAGTCGACGTGAGAAATAACGATGGCGAGGGGAACCTAGGGGAACCTGCTCCACCTGCAGGCTGGACGCTTCTCTCCTTGTGACCCTAAAATGTGTCCCTGGACTTAATCCCTGGGTAGATGGCAACAGAAACCTCAAATGAGCTTGGAGGGATCCGAGAACTTAGAAGACCTGTGTTTCTTTCCCTAATTGGCCCTGGGGGAATGGCAGGTCACTCACAGCATTCTCACATTCAGCATCTTTTGGGAGTTTCAAAGAATATAAAGTTTGCTGCAGGGAGTATCCAGGCAGATGGGCCTGAGGCATCATCATAAGAGAAACATCAAACATTTCTCTTATCTCTGAGTAGTCATGGAAATACAGCTTAAAGGACCAGGGTTAGGATGGAAAAGGAAGAGAAGCTCTGAACTGACAACTCCTAGACCTTACTGTAAGCCAGACACTCTGCACATGCCAGCGCAGGTGAGTGGCACCAACACCTTGTTTAATTACCAGAATGTCCTAACCAATCCCTCCCTGACATAGAGACACAACTCACAGGCTGGGGCTTAGGCAGCAAACTGAATGAAATGACCTCTAGTTGATTAAAATTAATTATCTGCTTCCTAGAAGAATGAAATTTTGAAAGAGCAATTAAACTGAGCTGTACAATAGTAAGGAAAGCTGGACTTCTGCACATCTAAATTCTGCACACCTGTACCTGTTTCTGGTTTCCCAGTGCTCAGTGCTCAGATGCCATGTGGGAAAGGAATCTGTTAACCCCTGTGAGCCTTTGGGCAAGTCATGTTACCTTTCTAAGTTCCAATTCTTCCACCTGTTGAATGAGAGAACTGGGCTGAAACCAATGGTGTGGAATCACTTCAGGGGCCATCCAGAATACGAGAAGCCAGGTTGTACAACCTCCCTCAAGATTCCCCCACTCCAACTTTCAAATGGAGCAGCTCTGTTTGACTCTGATTGGGTTATAGTTAACTTTTTCTTTATCTATTGCAACTGAAATATTGAGAGCGGCATTTATCATTCTCTTCCTTTCATGGTATGTTTTCATTATGAGACCAATTCCTGACATTTTCTTATTTCACTTTTTCCTTTTATCCTTAGTCTCCACGCCTATTCCTGATGGTAATATTAACAACTTCACATACCTCCAGATGTCCCCACTTTTTAGTACATTTACATTTAGTATTGATGAAAGGTTAAAAACAACAACAAAATTTAACTCTGGTTCTATATAAAGAAATTTATAAACCACTTGGTTAGCTAATTACTTCTAAGATCCTCTTTACCTTCTATATGCTAGGAAGGTGTTACAGAGTGAACTGTGCCCCCTTTCCCAGAAAAAAGATACATTGGAAATCCTAATCACCAGTATCTCAAAACATAAACTTTTTTGGAATTAGGGACATTGCAGATATGATTACATAAGATGAGACCATATTGGAGTAGGACTGGCCCTTAATCCAATACACCTGGTATCCTTATAAAGTGATAGCCACGTGAAGACACAGAAACACGGAGAGAATGCTGTGTGATGACAAAGACAGACATTAGAGTTATGCAGTGATAAGCCAAGGAACACCAAAACCATTCAGCCAACTCCCAGAAGCTAAGAGACAAAAAGGATTCCCTTACAGATTTCAAAGGGAGTGTGGCCCTGCTGACACCTTAATTGCAGATCTCTAGGCTCTAGAACTGTGAAACGATTCATGTCTGTTGTTTAAGCCACCCAGTTTGTGGTCCTTTGTTAGGCAGCCCTAGCAAATCAATACAGAAGGAAAACAGAAAATAGTGACTTGCAGATATAATAGCTCTGCTTCTCTCTGCTCCTGAGAGGATAGGAAGTGTTCCAACATGCCCCTCACTCCATTTTTGCTTTTGCTATATTTACTTCCTCACTTTTCTTCCTGTTTTTTTTCCCAGCCCACACTGCAAGATGGATTGCCAGAAGACAGAAGAAGCCATTTCAGTGTTTTGTTTTGTTTCTTTTTAAACTTTCTCCTTAGCACAAGACCATCTCACTAGAGAACTGCATCTATAAATGTGCACATTCCCCGACACAACCAGAGTTGTCTCATCCTCAAGGTCTATTTTACAGTCAGGCCTTGGAGCAGGGTTCCAGAATTTGTTCAACTCCTGCTAACTTAGCAACTGTTTCTTGATGATTTCTGCTTTGGTGACAGGCACACTCGATGACTGTCCCGTAGAGCTACACAAGCATAAATTCTGTACTGAAAGGCTCCAGTCTGGAAAGTGTGAGCACTGCACAGAAAACACAGCAATGGAACAGAAACACCATGGTTCTGGTCTGTTGCCATGGCCTGTTCTCATGTGTGGATTATTTATATGGCAGGGCAGATGGAGACCCTGTTTTCAGAATGTTTGTAACTCTACTCTTGGTTTGCTAAGAGAATGCTTATCTACTCCCAGCATGCAAGTGGGTTAAGATATTTTACTTAGATTTATTTATGCATTTACACATCCATACATGCAGTCAAAAATATTTATTGAACACCTGTGATGTGTGAGGCTCTATGTGCCAAAGATAGAGCAATAAATAAAATAGAAAAATCCCCATCCTCATGAGTTACACATAGATGGATGAGGTGGGGACAACATCTAAAATAAATGAAAATATATAGATATTTAAAATAATGGCTATGAGAAAAAAATGCAAGTACACCAATGAAGTATGCAATTTGTGATTTTAAACGAGGTGGTCAGAGAAGAACTTACTGATTAGGTAATATTTTTACTTGCTCTCCTTATGGTGCTATGGAAGTTGTAATGAACTTGGAATCTAGATTCAACTCTTGTTATGGACTGGATTATGACCTCCAAACTCCTAGAATTCATATTTTATAGCCTTAACCCCCAGTACCATGAAATGTGACTCTATTTGGAGACAAGAGCTTTAAAGAGATAATTAAGGTAAAATCAGGCTCTCAGGGTGGGGCCCTAATCCAATATGGTTGGCATCATATGGGAAGAATCACAAAAATAGTAAGAAGCTTCAGGGATGCAGGTGCCCAGAGAAAAGGTCATGTGAGGACACAGCAAGAAGGTGGTCATCTGCAAGGCCAGGGGAAGGACCTCAGGAGAAACCAGGCCTGCCAACCCCTACATCTTGAACTTCCAGCCTCCACAACTGGGAGAAAAAAAAAAATATTGTTTAAGCAACCTAGTGTAGTATTTGTCATGGCAGCCCAACCTAAGACAACTCTGATATCTTCCCAGGCTTGTGATCTTGCAAGGAATTGACCTCAGTATCCTCCTGTACCAGGGGGAAGCAAGACAGTCAAGTTCAAGAGTGAAGCATCTCTCAGATTCTGTTCCTTACATGACCTCCTCACAGGAAGGAAGAGTTCCTTTTCTTTCAGACTGCACCAGCCCCTTATTCCATCTCTCGGAACCCTTCATTTCTATAATCCATTTCTTTAAATCTAAACATGTCTCAAATCTAAACATATCCAAAACTGGCTCTTCCTCTTCACCCACCAATCTTGTTCCACCCACAGCCTTTCCCATCTCCACCGATTTCACCTCCAACCTTCCAGTTGTTTACACCAAAAACCTCACAGCCATCCTTGGCTTCACTCTTTCTGTCAAAACCCGAATCCCATATGTCAGGAAATCCTATTGGCCCTCCTTTAAGGGCATATTCAGACCCCAGTGATATCTCGCCATCTCTGCTGGTACCATGCTAGTTATGTCCTCAGCATCTCTGACCTGGGTTTCTTCAAGGGCCTCCCAGTGGATTGCCCTGCTAGCATCCGTACCTCTTTCTGGTCTACTTTAACAATAGCAGGGCAATCTTTTCAGCCTGCCTACCCATCACCGTGCCAACAGTCTCCAGTTGAAGGCTTCCTTTTTTTCCACTATAAAATCTTCTCTATCCTCTGCCCGACTTTGAGTCTCTATCGAACACAGGTGATGGTGGTGGCCAATGCTCTCGCTATAGCAAACCAACTACATGGACTTCGATTGCTCTCATTTGGGTGGCCTTCATTTATTTCCACAGAAGTCATGTTTAAAACATTTGATAATGATACAGACTGGGTTTGTGGACCATAACAAATCTTTTTAAACTTTATCTTCACTCCATAAAGTGCTTGTTTTGAAGACTGGACTTTTCTGGATCGAAATAGAAAGAACATTAAGTGTAGATAACTAAGCAATTATTAGACTAGATGAAATCTTTTGGGCGTCTCTTAGGTAGTTTTCTATCATAGAATCATACTTAAAACATCTCTGACATTCTCTAAAAATCTGAGCTGTGCTTAAGCATCCTAACCATTTCAGCATTTCACTCTGCTGATCTCTTTTTTTCTATAACAATTTCTATTTTGTTGGTCTTCAAACTTACTTATGATTATTTTCTCCTCAGCAGAAATCAAATCAGCGTATTCTGTTATAACCCCTTCGGATGCTTGAAACTCTGTTAAATTGGTCATTATTTTCTTAATTTTTGAAAATATGTTTCTTTTTTATTTAAGTATTATTTCCTAATACAAAATTCCCATGAAATGTGTTTTGGTATTCTCACTGCATGTGATTTTATCTACTCACCTACACAGAACATCCCATGGTTAAACAAGTGTAAGTGTAATTCCAGGATGTCTCAGAGCCTAATGTGCTAGAATACATAGTAAATTCTTGAGAAATGGAGATGCTTATGTGATATCAAAGGATTCTTTGCTTGTGGAGCATCTTTATATTACTATGTCACACATTCTAGACTTTACATGTCATCATAACTCTTGTAAACTTTTCCAGGCTCATTGAACAAGCCTTATCACAGAACAGTATTTGGTTTGTGTGTTAGCATTGAATAGTTGAAGGCAGAAATCTGCCCATTCTCTTGTAAAATAGCAACACATTACAAGTAATCATGTATTAATCTGAGCATTGTTGGTCTTATACACAAATCAATCACTTTTATTTTTCAAGCCTTTAAAAACATACCACATCTTGGTTGTCAAGGGAAAGGTCTCAGTCCTCAAAATAACTGCTGATATACTTCTCTATTTCATTTTCCTCCTAAATAAGACCTGCTATGTTTAAGACATTTTAATTAAGGCTAAGCCCCAGACGTCATTGTGCACAGAGAAGCTTAATGTTATGGAACTCTAATAAAACTTTGATCCAATCAGTTTCAGCTACTCTAATATGGTTGGTTTTTGCTTATTTGAAATGCACATTGTGAATTTCTTAAGTTGCGTTTCTGCCTATTCTCATATTTCATCTAGGTTCTCTTTATATTTTTATCTTTCTTCCTGGGTAATGGAATTGGAGGCAATATGCTCATGTTAAACAAACAGATACATTTTTGTGTACATTTTCAATTTAGGAAGACCAGAATGAAGTGGGTCATTTACTATTAAGCAAAAATCCAATCTAGTTTATGGAAAATAAAAATTTTCTTATCTTTGTATGGTATTGTATAATTTTCAAAGCACACTCACATGTATTAATCTATTTGGATGTAATAATTGAGGTTAGAACCTCAGCCTCAGTGTCCAGGCAGACTTGGAGATTAAATCTAGAAACATAATTTACTATAGTCTGACTCTGGGGAATTTACTTAAGTTTTCTTCACTTCAGCTTCTTCACTTGTAAAATCAAGCTAATAATTTACTACCTAAAATGGTTGTTTTGAAGATTAAGTAACATAATACAGAAAGTTTTTAGCTAAATATTCAGCTCATACTAAGTGCACAGATATTTTAGGTAGTAGTGGGGATGGGGATAGGGACTTAACCACCTTGAAGTAAAAGCAAAAAAAATTACCTCCATTTCAAAAGTAGAAGCGTTAATGACCAGATGGTCTCAGTGAGTTACTCAAGCCCATAGAGCTAATTAATGAAAGAATCAGCCTGGAACTTGACTTCATTAAGTTTAGTTTAAAGCTTCTTAAACATCAGTGGAGACAGTGAAATATCTGTCAAAAAGATAGTCTACTTTGACACTTTACATAATCCTCTCCCACATAATACTGATGGACCCATGTTTTCAAGGACTTTGACAGCCTCAACAGTGAGTTGCTGCTAAGATATCATTTGATAGAAATTCAAAGATTTTTGTGATGGTTCATTTTGTGTGTCAACTTGACTAAGCGAAGGGATGCCCAAATAGCTGGTAGGACATTATTTCAGGGAATTTCTATGAGGGTGTTTCTAGAAAAGATGGCCATTTGAATCAAAAGGCTGAATAAAGAAGATCTGCATCTAACAATGTGGGTGAGCACCACCCAGTATACTGAGAGTCCAAATACAACAAAAAATCAGAGAAGGGGCAAATTCTCTCTCTTTGTTGAGATGGTACATCCATCTTCTGCCCTTGAACATTAGAGCTCCTGGTTTTTGAACCTTCAGACTCAGGGACTTACACCAACACCCCACCCCTCCCATTTTCCTCATCTCCAGTTCTCAGGCCTTTGACCTCGGAGTGGGATTTAAACCATTGGCTCCCTGGGTTCTCACAGTTTCAGAATTGGGCAGAATTATACCACTAGCTTCCTTGATTCTCCAGCTTACAGACAACATAGTGGGGACTTCTTGGTTTACATAATCACGTGAGACAATTCCCATAAAGACTCTCTTCCAAAATATATGTGTGTGTGTAATAATATATGTTATTGGTGCTGTTTCTCTAGAGAATCCTGTTAATGGAAGATTTCCTTGCAAAATATTGTGGAGTCACTATAGTTGTTATCTGTGTGTTCTCAAAATCTGTTTTCTATTCAGAAAGCTCCAGCTCCTTTTTTCTGTGGGAATCTAGGTCTCTCCTGAAGATTACCATTAAAGTATATATCCATTCAGTAGCCAAGGAATGAAAGGATGTCATGTGACTGTATTGAACCAATCTCTATCTTCCTAAATCTTGAAAATGACCCAAATAATGAAACCTATTGGCCTGTATCCTTTCTGACCTTGGTGCTCTGTAGAGGTTTACCATTAGTTGCTTCTATGTAGATCTTTGGGGGTGCTTTGTCCTTATTCTTTTTGAAAATAGCTTCTTTCACTTTGCCTTTTATTCTGGGGCTGTTTTTTTTTTATCTTTCTCTTCTTTTTTTTAAATTAGCTTTCTCAAAGTCAGTTTTTGATACAAAGAACTCCAACTCATCATAGTAGTCAGCTATTGCCACAAAACTGCTGCAAAACAAACTACCCCAAAACTCAGTGGCATATGGAAAGTATTTAATTCCCATTTACATAGTTGCAATTCTGTTAAGGGTCACCTGATGTAGGGGCACTCAGCCTCAGGCTGTAACTTGGTTCCAGGGCAGTTCCATGTGTCTCTCATCCCCCCGGACCAGTCATATATTCTTGTCATTGCAAAAGAAACTCAGCAGGACAAGCTTAATCATGCAAGCACATTTTAAACCTCTGCTCCCATCTTGTCTGCTATTATTTCATTGGCTAAAGCCAGCCAAATGGCCAAGTTCAAAGTCAAAGTGTGAAAAGCTCTCTCTACCTATGAAGATGGTAAAAATGAGACGAATAATACAGATGGTCACAGGAGAATAGAAAATTTCAGGCATCAGTTTCACATGATTAGCAAATGGAAACTGTTGAAATAACTGCATAAGCTAGGGACTGATAAGACCCTGAAAACCAGGATGTGGGCCAAGCTGGCTAAGACTGACTGGACCAAACATGGCACTGGCTTTGATGTAGGTTTCACCTAGCATCTCATTATATACTTATTAACATACTCAATCACACACACCCCAGCACCTTGAGGGTTCCAGGAACACCTACATTTGGTATAAAAATGGGTGGTACCACAGTTCCGAAAAATCTTTATCTTTTTCTAAGAGTCTTCATAAATATTCCAACCCTTGGGTAAAGAAACCCATAGTACCCCAAGCTCCCAAACCCAATGGTGCAACTCACTCTCTTGAGTATGCATGCACTTCCCTTTCTTGAGTGTATACTTTTCATTTTGCAATAAATCTCTGCACTGGACTTTCCCTATTTTTTTCTGACTCATCTTTGACTTCCTTCCTGTGAAGGTGTCAAGAACATGGGCACTGGCCAGAGGCAGGGTCCCATGGGCATTTGGGGACCTCCCCTAGCCCACTGGTATCAGAAGCAGCACTGAATACTTTCTAAGTATCAACTGCAGATATACTAATTTGCATTTAAAAAGTAATTTCTTTACTCTGTAGGGAAAGTAGAATTTTTTCTTTAACCCCCATAGGTTCCTAGTTGGAATAAGCCCCTGTAACAAAAGACAGATTGACAAGAGAAAAACAAACAGAAATGTATTCACATGTATATTTCAAATATATGAAAGACATCCAGGGAATGAATAGATCTCAAAGAGATGGCTTTGAATTCTAGCTTATGTAGCATCTTCAACAAAGAAAACAGTAAATTTTTATAGAAGTGACAAGACAAAGGAGAATAACTTTAAGTCTCTAGGGCAGCAACTTGTGAGAAGGCAAATACATGGCAGATAAAGATGGGTTAGTAAAGCTCATTAATGTAGATTCCTCTGGTACCATCTCCAGGGTAACAAGAGTCTAAAGTTATCTTACTGGCTAACCATTGTTCTCCCTGGTAGGGGGTGGGAGGTGGGATACCTTTTGTCTTTGTAAATCTGTGTCCTTTTAGGGAAATGCAGAGAGGGCAGAGAGCTTTCCTGCATTCGCTTCTTCCTAATGCCTTCAGCTCAATGATTCTTTATATTTGTGGGCAGTGCATTCTGGTCTTCCATACCTCTAAGAATTCCTCTTAAAAGACAAATAGTATTGGAGAAGAAAAACATAAAGCCTTTCCATTAACTACCTACCTTAACTTGGGTTGTTCAGTTGGCTAGTATGCAGTGTCCACAGATAGCTGAGAAGAATCTCTGAAATAAGACACAGAGGGATCCATATTACCAAAGGAGCTCAGGATTCAGGAGAAAAGGAAACTCAGTCTCATATCAGGGTATTTAGGAGCATGTGGAAATTCAGGGCAACAAGATTTGCAGCAGCTAAAAGGAAAGGTAAATTTCACTGGATATAGGCATCCCTTTCCTATCGTAAGTGAGAGGGCAATCAAATAAAAGTATACTGATTTTTTAGGTTTGCAAGCTTTGGATCTTCAATTTAGGACTTAAACAGAATGGTTCACATATTATTATTTCCCTGTGCCTTGCCATTGCTACACTGTAAATTTGGAGTCCATTGTTTTACAAAAACTAGCATAAAGTCTTGTCTGTGGAAGAGCTGAGTAAATTGTTTTTGATTCTGACTCTAGGAGAACATATTCCTTTCAGCCTCTTTCCTTTTCCTCTACTGTGTTTTAGTTGGGGTCATCAGAGCTGCCAGGCTAGATCATTTCATGAAATACATATAACTTACAAGGCTCTGAGGTCTAAGGAATCTTCCAAGGAGTGTTAATGACTGTGTTAATTGGGCTTTAAAGGAATGGAAGAAGTTGAGAGGCCATGCCCATATCTAAAGTCTAAACTTGTCTACAAATGTTAAAATGTGAACGTGTGTGAGAGTTTCTATGAGTGTGAAAGCGGGGGAGTGGCTCGTGTATAATTCTGTTTAGATATTTGGAAGGATATAATTGGAATATAAAATCACCACATTTGGACAGAGCACATTTTCACTCCCAAATGTGTCAACATCCTTTAACTACACTCTCATGCAAATTAGGTAGATATATGGCTTAAAAACCAAATGCTCTCAGAATAAAGGATATTTTCCCCAAGCCCGTTTTAAACAAAATGAATGGCATACACGCTCATAAAGAGAGATGATTGACATTACATAGCCTATGAAATTTTCCTTTTCAAAATCATGACATTTTATATGGTAAAGAAGTAGTGATTACATTATGTACTCCCCAAAGTTAAAAATTAAAAAAAAAAAATAACGCCAGTGGGAAAACAAAAATAATATGCCCTACAAAGAATGCAATTAGGCAGAGCTAGATTAGAGAATCCATAGAGGATAAGCCACAGGACTGATTATCTTAAATTTAATTTGTGCTCTTGGTATTTTTTTCTCCTGCATTTTAGCGATTCCATAGAGATCAACTTGCAACAGATTCATTTTTCAATTGGTCTATTTAAGTTTTTTTTTTTTTTTTTTTTTTTTTTTGGCATCAGGCATAATAAAATAGAACTACTCAGACCTATTATCAGGTTCCAGCAGGCTTGTCATTTCCAGCAAGGAAGTGATAATGTGGTACTTGACATCTAAATCTTCTCCTTTGCAGTAGGTGCAGATTGAATTTCTTTTAAATGGGTGCACCTGAAATTAAGTTTTATAAATACTGGAATTTGTTGAGAATAAACCCAATCCTGGTAAATGTAATAAAACATCTCTCTGTGCCTTCTCTGCCTCTTGAAATACTGGCATTTCAAGTAAAGTGTCAAGAAGCTACAAATAATCAAAGAGGAAGTCTCATTTGTTCACAAAACAGCTAGGATTTACAAAAGGGGGCAGCAGTTGTATGTTTGTAGTCGTTTAATTCCACATATAAACAAATGAATACACTGTTCCCTCATCTACATGGACTGACTCTGTCCCATGCTCACTGGCAGGCAGTTGTTAGTTCCTTCCATAATTTTCTTAATAAATTTGATCACATTAAAAATGTCATGAATACTTGTTGCCCTTACGACAAGTTTAGTAGAGAAGATGGAGGGATTCTCCCAGATGAGACTCCACTTTCACGCAACTCCCTAAATCATCAGTAATTTGCATTTCTCCAAAGTACAAGTCGTTTTCCTCTATGCTTTTTTTCTACATTATTCAGTCTGGGCTTCATTGTTAAAAACGATTGCGCTCCGAATCCCTACAAACTGCAGCATTCAATTTGGTAAATTTCTGTTTTACTGAATTAGAAGTTTGGTAACTAACCCATTACCCCAGCAAGCACTTTTGGGTCTCTCTATCCCACCACCTCCAATACCACACAGTTTTCCCTCTAATCACAGATAGTTATGCCCTAAGAAATAATCTAGTAACGTAACTTCGACAAAGTAATTTTCTTCTGAATTTTGGCTTGGAAAAGTGATTGAAATAATGATCTATTTGGGGAGAGGGAGGCTTGGAGTTTAGCGAGCAAGATGATAATTTTAGATGCTGGTAGCCAGTATCTTTTTTATTTTGAATATCAAAAATTGTAGAACTTTAAGGAAGTGTCAGTTAAAAAGAACAAGAAAATCTAGTTTGGATAGTCCTGTTTGCGATATATTTCTTACAATAGCATATCTTATGTGGAAAAGAAATAAGACTTCCAATGGAAATTCAGAAGATTAATTCACCACCACCAATTTTTAAATCTGAAGGAAATAAACTGAATTTTTTACTATAATCACCATTTTTGAGCACAAATATAAACTACAAAGGTAATTTAGAAAATAAAGTTGACTCTGTTACAGCTAGATATCACAGATAAGGCATTCCTCAACATAAAGTAAGATCCCTTTTTCTAATAACATGCTTATTTTTTTTTAAGTTCTGAACTATTTGTCTACCTATAATTTTTAAATGAAATTGTAAGTATATTAAATATATATACATATTTGAATCACTTATGCATGTTTTAATTTTAAATTATTGTGATTATACTGTCACGTTTTCTAAAACAAGTTTATTCAATCTCTTCCTACTGATCTTTGACACCAATGCCTTCGTCATCACTAGAGCTACTTTTTGAGTCACTTGAAGCAGCCTTCTGACCTCTTGATTTCTCAGAGTTGTTCAAGACGTTTAAAACCTGAGTATGAGGCCATCTCTGGAAATTTTATCCCAAGGCACATTTATCCCAAGTACTCATTCATGTAACCTGAGGAAAATAGTTTATTTTATTTATCCTGCAGGTATAAAGTCATGCTCTCCAATTACTGTGGCCTTTTAAGTGATCTTAAAAACCTTGTTTACAACAGGTATTCAATGCTTGCAATTGCGAGGTCACACCTGCAGAAAAAATTACTAAATCTGTGTTAAATGTCCCTTGTTAACAATTCCATCTTATGACCTCTGTTTTTCTAGCTAAAGTAAATCTTCAGGTTTTTAAAATTTGTTTGATAAAATAAAGTCATTGGGGGATGTAGTAAGAAGAATAATGCCTCCCTTAAGATGTCTATATCCTAATCCCCAAAACTGGGAATATATTACTTTCTATGGCAAAAAGGAATTAAGTTTACAGATAGAATTAAGGTTATTAATTGATCAGCTGACCTTAAAATATAAGTATGATCCTGGATTACACAGGGAGGCCCAAAATTACCACAAAGGTCCTTAGAGTAGAAGCGTGAGGCTGAAGAATTAGTCAAAGAGAGGAAATACATAAGAAGAGGTTGGAGAGATTTGAAGCCTGTGAGGTACTCTGAACTGCCACTGCTGGCTCTGAAGATGGAGGAAGAGGCCCAAGAGCTATGGGGTTGGGGTGGCTTCTGGAAGCTGGAAACACCTCTGGGCTGACAGGCAGCCAGAAAACATGGGCCTCAACTCTAGAACCACAGGGAAATGAATTCTAATAACCTCAGTGAGCAAGGAAACAATTTTCTTAGAAAGGAATGAAGCCTTGCAGACACCGTGATTTTAGTCCCGTGAGATTGGACTTTTGATCTACAGTGCTAAAAAGAGAAACCACACCTTACTTTTAGCATCTACAGTATCTCATGTGATGAGATTCTATCATACAATTTTCACTTTATTAATGTATAGATAGCAAATGATTAGCTGATTAAGAAGCATGACTCATTTTCTTCTAAAATGATGATAGTTATTCTTGAGAAATAGTCACTTAGTTCCTTACATGCCAAAAATGAGGAATCTTGTAAGTTACAGAGTATATGTTCCTAGAGACAACAAAAGGTGATTATTTGCAGCAGCAAACAAGTTTTGAAGGAGAGGAGGATGGGTTCTGTTTTCTAGGTTTCATTGTTCTACCACAGGTTGAGCATTCCTAACACAAAAATTAGAAATCCCAAACTTTTTGAGATAGACATGATGCCACAAATAGAAAAATTTTGTTTCATGCACAAAATTATTTAAAATTTATATATAATTATAAAATTAATATGTATAAATATAAATATATAAAATTGCCTTCAGGCTAATTGTATGTGTACAAGGTATGTATAAAACCTAAATCAATTTCCCATTTACACTTGGGTTCCTTCCCAAGATATAGCATTATATATATGCAAATATTTCCAAATCCCCCCCAAAAAAATCCAAGATCTGAAACCTTTCTGGTCCCAAACATTTTGGATAAGAGATACCTAATCTGTACCAAGGCACTTAAGGCCAAGTTGCTCAAATTTTTCTTGACTGGGTGTCCCTTTCTGTCAACAGTCTTTACCTAATTATAACATAATCTTTAACCTATGTGTAACAGTACTTTAAAGTTTGCAAAGTGAAGAAAATGTCAAGTGTGTTAAGGAGAGGCCTGTGGTTGTACATGGTCCAAGTAAGTATTGGGAGAGGAGACTGGAGTTGGCAGTGAGGTCTGGGTCATAGTGATCCTGGGTACCATTCTTGGGCCAGCGGGACTTTTCCTGAAAGGATCTATGGGCTTTGTTCAGGGGAAGGACGTGATGAAATGTAAATTTAGAAATATCATTCTGGAGGACATAATTAGGTTGGAAGCTATTGCTATGGTCTAGCTCCCACTCTTTCCAAGAAAGCCATAAACCTAGTGGGAGTGGAGATGGAGGAGAAATAATCAATAGATCGACATGTAATATTTTGTCGATATTTTGTGATTAAATGAGCACTGTTGTATTCTCACAATGATATCTAATTTTCTCCAAGGAAACAGAAACTCTGAGAAGTAATAGGACTTCCCCAGGTCATGAAGCAAAAAGTCAGAATAACACCTGCCCTCTTGAAACAAATTAGTGCTCTTTCTGTCTTCATAGAATTTGGCTTTGTACTTCCATTTTGAACTCATCTATAAAAAGTCAATGATACTAATCTCTAACCCTGAAGGTTACAAGAGATTAGAACTACATATGAGTTTGAGATTCGTTTATTAATACAAGAAGGGCATTTTAGGAGCTCAAAGTAATAAAGCTTTTTCACCATTTTAATTAAAAATCATAAAAACAAAAAGAAAGGATTCAGCTTTACAAGTAACAGGAAATAGTAATTATATCCATTTTATTCTTTGGAAATAGTGAAATGAGTTCCCATATACTGAATGCTTGCCCAGGCTCAGCACCACTCTTAATATTGACAACATAAGATGACATTGTTATCACCTTTTACTGGAGAAAAACAGGCCAGAGAGGTTAAGTCGTGTGCTCTGTATCACTGGGTAAGTAAGGACAGGATCAGGATTTAAGTCCAGGAATTTCTGTCTTCAAACTTTTCAACCTCCTTGTCATGGTGCCTCTAGTCTGATAAAGAAGTAGGTAAGGAAGCATGGAAGAAGATAAAATGTGAAGGTAACTTTTTTGGTGACTTATATGAAGATTTAATAAATGAAAACAGCTCTTAAACTTCCACCATGAACTCGAGTTCATTGCTTTTGACAAGTATACTCAAGGGAGTACATGAATCTAGGAAATTGTGTATTCTTCTAGAGAAAGGTTCTGTAATTTTCATCAGACTCTGAAAGAAGCATATGACTCTCAGCATGTGAAAGCCATTTCATTAAAAAGAAGGAATTCACTCTGAGCCTTATTCTCCTACTGGCCTTAGGCTCTGAGTGGTAGGAGCACAACTTTATCATTGGATGATATTACATAATTGCTTATAGACCAGGATTGACATACATCTGTTCTCCCTCCAGGCAGAAGGAAAGCCCCCAAATCCATGCTCCTATTTGTAAGGCTTGGATCTTCCTTCACCCAGCATCTTCACACTTCATTGTTCCTCCCTGATCCGGAGGATTCTTTGGTAAAACAAGGAAGAAAGAGCGGCTTTGTTAGCAATCAAACAAACCGAAGTTAGGCTATGAAATATGGTCAATACTTGCAGAAGCGCATTAGTGATGTAGATGCTTCCTGCCAAAGTATCAAAAAGACCACCTAACTGCTGGGTGATGGACATTGAGCATCTAAACCATCACCAGGAAGCAGGAAGTGGTAGAGGACAGGACGAAGAGCTAAGAGATCCACGGATAGCTACCTGTAGTAGATGCTGAAGTGACGGAATGTGACCTAAAGGGAAAGGAAAACAATATTTGCCCCATCTTCTGGACTGTGTCTGCTTAGGAGTTAAGGCAGTTTCCTCCTGACATAGACTTGCCCCTTGCAACACTGTGGGGGGAGGATAAAGAGTATTTAAGATTATAGGAATCAGTGGATGTTCATTCTAGAGAAAAGTGTCATTGGTGCAAAGGCTCATAGAGTTAAAAAACACAGAAAGTTTCTCTCATTGGAAACTCCCAATAAAACCAATTCTAGATCTTGTTAAGGTACAACGAGTGATTCTCTCTCTTCCTCTCTTCCTCTCTCTCTCTCTCTCTCTCTCTCTCTCTCTCTCTCTCCAAAGGCCACCAACTCACAGACAGCCCTTAAACTTGATCTATTAACTTTCTCTGGAAACATCCTGTTGGTAAACAGAGACTTTGATAGGCTGCTTTCCTCCTGAGTACCTTGTGGCTGGTCAAAATGGGCCCCTGTGGAGTTTGATTAGGTCCGATTTGTCTATTTTGGCTTTTGTTGCCCTTCTGCACGGCAAAAGAAACCGTCAGTAGAGTGAATCGACAACCAACAGAATGGGAAAAAATTTTTGCAGTCTACCCATCTGACAAGGGGCTGATATCCAGAATTTACAAAGAACTAAAGCAGATCTACAAGAAAAAAAACAAGCCCATTCAAAAATGGGCGAAGGATATGAACAGACACTTTACAAAAAAAAGACATACAGGAAGGAGGCCAACAGACATATGAAAAAATGCTCATCATCACTGGTTATTAGAGAAATGCAAATCAAAACCACATTGAGATACTATCTCACACCAGTTAGAATGGCGATCATTAAAAAACCTGGAGATAACAGATGCTGGAGAGGATGCGGAGAAATAGGAACACTTTTACACTGTTGGTGGGAGTGTAAATTAATTCAACCATTGTGGAAGACAGTGTGGCGATTCCTCAAGGACCTAAAAATAGAAATCCCATTTGACCCAGCAATCCCATTACTGGGTATATATCCAAAGGATTATAAATCATTCTACTATAAGGACACATGCACACGAATGTTCATTGCAGCACTGTTTACAATAGCAAAGACCTGGAACCAACCCAAATGCCCATCGATGATAGACTGGATAGGGAAAATGTGGTACATAGACAGCATGGAATATTATGCAGCCATCAAAACCGATGAGTTTGTGTCCTTTGTAGGGACATGGATGAACCTGGAAACCATCATTCTCAGCAAACTGACACAAGAGCAGAAAATCGAACACCACATGTTCTCACTCATAGGCGGGTGTTGAACAATGAGAACACATGGACACAGGGAGGGAAGCACTACACACTGGGGTCCATTGGGGAGAAATGGGGGAGGGATGGGGGTGGGGAGGTGGGAAGAGATAGCATGGGGAGAAATGACAGATACAGGTGAGAGGAAGGAAGGCAGCAAACCACACTGCCATGAGTGTACCTATGCAACAATCTTGCATGTTCTTCACATGTACCCCCAAACCTAAAATGCAATTAAAAAATAATAATAAATAAATAAATAAATCTGGAAAAAAAAATGGGTCCCTGGGGCTGGGGATTCACACCAGCAAGAAAGAATTACAAGCTGCCCACAGCCACTTTGGAAAGATAATAAGGAAAATGTCAGGTGCTCAATTCTATTTTTGTGTCAATCATTTCATTAAAAGGCTCTATTATTTCTGATCTCTTGGTGACTCTTTCTTTAGAGGTCATTACTTTTCTAAACTACATTATATACAATTTCTTTTACCACCATGCAGAGACATTGTAATTTTTAAGCCCCAGTCTACTCCCAATCTCACATATATGGCTTCATGATCTGACAAATAAAATTACAGTAGTTTTACTCCATTAACTCTGGAACCCACTGCCTAAGTTAGAAGGTTTACAGAAATCAAATATTCTCCCAGAATGCATTTGTAAAATTTCTCACTCATTTGAAATGGAGAATTACTCACCAGTTGCTTACTGATTAGTTTCAAGAGTCTAACTTAGATATTTAGTTCCGGAAGTAAAACGAATCTTAGGGATCATCTTGACCATAAGGGTCAGATATATTTCATCTTAAGGGCCAGCTGTCATTGACTAGGTGTTGTTACCTCAAATTTTGTGTTAAGTAGGATTCTGAAGCTCAGTCTATGTTATGTAGCAAAATGAGCATGTTGAATTTCTACTCTCTCTGCCATCAGTGCAAATGTCAAGTAGAGCTACACTGTTACAGATGGTTGCCATTCTGGCTCTAGCCCAACCCACTCATTTACAGATGACAAAATTCCCAGCAAGGAGCAAAGATTTAATCCAGGTCACTCTGGGACTTAATAGGAGAATGAGATAGATCTTAAGTATAGATCTGAGTTCTTTACACCCACTAAGTACTTAGGATAGGATAAACCTAAGGGTATTTTTGATTAACCAATTCCAGTCTCCCATCTTTGCTAATTTCAGCTTGACCAGCATTAGATATTTCTTGTTTCGGTGGTATAACTTTTGTCAAAAGTATATATTCTGAGAGAAGGAATGCTTGACACTTTTTAAAATTTCTTTTTATTAATCACTCTCTTAGATAATTTGCTATAACCGCATAAAAGAGATTGAAAGCAAACGGCTGGCAGTCTGTCTCCAGCTGGCAAGAGAAGGTCTAGAAGTGGGTGAGGAGAGTTTACCTTTGTGACTTAACAATTTTACCTCCAGTAGGATGCAGAAGGTCAGTAGAAAAATGGACAGCTTGGGGAGGAGAAGGGTTGGGGATTACTACACTATTTGGTATCATTTTCAAAATCAGTCTATGTCTACATATTATTTGCTATCTTTCTCATCCTCCATCAATGCCCCTTGAACACCCTGGAATGCCTCAGCCTCCTGAATTAGAACTTCTTCCTGGAGAACTCCTTCTTTATGGCCCACTCCTTTACTTCTTTCATGACTTTGTGCCTGTATATCACCTTATCAGAGCACTTTATCTCTCATGGCCTATTTGAAACAGCACATTTTATCCCATCCCTCTCTATTCCCTGACTCTACCTTGTTTCTTCATAGCACATAACACCTGACTATTACAAACTGCTAATGGCTGTATTTATATAACATGCCATCTGATACACAGTGTACTGTACCCTTGCAATAAATTACGTACATGCTTTTCTCTCTCACTGCTAGAATGTAAGTGGAACATGTTCTGTTTTGTTCATCTTTTGTTTCTTAGCTCACAGAACAGTCTCTGTCAGCTGTAAATGCATAGGAAAAGAGCAATAAATATTTGTTTACAAGTAATTGGAAGTGATATTGACATTTGAATCAATCTAGTTTAAAGTTTCTGATACTATTGAGTAGGGGTTGGCAGATTACAGACTGTGGGCCACTTCTAGCCCAAAGCTTGTTTAAGTAAATCAAGTTTTATTGGAACACATAGATTCCCAGTTGCTTATGAATTGTCTGTAGCTGTTTTCATGTTACATTGGTAGAGCCAAGTAGTTGCAACAGAGATCATACAGCCTGTGAGACCTAAAACATTTCCCATCTGACCCTTTATTAAAAAGGTTTGCTGACTTCTGCTATAGAACATTAACAGGGGTGAAAGTCATAATGGTCGACATAGCTATCTTACTATAATTGTCCAAGATGATCTGCCAAAGAGGTAGGTGGATGGTACAATGAATTACTGCTCAGAGTCAACTCCTCATTCAATTATAGAGCATCAGGATGCAAACTTCAGAGCAAATTCTGCATTTATTCCACAAATATTTTTTGAGTACCTACTATGTGCCAGTTTCATTCAAAGGCCCACTGATACATCACTGGACAAAAACAAAAGTTCTTTCCTCTTGAAAATATACATTCTAGCAATAAAGACAATACCAATCAATGAATGTAACTTCAATTCCACAGAAAGGCTACTGAAGTAAAAGGGAGAAAAATAAGGAGCACGTTCCAGAATGTTTGGAGGAAAAAGAGGTATACAATATTATATAGCATGTAGGACACACCAAGGATAACTTTAAGCAAATACTTGAAAGGATCATTAAGGGGCCTTGGAAGTCACTTGGGAAGAATATTCAAGGCAAATAGAATAGCCAGTGCTAAGAGCCCCGGGCACAAGTCAGTCAGCTGGTTTTGAGGAACAGCCAGTAAGCCCCAGTCAATGAAGAAGAGGGAATGAATGGGTGGGGCATTCACACTGAGCGTATTCTGTCTTAATCAGAAACTCTAACTGGGAAGGAAATACAATTTAACAGATTATAGAAAAACTCCCTTGGGGTATTTAATTTTGACAAATAAGATACTGTAGAACTGTTAAACTGATTACATTTTATTGGCCCAAATTAATTTTATTGCTCTCTTCACATTTTCAAATCCCAGTCCTTACCTAATTTATTTGAAATCTCAGAATTGAAAACACTTTGGATCATCTGACCTCCTATGTCTCTCATTCTTAAATTTGCTCAAGAGGCTTTCTGCTGGAGAAGCAAGTTTCCATCCTGAGGAGCAGAACAGGCTCTGCGGTCAAACTTCGGGAGGCTAAATCCTAGTTCCCCCAAATCACTGAACCTTTCTGAGCCCCGTTTTCCTCGTCAGTGAAACGGACAGAATATCAGTGCCTATCACAGGGTTTTTCTTACATTGTGTAACATAATGTGACGTGGCACCTGGCGCAATGTTTGTGAGCATTTATTTACATGTTAGCTATTAGTATTCCATATTTTATTTATTTTCTGCTTGAAAACCAGATTTTTTTTTTTTTCAAATTCCCTAGTGATGGGCAATTTATTCTCTCCTGAGGCAGCTCCTTGCTTCTTTGGGCAGGTCTGGCTGTTAAGTATTGAGTCCACACCCGCCTCCCTGTCATTTGCATTTACTGGCATTAGTTCTACACCTTAAGGTCAAATAGATTTCACCCATCTCCCACCTGAAAGCCCTTCAACTATTAGAGGTAATTACTATATCCCTCTCTAGTCTGTCTGTTTCCTCAGCCATGCCTCATTTCACCCTATTTTCCTTTCTCTCACCACACTAGTTTTTCTCCTTTGACCTTGCTTCAAATCACCTTATGTCTATTTTAAATTATGTTTACACTTCTTCCCAACATCACTCTCCTTGCCCACCTTTCGATTTAATTAATTACATTGTTATTTCTACATGTCCAAGTTTATAAGATGTGCATTCCATCTAGCAACCGTAATTCCTACAGTTGGTTAGCCTTAATGCTTTTTTTCTTTTTTTCCTACTGTAAGTACCTGCACTCTGGTTTGACCAGTGTGAGGGTTGTGGATGGGATTCAGGTTTCCTCTCTTTTGATTTTAACAAGTTAATAGCTTGGTTTTTGTTCATACTGTAAACTCATACGTAGGTTAACATTTTTTCCAACAATTTGCTTCACACATAACGCTACTAAGCCCCATGTGCCAGATTTTGCCTTTGTACAATAAACTTGTCTTGTGACCTCAATACTAGACCTCCTTATAGTCATCTCTGCTAAAATTTGCCACATCAGCTTTAATTTGTCTTTCTTCAACTCATGATCTTTATTGTTGCTACCTTAGATTCACGTGACAATTTCAATGGCACAGTGTCTAGGTCGTTATTCAAATTACTGATTTAACATACTGAGCATCTCAGGACTAAAAACAGAGCTTTGTGATCTACTCCTAGACACCTCCCCAAGATTTAATAAGATCCCATTGGTAAGATAATTAAACCAATTATCTCACACAGGTTATATAATATCTTTATTTGTCCTTCTGATCATGAGTGTATTTTAAGGAATCTCTTCCACTTCTCCGTTCTACTCCAGATGCATACCATCTGTAGCATTTTATGATTTATTAGCCAGATATTAACCTGGTCTGAAAGGAAAATGACATTGTGCTGATCAAGCTTGTTGTTTACCTAGCAATCATTTAGAAAATCAGGTGATGTCTGTCCCTTGCTTATAATCAATCAATGCTTTCTCTGGCTGAGACAGTATTTCTCATCAAATATTTCATTTCTTTCCCTACATTTTGGAAACCTCTTGGAGTTAGGGACGTGAATCTAAATCTAGCAAAAAAAAAAAAAAAAAAAAAAAAATGCATGGAAGTGGCATGTGTCACTCTCGGGCTGAAACCGTGAAAATCTCATATATAATCTTGCACTTTACCTTTTCCCCTGCCTTGGTGGCTAAGGATAATTAGTGGTCCAAATAAGGTGTAGCCATAAAATGACAGAGCCTTCACTGCCTGGGTCTTGAATAACCGTGCAGCTGATACTCCCTGCATGTAGATCATGCATATAGTATGAGTAACGAATGTAATATTTTCTTTTGTCTAATTACAAAGATTTAGGAAATGGTAGTTTGTTACTGCACCATAACCTCACCTATTCTGACTCTTTTCTTCCACTCTAAGATTAAAGCCCGAACTCCTATGATACTATAGTAGGATCTGTGGGATTTAATGTCTCTCTCTCCAGCCTTCTTCTATGCCACTTCTAACTCATTTCCCCTTCTCTAGCTATTCTGACCTTGCCATTGTTCCACATCCTTTCTAGACAAGCGGCTTTCACATATGTTTGGCCCTAAGATCTGTTTCCTCTGACTCAAATGCTCTTTTCTTCTCTTTGGACTTACTCTGGCTGCTTTTTGTTCATATCCTAACTTACTGCTTCCTTAGGGAACATTTCTTGGTTCACCCAAACTATCTTAGACACCCCCCCCACCATATACATCTGAATGCATCCTGTACCTCTCCTTCTAAGCACTTTGCACCCATGCAATGATAAAATTTGCAACATTTTAATGTAATATATATTTGCTTCACTAGAATATAAGCTTCTGGAAGTAGGGGCTTTATTTAGTTCATAACTATAACCTCAGGATCTCATATAGAGACTGGCACAAAGCCCTCCAATTTCTGATCATGACTGGTTATTCCCATGACATGAAGAAGTTGTTGAAAAAAAAAAAAAAAAAACACCTAACCAATTTTACACTTATGCTTGAATTCCTCTAGTCCAGTTATCTGATTTCTTTTGATCTCAGAAGGCCAAGCCACTTAATATTATGCTTGAAATAGAATTACCTTCTCTTTATAGATGTAGCTTATCAGCTCTATACATGATCTATCAAACAGAAGCAGAAAATGGGTGAAAAGGGCAAAGATGATGAAACTTAGCACCCAGCTGAGCAACACAGTCATGAGAAGAGTGATAACTCCAGGTGGGCTATGGAGTCATGTGGCTATTGGGGATGGGATGACTCTGAGCTGAGCTGCTAAGAGGAGATTGATATTTAAAACCAATTGCACATCCCGTGGATAGTTACAGCCTTTCCTGTGGCCAGGGACAAATTACATATCACAAATTAGTCTTCTGTCTACATCCATGAGCAGGCCCATGCTTGGTGCAAGCCTGTACCTCACTTTTGAAAAATAATAGCTGCTCTGACTGTACCTAGCTTGGTGCTGGGGGAATACAGCGTGTAAGGAATCTTGACTGAATTATTGATTCTGCTCTTTAGAGTCAATAAAACTAGTTTTCTGAATCATTTGGTGCAGCTATTATCCTAATTTGAAATCTCTCACTCAAATCTAACGTAAGCATTTTCAAAATGGGCAAGTTTCAAGGCTAAAGGTGGCTTTCGTAGATGAAACTGAAGCTCAGCCCCTGCCTGAACAACCACAGCTACCTCCGTCAGGAACGGGGACCATATTTGCTGGCATTATCATTGCCACACACTGGAAGGCACATGATATTGGATGCAATGCAGTTTTATGTATGTTTTCAGCATCTAAATACCATCACTTTTTAAAATACTTTTAAGCATTTTTAAGAACCTGGCAACATTCTTTTTTTTTTTTTTTTTTTTTTTTGAGACGGAGTTTCGCTCTTGTTACCCAGGTTGGAGTGCAATGGCGCGATCTCGGCTCACAGCAACCTCCGCCTCCTGGGTTCAGGCAATTCTCCTGCCTCAGCCTCCTGAGTAGCTGGGATTACAGGCAGGCACCACCATGCCCAGCTAATGTTTTGTATTTTTAGTAGAGATGGGGTTTCACCATGTTGACCAGGATGGTCTTGATCTCTTGACCTCGTGATCCACCCGCCTCAGCCTCCCAAAGTGCTGGGATTACAGGCTTGAGCCACCGTGCCCGGCTGAACCTGGCATCATTCTTAATGCTAACACTTGGGGGGGGGGAAAGAGGCTAATTGGTGTCTACGTAACATTATAACAAAAATGTTCTAGAAAAAAAATCTATGAATTGCTGCCCTTCTTTCTTGACACTCTCTAGTCAAGATTATCAACGTTTCAAGGACTTGCGAAGAGAAAGTGGCTGAGGAC
This sequence comes from Saimiri boliviensis, assembly GCF_048565385.1. NCBI lineage: Eukaryota > Metazoa > Chordata > Mammalia > Primates > Cebidae > Saimiri > Saimiri boliviensis. The sequence goes on from NC_133456.1 coordinate 64,069,628, forward strand.
TTGCAGGTGGGTAGGAGGAAGTGGGAAGTTAGACCTAAGGGTCAGGTGGCCCCATCTTCACTCTAACCATAGTCCCCTTTATCTAATTTTATTGGAGGAAAGGGCTTCTACTGTTATTCATTTCACTCATTTATTCCTTAGCATTTACCAAGTATTTATTATGTGCATAGCATTTATTGCAAAAAAGAACTTGTGGTAGGTAAATCCTGATATGGCCTGGATATTCATCCCCTCCAAATCTCATGTTGAAAAATATTCCCTACTGTGGCAGTGCTGAGAGGTGGGGGCTTTATGATGTTATTGGAGCATGAAGGATCTGCCCTCATGAATGGATTAATCCATCAATGAATTAATAAATTAATAGATTATCATGGGAGATGAACTGATGGCTTTATAAGAAGAGAAAGAGGGTTCTGTGGTCCTGAGCAAGCATGTTACCACCCTCAGTCCCCTTGCCACAAGCGGATGCCCTGTTCCACATTGGCAGTCTGCAAAGTCCCTACCAGGAAAAAGGCCCTCACCAGATGCCAGACCACGCTGTTACACTTTTCAGCCTCCGTAATTGTAAGAAATGAATGCATTTTCTTTATAAATTACTCCATTTCAGGTGTTCCAAGAAAATAGACTACGACAAACCCCTGATGACCTTTGTGGCTGTATAATCCCCTCCCTGTTGAGTGGGGTGGAACCTGTGAATCTGATAAGATTTTAATCTGATGAGATATCACTCCAAGAACCAAGAACCATAACCTGAATGAGTTTGGAAGCAGATTTCTCCCCAGTTTCCAGACAAGAGCATGACCTAGATACCACTTGGGTTTTGGTCTTATGAGAACCTCAGCAGAGATTCCAGTCTAACCTACCAAGGTTGCTGACCTACAGAACTGTGAAATAGTAACTGGATGTTGTTTTAAACTGACAAATTGCAATTTGTTATGTAGCAATAGCAAACTAACATGAAAATAAAGTGAAATTAGACAACTGATATGAATTTCAGAGGCTCGCCCTCCAATGAAGTAAACAGACTTTGTATAGCCTATATGATGACACTCCTCCCCAGAAAAAGCAAAGTATATTTGTAGTTTTTGAAGTGTCAAGTCTGTGTTGCATTCACTCCATTAATGTTTAGTAAGTTCTAGCCATGTCCCTTACATAGGATGGGCTGTAGGATTGAGAAATAGATTTGGTTTCTGTCCTCAGGAGGGATCCAGTAGGAGAACATGAAAAGTTCCACAGGATAGGTGCATAGCCCTGTGTCATGAGGAATCACGGGTGACGCTGGGATAAGGAGGACTGGCTTTTACAGTACATAGGAAAGAAAAGCTTCTTGAAGGAGGTAACAACAGAAATTAATCTTGCATTTCAAAAGGTGTATTTGGTCAACGTGTTTTACAATATTTTCAGCCAATTTCATCCAATGATTGTTCTTAAAATTTTTTGTTGTTCAATGGACACAGTGATGCATTTAACTGCTTTTTTTTTTTTTTTTGAAACAGTGAGGCCACTTATGCCAGAAAAAAAAAAAAAAAAAAAAAAAGGTCCATATTACCCATGGTTGCCCCTGCAGTCATTCAACTTGATTCCTTAGAAAGCAAAATTTCAGTAGTTGAAGAACGTGACAAGTTTCACATTGATAAAAATTATTTTATCAATGTGAATTGATAAAATGCATTTCCCTCCTTTCCTCTTAAATACATTTGCACTGGGTTTTGAGGAAATAGGCCTTTGAAGAGAGAGGAAGTGATTACATTTTCAAAAGCGTAACTTTGCAGTGAGGTGATAATGAGGATCACAGAGAAACTCAGCATTACAACCCTTCTCAATCATTTTTAGGAGGGTCAAGAGAAACAGTGGAGTGCCTGTGTATGTATAAATGGAGGGACAATTCAAATTCTCATTTGTAACCTTTGTACTTCAGAAGAAATTGAAACAATTGCATTTGCTCTCTAATTTTCTCTATTTTAAAATCTATTTCATATTTCTCTTTCTTGTGAATTACAAATTGCCTTTCAATTTTATGAGACTTTCAGAATTACAGCACAAGGTCAAGCCTATGAAAGTTAATTATTATACAAAGGTCACTTATGTGCAAAACAGAGGTATACACACACATACATGCACACATGTTTCCTCATTTATATCAATTGATTTATGTCAGTGCTATTTTAGAATTAAACAAACTGGAATTTGGGCAGATTATATCTTTCCAGATTTCTTATGTCTAAGACCCAAGAATAATGACTATGGATATTTAGTCTACATTAAAACACACACACACACACACACACACACACACACACACACACTGTCCATTGGTTCATGATTAATAGCTCTCACATAATAATAAGCAGTATAATTTAAAGTGCAAATTGATATTTAAAGGACAGGAATTTTAAAAGCCATAAAATATAATTATAACAATAGAAAGGAATGAAAGCACACCTCCTGGGAAGCAGAGAGAAAGAAGGGAGAAGGGAATTGCCTATTGTATAATAGGCAATATACTATAATAACGTGGGACTTTTTGATAAATGCAGCAAGGAAAGCTTTACTGAAGAGCTGGGATAACTTCAGCAGAGCTACAAAGGAAGGGTAGAAAATAAAAGGATCATGCTACTTGCATGTTACTTAGCTGCTCTTCATAAGCCAGTTCAACTATCTGGGGAACACAGAGCAGTCCAATGGCTCACTTAACACACACACACCCAAGAAAATCAACAACCCCAATCTATATCCCTATTTGAAATTCTCATCATTAGCATTGCTCTTCTGGTGAACGTTTTGATATCACTTACTTTTTAATCTGGTTAAAGATTAAGGTGTTTGTTTTCGTGACAAGCACCCAATTTAAGTAGGCAATGGCTTCAGCACTTTCAGGCATCTTGCAGACAGTAGGTCTCCAAGGAAAAGGGATGTGGAATAAGGTAGTTTTGTTGGGTTAGAAGAAAAAGAACAGATTGAGTTAGCTTAAATGCGTGATATCTGCTGGCAGTGGATGAACAGGCACAAATAGCAGAGGAAGCTGAAGGCCCTGAGGTGCTGAAAGCCAGAGAGAAGATCAGGGTTGAGGAAGAGCAGCAGTAGTAATAGCACTATTTGCCAGGCATTTTTCTAAGCACTTTGGATATACCAACTCACTGAGTCTCCCAAACAAACCTATGCAGTAGGAACTCTGATCCCATTTTACCTATGAAGACACTGAGAGAGGGAGGTTAAGTAAGTTGCCCAGCATCATCTCTAGTGAGTGACACCACTGGGACTCCACTCCAAGAGTCTGGCTCCACATTTCATGCCCTGATCCACTGCTTCTCAGGGAACAAATGGCATAGGCAGTGACTGAGAATACTTAGATGCTCCTGGGTTCAAATCCCAGATTTGCCACTAATTAATTACGTGATTTATTCACTTATTGCCCTTGTTCAACCTCAATTTTCTTATCTATAAATTGGAATAACAGAGCTTATGGCATAGTTAAGAAGATAAAGTGGGATCATCTACATAAAGTGCTACTTGGAACAGACTTCTACATATGCCATGCTCAGTAAATCCCTGATGGTATAAGCCAGGCGTCCCCAAACTTTTTACACAGGGGGCCAGTTCACTGTACCTCAGACCATCGGAGGGCCGCCACATACTGTGCTCCTCTCACTGACCACCAATGAAAGAGGTGCCCCTTCCTGAAGTGCGGCGGGGGGCTGGATAAATGGCCTCAGGGGGCCGCATGCGGCCCACGGGCCGTAGTTTGGAGACACCTGGTATAAGCAATATGAAGAGCAAAGAGGTCATGTATCAGTCATGATGTAATCAGAGAAACCACAACTGCTGGAAGAGCTAGGCAATAAGGGATTTATTACAGAGTTAGCTCTTGTTGAATTGTGGGCATGGATGAGGATATCCATGCAGGCTGCTGTCTCTATGTATAGCATTGAACACAGCATCCCTGGAGGTAGATTAGACTGGCACTCAAGAAGGAGAGCTGGCTGTGAATGAGCAAGATGATGCTGAAGCCAGGCAGACAAGTAGAACTCATGATTATCTCCTAGTGACTCCAATCTCCTTGCAGTGGGTGGCCTGCAGAGGAAGCTGGCTCCCTCCACATGTGGCTGCATCCACACCTGGTCTAGGACTCAGAGAATCTAGGGGAGGAGCTCTGGTGCAGGTGCTGCTTTGGGCCAATAGTGCACCCAGTAACAATGCACACCAGTTCTACCACATCTGGTACTCAGCTCCAACTTTCAGAGTATAAAGCTCTGGCTGTTCCTTCACTTCTGCTTTCCAAATATTGGCTAAGATTTCTCTTGCAGCTGACACTGAGGTTCACAATATGGAAAAGGAAGCTCTAGGAAATTCATTGTATATTAACTTAGTTGATACAGTACAAAGCCAGTGCAGTCAGAGATACGTACCTTATGTTCTCAGTATTGGGTAGTTCCTTTACAGTTTAAAATAATGATTCTAGTCCAGATACAATGGCTCATGCCTGTAATCCCAGAACTTTGGGAGGCTGACGCAGGTGGATTTTTTGAGCCCAGGAATTCAAGACCAGCCTGGGCAACATGGAAAACCCCCATCTCTATAAAAATAAAAATAAAATAAAACAGCCTGGCATGGTAGTGTACTCCTGTAGCTCCAGATACTCGTAAGGCTGAGGCAAGAGGTCACTTGAGACCTGGAAGTCAAGGCTGAGGTGAGCCACAATCATGCCACTACACACTACACTCCAGCCTGGGTGACAGAGCAAGATCCTGTCTCCAAATAATAATAATAATAACAATGCTAACTCTAAAAAACAGTTTGACTTTCGCTTGAAGGCACTGTCTGAGGAACAACAATAAATTTGGACCTGTTCATCTCCTCATCTGGACTTCCCATAATCCAAGACCATGCCAAGCACCATATTTCTCACCAGCTTCTGGGCACTAACTCTTACCCCTCTGCCACATTCTGTATTGCTGAGCATATTACGTTTCTAACACACCAGGTTTATTGACTACTCCTCTGTTTGAAAGCTCTGTTGACTCCTATTACAAGATGATCACATCCAAACTAGTTGGATTGTCTTTCCTGTTAAGGCCTAAGTTGTTTATCCAGCTTTGTATTTTTCTAGATTTTTACTTCCTTGTTATTCTACTTATACTTTTAATGCAGCTTCTACTGGATTATGCCATAATTGCCACTTGGAGGGGTTAATCTTTCCCACTGGGCAATGAACTACTTGTGGATAAGACCTGGCTCTACCCGCAATGGTGGAATAGTGGAATGTATGAAGGGCAAAAAGAACAAAAATTGCATATGTCTATTTTTCATTCACTTATTCATTCAGTTATTGTACATATTTATATTGATGACTTTCTATGTGCCAAGTACTCTATCCAATGTATGTAAAAGGGAACAAAACAGCCACAATCACAACCCTTATGGAGCTAACATTCTAGTCAGGATATCAGATAGTAAATAAAAGGACATGTAAATAAATGCAGAATCAGTTATTGTGAGAATGGCTGAGTATAAAAAATAGATTGTTATTCTTATTAAATAAATTCAGTTTCAAAATGACTGTTTAGGTTAAGGAATTTAATTTGTGGACATATGAGAGCAACAGTTACCTCAGCAGAAAATGGACATATAAATAAATGTGGCCTTATCAGCACAATGCTCAAAATAATTGAAGGAGCCAATTTAATTCCCCATTTATTAGTTGCAAACCATTATGACAGGCATTGAACAAGGGCTCTTCAAAAATTACCAGTTAACTTTGAGAAAATGCAAGTAAAGGCTCTGAAAACAGCTGTGTATGCTGCCTAGAGTATGTGAGTGTTAGAGTGCTAATTCTTGGAGAGAAAAAATCAGCTCTTAGAGACAGGGACCAAGTTGTAAGATTTTATGAGAGCTCTTATCAAAATAAAGGCTCTCAACAAGTATATATGGTATCAGCATCTACAGACAACAATTTGGTAAAACAATAGTTGAGTTCAGAGTACTGAATTTTAATAATAGGATGTTAATCATTTATTTTGTATCCAACAGATAAAATTCCCAGATGCCAAATCCACTGCCAAAAATGGGCATGTGGAGAACAGCAGGTAGGAAATGATAAATCTTGTGATTTAGTTGCTTTGCTTGCTGAAAGTCTCTAATGATTCATTTCATCACCACAGAGCAATTTCCCCAACAAAGTGTGCCTTTCCTATCCCTTAATCCAAGCAACTTATTTGCTATTCCCTTTGCTTCTTTTTTGGTATGGTCTTTGTCAAAACACTTCCTTCTTCAGAATTTCCTCTTTATAAACACCACGGCTTTGATCACCAGCAAAACATGAATGATGGCTCCAGGTAAGAACAAAGGGAGCTATTTAAAACCTTCCCAACCAACTGATCTTTTCGTTGATTACAACTGTTTGGGAATACTTTTCATGTTCTGTTTTTACTTAAGGATGTCACGAGTTAGGCAAGATATTAAAATTGCATATGAAGGCTCACTAAACAGAAGTTTTTTATATACTATGCCATGTTTAGTAACACAAATTGGTTTCAATTAATTTAATGGAGAGTAACGTTTGAATTTAAAAAGTCTTTTTCTATTCATCCATTCATTCTTTTATCCATACATTTACTCTAGATACCTAATCAGTACATGTTAGTTATCAGATACTAGCAATCAAGTAGTGAGGAAAATACGCATGATGTATGCTGTCAGGGTGATAAGGTTATAAATAAATTAGCACAGGTTAATACAATAGACTATGTGCCTCTGCGTGTGTGTGTGTGTGTGTGTATGTGAGTGTGTGTGTGTGTGTGTGTGTGTATGTGCATACACATGTGAGTGCTCATGCATATGTGTGTTTTTGGGGGCACAGTAAAGTCACAGTGAATTTCTAACATCAAGCTTCTGAGAGTATGACATTAGAACTAAGACGTTCCATATGGGTGACATTAGATCTTTGCAAGGTAGATGAAGTAGAGACAGCATTGTAACATTTTGTACAAAATGAAGGTGGAAACATGGGAAGGGACTAGATCAGGTAAGGGTGTAGTTCTATCAAAAGTTCTTTATTCCAGGTACTAGATTCCAAAAACCTAAAAACCTCTTAATATTTGGAATAAAATTTTCTATGTTTATGTGTCTGTATATTTTCAGTCATCTGTGACCCCCCAAAAGCTCAAACAATTAAGATCTGATCTACTGTAGTTTTAATTAAGTCTAAGAACTTGTTTAATATGGTGTTAATAAAAATATTGAGTAGACCCATCATAAATTCATGGTTAGATTCTTTCCAAATCTTTTGATGTCTTAGGTCAGTGTTTTTAAAAATCTCACTGCTTACACATTTCAATACTGTAGGGTTTATCAGAGAAACCTACCTGCTGTTTGAGTTTTGTTTTTTTTTTCAGGTGGGAAAATAAAACTTTCATTAAATCCTGTGAAGGTTCATAAACTTTTTTGAGAAGAAGAATACTGAATTAAGAGTTGTTTTGTTCTGTTTGAACTTTACATTAGGTGAACACTACCCAAAATGGGTAAGATAGGTAATTTTGAGACCTTGATAATAACTTAAAAAATGCAAACCCTTTCCCTCATCATTTTTCACCAGTGTTTGTGGTAACTATTGTGTGAGAACAATGGGAGCAGATATATAATAGTGTCTTCAATATCCCAAAAAGATGATGAATGATAACACTTACAATTTAAAAGAAAAATGGCCCAATTTCAAGTGTTCTTTCTGGAAGTTCTATGGCTGTTTTGGGAAAACTTGCTTAAAATACTCAGGTAGCAGAGACAAGAATGAAAAGAATAAAATATACTCTTCATCCTTTTTGTGTTTGTTCTTAAGGATATTGTTTAACATACATCATTTTGACAAATCTGATTTATTTATTAAATAAGACTTACGATCATCATATGGGTTTTCAGGTGTTGTGTTCATGACTAGTGAATTCTGAGAAGTTCATTATGCGAATCAAAACATTAAAAATATCATTTTAGGTGTAATATGTGTCTTTGTTCTCTTCACCTCATAACTTTGACTGAAGTAACCTGACACATGAATAAATTTTTATATCAGCTTTTATACAATTTTATATTATTTAACAAAAAGAAAAGCCTGCTTGAAAAGATTGTGTTGGGAGTACTCATGGGTATTTGCCTTGTGGCTATCTGTTTGTTTCTAGTATAAAGCATATTCTAAAATAAGCAGAATCTGCATAGACCTATTATAAAACATACTGATACTTCAGTTGGTCAGTTCATAATACATTGAAAAAGAACACGCTCAGACAAACGTCTTCAGTCTGCATGGCTCCAGATAATTGGTTTGATTTTCCCTTTGCAGTGGCTAGTTTAGTTTTATAAAGTTCCAATCACTACAGTTGTGACAAGGAAAAGTGTCTTCCTCTGTGTTGAGTTTTTGGTTATCCTAAGTATTGCCTCCAGTTTGTAGAATCAGGAATAAGTCTGGCATGTTTAGGGAGGTGGAGGAGGACTATAGCAGTCCATTTTGTGTTGCTATAAAGGAATACCTGAGGCTGGGCAATTTCTAAAGAAAAGAGGTTTATTTGGCTTGTGGTTCTGCAGGCTGTACAAGCAAGGCACCAGCATCAGCTCAGCTTCTGGTGAGGTTTCGGGAAGCTTTTACTCAGGGCAGAAGCTTTTTACTCAAGTCACATGGTGAGTGAGGGGGCAAGAGAGGTGCCAGACTCGTTCTAAATAACCAGGTCTCACGTGAACTAATAGATCAAGAATTCAGTCATTACATAGAGAAGGAAAACAAGCCCTTCATGGGCATCCACTCCCATGACCCAAACATTTCTCACTAGGCTCCAGTTGCAACATTGAGGATCACATTTTGATGTGAGATCTGGTGACAAACATCCAAACCTTATCAAACACCTAGAAAGAAGAGAGATGGTGAAGTGGAGTGACAAAGTAGAGATGGATTCTTTCAAAAAACCTAAATGTCAGAGAGTGGAGTTAGAACTTCATCTGTATGCAAGAAGCAACCCCCATAGATTTTTTTTTTTTTATCATAGAAGTAACTTAATGAAATTGACTTTTTAGAATGATTTATCCAACCATAGCCAGCAAGATAGGTCTGTAAAAGGATGTGCTTTTCCTTTGGCAGTGCAAATATGACCTCCAGAAATTCCTTCTAGCAGGAAGTGGTGTCAATTTTCTCTCCCCCTGACTCTGGGTTGGCAGTGTGAGTTTCTCAGACCAGTAGGACACAGCAAAAGTGCTGCTATTTGAGAATCCTGGAAGTTTTCTCTGATGTTCTCCCAGAGCCCAGCTGACATGTACATACTGTCCTTAACTGTGAAGGAGGCACATGTGGAGAGAGTCTGAGAGGAGTACACTGACACAGAGGGTAGAATTGAGGTGCCCCACACCACAGCAATGCAAGGCTCAAGACACATGACAAAGGCGCTCTTGGGCCCCTCATCTCAGCCCACTTGCCAGCTGAACAAGTGGCCCCAAAGTACCAGAGGATGAATCCCTCAGTCTACCCAAGAATCCTGAGAAAATGATATATCTTTGCTGTTTTGAGCCATTACATTAAGAGGGACTTTATTGTATAGCAATAAAAAACCAAAATAGCATCTGGTAAAGTGTTTTTCTCACCATCAAACTCAGGAGAGATTCAATGAGCTGCAGGCATGAAAGCCAATTAGAATGATATTCTGGGAAAGTTAGCCTGAGATAATGAGAACGAGGCCTGGGTGAAAAGATTGGGGCTTACTTATATGCTCAGTTTCTTCCTCTCATCAGGAAGGAGGTGGGTAGTATAACATTGGGTTAAAATCTTGAGTTTAGAAGTCATACAAAACTGGCCTTCTAGCTGGGTTCCATCACTTAAATATTTCCTTCTCTAAGACAAGGTTTTCTCACCAAAAATACAGCACTAATAATAGTCCCCACATAGGGAAGGCATTATGAGAATTAAATGAGAGTATGAAATTACTTAGCAGAGATTTGCATATGCAAGGTGCACAATAAGGTGCCAAGACAGTATTTCGAAATATAGCCTGTTGTTCTCCATTTCTGATATTTCCCCTTTACCTGGTTGCAGTTTGCCATTTGTATCTCCAGAGCAAATGTCAGAGGAGAAATGTGGAGAAAATAGAAAATGATTCTTGACTTGAGCTTTAAAAGCTCAGGGAATTTGTGTTTCAAAAGGCTCTGCCCTGAGGCCAGGCTCTGGGAGTTGAGATAAAGTGTCTGAAGCAGTCTCCTCACTTTCTCCCAACCCTTGGCTAAGAAGGGAGAAAGAAAAGAGCTTAGATGTCAGATTCTGGAGAACAGCCTAAGAACGAGTCGTGTCCTCTGTCCTTAGCATCCCCCCATTCCAGGCGAAGTAAATCCCAAGACTGGAAGAGCTATGGAAACCCCAGATGAGACAACTCAAAGCAGAGGACACTAGAGTCCCCTTTATCATTTTAAGGAAAAACAGTAAGACCTCAAGGTCCCTCTGGGCCTGGACTTTGGTATATTAGTAAAAATGGGAAATATTTTGAAGGGGCAATACAAGATCACCAGGTATCCTGTCTTGCAAATCTTTCTGGATTATCTCTGCCTTTTGTTGTCTTTGAGCTATTTTATAGCTCTCCGAGTTGTAGAATACTGGTAGTAAGGCAAGTAATTCTTATCCGTAGAAATAGAAGTGCCAATTGTAACCAGTCAGATGAGTTGCCTATTGTCCCATGAATATTGATCAATTTGATACGTATTTGTAAACTTACTTCAGCATTTTTGCTTAGCTAGAAGTGTTTCTGTCTATCTGAGTTTCCATACATTGGGCTATAACATGTCTTCATTTTACATTTCTATGAAAGTCCTGCTTATTCATCTGTATTAGTTTCCCAGGGCTGCCAAAGCAAAGTCACAGATCGGATGATTTAAGCAGTAGAAATTCACTTTCTTATGATTCTGAAAACTGAAACTCCTAGAACAAGGTATTGACAGGGTTGGTTTCTTCTGAGGCCTCTCTCTTTGGCTTGTGATAGCTGTCTTCTCCTCTTTGCCTTCACATGATCTTCCCTTTGTGCATATCTATATCTTAATTGCTTTTTTTTTTTTTAATAAAGACACCAGTCACATGGAATAGGGCCCATTATGAGGATATAAACTCATTTTACTTTGATCATCTCTTTAAAAGCTCTGTCTCCAAATACAGACACATTCTAAGGTACTGTGGGTGAGGATTTTAACATATGAATTTTGAGGAACCATAATTCAGCTACAACAACCTTTTCTTTAAAAAATTGTTTTTTAGCCAGGCATGGTGGCTTACACTTACAATCCCGGCACTTTGGGAGGCCGAGGTGGGAGGATCACTTGAGGTCAGGAAGTTGAGACCAGCCTGGCCAATGTGGTGAAACCCCATCTCTATTAAAAATGCAAAAATTAGGTGGGCATGGTGGCAGGCCCCTATAAGCCCAGCTACTTGGGCGGCTGAGGTAGGAGAAAAATTTGAACCCAGGAGACGGAGGTTTCAGTGAGCCAAGATTGTGCCACTATACTCCGGCCTAAGCAACACAGTGAGACTCTGTCTCAAAAAAAAAAAAGTTATTTAACATTTCTCAAGTGATGATTTCTCGAAACAGACCCATATAGGTATATTTAAAATAGCCTAACCAGCTGATATTTGGACAGTACATTATGAGCTCCCTTTCCACCACAGGTACCAGTGCACAGATTCTCTATCATTCATGAGTACTTTAGAGTGAAAGCCTTTTTTTTATTATTATTATTAGTATGCTTGTATGCTTTTGTAGCTTTGTTTTCAAATCCAATCAAATCACTCCCAGGGAAGGGTTTTGCAACTCTCTTCACACTTCCTTATCCCTGAATTATTATGTTTACATGCATTTTCAAGGGTATGCAAAATTAAGAAAATTGTGCTGAACAAAATTAAAGATAAGGCATGATAAGGATTTCAAAGAGTGTTATGAAGGTAATAAAGAGCGAGAGTTCCAGAAACCCAGTATCAGGCCTTACCCAGGGCAAGTCACATATGACTTCTCCTGTCTAGTTTTCCCAGTATTGCACTGTGGAGGAAATGATGTTGAAATCAATGTCAAGGACCACTTGAAAATATGAGAAAACTGAAGATGCAAACCACCAATCAATTCTTCTAAATTCCTTTGGTAAACTCTTCTGGTATTCCAGAATGAGTCTGGCTTTAGAGTCTGAGAAGTTTCTGGCAGTATGGAAAACAGACATGGGAAATCTATTGTAAAATTATGCCCCAATCCATGTAAGCATGCAAACACAGAGGGCTCTCATTTGATGAGTTTTCTTGGTGTTTACTGCCTGCTCCCCACCCACACTTAAGAAGACAGAGACCTACGAAGACAGAGACCTGATCTCTCTTGCTCATGGCTACATCCCTAGAACAAAGGAAAAGGATGGAACATGGTAGGTGTTCCATCAATATTGTTGAATTGAATTAATGAAAATCACTTCACCTCTTTGGCTCTCACTTTCCTTGTAATTAAAATGAAGAAGGAAATAAAATTCACTGCACAGTGTTCTTGTGACAAATAAATATGAGAGAATGCATGAAGTTTCTAGACTTAGCAGGAATTTAGCAGGACTTTTCTGCCAGAATCCCCTCAGTCCCTCTTCAAATTGATTTCGGGCTTTGGTCATGTAGGGGCTAAGAAAAATCTTTCCCTTTGTCCTCTACTGGTTCACTGAAAATCAAACGACAAAAGGCAGATTGATAGGAGAAAAGGCATCCAGGTAGGATGGCTCACACCTGTAATCCCAGCACTTTGGGAGGCCAAGGCCGGTGGATCACTTGAGGTCAGGAGTTCAAGACCAGCCTGGCCAACATGGTGAAACCCTGTCTCTACTAAAAATACAAAAATTAGCTTAGTGTAGTGGCAGGTGCCTATAATTCCAGCTATTAGGGAGACTGAGCAGGATAATAGCTTGAATCCAGGAGGTGGAGGTTGCAATGAGCCGAGATTGTGCCATTGCACTCCAGCCTGGGTGAACAAGCGAGACTATTAAAAAAAATAAATAGGGGAAAAGGCATACAAATGTATTAATGGGCACACAGGGAAGATCACAGAGTGATTGTCCCACTAAGCAATGTTATACCGATGATTATATACCCTTCTTAGGGGAAAAGGAGATGGGAAAGTGTGGATAATCTTAGGCAAGTTGTAAATGATTTTTAGGCAAATTCAATGGACTTGAAGAAGGCCTAGGACACAGTATATTGGGCCAGCAGAGCAGACAGTGGTTTCTGACAAAAGTCTGCCCAGGCGTGTTGACAGATTTCAGTCTCTCTTCCTGCAATACGAGTTTAGTTAATGAAAACTCAGAGAAGGGACAAGAGGTAATTGTTTTTTTTTTTTTCTTTGACAGGTCCAGACTTTAGGCAGATAAAAGAATTTCAGAGGACAACTTCATCCTGTGCCTTGGGTTGGGGAGGGGAAGGAATAATCAGTCAGAGAAACCTTGAAACGTCTTCAGTTCAAGGTATCATCAAAGCACTGTATTTGGAGTATTGCTTTCTGAGCCTCAAAAGTCAGTAGTCTGCCAAACATGCTCACATACTTGGTTCCCAGTTCAGTTTTTTGGTTTTAGCCTCACTACAGCTACATGTACATACAACCAGTCTATATTCCTCTTGCTAATGAAGAGCCAGACAAAATCATCTGAAATTGTTCTTCTTTCAAAGGCACACCTTTTAGTGTTTCTCATGGTATTTATCTTTAATCTCTACTTAATAAATATTTTTGAAGGAATGAATCACTGGCCTTAATTCACAAAGCCTTAAAATCCCTCCCTCTGCCACATTTCTAAAACTTCCTTTTTATGGATTTTTTTTTCAGATATTAATTCCATTTTGAACCTGGCTGAAGGATGATTCTAGATGTTGAAAAGAGCTTAGTGGCCAAATGGAACTTTTAGATAGCCATTTACCAAAAGCCTAACAGCTTCAGGAAAATTCTCCTAAGTCAGGCCTCAGAGAAAACTCTCAAAAGTGATAGTATTACATCTAATAGCTGCTGGCTGGTTCACTTTAGTGCCAGTGTCTGGAGGCAGGGCCAGGGACTTCCTTCTTACTCACCTGAAGGATTCGCAAAGCTTTCACTTGATCATTTTGGCTGCAGAATTCTGCAGGAGGGTACAACAGTGAACAGAAAATGGGAAAATGTCTAGAGCAATAAATAAACCTTTAGGGGCACAAACAACCTCTTTCTGTGTCTTTTTGGTGTCTCACTGGTAGGAGGACTCAGAGGGAGCAGCCTCAAGATTGCATATTCACAGGAAACTGGACTATGGTCATTTTGTGACTGATTGCTGCTTCTTTGCTATCCCATACACACACATAGGGAATCAGAATATATGCAGTCAAACTGGAGAGAAAGAGAGAGAGAGAGAGTGAGTCTGAAAATCTCCACCATTCCAACTGGAAGCACCTTCACAAAATTCAAGGTTCTTTTTGTTCTAATTAACTATTTCTTCTGCTTTAGAATCACCCTCAGGAGGAACTTTAAAACCTCAAACTTCAGAATGTGCAGATTCCCCTCAAGCCCTTTATATCGTTTTTCATTTGGCACCCTACCTGATCACACTCCCTAAAATGTGTAGCAGAAATTTTTTAAAGTAAGAGAATCCCTAAAAGGCAACCCCTGCACACACAGATACAGCTTTTGTCTCTTTAAAGCATTAGGAACCGAACCAATTGCCAAAGAGACTACTAAGCCTGAACTATTCCCTGGGAACAAGCTGAGAATATTTGGGAATGGCATTAACCCTTTCAGGCAAAACTCAGACACTGCCCTTTGTTCTACTGTGTTAGCTTAATAAGATGCTGGTGTTTGTAGATAGTATTGAGGTTTGAAAAGGTCACAAGGATCTTTAAGGATTTTTGTTTGTGTTATTCTCAGTGGCATTTGAGACACAGCTCATTATTTTTCTTCTAAAATTATTTCTCTACTTCAGGAGAAAGTCATTCCTAAAGGAGCTGAGGAAGGGCTTGTGCTTTTGGATTGGAGGTTGGTTTCAGACAGCAAAGTGGGGAAGCATGGAGGATATTCTGAAATCAAGTGAACTATGTGAAATCAAGTTGTCAAGTCAGCAGGGGGAACTCACATAGAATTCCATCAAAATTACTCTTGCGGAATTCCAGGAAGAGACTACACCAGAGAGACTCACCTACCCTCTCTTGAACAGTTCAAGTTAGCTTTGGAACAAATAGCCGACTTGTCTCCTGAGCACCGGAGGAAGTAATAGGCTTGTATTTAGGGAACCTGTTGTATCAATGTTTGTGTATATGTGTGTGCACAGTATTTATTTTAATCAGGTATGATTTAGTAAGACACATTAGTTGCTGTCATGAAGAAAGAGGTTAACTCCCAGTTCCCTAGAAACAGGAAGCAGACCACCAACACAGAACCACAAAGTCACAGCTAGGGAAGTACCAAGGTGTTCAGGAGGTGGAAGAAAAGGCAGAACCTTCTGGGCAAGAGACATTGAGGCTTCCACAGGAAGGAACAGATAAGACTAGGTAAGCAGGCTCAGGATTGGCTAGTTTGAATGACACAGCAAACTCTAGGACATAGGGCTATCCCTAATTATCTTGTACCTAGTACCTGGTCCCGGGATGATTAAGCCAGGCGGACAGTGGCTTAATCACTTTCTCACTTTAAGCTTCATCACCTAGGGTGAGACCCCAATCAAGGAGGTGGTTGGGAGTATGGGCTCTGGGCTGGATAGTTGGTACAGGAAAGACACTCTTTCAGAAAAATTAGTTTACTATCTCTAGGAATTAGTTAATCCTGGAAAAGGTAGTCCCTTCAAGGTCAGCAAGGTCACAAGATGTCAAAGAGTCAAAAATAACAACATAAAGGCCATGAAATATATATGTGTGTGGGGACATATATATACATGTGTGTGTGTGTGTGTGTGTGTGTGTATGTGCTTTTATTCTGATTCCCTGTCCACCAGACAACCTTGAGATTTTCTTCGTAGTGCATTTGTGTTTTGATCTACCCAGAGTCCAAATCCTACTTTGACTGTATGCTGTATTTGCGGTACTACCACGATTCTCTGTCCTTCCCTGACCAAGGGGTAGGCATTTGATCCAAGCTAAGGTAAACTTTCTCTGCCTGAAAGTTGAATCTTGCATGGAATAATGGAAGAATGGAATATTATTGGAGTGATTCCTCAAGACAAGGGTACCCCAACATATCAACCCATTAGTTTGCAACCTGGTTTCTGTAGCTGCTTTGGGGTTTTTTTCCCCCCAAATCCAGCTCTTCAGTATTTCCTTCAGCTGAGCTTCCCCATATCCTTTTATTAATTTTATCCTCAATATAAACTACTTAAAGTTGATTTTTGTTTTTTATAGCCAAAGAAACTCTAATGAAGCAGTCTGTCCACAAGTAGAAAAAGTGCTGATTTGGGCATTTTAAATACTTACTATCTATTTACAGTGATTCAAAAAGTTTTCTTTTATGATTTTTGCACCCTCTATCATAGGAGGAGTTAAATGATCATGTAAATACAGAGATTTCAGCTTCCCATTTCAGTTACAGTTTCCATTGCACACTAGCAACTTGGCATCCTGCTTTCTACCTCAGTCTTCTGCATTGCAGTTAGCATGGTTACTCATGTTCACTTTCAGAACTCTCAGAGCTTGTCTCCGAAACCTCAAAGTGGAAGGCCAAGCCTGGTCACCCACTTTTAGACCCCATCACTTACTGAAGGTCAAATACCAGATACAACCTCTCATCATCCTCCACCGATTTTCAGCGGTCTCAATGGCACTTCAGGGACTGAGGTGGAAAGGTTAGCACAAAATTACTTTTTGGAGCTTGTGATCACAGCAATGGGAAGAGGGCCACATCAGTGTCTGCTCCAGCATCTGCCCCGACAATCTACTTCTGACCCATCTGGTCTGCCAGCCTGTGGGGATTCATTCTCATTGGTCTGTGGCTAGGTATGCTCATGCTCTGTACCTTCACACAAAGGTCATGTCCTCTGGTCAGACAATGGCTGACTTTGGTCTTGAGGCGGAAGGGTTTTGACAGCTTGAATATATCCCAAAATAATGTCAAAGCAACTAAGGATTTGGGGAGATACATTCAGTTGTGCTGAACTCTGTTCTTATATTACTTCTTAAAATAGGGAATGTTTTCTCCTATAGAGGGTCATTAAAGACTGGGTGGGAAGGGTGACAAACATCTTGCCTCTTAAAGGAATAACAGATAATTTTAAATTCAAGCTAAGAGATGATCTTTTCTGAAACAGAGTTTCTTGAAAGATGAGTGCAGATATATTGGAAACATATCATCAGAAGGATTTTGGTCTCAGAAAAAGAGAGAATTATTTGTAATTCTCTTGAACATAGTACATATACCATTTCCAACCCCCAACATAGTACGTGTCGTTTCCAAAAAGAAATGTTTATTGAAAAATATACCATAGAAATGGGAACATGAATCATGATATTCCATGTTTCCCATATTTCGAGAAAGGTAAGCAAGGAATCTCCAGTGATGGCAACACAATAGTAACATTAGCTGGTGCCAACTGTGTGGTACTGGCTTGTTGCCTGGAAAACAGACTACAGAGTATTTTTTATACCAATCAGAAAGATTTCATTAAAGGATAATTAGTATCAGACAACACTGGGAAAGCCTTTTATCTGATTCATCAAGTCCATAAACAAGATAGTCCCAGCATGCCACAGCTCTGTGAAATGAAAAGACATCTGTTATCCTGAATTATGGTCAACAGCTATCTAACATCAAATTCTCTGAGCTGGAGGGCCCAGAATGCTTGTGGTGCTATTTGCCAAGCTCCATTTGGTTAACCTTTTGTTCTCTTTTCTTTCAAACAGGAGAAGCAAGGGTGTCTCCTGGCTAAACAATAGCAGCCAGAAGTTTTGAATCTGAGTGATCGAGGGGTTCAAACGTTCCAGAGAATCTACTGAGCAGCTTACATGCATTACTCCATCTGATGTTCCACCACCAGCAATGCCATCCTGTATTTTAGGTAGGGAAATTAAGATCATACAGTCTTCCTGCTGAAAATACAGCATTAGCCTCCCAGTGTGCTTACCGTAAAATCTCAACTCTGCTAGCTGGCAAGGTCCTGCATGATCTGGCTCCTGCCTACACTTCTGACTTTATCTCATGATATGCTCTTACGCAGACACTTCCTTCATTACATTTCTTCAACTCTCCAGGTATATCTTCGCTTTGTGGCCTTTTCACTGGCTGTTCCCTATGCCTAAAATGCTCTTTGCTCAGCTCTCCATATGTGGCTTCTTATCTAGGTCTTGCCTCTAATGTCATTTACATGGAAAGTCCTTTTCCCTACCACCATTCTAAATGACTTCTCCCCATCTGTTCCTTTCATTTGTCTTTCTTTAATAGCACCCACCACCAAAGGAAATTTTTGTGAATTTATTTTTATATAATAGCTGTCCCATTAGAATGTAAGCTTTGGGTCAAATATGCCAGTATTATTCACTACTCTTTACTCACTCACTGTGGTATTTAGGGTTGGTGCATGATAAATACCTGTTGAATAAATTCACATGTGAATGAAAGACTGAGCTTTGGGGAGTATAAGTGACTCAGTAAAGGTCATATGGCTGTTAAGTGACAGAGACAGAACTCAAGTCCAGGTCATCAAAATTCTAGAACTCAAATTCTTAATCACCATCCTTCATTGTTTCTCTGTGGAGCTTTACATGTAGCAAACTTTATTCCTCATTGCATTTGTGCTGAGAGAAATGGGACTCTAGCGAATAGGAGCATGAAGTTCACAACTAACCTTGTGAAAACACTCATAGCTGACTTTCACCTGGTGTGCTACTGAATGGCCATAATGGTGTTGAAATATTACAGTGGTACTGTAGTGAAGGGTGAGGAGCAACTGCTATGAAATCCTCAAGGGTGCAGACACCTTTTAGTTCCCCTCCTTGCGACTTCCTCGAAACACTGAGCCTTCACCAGATCCCTACTTGATCCAGTAACTAAAAAGTTTACACCTAGCACACCAGCAGGCTTCCAGGGCCACTTCCATTTATCCTGATGGATCATACCCACTGATTATCATTTTCTACACTCCTGGAAAAACTCTGAAGACAGACATTGCAAAAGCCAACTTTTAACTTGCTGTATCTTTCCTCAAGATATACAACCTAAGCACTATCAGCTCAGCTGCAGCATGATAAGGGAGAAAGTCCTTTTTCCTTTTATCTCATCAAATGCTTATTATAAATTTCAGCTTAATAAGAAAAAGAAAAGGGTAGGCAATAGTGGCAGGTAATTGTGACTAGTAATTGAACTGGCAAATCTGAAATGTCCTAAAGAAAATTTGGGTTCTATAAGGGACCATAATAATCATTTTTCTTTCAACTTTAGCTTTTAATTATTATTATTGTTTTATTCTAGGCCTCCCATTGTATTGAATGTTTAAGAGTAATCTGATGAATAAGCCAATGTGGAAACTACGTTCTGGAATCAGTAATGGCTGACATTTACTGGATACTATGTTTGAGAATTATGCTAAATATATGTGCATTATTCCATGATTTAAATTCCAAGTTAACACATGTAACCCTCCTCAGAGCACAATTCTATAATATAGACACTACTGTTCTTTAACAGATGTGGAAACTGAGCATTGTAGACATTTTTAGTTAGTCCAAGGTTGTGTAACTATTAAGTGTTGGTGTTCAGATTTGAATCCTGGTCTTGCAGATTATAGAGCAATATCTCTTAACCATTTTTCAAAACTGCCTCTTAAAAAAAAAAAGACAATTTGACCAGTCTTCCAAGTTTTTGTTAACATCTCAACCAAGAGAACAAAAGTAAAATTGTTGGTTTGTCCAGAAGTTTCTGTTAAAATGAAATGTTGAACACTTTTGAGTTTAAGCAAATAATGCAGCAATGTTTATGTTATTGCTGAAAAACTTGTCCATATGTTTCTCTTTCACTGACACATAGTAATACTAAATTTAAGAGCATTCTGGAGTCCCCACAGAAAAGAATTAAACCTCTGGATGAATCTAAACTCTGACAGATGCCTACAAGTCCATTTCACAAAGAAGCTGTTCCTGGTGCATTTGTCAGTCAAAAACCTTAAAAGCTGCATCAATTTCTTCTGGGGCTCTGAGTTAATCCCTTTGCTGGATCTGACTTACGACTACCGTTAAAAGACTTAATGTGGTAGGAGCATCGACAGTCAAAATCCTGCCTAATGAAAAAACACAAAATAAAGTCATAGGAGGAACTGTGGTGGGGGAAGAAAGTCCCTTAAGTATTATTGATTAACTAATTAGCCAATGTTTATAAAGAGCCTTAACAATTAGTCTCACTATATATATTTTAAGGATTGTTTATTGATAGCTGGACAGTATAGAATGGACTGCTTCTATTTTGGGTAGTGGAGGAGAGTATGGGATGGAATGGGAAATAGGCACTGAATGAGGAAAACCTGGTGGTAAAAGTACAGTATTATCTGGTTATCTATCCATCTTTCTGTATTTAAAAGACTTACAATTTTTAATCTGTCAAGAAAAATTATCAAATTCATCTGTTTTCAACTTATCCAGAGAGAAATAATCCAGGCAGGGGATGACCCAGGTCTTCTATCCTCTTTAATAAACTTTCTTGGCTTCTACACTTTTCACCACTCTGTCACAAGGGATGAGAATGTAGATGGGATAGTGGCAGTGAGATGAAATTCCACATCTTTTCTTTCTTTCTTTAAATACAATCCCTTTGCCTTTTTACCTGACACATAATTTTTGTTTTTCTTCTGTGTGCTAGTTTTTGTTTTCGTTGTTGTTGTTGTTATTTGCTTTGCATGCTTTTAGAAGTCAGCTTGGAAGCCAAAGTAAATTGTGGTTATTGCTTCAACAAATCTCTCTCTCTCTCTCTCTCTCTCTCTCTCTCTCTCTCTCTCTCTCACACACACACACACACACACACACACACACACACACACACTATAAAGCAAAGCAAAGTGATAAGTGCAACAAGAGCAGCACACACACAAGACAACTACATGAGTAGGGGCGGCATGGAAAAGCAGGAAACTAAGGATTACTAAGCACCTAGAATATGCCAGACTGTGTTAGACATTTAACCCAAGCAATTTAACTTATTCTTTGGGATAACTGTTGGAGAAGGGTAGTACTATGTTATAGCCACTCTGAGGCTCAGAGGGTTTAACTGACTTGCTTGGAGGCCCATGTCTAGCAAGTGGCCATATCAGAGCAGGAGCCCAAGTCTTTGAAGTCAGTGTCCATCATCTTCTTACTCTAGGACAAGCTACCCAAAGACAGATTTCCACCTCTTAAGGCTTGGAGGAGGCATCAGGAAGAAGGTGAAAATTGCCAAAGTCCTTGAAGGGCAGGTTAGACTTAAACAGGCAAAGAAAGTGTGTGTTTGTTTCAAGATAAATATTTTGTTCTAGAGATCAACCTGTAAGGAGAATATGGCATAGAGCTAAAAAGGTCAATGGGTTCAGATCTTGAAAGGCATCAAATGAGTGTTCATGAAGTCTAGAGTGACATGTTCTATATGACCCCAGGAAAGATAAAGCTTATACACTGAGGCAGTGTTGAAAATGAATTGCAGGTAGGAGAAGAATTGCTGCCTAGAGATTTTATGTGGGGGGTGTTACGGGCTGAACTGTGTCTCTCCAAAACTTCATGTGAGTGGTCCTTAAACCAATAGGTTGGGTAACCTTATAAGAAAGGGAAATTTGGACACTGACATGCATCTGTGCAACAACAGAAGGGAGACTATGTGAAGACACAGGGAAGAGACAGCCATCTACAAACCAAGAAGAGAGGCCTGGAACAGATCCTTTTATTCCCCCACAGCCCTCAGGAGGAACCCACCCTACCAACAACTTGATCTTGGACATCTCATCTCCAGAACTCATCTCCAGAACTGTGACAAAATAAATTTTTGTTGTTAAAGCCATTGTCTGAAATACTTTATTACAGTAGCCTGAACAGACTAATACAAAGACAGATGCCTGACTCTTCCTAGGTCTCAATAAAGCAAAACAGTACCTTCCCACCTGAGTGGGAACATTAGCACACGACACCACACCACACCACACCACACCACACACCACACCACACCACACCACACCATACCACAACACAGCAACAGTGCCTTGTTGCTATATCCTAGTTACTTACCCTTACCATTCATGCTTCATACCTTAAAACTCTTTCCTCTAGCCTTCACATCAAAACCCACATCATATCAAAAATGAAATGAATCAAGGCACCTCACTGGGTCTCTTCAATCTTTTATATAAAACTAATCACTTTTCCCCACTTCCTCCTTCCTTTCATTTCAACCACAAATATATTCCTTGAACCCAAATTTAGGATGACATGTTTGAGACAATTAACTCCAAGGAGAATACACAAAGATGACCGAAACATAGCCCATGAGTTCATAAGCAAAAGTTAAAACATGTATTTTGCAAGTCTAGAGTCACTGGGATTCAATTCTCTCATTAATATCACTGAACAACAATGATCCTGCTATAAACGTAGGCCTGCAGAACTATACAATTAAAATATACGGAACTATCACTTTAGTTATTTTCAAAGGTATAGAGATCAGTGAATACATCATGACTACAAATCAGGGTCAGATTTATATATTTCAACAATTAAGTTTATTTTTCAGTAGTTCATGTCGTTAAGTTCACCTTGCTTTGTTTTTACACTGCCCTGTTTAAAACAAAATGGTTTTATTGTCTGCCTTCCTCCCCTATACTGGAAGCTGCATAAATTTAGGGGCCTTGTCAGTGTTGTTCACTGTGGTATTCATGGCACCTAAAATAATTATATTAGGAGATAGTAATAATAATAGTAGATATTCTATAAATATCTGTTGAATGAATAAAAAATCCTCTTTTCCTTTGAATAATGGAAAGTTGATGATATTGCTTCATAGAAACAGATTAATTGGCTGGAATTTTGGCTTACATTTGGGGATGTATTTATTAATAAAAATGTTTTAAACACACTCATTTGCCTAGATTAGAACCAAGTTAATCACTGGAGCTAGGAATAAATGCCAGGGTATTAGCCATCAAAAATGTAGAAATACTAGGTGGAAGCCTCAAAAAAACCCAATTTCGACTCAATAGAAAAACATATTTTACAATGTATATCTAAATTAAAATGTAATATAGCCTCTTATCCTTGGATGCCCAGATGGGTGATGAGAGTATTCACACTTTAACATTTTTGTCCCTATTACACTATGACTGGAATTTTAAAACAAACAGTTTTCATGGAATCATGGAGTTGATACAAATTTAACATATGTTTCTTAGGAAAACAATGGAAATGGTCAAAACACAGAAATGTCTAAAGCATTCACAAGGCAGGGAAATCTTATAGGTATCAGCAGAGATGGCAGGTAGGGTACTGGAGCCTGCCTAGTACCTCCTTGAAGCGATACTGCCCAGCCCACAGCCCAGCAGCTGAAACGGCCATATTTTGAATCACACTCATCAACTCGCCATAGTGAAGTGGGATAAGAGTGAGAACAAGAACCAAAGGAATCCTCAGTTTAGTTTGGTACGAGAAAGACATGAAACAATGCGTTTCCCTCTTTTGTGAACCTAATCTGGAAAATACCAAGACAATGAGGCAGATTGTACAGTGAGACCAAGGCTGAAAAATTTAGACTGAGACACCATGAGAGAAGAGGTATGAGCTGAACATATCTTATCAAAAAGCAAAAAACTCTGAGATGGGGAAAAGATAATTGCAGGCTATTGGCCATGAATGGCCTCTCTTGAGACTTTAGCTTATGGTGTCTATGTATTTTGACTTTCTAAGACTGGCATTTACTCAGCTCAAATACGCATAAGCTAGTTTCTTAGAAGAGGACACTGTGACCTCTGGGGTCTTGATATTGTTCAGCTCCAGACTCTACCTCAGTGTATGCTCACAGTAAACTCCATTATCCCTCAAGGAGCATGGATGAGTCTCTCTCAGCAATCAAAGGAACCAAAGGAGAACTGAGAGTGGTGTCTAAGTGTCTTTCTTCTCTGAAATACTCAGCTATGTGAACAACTATATCTCTGTGGCATAACAAAACTTATTTTTGAGCAGAATTTGTCAAATCATTTGCTTTTCTTTAGCCCTGCCTTGGATAAGAACCTCTTTTGGGTCTTCATGTGCCATATCCCTTTTCTATTTTCCTATTCATGGCATAATTTTGCTCATGCTCTTGATCACTAGGTTCTTTATTTCTTTCATGTCTTAGGCAAACAGGATACACACCCCAGACACAAAAAGCCCTAACCTAATATAAGGATTTATAGCCAGACAAAAGAATGCTACAGGGATGCCAAAATAAATAATACCCAGGGAACTCACTTGGCTGTTTTGGAAATGCAATGCTTTATTTATTCTCAATAGTTTCTTCGTTTGGGCAGATAAGGTATTTTCTATCTTTTCCCCAGCCTCCTCAGTAAACAGTCCTATGAATGCAATATGTGGGCTGGGGATGGAAGAAATACATGAGAGAAATAGAGAGAGTAACATTTTTCACTGTTCTTATGTTTGTCCTTAATTGTTATCTATCACTGCTGAATGGCTTGTGGATTATGCTATGGGTATTTATTCCATGGCAAAAATAAAGGAAATAGGATGGATTCTTTTAAATGGGAGAACTAATGGCTTTTTCCTATGAATTCAGCTACAGGATTCATTATTGCATTCTAAGTATAAAAGACAGAAAGTGGGAAGAGAGGACTGCCATTTCATAGAAAACATTAATCCTATTGTTTATAAAGTTGATCATTTAAAATAAAAATTATTTATGTGTGTAATTCCTAAGGAAAGAAAACCAGACCACTTAAATTATATTCCTATTTGAGAGAGGAAATCTAAATGAGAATTTGGACGCTTTCTACAGTTAGATCATTGATTTTCTGTGCTTGGAGGCATAGTTAAATTACAGCAGCGTACAATTATTATTCCAGCTTTGAAAAACCTTAGACAGGACTTCATGAAAAGTGCCACAGTTATATTTGTCACATGTCTTGTTCTGACCGGACCAACTCTAGTTCTACATATGCCTGGACTTTGGATTTAATCAAGGTGTAGCACTCAATGCTGTCCTAATCCCAGAGCACACACTGTATTTCTGTAGGTTGCAATGTTTACTTTGTTGTTTTTGTCAAATACTTCTGAGTAAGCAGAAAGAAACTATTTTTTGATTTTGTCTTGTTTGTTTGGATTATGCTTTTGAAGGCAGAAATGGTGATAAGAACAATATTGCAAACTGGTTGTTTGTTGTTTCCTTGCCCTCCTAATGGACAGGTTTTGAGTTAGAAGCTCCAGCAGGCAAGTTCATGGAAGCCTTTGTGAGACTTGAAGCACCTTTGGGATCCAGGTGACTAAGGTCAATGGAGTGGGAAGATGGGCATTTCCCCTACTTCCATGCGAGTGCCCAGAGGTAGCCCCCATAGGCACTGTGTAATGGCAGGACAGTAGCCGCCATAGGCACTGTGTAGTGGCAGGCAGAGTGGCCAGAACCCCTGTGTGTTCAGCTTACCTGTCCCAGGAGCTACCCCAAATTCCTCTAGCCAGTTAGCTTGCCTGGAATGGAAGAACACTAGTGGATTTCCTGAGTATGCCAGACAGTCCTAAAGACCTTATGGTTCATGGCAATAGGGCCCAAAGGGAAATTGCATGAGAAGCCAAGTTCTTCCTGTCAAATGGGTAGGAACTAGGATCAGGTGATATTCAGGGTAGATGTTGAAGATGTTGTTGTGACCACAGTTGTACTTCACAGGCTGCTGATGTCTTTCAGTGACTTATGCCTACACAGAACCCCCAAACAGAAAAACAAACAAAAAAAACAAACTCGCAACTTAGAAAAAAACCGTAGGAATAGGGTAGGCTGTTTGCAGGGTTCCCCATCCTTCTCCTGAATTTCTATTTTGATGTCTTTTTTGCTACTTTCATTAGTTCACCACCCTTTGGTCCTCAGTATTCTGTGTGTAATATTAAAACCCCTTTACTCTGGTGATCCATCAAGTTCTGCTGCCAGTATGCTGGACATTTCTGATCTCTTCTTCCTCCCTCAAAACTTACTGGCCTAGGTCAACAGAACAGAAGAAAGAGTCCAGAATTAGACTGAAATACATACGGTAAACTGGCATTAGTATGCTAAAGTGGGCATAGCATGTCTGTGAAAGAAAATGCATGTTTTTCTTGGAAATAGTAATTGTATCACTCAGGTATTTCCTATAACAAAATAAATTCCAAAAAGATAAAAAAAATTAAACAAAAAAAAATGTGAGAATTTTCTAGACTGAAACACGGAGAAACAGTTAATAAAAAAACTGGTTACATTTGACTTCAAGGTAATAATAATATTCTATGTGAAAAAAATGTATAACATCAAAAGAATATTTGTTAAACATTATTTACAATTAAAATTATTAAACAAAATTCAAATTTTTCTTAATATAAAAATATCTATTGCAACTGAAAAGAAAAATGTTAATAACCCAATAGAAAAAGTTCTGAGACATGAAGAGGTAACTTACAAGTGCATTTAAACATATTTTTTAAAAAAACAAAACTAGCTGGGCGCGGAGGCTCACGCCTGTAATCCCAGCACTTTGGGAGGCCGAGGCGGGTGGATCACGAGGTCGAGAGATCAAGACCATCCTGGTCAACATGGTGAAACCCCGTCTCTAACTAAAAATACAAAAAATTAGCTGGGCATGGTAGTGCATGCCTGCAGTCCCAGCTACTCAGGAGGCTGAGGCAGGAGAATTGCCTGAACCCAGGAGGCGGAGGTTGCGGTGAGCCGAGATCGTGCCATTGCACTCCAGCCTGTGTAACAAGAGCGAAACTCCGTCTCAAAAAAAAAAAAAAAAAAAAACTAAGCTTCACTCATAGAAAAAATATAACAGAAAAATTTTAAATCTCCCGTATCACAAATTAGACTGGCAAAGATACAGTAATTAAATAACATGCTCTACTAGTGAGTGTGTAGACAAAGAGATAGTTTTGTCAACTATTAATGATGTAATTGGTATTGAAGACAATTTAGTAATATCTTTCAAAATTATGAATGTTCATATGCTTTAACCCAATAATTCCACTTCAAATAATTTATTTTCCAGATGGTCACAATTGTGTTAAAAGACAACTGTGTAAGAAAACCCTTTGCCGTAGTCATAATAGCCTAAGTTTGGAAACAACCTATCCATTTTTCAATATGGCACTTGTTAAATAAGTTATAACACGATCAAATAAAAGGTGATTCTAACATCATGAAAAAGGTCCAGTTATACATGTATAATATGAATAATGTCTGTTATTGAGTTAAAGGAAAACAAGCTACAGAAGAGAATGTACAGTAGGCCTTCATTTGTGAAAACACTGAAATAGTCTTCCTTCCACCTAACTTACGCAGTACACACACTTGTGGATGTCTGCAGCCTCTTTTGAAGAACACAGAAGAAATGGGTAACAGTGGCTGTTTTTACAGGAGGGAACTGGATTGCTGGGGAACACGAGAAGGAGATTTACTTTTCACTGTTAAACTGAACCTTTTGAGTATTATACCTTGTGTCTTCATAACATAGTCAAAGAGAGTAAGTGACTATGCAGAATCTTATTAGTTCCATTTCTATCTCAGAAATCTCTGGGTCTTGACTTAACCATGTGCCATACAGCACTGAGTAGGTTGTCACTATTGACTGAATGAAAGAATGAATAGCTAGCCATCTCCCAGCAGTTTTTGCGAATGACCAGCTCACCCAAAGGAGGTATGCATTGTCATGCAAGTGCGTGGGACCTTGCTTGCCTTACCCTAGTCTAGGCATTTTTAGAAATTGTGCCTTCCCACGACCATATTTCCTTTCATCACAGCACATATCTCTATCTCTGTTACCATGTTTACTTATTTAATATTTGCTTCCAATACTAGAACTATACACCCTAGAACTATACACTAAACAGAAACCTCATCTACATTTATCTGTCCTATACCTCCAATTTTCATTTGCCTGGCAGATAGTAAGCATCAAACAATACAAAAACTACTAGATAGTAACATGTATACATTGAGTTAACAAATTTTCCTCATAGTATAATTGACTTTAGATAGAGTACACAAGAACCATTTTTTCTTCTCTGTATGCTCTGGATCTTCTAACACAAGCAGTGAAAACATGCACAGTGACAGGGGTTTTCAACCAAAGGACATATCAGACTCACTCACTCATAAAAAATCAAGGATTTTGATATCTATGCTCCACCTCAAATCTATTGAAGAAGAATCCCTACAAGCAGGGATTCAATATCTTTGTATTTTTAAAAATATCTAGATAATATGGATGAATTGCTAGTTTGGAGGGCTACTGATCTATGAAGAGACAATCGCACCACACATCCTTACATCACATCATCCGAAAGAAAATAATGTGCTCACAGAACCACAAACTAATGAGGAAAAGACAAATAGTTGGGAGATAAATAAGGTACTTAAATGCAAACTGCATCAAGAGTTCTCTCTTTTTGGTAATATTTGCTTGCAACCTGGAGGCATAGAGAGAAAATGGTAAAATGCAGAATGCCTCACTGAAAAATCTTTTAGTTACAAGTGACAGTGAGTCCTATCAAACTGGCATAAATAAGGAAAGGCATTTAACAATTCAGAACTGGAAAAGTGATACTTTTCATATTCATATCCCCTGTATTAACCAAAGCTGCTCTTGGAAAATATGGACAACGTTTGGTGGTCTTTATTGTTCTTGAGGAATATGGACAAATTTATTTTCCAGAAGGCCCAGCAAATATAAACATTCCTGTGAATCTCTGCATTGGATCACTTCTTTATCTCTTGAACGAATAAAAAAAATTTTCAGAGATTTTAGATATACTGATTGTTCACAGTCAGTAAGTGATCACCCCTGCAGAAGGTAGATTCAATGTGAGTGGAGCTGACTTGTACAGGTTCACAAGAGCTGACTGTTATCAGCAAGCTGGTTGATCAACAGAGATGTTATTAAAGATTAATGTATAAAAACTTAATTAAATCAGTTATATTAAAAACAGATGTAACTAGTCGAAACTCATCACACTTTACCTATTTTACTATTATCTGTGCTAGAGGTCAGGAAATTACAGCCCTCAGACTAAATCCAGCTTGCTGCCTATTTTTGTAAATGAAGTCTTATTGTAATACAGCCATGCCCATATATTTATGTATTGTGTCTATGGCTGCTTTCAAGTACAATAGTGGAGTTGAATCACTGTAACTGAGACTTTATGGCCTGCAAAGCCTAAAATATTTACTATCTGGTCCTTAACAGAAAAACACGTGCTGATCTCTGATAGATGCTCTTGGGGTTACTTGTATCTATTCTGTCTGTCTGGTGGAAATATTGTAAAATGACATGTGACCACCCATCTCTTTCCAACCCTACATTCAATGACATCTCCAGCCTGAAATTGCCAGTGAAAGTATTTACACCACGGATATAGGCCACTGTTATGCATTATTGGGCTTTTATACTTTTCACACTCCTAGAAGTATTTCTCTCTACATCACTTTATACGGCTAACCTTAGCAAAAAGGTATGGCTAGGAATGGGAGAGGAGTGCCTCTTTGGAGAAGAAATAAATGCTGAGTGGTGGAATTAGCTGCAATTAACATCTCCAGACATCTAGATCAGTGCTTTTAACCAAATGACCCTACAAGTTGCAGGAAAAATAAATAAATAAATAAAAAGATACCCTAGGATTTCTCAGGCTGAAGGAAATTAAAGGAGCATGGATAGAGAAGACAGAAATTGCACAAGGGAGCAGGAAAGGTGAACTGTAATAATGAGTTATGAAACAAGCTGACAAGATCTGAGAGAGTCTAAGACGAGAAGAAGGAGAAGGAACACAAACAAACAAAGAAACCAAGACGATATGCTGTATGCTGCAAATCCCTTCAGAACAAAATCCGTTTCAAAGGTGAACATGCGGAAAAATTGAAAGAGCTTAAGACAAGATTGTGACAGAAAACAGAAGGAAGGATAGCATCTGAAATGAAGCTCCAACGTTTCCACGGGCAAACGGTGGGAGGCACTGGTAGGAGAGTTAGCCCCAATGGAGCATCCGGGGATACAGATACCAACACATCAAAGGAGCCATCTTAACGATCCATTCAAACGAAACAGAACAGTACTTAATGGCCGCCTGTGATACTTACGTTCTTTAGAAACAAGCTATGAATATAAGGTTCTTAAAAAGAGTTTCAGGACCTGATTTCAGTGGAATGAAATGAAAGAAATAATTCTGGCATATGAGTGGGAAGGATTCCTATTATCTCAATAAGCTACAAAATATTGATATTACTGAAATTGCAATGAAAAAGAAAGGTAAAAATATATTTTTAAAGGCCTCTTTTATATTAAGAGTTTGCTACAAGACAAAGTCAGCAATTATTATGAGCTAGGTTTACTTACTTTCCCTATTTGCACTGTTTGCTTCGTCCTCTGACATCTGAATGGTCATGGGTTTTAAAGTGTTTATTGTTCTTACGTGCATCTGCCTTGGATTTAGGGAATCGCCTGTGCTTTGCAGCACCATCCTTTATAATTAGTAGCACTGTGACTTCAATACCCATTAATGCTCAGGACATTTCTAGACTACATTTGTTTCATTACACAGCTACTTAGTCGATTTGTCAAAGAATGGATCAATTCATTTAAAAAAGAAAAACAGACTAGATGTTAGTACACAGATTTCTATCAAATAAATTTAATCAATCAACAAATATTTACTGAACTCCCACTTTGTGACATGCTGAGCCTAGAGATACAATTGAGAACTTACTGTCTAGTGCGGGAGAGAGACAGAAAAAATGTTTAAATAACAACTAATTACAGTTATTTTAAAAACATTATAAAATAAACAGGGTGCTAGAGAATAACAGAAAGGTAATTCATAAATTCATTCAGCTGTAAATGACTGGCACTGGGAGTAACAATAGTTCCCACTGATGCTACTTTTTAATTGGGCTAAAAGCCTTAATGTGAAGACATGGCGTTTTTATAGTTCAATGGTTTCTAAAGTTGTTTGCGTGTTGAACCACCTGGAAGTTGCAGTGTTCCCTTCAGAACATAATGAAATGGCATTACATGTAATGATATTATGAATGTAGTTAGCACAAACTTAAATAATCTGGTTGTTTATGGTACGTAGGGATGCTCAATTTAATTAAATATTCATGCAGTAAAACAAAGTCTGAAAAAAGCCGCAATGATAAACAAACAGTTCCCTAAAAACTAAACCACTGTACATTAGATCCACCAATTTGCAATTCTTCTGTCAGTACTGATGCTCTGCACTTAAATCATAAGCAGATGTAAAAGATTTAAGAAAGCTTGATGGGAGGGGGAAAAATCCTTAAAATTGAGAAAACTGTATCCATTGTCTTGTCTGTTCCTGCTGTGCTTCCGCCTAACCAATTGAGAATATTTCCTATCCAACATTAACTTTTAAAACATTGACTCTTACTGCAGAATCTCAGTTATCAAACATGGCTTCTTTATACTCTTGAAATCATTACCAATAGATAATTCCCACTAATCATTAAATACTGGCAGTGTGCAAACAGTTCTGTAGCATAGTATTACTTAGATGTATACAAATTAACTGTAGGGTGTTAAGAAATGACTATCATCAGACTTGGGATTCAAATAAGTTTTAAGAAAGATGGCAGTTTTTGTGTTTGAGTTCCAAAATGTTATATATATATTTTGAAGTGTATTTCAGAGTCTCAGATATTGATTTACAGAGTATCTTGCAAAATGATACTGAGTTCCTTGAACGTTGTTTTTCTTCTTTTACAAGACTAAAATGTTTTTGTGTGGAGCTGCTTTTTTTTTTTTTTAAACAGGTACCCTTGTTTAACTTGGTAATGCTGCCGAAATATAGTGGCATATTTTAGTCATACTTAGAGGGCCAAGATCTATTGAATTATCATCATTATATATATATATATATATATATATATATATATATATATGTGTGTGTGTGTGTGTGTGTGTGTGTGTGTGTGTGTGTATATATATATATATATATATATATATATATATGTGAAATTTGCATTTGTTCTTTTTTTGTGGGCATATGTTATCTGCCAATAAAGCTTTACAAAAGCCTTTTCAACTTTTCTGGAGTGCCAGGTATTAAGAATTTTAATGAAAAAGAAAATCAATTATTGTGGGGTAACACAGAAAGCTTTTAGTTTGCAAATGATAATCTCCCTCTTAACATCTTAACAGTAACAGATATGAGCTGATAATGAAATTCTCAGGACTGCTTGGAAACAGAAGCACGTCTTCCTGCTCCTTCTGCCAATTTTCCTCATGTATCTGCCCTGGAATCTGATGGCTTTTGCAGTGGTGGCTCCTTGGTGATTAGCTCCAGGTAACAGAAAGCCCTGCACATAAAATTTCTGAAGCAGCTCACTTTTATGTCAGTCTTCAGTAAATCAACTCTTCTGTAGCCACATTTAAATATCTTAGCTGGAGGTTCTCGATCATCCTTAGGGAATCACCTTTATTTTTTATAGAAATGTCTATGATTTCTGTGAGCACTGTCAAAACAATAAGGAGGATCTTTGCACAGTAAAACACAATGCCTTGGTTATAATCAATCATAACGCTATGTAAAAAGCCTCATCAAGTCTACTTATAAACATTTACAATGTAGGGTAATTAGTAAGACTGATTATTTGTTTATATTTGTTCATTCATGTTTAGCTTTTTAAAATACAGATTTTTCAGGTTTATGAGTTTTCATGAGTGAAACATTCTAATCCTAGAAAAATAATAAGTTAATCAGAATCCTAGTGCTATGTATGTAAATTATATGAGGCATCATAAATTTCCAGACCAGACATCACTGACTGTCAAACATACAACCATAAAATCCATGTTAAAAAGTATATATAAAAGAAATATCCAATGGCAGTTATATTTCAGAAAGTATATAATACTGCTTTCATGTGGTAATTTAAATGTCCCATCATTTTATAAAAAGTGAATCTTGGCCAGGTATTATGGCTCAGCCCTGTAATTCTAGCACTGTGGGAGGCCAAGGCAGGCAGATCACAAGGTTAGAAGATCGAGACTAGCCTGGCCAATGTGGTCAAACCCTGTCTATACTAAAAACACAAAAATACGAAAATTAGCTCGGCATAGTGGTGCACGCCTGTAATCCCAGCTACTCAGCAGACTGAGGCAGGAGAACTGCTTGAACCTGGGAGGCAGAGGTTCCAGTGAGCCAAATTGCACCACTGCATTCCAGGTCTAGCAACAGATCGAGACTCCATCTTAAAAAAAAAAAAAAAAAAAAAAAAAAAAAGTAAATCTTTCGTTGCATTTTTAAAGTAATCCTAAGTATGTATTGCTTTTTAAAGTATTTCAGTTTCCAAACTCAGAGTGTTAGCTTCAGTTCAAAAGTAAATATGTGCTATGCTAAAGTTTTAAAATTTGAATATTAACTCCTTTATTTAGGACTTCCTTTTTTTTTTTTTTTTTTACAATGTAATCTAAGCCAGGCACTTTTCCAGGTGCTTTAAAAATATAATACTTGGGGGGAAAAATTTATATAAAATAACGTAAAACATTCTGTATTCTTATTTTAAACAAACATACAAATTAAAAGAAAAAAAAAAAGATGAACCATGCCATTAGATTCAACAAATAGAGATTAATTCAACAAATCCTTAAATTTGGAAGGCAAATCCAGGTTACGCTTTTTAAAAATCTACAGAGCAACAATATCTGAGCTAATTATTTTTATATATCTTGGAAAAGTAGGTATTTACTCTAGAGAATGGAGACTTAGAATAACATACATTTTTAAAGTTACAGAACTGCATTTGATTTTTCTACCTCTAGTGTTTTTTCTCTCCACTTCTTCACTCTAAATTGTGGAATGTCTTGCACACAGAGTGTACACGAACATTTGTGTAGTTTAAGTAAAACACACAGAGGTCCACACCACGGGTGAAAAAACTGAAATGTTACCAGTAACCTAAAAGTCCCGTGTACTCCTTTCTATTCTTGTTTCTCACTCACCCAACTAGAGATCAGTACTACCTTGAGATGGGTTTATTAAAAAGTTTTACCATTTACATATGAATTTCTAAATTTAATTTGTTTCATTTTATACAGCTGAACTACAAACATAAACTTATCCATGTTCAAGGAATTGTAATATTACTATTACTCGACAAAGGATTCCTGGAAAATACAAGGTAGAGAGAGATTTGGGGTAAGAGTCTGCTTTCAGGTTTCCAGACTTTAGAAGAGTTCAGTGTGGGGCAATCAGTGGGTGAAGTAAGGGTTGGTTCTGGCAGATATAATGGTCATACAGATTTAACCACAGGACTGTCCAGGAACTGGATATCTAGAAAACATACCATTCTGGAAGATTTATCTCTATGCATTTTTTTCTGTTTTCAGAATACTGCTTATTGTAATGATTCTCTTCTTGTTTCATGGATGTATATTCCTCTTTTAACACTAAACAAAAGTTTTCTAATTGTCTGTTTTCTCTAAGCTACTTTACTTTTCTGTTTTTCATTTGTTTGTTGTTCTGGTTCTATTGTCAACTTTAGAGATTTTTCTCAAATATCTGAAATTTTCAGCATCTGTTCTAGGTTGAGATTTAGAACATAAAAAGCTGATTGGAGGCTTTGAGCAACATGGGTGGAACATTTCAGTGTTGAACTTCATTGTATGGTAAGGTGAGTAGGTCACTCCAGGCAACCCCTGACATGAAGTATCTTTAAATTTTTCTTCTTGAGCTGTTGAGGTTTCCCAGTCCATAACTGCAGGGTTATGGGTGCTAATTTTCTTAGAGTTTCACGAGGGAAGAAGTTGGGGCTCTTCACATTCAGCATTTTAGCACAGCATAGGCTTGTCCTAATGGCGATTTAATCCCCCTACTTGGGATACGCACTACTCTTGGTGGGATTTGTTGTCTCCAGGTTTTCTTGCTAGGGTCGGGAAAGTGCTATTATGCAGGCATGAAGCAGGGAGGGAATACAGGTATTCTACTGCTTCTGAAACAGATTTTACCAATTCTTTCTCATTTTATTCATTCATCCCCTAACTATCTCCACCCTCTTTCATCCATAGGTTCAGAGATGTGCTGGTTCCTCTGCCTTCTAAAGATTATGTCATATAAATTGGTTTAGTTCTCAACTCTCTCCTCTGCCAGCTTAGGATTCATTCAGCCTTCATTTATCTGCTGCATTAGTCAACATTTGTTCATCTGCTTTCCACTTTCTAAGTTTTTATATTTTATTGCTATTGTCTAATTCTGTTTTGTGTACATTTATTTTTTATGAAAAAAACTTATTGATAATTCAGTGATTTTCTAGGAGAACGTGAAAAAATTACATATTTTTCATATCCACCATCTTCCGCTGCTGGATCATGTCAACTTGCCATACATCCACTACACACAAAGACCTCGGTGAGGTGTGGTGATCAGCAGTAAAATGTGTAAGGCATTTCTTTCTTCTCTATTCTCAAGGGATTTGTGACACAGCTAAGAAAGAAAGGTTTTCACACACAAGATGAGACAATATGCCATTAAAATTCAGATGTTGTAAAAACAACATCTTAATCCATTATTTGATTACTTTGGAATATGGTGTGAGATAAGGAGAATCAAGAAAGTGCTGCATATTTTTGATTTGGGAATTGAGCAGATGCGGAACAAAGTGAGGTCAGGTAGAATGTGCGGATCAGCTCTGTCTAAAGGACTTGGCAAGTTACCTAAACTGTGACCCTGTACCACGATCTAAAAATGACCTGGATAATAACATCCTTTGGGTTAATAGTGGAGAAAATGATTTAAAGTTCCTAGATATAGCACTTGACTCAATAAATGCTAACCATACTCTGAATTACTATAGATAGCCAAGGAAGGAAGGAAAGAAGGAAGCAGGATACAGAAGAAGGAAGGAAGGAAGGAAGAGGAGAAGGGGGAAGATGGGAAGAAGAAAAAATGGAGTAAAGAAGGAAAGGGTTTATATTTGACTCCCTATGCTTTTCTTTAATGAAACTTCATTTTAAAAGCCACATCCTACCATTTTCAAAGAGGAGCAATGAACTAATATTGCATTTTAATGGGCCATTACTGAGAAAAGAAATCAAACCCTGGATATGATCTTTTTGGCACAAGATCCTGGGAGTGCAAAGAGATGTAAGTCAACATCTACGAGCTGGGAAAAAAATTGGAAATATTCTGGCCCTTGGAGCAAAGCAGTCATATGCTATTACTAATCTTTGTTTACCCTCGAGGAGCAACAAGGGTTCACATGCAAAGAGAAAAGAGATTTCTGAAAATCACTATCTTCTTTTATTTAAACCTCAGCACTTTATTCATTAACCTGACCTCTTGTCATATTATCTTAAAAAGTAATTCTCTCAAAGACCTCTTCATATGAATGAGAGATTAGTACCAGGGAGTACAAATCCTAAGCATTCTTGCATCAAAATACTTTTTTTTCTACAAGAAATTACTTCCTAGGTAATTTTTTTCACAGTAATTATTGTCAAGAAGCAGCAGCGTGGAAGTTTTCCCTGTGGATATGGCTAAGATCACTTCCAAATTCTCAGTGCCTGAAATGTTTGGTTATTCCCTTTAGGGCAGAGGGGGCATGGAGGAGTAGTTAGGTCGGATGGTGGTTGGAATTTGAATAGTAGTTTTAGTATCTCACATACAAAATATACAGGCTAGCCTTGTTGTTCCTAGTGGTGGCAGTTTTGCACTGAATTTGGTTCCAGTCTCCATCAATCGGCTGAAGGAAACTAATACACTACACTTTGATATGGCTCTGAGTCCACATACGTGTGTGTAAATTTCTAATGTCCCTTGCTTTGTATGACATGGTTCTTCCAGAATGAATTAGAAATTCTTCCTTCTAGCCAGTGGGATTGCTTGATGTTTTGCAGCTTGAAGATTTAGCATCGGATGACTTCACTGTTTTGTCTTGTCTTTACTTTTCCCGTAAGATTTAGCTCTTTCTTAGGTCTCGTATTTCTTAAAACATGAAAGATCATGTCATTTTCTGATGATAAGGTTATCTTGATTTCTCAACGAAGAGGAGTGAAAGACTCAAACTGTAGGGGCCCACAGGACAGCAACCAGAAATAGAGATCACAGAAACCACAAACTGGGGGCAGGCCACAGTGGAGCCACAGAGAAGCCTTGCCTTCATGACTGAGCTGGAGGAGCACCAGAAGGGTACAGAAACAGTAGCCTGCCGAAGAAGTATTTCATTTCTTTGGAACTATCAATATAGAACAAATTAAGTGAACAGAGCTAGAGATTTTAGAAATTATTGTGGGAGTTCTTACAAGTTTATAAAAGGACTCTTAACAACCTTGAAATTTTACTCTGAAGAGGACAGGAGAAATGAATAATATGATCTGCAAATATTTCCCCCATTCTGTGGGTTACTTTGCACTTTACTCACAATGTGCTTTGAAACACAAAAGTTTTTTATTTTTATGAAGTCTAATGTGTTTATTTTTTATTTTGATAGCTTATGCTTTTGGTATCTTAGAAGACTTTATCCAAGGTCACAAAGATGTACTGCTGTATTTTCTTCTAAGAGTTTTATAATTTTAGCTTTTATATTTAGGTCTATGATTCATTTGGAGCTAATTTTTGTTTATGATATAAGAAAAGAGTTTAGCTCCCTAAATCTTATTTCCTGAACACTAGCTATGTCTCAGAGATTGTACTAAAATTTTCCATATACTCCCTTTACTCTCACAACAGTCCACTGTTCAAAGTTTTAAGATGAGGAGACAAGAAACTCAGAAAGTATTATAATATTAAGAGGACCACAATTTTAGTCACTACTATTTCTTGAGAATATACAATGGATCAAAGCCTGTGCTAAAGCCTTTTTGTGTGTTCATTAATGGAATTCCTAGACAACTCTGTCAGATTACGATTATTATTATCTCCACTTTACAGATGAGAAAACTGAGGCATAGGGAAGTCGAAAATTGTGTGCTGGGACACACATCTGATAAGTAGTAGCATCAGGTTTTGAAGCCTGGCAGTTAGAGATAGAGTTTGGCTTTTAATCACTATAATTAATTGTCCAGGATCACACAGCAAATAAAAATAGGAGTAGGTAAACAACCCAAATGTCCATCAACCAATAATAGATAAATAAAATGTGATGTATCCATACTATGGAATACTACTAAGCAATAAAAAGGAATGACTGACATATGCTGTAATATCTAAGTGACAGAAGCCAGTCACAGAAGACCACAAATTATATGAATCCATTTATATGAAATGTTCATAATAGGCATATTTGTAAAGATATAAGGTACATTAGTGACTACCTAAGGCTGAGGAGGGGAAGAAGTTGAAGGGAAATAAGGGATGATTACTAACGGGCATGGGATATTTTGGGGGACGTGTAATGAAAATGTTCTCAAACTGATTATCGTGATGGCTAAATGACTCTGTGAATAAAAACCATAGAACTGTATGTTCTAAATGGGTAAATTGTGTGGTACATGAATTATATCTCAATATATTTTTTTAAATGGGGCTAGAAAGTCAAATCTAGACTTTTGGATTTCAAGCATGTGCTTTTTTCACTATGCCTTACTGACCATCACTTTTTTGGCACCCTCTGTTACTACTCAGATTTCCTTATTGATTCACCTTCTCTTCGTAGTCTGTAGTCCACTACAGGGCAAGAACTGTGTAGCAATCATCTTTGCTCCACCAGATCCCAAAAGGCCTGTTCTGGTAGTATTAGCCCCAAAGTCATCTCAATACATTATCTATTGAACGATTAAAATAAAATATTCCCAACTGAGGTGCTTCTAGTCTAACAGAACATGGCTGTTCCTGAAAAGTTGAGTGAGGATTTAATTTTAAATTGAATATTTAAATATTATAGTGTGCTTAATATTTAGATGAATCTGTCAGCCAGCTCTGTCTTAGAGTGAGTGGCCATCTGCCACATTTTTATTTTTGGAAATCTAATTTTTTTTAAATTTGCATATGCTCATTGAGATTTTTTTTATAGCAGAAGAAATGTTAAATGTTCGTATCTATTACAAGTTGATTTGGTATACTGGTACAGTGCTGGAGACTCTATGTAGGAAAACGTGACCATGTTAAAAGTGTTTTTGACATTCAGTGTCATAATACTCTAAATGGGTTTCATTTCAACATTTCCATTAGTCAGTGGAAATAACTTGCAATAAAGAATAACAAATGACTGGAACATTATAAAGGGAATAAGCAACTTTCTCTCTCTTTCTGTTTCTCTCTCTCTCTGTGTGTGTGTGCGTGTGTGTGTGTGTGTGTGTGTAATTCTACAGCAGTTTTCACAAATTTGTGCTATTAAAGATTCATAAATTAAAACTGAAAATAATACTTGGAAATATTCCTGTGTGTTCTCCTCAGGTTTCTACTAACTACTAAATTGTCTCAATTATACCGTAAGGGTCTTCCTTATCTTTCTACTTTCCCTGATGGCAATCACTTACTGTGTTGCAGAATGTCCCAATGTATTCTTGGAGATGACAGGTGAGAGAAAGAGGGCTGGGGAAGTAGAAAAGGAAATAGAAAGACAGTTCTGTTGGGGGAGGAGTGAAAGTGTTTCTACAAAGAAAATAAGGATGTTTCCTGAGCCATCCCTCCTACTGCTGCCCAAACAAGATCATCCACCAGCTCAGCAAACACTGAGTTTGACAAAATGCTGATCAAGTCACTGTCCCCAGAGGTTCTGTTCCATGCATTCCGCTGACTGTACCTCCCTTCCAGGGCAAGTGGCCATCAATACTGTCAATGAAGAATTCACTCTCCTGCTGTATTGGTGTGCTAGGGCTGCTGTACCAAAGTGCCACAGACTGCATGGCTTAAACAGGAGTAATTTATGTTTCACAGCTCTGGAGGCTAGAAGTCCAAGATCAAGGTGTCAGCAGTGTTGGCTCCATGAGGCAGAGATCTCTTCCAGTCCTCTCTCCTTGGTTTGTAAATGATCATCTTCTCTCCACGTCATTGTATCATCTTCCCTTTGTACACCTCTGTATCCAATCTTCTGCTTGTTATAAGGGCATAAGTCATATTGGATTAAGTCTCATCCTACTGACCTCATGTTAACTTGATTACCTCTATAAAGATCCTGTCTCCAAAAAAGTCACATTCTGAGGTAGGGTGATCAGCACTTCAACTGATAAATTAGGAAGGGGGGCACAATTCATCCCATAAAGCCTACAAAAATGGTAATAATGTCAAAACCTTTTTTTTTGTTTGTTTGTGTGTAGCCTTTTCTAGATTACAAATCACCTCATATAGCCTCAAATCATATGGAAACTTTAACTTGGACAAATTCAAGTTCATGCATTAAATTCACCTGTAAGGATAAACACACACACACACACACACACACACACACACACACGCACACACACACACAGAGAGAGAGAGAGAGAGAGGAGTGACAGAGAAAGAGAGAGGAGAGACACACAAAGAGAAATGGGGGGGGAGAGAGAGAGAAAGAGAGACAGAGTCAGTGAATGGAGTATCTGAGAGCTCGCACATGTGAACCTCATAGTCTTTCTAAAATTCTCAATTTGCATGAGTTTTTGCACAAATATTATGCAACATTAAGTGATAGTGCAGCATTTAAAGACACATATTTTGGCATAAAATGGCCCCCAAAGGCAATTCCATTTTATCTGAAAATCAACTAAAGACAAGGAAAATAATTCCAATGCTGGTGGAAAAATCTGGCTGGAGACACTAAATACCAGGAGACACTAAATATAATTTTTTTTAAAGATTTGTTCAAGAATAGTATTTGTTAATGTGATAGTTGCATTCCACACTGACTATAGAATAAATACCTCCATCATATTGTACCTCACTCGACTGGGTGGGTCAATATTACTTTCTGCACTTGCTTTTTTAGTGGGTTTGTGGCATGTATACTAATTATATAACTGAAATATAATTTTGAAACATTTACAAATTATATATCTGATAAAGGACTTGTGTGTAAACATATAAAGAATACTTACAACTAAATAATACTAAAACAAATACGTGAATGAAAAGCTGGTGAAAACTTTCATCTCTGACGTTCTTCACAAAAACTCATAGCTTGAATTTGATCATGAGAAAAAACATCAGACACACCCAGATAGGGAGACATCCCACAGAATGCCTGACTCCTACTCCTTAAGCCAGTCTATGACTGAGAAACTGTTATAGACCAGAGAAGACTTAGTAGACATGGCAATTCAATGCAATGTGGTACCCTAAGTTGAACCCTGAACAAAAAGAAGAAATTAATGGAAAAACTGGTAAAATGCCATTAAAGTCTGGAGTTTAGTTTTATAGTAATGTATCAGTGGCAGTTTCTTGGTGGTATGAAAATGTGTCATGTTTATCCAAGGTGTTAATAATGGGAAAACCCGGGTAAAGGGGATACAGGAAATTTCTTTCCTTTCTTTGTAGCTTTGATTTTGTTGTTGTAAATCAGAAATTGATCCAAACTAAAGTTTGTGTTTTTAAATGAGCAAAATATTTGAATAAACATTTTGCCAAAGAAGATGTACTAACG
The DNA here is from genome assembly GCF_048565385.1 of Saimiri boliviensis. Lineage (NCBI taxonomy): Eukaryota > Metazoa > Chordata > Mammalia > Primates > Cebidae > Saimiri > Saimiri boliviensis. The sequence goes on from NC_133456.1 coordinate 64,111,318, forward strand.
CCTAAAATAGGAAACAATGTTCAACCTCCTTAGTCATTAAAGACATGCAAATTAAAACTACAATTAGATATCACCACACACATATCCGAAAAACTAAAATAAAAAATAGTGACACATCAAATGCTACTGAGGATGTGGAGAAACCAGATCACTCATGTAAAATGGTAATGCCACTGCAGAAAACAGTTCAATGGTTTCCTACAATCACAAATGCAAATTTACAATATGACTTAGCAACTCCACTTCTAGTTACTTACCCAAGAGAAATAAAAATATGTATTTATAGCGGCATTGTTTATAATAGGCAAAGAATGGAAAGACAAATGTTCATCAGCTGATGAACTGATATAAAATATAGGGGATATCCATACAATGGAATATTATCCAGCCACAAAAAAAGAAAGAGGAACGGCGTGGACACACCTTGAAAACATTATACTCAATACAAGATGCCAGGCACAAAAGACTACATATTGTGTGATTCAATTTATATGAACTATACAGGAAAGGCGAATATAGACAGATAAAAAATAAATCATTGCTCTCCAGGGGCTAGGGATAGGAAGAGGGATTGATTGCAAATTGCACAAGGTTACTTTTTGGGATGATGGAAATGTTCTAAAGCAGATTGTGGGGATGACTGAACAACTTTCTAAATTTACTAAAAAGCATCCACTGTCTTCTTAAAATGAATGAATTTCATAGTGTATGATTTATACCCCAATAAAGTTTTTAAATATGTTTTTTATATAAAATTTAGATTATGGAGAAAAAAATAAAGAGGAAATAACTGATCATTTCATCACTTAAAAATACATTTCAGCATATTTCCTTTGCAGCTTTATCATGTCCTATTGATTTTAATTTTAAAATTCAGGCAAGTCTTAAAGAAATATATTTTCTCTGTTGATGTATATTACCTTGGAGAGTTGAATAGTTAGGGTTTATTTCTTGAGAATTTTATTTGCAGAAATGACTGTCCCTTTGTACCAGTCCCCACGGATGTGACTGACAGGTAGCATTGATAGCTGGTCAAAGTAGCCTGGAAAATCCCACTGTCTGTTTGCTTTCAAGCAAAGCAAAAGTCATAGCTATACTTCTAGCCCAATTAGAAACACAAAAGCTCTGTCTCCAAAAACACAACTCAAGAGATCAGGGAGGTCATACACTTGCATTTTGGCTTTTCAGGCCGGAACGTAGAGGGCACTTTTCCTGTCACATGAACAGATGAGCATAGCAGACACTGTCTGTGACCTTTGGCGGCCACGCTGTGCAGGGAGCTACCTGCACAGTTGAGGAAGAGAATAGAGTTCAAAATGAGACACATAAGATTGTTGGTTGGTTTTTCTTTTATCTTTCATTTTCTTTTCCTTGTTAAAATTTTTTTTTCCAGGCAAAAAGCGAAAGCTTCAGTATATAACTCAGACATTTCTAAAACTTATAACAAGCTCCCATCCCAAACTAAATAACCACCCAGAACTTTTTTAGCTGATCCTGAAAGAAATTCTGAAGCATTTCCTGAAGATACAAACTGTCTAATATTGTGTTTAGAAAATATGTGTAAAACTAAATTTGCAGACCAAAAGGAATATGTAGCACAAAGGAAAAAATGTGGCATAAATTGTTTTATTTAAATAATCTAATCTACACTGGTTTTTTTCAGGCAGGTCAAAGATGTAGACAAATTTTGTCTGTCAAAATAGATAAGATGAGTAAAAGTAGAATCAACAAATATATGTATATAAGAATTATCAGTCAGAAATTGAACCCAAATAAAGTTTGTGTTTTTAAGTGTGTTTTAAAATATGTATATTTAAATATATGTTATTTTTAAAATATATTTTAAATATATTTTTATATTTTTAAAATATATTTATATATAACATATATTTAAATGCATATATATTAAATTATATTTATATATAATGTATATTATATATAATATATAAATATATATTATACAATATAAATATATATTATACATTATATATAAATATATATTAAATGTATATGTATTAAAATATATTATATATTATATATATTTTGAATATATATTAATATATGTAATTTAAAAAGTATATATTAAAACATATTTTAAAATATATTAATATATTTATATATATTTAAAATATTTTTTAATTATATATTTTATATTATATATATTTTATATTAATATATATTATATATTATATTATATAAATATATATAAATATATATTTAAAATATTAAATATATATAAATATATTAATATATATTTTAAAAATATTAAAAATATATATATTTTATCAACTTTTGGTTGATCAAGTAAGAAGTACTCATAAAACTTCATATGCTTCTTATACTGCCTGGGACTTAAATTGATTCAGTCTGCTGTGAAATTATGGAAGGATATCTTTCTCTAAATAACTGAATTCCAAACACCTTAATTAGAAGATCTGAGGCATCTCTAGAAACATGCCCACAAGCACTAGAGGGCAATGCTGGACAGATATTACTGAGATCCAAGCCAATACTAGTGAGTATGACTGGATACTCACTGGTTTCAAATGAAGAATACTTCAGATGCAACTTTGAATATTCTGTGAGTAGAATGAAGTTTCCAGCTATTGCTTTCCAGCTTGATTACAGGAACAGACAAAGAGGGCAAGGTTTTCTTGGTAGCAATCAACTCTGCTTACTGGCTTCATCAGGGCATTTTGCCCAGATTGAAGCTGGGCCAGTTTAAGAGCAGGTTGGCAGAGTGAGGAGATAATAGCCAATGTCAAAGCCAAGAAAAAGGGTTTGGAATGGGATTCAGAATCAAAATTTAGACTCTGCAGTAGAAAGAAAGATAAAAGCTGCTCACTCAATTGTGTCCCATGATCTCATATAACGTAATGGGCCCAAGGAGTTATATGAGGGTAAGAATTATTTCTATAAGTTAAAAAACATCAATTTGATTAAAATCTGATTGACAACTCATAAAATGATAAGATAGTATTTTGTTACGGACATTATCATTGTGATTACTGGTTGCTATAACAATAAAGGATTAAATTCTGCCTCATTATTTCTCTCTCTTACATAGTCTTATTGTGCGGTGAGATCAAAGTGTAGCTGAATACTAGGATAAAATCCCCTAGTAAGGATTTGACTACAACAGTGGTTCTCAAAGTGTGGTCCCCGAGTCAACACCATTAGCATCATTCAGGAACTTGCTAGAAATTAAAATTCTTGAACCTCAGCTCAGAACTGCTGAATTCGAATTTCTAATGCAGAGGGGCTCAGCTATCCGCATTTTAGAAAAACATTACACTAAAGTCTGAGAACTACTGAAGTTTAGAAAACACAGAGCAGGTTGTCCTTAGAAAATGATACCTACAAATTAGCTAGGCATGGTGGTGCACACCTGTAGTCCCAGCTACACTGGAGGCTGAAGTGGGAGGATAGCTTGAGCCTCGGGGGTGGAAGTTTCAGTGAGCTGAGATTGCACTACTGCACTCCAACCTGGGTGACAGAGTGAGACTGACTCAAAAACAAAAAAATGATACCTACTGTACAATGCTATCTAAGCAACAATTATGTGCTATATAATCTACTATCTCTTTAGTACTTGCTTTATATAATACACACAAAAAATCTTCATTTTTTAATGATTATTTTCTGTAATTCATAACTTAATTTTATGCAATTCAGGATGTATTTTATATTGCATTCATTTAAATATTGATGTCTAGATTTTAAAGCTAGCTCAGGGATTCTCACTACATTTCTAATATTATTACTGATCATGAAAATAAAGCATACAAATGTGTAACACTTTTGCTAACCAAATAGCTTTCAAATAGAAAATATAATGGATACAAGTATCTTGCCCAAGATCATACAATTAGCATTAAGTAGAAAACTATGATTTGAATCCAAAACTTTAACACTAACATCAATATTTTTCCCCAGTAACATAGCTACTTATACATTAAATGAAGATTAATTATTGTCACAGTAACAGTGACTCAGAAAAATAGTATTTTCTTTTTCTTAATTTTTTTGAGACACAGTCTCACTGTCACCCAGGCTGGAGTGCAGCAACATGATCACAGCTCACTGCAGCCTCAATCTCCTAAGGCTCAGGTGATCCTTCCACCTCAGCCTCCTGAGTAGCTGGGACTATAGGCATGTGTTATGTCCAGCTAATTTTTCTATTGTAGAGACGGTGTTTTGCTATATAGCTCAGGTTGCTCTCAAATTTCTGGGCTCAAGCAATCTGCCCAACTTGGCCTCTCAAAAGAGCTATGATTACAGGCGTGAGCCACCACACCTGGGCCCCAAAATGATATTTTCATAAAATGTTCTGTTATTTGATGAGAACTAGGTTTAATTAGAAGAAGAAGCAGATGGAGTTTTCTGGAGATTGGAAAAACACTTCTGAACATTTTACAAGAGTTAAAGAGGGAATTCAAGTGTGGAAAAGAGATTATTTGGGTGAAGCTAATTGAGCTCTAAGCTGTGAAAATTATAAGACTAGGGTGGTGTAGTGAGTGCCTAGTCTTCCTGCAGGAGAAGAAAAGGATGAGGAGGATGTGTTTGGGTTAGGCAGCTAGTTTCTACTATCCCTGAAGGGGTTGGAACATCTAAAACTGAGCAAGAGATGGGAAAGTATGACTTGTTGATGATAAAGCAACCATTTACTGAGAACCTGCTATGTGCTAGACATTGTTCAAGGGCAAGGAGTAAGGTGATCTGAGTGACGTACCTGTCTCAGGTGGAAAATTTAAGAAGACATCAAAAAGGGGAAAAGGAAAACTCAATACTCAAGATAATCTTTAAAGCAATATATTTCAAAAATCACAATAAATGCAATAAATCCACAATGAAGGATGTAGTAATATTAAAATGTAAGTGGAATCTATTTTATTCACTTTTTTCTTATTTCAGTTTCCAGAATGCTTCAGCATGATGCTGTTACTGATCTTGTCTTTATTGAAAATGTTAATATTTTCTTCATTTGGAGATTTTTACATTAATTTTAACTTTGAAATATATCAAATGGACTGGTTGCAGTGGCTTATGCCTGTAATTCCAGCATTTTGGGAGGCCGAGGCAGGGGAATTGCTTGAACTTGGGAGGCAGAAATTGCAGTGAGCCAAGATTGCACCACTGCACTCCAGTCTGGATGACAGAGTAAGACTCCTTCTCGAGAAAGAAAAAAAGAAAAAGAAATATATCACCTGAAAAAATAACTTCTCAATGCAAATTTAAACCACAGTGAAAAGCCATCTCAGATCAGCCAGAATGGCTGTTATTGAAAAGTCAAAAAGTATTATGTTGGTGCAAAAGTAAATGAACGGTGGACTGGATAAAGAAAATCTGGTTTATATACACCACGGAATACTACACAATCATAAAAATAACGAGATCATGCCCTTTGCAACAACATGGATGGAGCAGGAAGTCCTTATCCTAAGATAATTAATGCAGAACGAGAAAACCAAATATTGCATGTTCTCACAAGTGAGAGCTAAACATTGAGTACACATGAACACAAAGAAGGGAATAATAGACCCAGGGGCATACTTCAGAGTGGAGGGTGGGAGGAGAGAGAATATGGAAAAACTACCTATCAGGTCCTATGTTCATTACCTGGGTAACAACATAATCTGTACACCAAACCCCCATGACATGAAATTTACCCATATAACAAACGTGCACATGTATCCTGAACCTAAAATTAAGTTGGAAAGAAAAAAAAATTTTTTTCTCTTGATTACTGAGTCTTTTAGTGTTTAAATTTTGTATACCCTCACCTCATCCAAGTTCCAGACCTGTACTATGCTAACAGTTTCACAAATCATCACAGTCCATAAAGTACACAATTTTTGGAGTATGCAAATTGGATGTTTTTAATGAAGGCAATAACTTTGTATTTTGAAAATATATATAAGTATATAATAATATACATAGACATGTAAATATTCTATTATGTTTAGGGGATAGAAAGTATCAACTAAAGCTCACATGCCCATTTTTATTTGTAATAGCAATAGAGCACAAAGGCACATTTCCATGTCTTTTGAGTCATTTGTTTATGTTTCCATGTGGTATTTTTGAACTTTTTTATATGAAGCATGTTAAAATTATATTAGTCCTGTTAATTGTAGAAATAACTGGGCCACTGCTAACAGAAGTGCATCTTACACAAAATCCTATCATGGAATTGTTCTGGCTGCTTCCTGGAATGGAGAGACCAAATGGGTGAATGGGCAAGGAGAGTGGGACCAGGTAAAAGATACATGAGAAGGAAGTGGTGGTAGGAACCTTAGAAAACAGCAGATGTCCATGCAGGGTAGAAGTTGTTGACTTTCCTCTCTTTGCATCAGAAAACAGAGTCTCTTTGGATCACAAAACATATCTACTGCCATGAGCTTTGAATTCAGTTCATTTGGGGTGCAGTCCTAACATCCCAGATGATGCCACTGTGCAGCCAGGCTTGTGAACCACTATGCTACAGAATCCAAGTACACAGTCCCTGGGGTTGATTCAATGTGAATGGGACTCCAAGGCCCTGCTAAAGCAGTGATAGATCCTCAGTTCTGAGCATCTTCCATGCTTTTGTTGGGCTGTTCATGGGTTTGTAAACAGGGAAAACCTGAGCCATTTTCAGTTATAAAAGAAATTATTAAAAGATAAACGTGGTTGTAAAAGGAAAGTAGAAATGAGATAGTTGTCTCTTGGCAGAGAAGAGGGTTTTCATTAAGTTTACACTGTGTCATGTGGTATATCAAATTCTCTTCTTCATATGCCCAAGTGATTTTTAGAAAAATATTTATTTCTCATTGATGGGATACAAGAACAGTGACTGCCCACAGGAGATCTTCTGTTACATAAAGGTTAATAAGGAAAGCACAAGCAAAGGATGCTGGCAGGAAAAGGCCAGAGGATCCCAGCTTCTGAAACAGCAGGTGCCATGTGCTGCCGCCATCCTTTCTGAATGAGCAGGAGACTTCATTGAAAGGATGCTTGGGAGCCATTTGCTTTCCCTAGACTCACAGTCTGGATGGAATCTATACTTACCAAGTTCCTGAGCATTAGGATGTTATCATTTATGATACCCTTTTTATAATCTACTGTTAAGATATTTACCAGTCCGAAAGTGGTGCTGTGTCAGTGTGGTATATTTTTCAAGTTGACCTAAATGATGTGAGTCACCCGCTCACTCACGTATAGTTCAAATGAAGATGATGCACATCTACTCCTAATCATTTTTCTTATCAGCATGTTCAAAGGAAGGCCTTACACACACACACAAAAAAAAAACAGGTGAAATGCCAGCATCATGAATATGTTAAGAGCAGTAATTACTATTTTAAGACAGTGGGCCTGGCACAGTGACACAAACCTGTAATCCCAGCACTTCGGTCAGCTGAGGCTGGTGGATGAGGTGTGTAGTTTGAGACCAGCCTGACCAACATAGTAAAACCCCATCTCTACTAAAAGTATAAAAATTAACCAGGTGTGCTGGCATGTGCCTGTAGTCCCAGCCACTCAGGAGACTGAGCCAGGAGAATTGCTTGAACCCAGAAGGCAGAGGTTGCAGTGAGTCAAGATCGCACCATTGCACTCCAGCCTGGGCAACAGAGTAAGATTATGTCTCAAAAAACAAACATAAAAAAGATGGTGTAGTCCAGAAAGTTGGAGGCAGATCTGACACCTCAAAGCTATATTACCTTTACTTTTGTCCTTAGAGAAGAGGTCTAAGAGTCTGTGCTCAGCTAAAGTTGATTTTTCTATTTTCCATATGAAGTAAAAAAAGAGATCTCACAGCATTGTTCAGAAAGATCCCTCAATATTTCTCTCATGCATGCTATTTCAGAGTCTTCTTAGGTTATTTTCTCTTCCTCTGAACCTGGGCACGCTTGCGACTGCTGTGACCAATAGAGTGTGTCACAGGTGACACTATGGGACCACCCCTAGAAGATCACAACTTCTCCCAGGACAACATACAAGACATCTGGTTACCATAAAGCCACCATGCTGGAAAGATCCTGCGGAGAGACCCCATAGTGACAGAAAGAGATGCCTGAGGAGGTCTGGCTGTTCTTGTCGCCAGGTATTTCAGCCTTGCCAGCTCAGGTCCTTTCAGCATTGGAATTAAAGAATGGGCTGAACTTTCTGTCAGATTCGGAAGAAGGACAGAGTTGACTATGAGGTGGTAATCCACTGAAATATTGGAGAGGGTTTTATACTCTCAGGGTGCAGGCATGAGGGTTAGAAACATGAATGAGTGAGCCACAGTGATTCCGTCCACAGCTTCCGCATCACCCCAGCTAGCACAAAAGGGAGTAAAGAGAAGCTGTTGCCACAGTACCCTATACAAATTGCAGATTCGTGAGCAAAATCAATATTGTCACCATTTTAAGACATGTTTTAGGAAGGTTTGTTTCATAGTATTAGATAGGCAGAACAGAGGCAGAAAATCTGTTAGTGACAATAAATTATTAGCAATGAAAGGAACATTTTCTGACCATCTAATATGAAATAGCAACTCTCTATTTTACTTTCCTCCATATTTGCCACCACCTAGTATTATAGATTAACTTGATTCTTGATTAATAAAATTTCCCTAACACTAACAGGATGAGTAATGCTTGGGCAGAAAGGGGCTTTGGGCGGCTGTTGAAGATCTAGAAGGTGCTCACACATAGCAGTGTAGAGTAGTATAGAGTAGAATGATACTTTACACAGTGTTCATTCTTATTGGGATACTGAAAAACTAAGTAGTTTATCCGTATTTCAGACTACTTATGTGATTTTGGTCAAATATTTGATTTGTGTAAAAAATAATATTCTTAAACAACCTTATTTTTATGATAGCAGAAGTGGCTTAAGTTTTTGTTTTGTTAGTATTTTCTCCACCACTTCAATCTCAAAGCAATTTGGAAAGATTTTTCCTTTCTTAAAGAAGCTTGACAGAGTTTTGAAATGTAAATACGCCCAAACTTCTTAAGAACCTAATGAATGAAGTCTTTGTGAACATATTAAAGAAATTAAACTCAAGGTTGTATTTGTAAAATCTTTTTAGGAATTCTATAACGTGAGAACTGATGCTACCAGAACATGAATCACAATAAATAATTCAGGGCATTGAATCTGAAACTCACAGGCATTAAGTTTGTATCATTGTAGAAAACCCTGAAAATCAAGGTATTGAAATAGGATTCTACCAAATTCACAAAGCCATTTCTATGTGATTTTTTTGTTCTAATTTCAAATGTTTCAATTTTAAGCTCGAAGTCCTCATGTGCTTGCTGAAAATAACTTGCGAAGCACGATGATTAAACAGGAATGAAAAATTTATTTTTTGTGCATATGATCTCATGAATGACTTGCTTTTTAGCTCCTCTCAGAGAAAGCAAACAAAAGGGTCAGTATATGAAGTAAATGGTCAGATTTATAACAGGTGGCTCTGAAAAAGATTGAGGTTTGAGAATATTGAAATAGAAACAGTTAGTATGCTAGAATTTTCTGTGTGAGTTTGCCTTTGTGTGCATGAGTACTACTATAAAATTTCCTCTTACGTTTTAAAATTTTTTTTAATTTTCATTTTATTTTACTATTTTATTTTTTTGAGATGGAGTTTCGCTCTAGTTGCCCAGGCTGGAGGGCAATGGTGTGATACTGGCTCACTGCAACCTCCACCTTCCAGGTTCAAGAAATTCTCCTGCCTTAGCCTCCAAAGTAGCTGGGATTACAGGAATGCGCTACCATGCCCGGCTAATTTTTTGTATTTAATAGAGACAGGGTTTCACCATGTTAGTCAGGTTGGTCTCGAACTCCTGACCTTAGGTGATCCACCTGCCTCAGCCTCCCAAAGTGCTGGGATTACAGGCATGAGCCACCTTGCAGGCCCATTTTATTTTATTTTATTAGAGACAAGGTCTTACTTCATTGCCAAAGTCGAAGTGCAGTGGATCTTCACAGGTGTAATTATGGAGCACTACAGCCTGTAATTCCTAGCCCCACACCATCTTCCCACTTTACCGTTCCAAGTAGCTGGGACTGCAGGTGTACACAACCATACTCAGCTCTTTTAATTTTTATCTAGTGTTGCTGTAATATTAGAATCATGTTAAAGAACTCTAAACATCCCTAACATCATACAGGTAAACTTCGAAGTAAAATAGAACCTTGTAGCTATTTTGACAGTGCAAAACAAAGAATTGACTGAACTTTTCGACTGTATAACCATGACCTTCTTGTGTCCCATTAGGAGGTTTTAAGCACAGAAAATCCATTTCCTTAAATGCCGATATAGCAAACCCAGCTACTTTGTGCAAGACATTAACAACATAATAAGTAACAACAGAAACTTGAATGAAAAATTAATGCATAAGTCTTTGTCTTCATTCAAACTTAAGAAAAGGGAGATTGTTAGATTAAAAATAAGTACTCTTCATTCTCATGACATATATTGCCATATTTTTTCCAGATATGCAATGTGCATTTGTATTTCAGCAGCAGTGTGTTACTCTGTCTATCCAACTTTACTTTTTGTTAGTGTTAAGCATGATGATTTTAAAAGTCTTTGTCTATTTATTAATTAATTTCAATTGTTGCTTAACAGTACAGTTCAATGTTTTTTAACCTACTGACTTATAATTGCCTTTTTTATTGTAGCAACATACACATAACACAAAATTTACCATTTTAACCATTAAGTGTACAAATAAGTGGCATGAATTACATTAACAATGTCGTGCAAGAATTCACATTATTCACATTATCTGTTTCTAGATCTTTTTCATCATCCTCAACAGAAACCATGCCCATTAAGCAATAACTTCCATTTCCCAAGTAACCTCTCTACTCCTTTCTGTTTATGAACTTGCCTGCTCTAGGTACTTCATATAAGCAGAATTATACAATATTTGTTGTTTTGTGTCTGGGTTACTTCACATAGCATGTTTTTAAGGTTCATTTATGTTGTAGCATGTGTGTCAGAATTTCACTCATTTTTAAAGTTGACCAATACTACATTATATATACACACACACAAACACACACACACATATCTATAACATATACATATATAACATATATATACACATATATATCATATATGTGTATATATGTGATATATAATATGTACATATAATACATATTATATATAGTGTGTATATATATATATATAAGTGTTTTGTTTATTTGTAAGCTAAGACACTAGAGGAGAAAGTCTAATCACACCTCATTAGAGAAGAGAAAAATTTTGCTTCTGAGAAGGAAGAAGAAAACAAAGCAAAGCAGGCAGGCTTAGAAACAGGGAAAAGCTAGTGAGAGGGAGGAAGGCTGGCACTGATTTGGTGGTGAGGGGCATGGAAAGTGCCTTGGTTGGAAAGTAACCAATGGGCATTTTATGAATTCAGACATCTAATTCTCACTTTTAAACTCCTCTCCCAAATCATTTCCACATCTGTAGTAAAATCACCTGTTATACTCACTAGTGCATAGTATGAGTAACTTTCTTCCTCTATCTTTCAGCATTGGAATTAAAGAATGGGCTGAATCTTCTTTCAGATTCAGAAGAAAGACAGAGTTGACTATGAGATGGTAATCCACTGAAATATCGAAAAAGGCTTGATACTCTCATGGTGCAGGCATGAGGGTCAGACTGATCATACCAATACTTCAAGGGTCCCAAAACTCCTATCACATATGAGGTCTATATATCTCTCTGCATTTTACAGAGGAGAACTTTGAAGAATTGCTTTATCAGCCAGACCCAAAAAACCACCACCAAATAGTTCTTGTGATAGGGTTTGCACTCCTTGTAAAGAACATGAGGGCCACTTGGGAAAATTTCCTTTGAAGCCCATTCAAACATACCAACAACCATAAGATCCAACTACACCAGAATTTCAGAGAAAATCTCCTGGCATCTCTTAAAAATAGTTGTTTTGGAAAGCCGCTCCAAGTTGTGTAATTTTGAGCAGGCAATTCTGTAACAGAGCTCTGGTGCACTTCCCACAAAAATAGCCCAGCATGTGGATACATGTGCACTGTGTGGGAGAAATAAAGAACAAGCCAAGTGTTTGCTTTAGAAATTACTAAAATTCCAGGGAAAAGACCCCTGCTTGGTTACCTTTATTTGCTTCAAGTTAACTATTTTAAAAGAGCTTTCACCTTAACTATCAGAAGATTTTCTCCTGGTTGGTGTTCGTAACCTTTGCATTGAGACATTAGGCTTTCTATTCCACTTCCCTTTGTGCTTTTCAACACTCATTCCCGTCCTCACCTCCCCACAACACACACATACACATACACACCTCATGATCATTCTCTCCTTGAATACACTCACGTTATCTAATCTTTCTCATTACCTTCCTCTCTTTCGAAAAAAGAAAAAAAATCTGTTAAGATATTGATTTGGACATCATTAACAAGCAGCAGTGGCTTCGGTGACTGACATGTTTGCAATAGGATGTGAATCCTTATCAGCAATCAGCCCGATGAAGGAAAAAGGCACAAGGCGAATAAATGAAGGGGCCTATGACATTATTAGGAAATGGGTTTTCAAGTGCTGTTCCCAGCAGGTTTGTTATGGGGCCATGTCACATATTATGTTTATCACTTGCTACTCAGGAATCACCGACTTGGGCTGATGGCAGTCCTGCCCTCTCAGGCATGGCTCTGAATTACAGGAAAGGTAAACGGATCAGAGAGAGTAATCAAACCCTGCCTAGTGTAATTACTTGAACTCATTTTATGGGTATCCTTGTTCATATGACCTTGCTTAATTCTCAGTACACAACTTGATGCTCCCCCTTTAATGACATGTACACCTGAAGAATTCTAGCACAGGGAATTAGAAATCACGCATTCTGCATGATGCTGTGCCTTCTGCCAGTCTGCAGTACTTTCTGATCCTGTGTGAACAGATCTCAGAAACAAGAGAAAACGAATTTAGAAAGGCTGAAATTTAGATCATACACATGTAACTCAAATTTCTAAAAATTAAGTTAATGAACGATTTTCAAAGATTTATTTTCTCTTGTTCAACCAATTAGCCTTTCTAGGAATTATCTGACACATTCCTTGTCCTTGAATTTCCTTTTTCAGGGAAAGATCAGTATTTATAAATGAACCCTGCTATACAATATGCTTAGATAATTGCTATGATTAAAAAGTCTGCTTCCAAAGCTAGGAGTCGAATATGAGCTGATAGAAAAAACTCTCAGGTAGATAAGTTCATCCTGGATACCTTTCCACATCTCATTCCTATTCATGCTTTTCCTTTGGCATTCTTTATTGTATTCATGAATATGAATATAATGCTGAATGCGAAATACATAATCCCTCTTTCTATGGAGTTTATAATCCAAAGACAAAGGCAACAGAACCACATCTTGTGTTTATTGATGGTTCCATCAACAACAAAATAGCAATCCTAGTAATAGTGTTCGCTAATATTTCTTGGGTAATTGATATGTGCTATGGTGCTGTTCTAAGCTAATAAACACATTTAATGCTCAGAGCAATTCTGATGTGGATATTCTTATTATCTCTCCTTTTTACACATGAGGAAACTGAGGAACAAGAACATTATAATGTGCCCAAGGTCTCAGGGTGGAGGAGCCACCCTGTGAATCTGGACTATCTTACATCAGACAGTGTTCCACCTCATCTCTCTTTCTGATTGTCAGCACTGGTGTTCCCCTTGAACTTGATTCTTCTCCAAGTTCTGTTCTGATAGAAGGAGAGGAAGGGCAAGTGAAACCAGAAGAAAATCTTACATAGAAGGAACAAGAGGGGCCCCATGAGGACTAGGAATGTTCAGTCAATAAGCAGAATAGGAGAGGCAGGACATAAAGTTGTAATTGGGGAACAGTGAATTTAGATAAAACTCTAAAAACATTCTGTTGTATCTTTAAACAATTGATGAAGAGCACACATAATCTAAACTTTTTCTTGATAATTATGGGATACCAAGATGAGCAATGATTAGTTATCAATGATCATCTTAATTATTTAAGGGCAAAAGACCCTTAAAAACATATATTGAACAAGTTGATATATTGAATCTATGGAAAATATTTTCTATCACTTCATTTGATGTGAGGCTTCCTCTTATCAGTTTGCCCACCTTGCATTTGGTGGACATAAATAATTTCCTCTAGCATTTCTGAGCTTCTAAATTTTGGAAAGTTGGTAACTCAACCAGATTTCTAAAATTGTATTTAGAATGAGATAATCGGCTGTGGATAAGAGCATGGTCTCGGCGACTTGCATTCTAATTTGGTCATCACTGATAACTCCATGACTAAAGAGACACACAGATTATATATTACAGAACTCCAGATGGTACAATTGAAGTAGAACAAGACGTGAATGGCTACCATTGGAGGAAACAATGCATCAACTCTGAAACTATTTCAAAAACAATGATTTGATTTTGTCTGTGAGTGTGTTTCAGGATAGAAAGATGATGCACTATTAAATGTGGGTTTTTATCTTCCATTCCTGGGATGGTAGATGATTCTTTTTACGTGCCAATTTTGACACATAGTTAGAATCTTTATGGAAAGTGAGGTTGAAAAGAAATATGAGGAAAGAATATGCAAAGAAAAATGAGCAATATTAGTCATAGTTTCTGGATGAGGTAGTTGCTATGGTCTGGATGGTCTGGATGTTCATGTGCCCCTGTAATTCACATGTTGCAATCTTAACCCCAAGGTGATGGTATTGGGAGGTGGGACCTTTGGGAGGTGATTACCTCACCAGGGCAGAGTCCTCATGGATGGGAGTTGATCCCTTGTAAAATAAGCCCCAGACAGCTGCTTCACCTTTTCCACCATGGGAGAGCACAGTAAGAAGCCTTTGTCTATGACCTCATCAGACACCAAATCTGCTGACAGCTTTATCTTGGACTTCCCAGTCTCTGTAACTGTTGTTTATACATCACCCAGCTTATGGTATTTTGTTACAGCAGCCAAAACAGACTAAGACTATAGATGCACTGTATATGTGTATATATATATATATATATATATATATATATATATATATATTTGCTGAAACTATTCTGTATCATTAAAATAAGAAGATAAGAAGATGCCTGGCAAAAAGATGTTTCTTTACAGAAAAGGCAAATACTGCATGCTCTGCTCTGCTTCTGTGTCATGGATGTGAGGGTAGATAAAAATAATCTCAAGGTGTTTGAGGACTGGAAAATTCTAAAAATGGCCTCTTTGTGCCCTAACTTTCTTAGCACTGGAGCTGAGTATGCTTACAGTTCCTTGGTTACTTAGCTATGTAAGTCCCTGTGAAAGTCAAATTTAGCCTCATATTGGTAAAGTGGCAGCCTCATCGATAACTGGGATCAATGAGTATTATAATTATTTTGTTTCTAGGTTTTAAAAACTAATGTATGTAAAACGTTATTTCCTTGTTGCATTGCCCCAAGGAGCTATAGAAAACACAATTAGAGCATTAAAATAACTAAAATTTTCATAAGAAAATCCATATTACAAGTCTTTTAAAAAGCCAAATACCAATACCTGAAGAACTGAAAAGCAGTGAAAGAATAGATCTGAATCCTATTCTTACCTGCTGGAGTATTAATAAAAAGAAATAAAGATCAGCTCGGTAATGTGACTTAAACTGTTTCCATCTTTTTTTTTTTTTTTTTTTTTTTTTCCTTTGAGACGGAGTTTCGCTCTTGTTACCCAGGCTGGAGTGCAATGGCGCGATCTCGGCTCACCGCAACCTCCGCCTCCTGGGTTCAGGCAATTCTCCTGCCTCAGCCTCCTGAGTAGTTGGGATTACAGGCATATGCCACCATGCCCAGCTGATTTTTTGTATTTTTAGTAGTGACGGGGTTTCACCATGTTGACCAGGATGGTCTCGATCTCTCGACCTCGTGATCCACCCGCCTCGGCCTCCCAAAGTGATGGGATTACAGGCTTGAGCCACCGCGCCCGGCCAACTGTTTCCATCTTATATGACTTTTTATTTTACTGACTAAAATAGCCCATATTCTTGAGGATCCCAAAGCCTTAAAATATGCTGACTTAACGCCTGTGCTGAGCGACCGTGGGTGTAATTGTGACATTTCTCCAGATCTTTGGCATTTTGCCCATTTATATATCATCACCATGGCTACTGTGATAACGTTTAAAATAATTCCAGTGTAAATCTGACAGCACCTCATTAGATTTTCTTAGAATCGTGTAATTAGGTAAGAAAAGACCGCTGATTGAGCAGGTTAGAACAGCCCGAGACAGGATTACATTTCACGACTAACAATCACAACATTCCTTCTCAAAAACCCTCCCTAATTTAGCGGATGCTCCTGTCAGCTGAGAATCAGGAGACCGTGGCTTTAAAACTTAAGGCTTCAGTGAAGAAAACATCAAGATACCATTTCCTGCCTTTGAGGTATGGGTAACTAGAAAGAGTTGTCACTACTTTCCTTTTTCCCAGCCAAGGGACTCGGAGATGCTTTGATTCTGGCTTCAGAAAAGCCTAGAATCCTATAAAGGTTAAGTCCCTGGATCGAAACACCGTCTCCTGATTCCTGGCTGACAGGAGCATCTGCTAAATTAGAGAACGCTTTTGAGAAAGAAAGTTGCCATTGTTAATTGTGAAATGCAATCCTGTCTCAGGCTCAGATAATTTTAAAATTGTAATTTGCCACCTTTATTTTTCTTAACAAATTGAATATAATTAAGAAAGATAAAAAAGCCATTAAATCAAGGTTCTCTCGGGACAGAAAGCCATCTACCCACAGAAAGCCATCTACCAACAGAAATGGCACAAACCTGATTCATTTTCTTAATAATCTTTAAATCTACGGCTTGTTCTTGGGCCCAGAGGTGAAGTTAAAGTTAAGTACAATTTTTAAACAAACGCATTCTGTATTCTGAAGAGGTGAGCCGCAGGAAAGCTATTTAAGCTGCCACCATGGTTGCATTGTTTACAAAAAGGCATCATAAATGCTCAGTTTGAGGATCTTTGGGGTTTTAACTGGGGGAGAATGTTTACACTCTTGAAATCTTCTATAATGAGGAAGAATTTAGACTAATTGGCAAATCTAACAGAGGAGCTGATGAGTTCATACAAATAAATCAACTCTATTATCTGACACAGATTTCACAACTGTGGCCTTTCTTAAGAGAGCTCTATTCAATTTTATAACAGAGCAAAAAAAAATGCAGACAAAATCAATTTGTTATTGTTCTCAAAAGTGTTGCTCTCCACCGTGGAATTGACTTATAAAATTGTGCTTAGAATCAAATTATCCAATCTGAGAGGGAATCTATATAGACGCACCTACCATACCAAAAGAACAAGTAGAAGAGAGTCATCCAGGACCACACTGCATGCCTGCATGGTATTCGTTATGACTTGGTGCTTTGTATGAAACTGATGTTAAAACAGAATGGATTTCTCACTGATGCCATTGTTATTCCCTCTGCTTTTTCGCAAAATGGTGCATTCCTAATTATTCATGAATCAAATTTAGAGAAATAAAGGATGACCCTTTCAGCCCTTTACAACCCTGCCTGACTTGACATCGGTTGTAATCAAGGTGGTGGAGGGTGTGCAATTTGATTTATAAAGACACATTTGGTTGTCACAATGGGGCATTGGGTAGGAGGAGGGAGTGTAGGTGAGTCCAAAGCTGGTACTGCTCATGGCAGCCAGTACGTGGAGAGACAAAGTGTCAGCTCAAGGAAAGTGACTTTATTTTGGAAAGCTGGCAAACCAAGAAGAGGGAGTACTAGTGTCCTAAAGAAACATCTTAAATGAATAGAATTTTGGGTTCCTTTTATATTAGGGAAAGGGGGAAGAGGGAGAGAGTTGAGATCCAGAGGTGAGTGATGGCCACAGACATCTGGGTATCAGCATCGGTTAGAGTGGGTGGTCGGGCAGGTGAAGCCTCTTTGTCCTTGGTCAGGGCACAATGCTCCCATAATCTTTAACATAATGCTGTTACTTGTGCATACATTCTCCTTATTTCCGGCAGGGTTAGTTGTGGGAAAGGTATTATTATCATTCTTTGCTTTAAAGTTAAACCATAAATTCCTCCCATAGTTAGCTCCATGAACATGCAGAGATAAGCAAAAGCAGTCAACCTAAAAGATATCATAATGTATATTTCAGGGGGATGTGTTAGGAGCAAAATGGAGCTAGTCATGTTAGGCCTCCTTTTCACTGCTGGAGGCTGAGGTGCTACTGGAATCTAATAGGTAGAGGCCAGAGAGGCTGCTACACATTCTGTAATGCACAGGATGTTCCAAAATACAGAGCCTAAAATGTCAATAGTGCCAAGGTTAAAAAGCTACTTTAAATAGATGTACTGATTTTTTTTTCTGAACCTAGTAAATAACTGTTTTTAAAAGTCATGCATTGCCTCCTCATACTCTTCTCGGAAGAGAAGATTCTAATGGAACTACTATTTACAAATAACGGTAATTCTTTTGAAGTAGTTGACACCTTTTGCTCCAGAAAAGTTGATTGCATGGGAGCATCTGAAATCACAGAGGAGGATCTCTTCACTGTAGTGTTTAGAACATATGCCTAAAGGTAGCCCTTCTAATCTGGATCCAGGGAAGCACCAGCAATCTTCCAAAGAAGAATGCTTTTTAGAAAAGGCCATTTGTGCCATGTTTAACTTCCCTGCCATCCCAAATAAAGACATAAACAATGCCAATTCTAGGCCAAAAGCCAAATCAGTTGGAAAGTTCTGATAATGGCCCAAGATGGTCCCCTAAATAGGCTTTAAAATGCCACCAGTGATCAGAGGAATATGGAAAAACAAATCAGAAACGGTCCTTGTTTTCAGATCAAATTAAAATATTGCTGAAAAAGCACATTGGAGCTGTCTGCACGTCATTCCTTCTCCAAGACAGAGATGAAACTGATTTAAACAAAAACACTGCGGGAAATTGATGGCATACATTTCACGACAAACATTAAGTCAGAACAAATTTATTCTTTACATAGCAAGTTCTGTACTGGGATTAAATATGTCTGCGACCACAGGTCACACCATTCAAATTAACACAAATAAGCGAGTATTAAATTATTTTAACAGCAAGGCAAAAGCTTTTCTGGAAACAGGCACTTGGATCATATATCTACCTATCCCACCTAACTCTGTGACAAAAGGGTTTGAAGTCCACAGGAATTATTGCCCCATAGAGAGATAGCTTATGAAGCAGGTATTTTAAATTCAAGACTGCAATTAACTTAGCTCAAGTTAATGTTTCAGGATTTATACCAACACAGGTCTTTGGAAAAAGCTGAGATCCGACTACAGACTGCATTGATTACTCTGCTATATGGGGCCAGTTATCCCGAAAAGACAAAGCACTCCTCGTCAGGTGGTAATCAAAAGGGGATGAACAGAATGAATCTCATTGAATTTAGAAAGATGATTAGATGACATACTGCAAAATTCTACAAAAGATCAAGTGGCTTTGGAACTAAAAATGTACCAGACAGTTTCTGCCTACTTAAAAAAAGTAAATGGAAGGCCACAGCTTGGAGACTGGCAAAAGCTTCAGAACTCTGCTGTCCATGAGATGTTCTATTGCTTTCTCAATTTACTTATTCTACTTATTTCTCTTGTCACAGCTCCTACCATATGACCTTTCTCCTGGCAAATGGCTGGAACCTTACTGGAAAGGTTTTGTTTGATTAGAAGAATTAGGTCCCTGCCTAATCAAACTCCACAGCTTCTGCACGGCAAAAGAAACAGTCAGTAGAGTGAATCGGCAACCAACAGAATGGGAAAAAATTTTTGCAGCCTACCCATCTGACAAGGGGCTGATATCCAGAATTTACAAAGAACTAAAGCAGATCTACAAGAAAAAAACAAGTCCATTCAAAAATGGGCGAAGGATATGAACAGATACTTTACAAAAGAAGACATACAGGAGGCCAACAAACATATGAAAAAATGCTCATCATCACTGGTCATCAGAGAAATGCAAATCAAAACCACATTGAGATACCATCTCACACCAGTTAGAATGGCGATCATTAAAAAATCGGGAAACAACAGATGCTGGAGAGGATGTGGAGAAATAGGAACACTTTTACACTGTTGGTGGGAATGTAAATTAATTCAACCATTGTGGAAGACAGTGTGGCGATTCTTCAAGGACCTAAAAATAGAAATCCCATTTGACCCAGCAATCCCATTACTGGGTATATATCCAAAGGATTATAAATCATTCTACTACAAGGACACGTGCACACGAATGTTCATTGCAGCACTGTTTACAATAGCAAAGACCTGGAACCAACCCAAATGCCCAACGATGATAGACTGGATAGGGAAAATGTGGTACATATCCACCATGGAATATTACGCAGCCATCAAAAACGATGAGTTCACGTCCTTTGTAGGGACATGGATGAACCTGGAAACCATCATTCTCAGCAAACCGACACAAGAGCAGAAAATCAAACACCGTATATTCTCACTCATAGGCGGGTGTTGAACAATGAGAACACATGGACACAGGGAGGAGAGCACTACACACTGGGGTCCGTTGGGGGAAATAGGGGGAGGGGCTGGGGGGTGGGGAGGTGGGAAGAGATAGCATGGGGAGAAATGACAGATACAGGTGAGGGGAAGGAAGGCAGCAAACCACACTACCACGTGTGTACCTATGCAACAATCTTGCATGTTCATCACATGTACCCCAAAACCTAAAATGCAATTAAAATAAATAAATAAATAAATAAGAAGAATTAGGTCCCTGAAGATACTTTCCAGTTCACCATTCTTTTTAATATTCTAAGGGCCAAGGAAAAGTTTCTCCTCTACCCTATAAAGGTTTGCTGAAAATGAACTTACTTTAAACTGATTGAAGAAAAAGGCATACAAATTTAACATGCATATGGACACAGGAGCCATACATAAAGTGTGAGACTCAGAGAGGGGCCAGATGGTTGAAGCTTAAATACCGTCTTCATAGGGAGAAATGTATGGATCTAGGAGGCAGATATTATATTGTAAATGATTCTCTTTGAAAACAGGGTGTGACTTCAGAAGGTGAGGGGCAGAACTGCACAGGAACAGAGGTTGATTTATTATGCAGATAGAGTCCCATAGGTAGTATCTCCCAATTGCTCTTAGAAGAACCAATGAAAAATCTGTCTGGGGATGGTGATGACTACCAGCATCTTCTCTTCTCCTGTGGTTAATCTTTCCTGGTTAGTTGATGAGATTTCTGGGGAGGGGATCTTAAGAAAATTCTTTTTTTTTTTTTTTTTTTGGTTTGTTTGTTTTTGAAAAGAAGTTGTCTCAGTCATATACGAAAATTTCAGAAAGTCTCTCCTGATGTTTCAAGAAAGAGGATCAGAGAGATCAGAGCTAAAGAAAGGTCATAGGGAGAGCTTGAGGCTGCTGCTTTAGCTCTGCATGAGAGTACCATATCTGGGGATATCTTTTTCTGACCTCCAATGACATAGTGTGGATAACACCTGTTTTCATTTATCTGACAGTTTCTACACCTACAAGGCAGGTTCCAGCCTTTACATAAAGATGACAGAAGGAGGCTCTTTAAATGGGAGGGAAAGGAGGTTTTAAAATATTCTTGTAGGATCTCTGACCATCACTATATTCAAGGCGTAGTCTTTTTATCTCCATAGTATGTCAGAAATATAGAGGAGGCTTAGAAGCCAAATGAACATAAGATAGCTTATATTTGTGCTGTGCAGTAGTTGTTACTCGTTTTTAATTGACTTCATTATTGTAAGGGGGAAATGGGAAATACTCAGAAATTGAACAAAAGCATTACTGAATTTTTTTCTAATAGAAAACTAGGAATTGCCTGGGTTATCTGACTCTGCGGGGCTTCAATGCTTTTTGTTGTCTTTGAGCTGCTTTGTAACTCTGTATTCTGTAGAATATCATAACACAAATGATTCCTGTCCATAAAAATGCAAATTGTATCCAACGGAGATACATTACTATTGTTCTTTGAATATTGACTAAACTTACATGTACTAAGCTTTATTTATTTATTTATTTATTTATTTATTTATTGACTGAGACAGGATCTTACTCTGTTGCCCAGGCTGGAGGGCAGTGGCTTTTTATTTTGGCTCACTGCAACCTCCACCTCCTGGGATCAAGTGATTCTCCTGCCTCAGCCTCCTGAGCAGCTGGGACTACAGGCACCCGCCACCATGCCCACCTAATTTTCTGTATTTTTAGTAGACACGGGGTTTCACTGTGTTAGCCAGGATGGTGTCACTCTCCTGACCTCATGATCCACCTGCCTCAGCCTCCCAAAGTACTGGGATTGGGATTACAGGCATGAACCACCCCACCTGGCCAAGCACATTTATTTCAGTGACCCTGATTGCATATCTATCTATCTACAAACATATATTTATATGTTGTCATTTGGAATCTCCTATAAGCTAATTATAGCATCTTACTGCTTTCCTCATTAGTTAACTAAAATATTTGATATGCACTGATTTTATGTTTATTTACATGTACTCATTTAAAGTTTGTAGGAGATTCATAGTTATACTCTCTTTTAAAAATTACACTTTACCATAACCAATGTTTTAAGATTGAAAGATAATACCTCAAAATTAACATTTTTTTCTTGAAAAAAGTAGTTCTGGAAATTGCAGGTTGGCATGTTCTAAAGGGATCTCAGTTCTAGCTGAGCAGTGGGTACTTATTTGGAGGGAGTGGTACTCATCTGTTTTCAATAGTCCCCACTGGCACTGAGGTGCAAACCCAACATTTAACATATCGTCAAGATGTTTCCCCATTAAAAATTTTATTTACCCTTAAAGTATTCAGAATTAAAGTTACACTTGTCAATTCATGACACAATGATTCCTCTGCCTTCTCTGGTTTTATTTAATGTTTGCATGCTTCTCCACTTCCAACTTCCTTTCCTTAACATAGGTATCCTCTCTAGAGTATTTTAAAAAGTCCTTTTAATCCATATTTTACAGATTTATGTAGATATGACTCTTTGGAAACATTTATTTAGATGTATGGAATCTTGAAAATGTATAGTGTTTTCTGCACATTAAGTGATGTGAATAGTAATGAGAAACAATAAGAAACAAACCTCTGGTTGTTTTTTGTTTTTTTTTGTTTGTTTGTTTGTTTTGTTTTTTTTATACAGTACTGTTTTTAAGATCAATGTGGTCATGCTTAAAATTCATTACTTATGACAGTTGAAGACCATTCTGTTATTGTACAGAATATATTTCTTCATCCTTTCTCCTAGTAAAAAACTAAAATTGCCTCCAGTTCTCTGCTACCACAGAGTGCAGCAATGGACATCCTAGCATATATCTGTGTGGATCTAGGAGCTAGACATGAATTTCTATGTCTAACAGCATTCACAGGCTTGATCAGACTTAGCACTGCCAGATGGATCTCCACTAAATGGAGACTATTCTCCCACCAGCTCTGCATGACAGTTTCAGATCCCTCAGTATTTCTCAATATTACACAACTTTTAAATTCTTGC
The DNA here is from genome assembly GCF_048565385.1 of Saimiri boliviensis. Lineage (NCBI taxonomy): Eukaryota > Metazoa > Chordata > Mammalia > Primates > Cebidae > Saimiri > Saimiri boliviensis. The sequence goes on from NC_133456.1 coordinate 64,134,819, forward strand.
CAAATTTACAGATCATGCAATGGTATATTTTTCTGTTTTAATTTGCATTTTTTAATGATTTATTTTCTTCTTGAAGGTGCCATTGATGTTTAGAGAATAGCAGCCACAGAAGCAGCAAACTAACAAATTAAGAAATATACGAATGCTGGGAAGATGGCCGCCTAAGAACAGCTCAGGACTTCAGCTCCCAGTGAAAGTGCAGAGGGTGAGTGGACGCCGCATTTCTAGCTGAATTTTTATTGCCCACAGACCAGGAGATACCCAGGCAGAGGGGTCGCCAGCACCGCAGTCCCGGCCGGTGCGGCTGTTTTGGCTCCCGTGGGGCTGATTCTCCATACAAAAGCCACTGGTCTGGAAGCCCTCTTAGCTGGTGATCAGAGCCCTGAGACGGCAGAGTTGCCCATTCATCTGAAATAGCGAGCCAGGCCAGGAGATTCCTAGGCAAAAAATCCACCAGGAGCCGGCTCCACTGTTTGAGCCGACTCAGTGAGTCACAGCACAGGAGATCCCAGCGCCTTTTCAACAAGTGACTGGAACGCGGGGTCCTTCAACTTAAAAGACTCTGAGTCAGGGAGTCAGGTGATCAGGCTCGGTTGGTCCCAGCCCCCCACCCCCAACAACAACGAAAACAAAAACAGTAATTGGAAACCCCCTGGGTTGAGCCCTTCACACCAAGCACAGCTGAGCCCTGGACGGTCCCACTTGGTGGGGGAGGGGCGTCCGCCATTACTGAGACTCTCCACCTCTACAGAGGCAGGCTGCCATTGCCGAGGCAACCCGCCATTGCCCAGGCAACCTGCCACAACAGAGAGAGTCCGCCATAACAGAGGCAGGGCCACCATTGTCAAGACAGTTCTAACTACGCCCATATAAACAGGACTGCAGGGAAGAGCACAGGGCAGCTGGGCGGAGCCCACAACAGCTCAGCAAAGCCTCTGTGGGCAGGCAGTGGCTAGGCATGCTACCAGCTGGGGCGGGGCAGACCTGAAAGAAAAATCAAAAAAGGCAGTAGCGCAATGGAAATTCATAAAGCCCCAACTCCCTGGGACAGAGCACCTGGGAACAAAAAGTGCTTTATGAGTTCAGCTGCAGCAGACCTAAACATACCTGCCCAGCAGCTCTGAACGAACAACAGAGCTCACAGCTCAGGACTTAAGCCCCAATAAAAGATAGACTGTCTCCACAAGTAGCTCCCTGACCCCCACAGATCCAAAGACTCGCCTAATAAAGGAGAGAACAGACTGGCAGTAGGCGAGGATTCTTCTGGGACAAAGACAGCGGAAGAGGAAACTGGCAGCAACCCTTACTGTTCTGCAGCTGCTGCAGGTGATCCCCAGGCAAGCGGGGCCTGGAGAGGACCTCAGCAGTCCTACAGCAGAGGGGCCAGACTGTTAGAAGGAAAGTTTAAAAAAAAAAAAAAGAAGTAACTTCAGCATCCACGAACTAGAAGCTCACTCAGAGACCCAATCTGAAAGACAGTAACTACAAAGACAACAGGTGGATAAACCCACAGAAATGGGAAGAAACCAGCGGAAAAAGGATGAAAACTCCCAAAACCCCAGAACACCTCTCCTCCTAAAAGGGATCACAACTCCTCAACAGCAAGGGAACCAGACCGGATGGAGAAGGAGGGTGATGAAATGACAGAATCAGACTTCAGAAGGTGAGTAGTAAGAAACTAAAGAGAGCTAAAAGAACATGTTCTAACCCAACGCAAAGAAACTAGGAATCTTGAAAAAAGATTGGATGAAATGCTAACGAGAATAGACAGCATAGAGAGGAATATAAGTGAATTAATTGATGGAGCTGAAAAACACAACACGAGAACTTCGTGAAGCATGCACAAGCTTCAACAGAGGAATTGACCAAGCAGAAGAAAGGATATCAGAGGTCGAAGATCAACTCAATGAAATAAAAAGAGAAGGCAAGAACAGAGAAAAAAGCACAAAAAGGAATGAACAAAATCTTCAAGAAATGTGGGACTATGTGAAAAGACCCAATCTACGTCTGATAGGTGTACCTGAATGTGATGAAGAGAATGAATCCAAGCTGGAAAATACTCTTCAGGATATTATCCAAGAAAACTTCCCCAACTTAGCAAGGCAGACCAATATTCAAATACAGGAAATACAGAGAACACCACAAAGATATTCCTCAAGAAGAGCAACCCCAAGGCACGTAATTGTCAGATTCACCAGGGTTGAAATGAAAGAGAAAATGCTAAGGGCAGCCAGAGAGACAGGTTGGGTTACCCACAAAGGGAAGCCCATTAGACTCACAGCAGATCTCTCAGCAGAAACCCTACAAGCCAGAAGAGATTGGGGGCCAATATTCAACATCCTTAAAGAAAAGAACTTTCAACCCAGAATCTCCTATCCAGCCAAACTAAGCTTCATAAGTGAAGGAAAAATAAAATCCTTTGTGAACAAGCAAGCACTCAGAGATTTCATCACCACCAATCCTGCTCTACAAGAACTCCTGAAAGAGGCTCTACACATATAAAGAAACAACCAGTACCAGCCACTCCAAAAGCACACCAAATGGTAAAAAAGCATCAACACAATCAAGAAGCCACATCAACTAACCAACAAAACAGCCAGGTAGCATCAAAATGACAGCATCAAATTCACACATAACAATACTATCCCTAAATGTCAATAAACTAAATGCCCCAATCAAAAGACACAGACTGGCAAATTGGATAAAAAGCCAAAACCCATCAGTGTGCTGCATCCAGGAAACCCATCTTACATGCAAGGATACACAAAGGCTCAAAATAAAGGGATGGAGGAAGATCTACCAAGCAAATGGAGACCAAAAAAAGGCAGGAGTTGCAATTCTCATCTCTGATAAAATAGACTTTAAAGCAAAAAAGATCAAAAGAGACAAAGAAGGACATTACATAATGGTAAAAGGATCACTGCAACAAGAAGAGCTAACGATCCTAAATATATACGCACCCAATACAGGAGCACCCAGATACATAAGGCAAGTTCTCAATGACTTACAAAAAGACTTAGACTCCCACACAATAATACTGGGAGACTTTAACAACCGATTATCAATATTAGACAGATCAACCAGACAGAAAATCAACAAGGATATCCAGGACCTGAACTCAGACCTGGAACAAGCAAACCTAATAGACATTTACAGAACTCTCCACCCCAAATCCACAGAATATACCCTCTTCTCAGCACCACATCACAGCTACTCTAAAATTGACCACATAATTGGCAATAAATCCCTCCTCAGCAAATGCAAAAGAACGGAAATCATAACAAACAGTCTCTCAGACCACAGTGCAATCGAGTTAGGACTCAGAATGCAGAAACTAACTCAGAACCGCACAGCTTCATGGAAACTGAACAACTTGCTGTTGAATGTTGACTGGATAAACAATGAAATGAAGGCAGAAATAAAGATGTTCTTCGAAAACAATGAGAACAAAGACACAACATACCAGAATCTCTGGGACACATTTAAAGCAGTCTCTAGAGAAAAATATATAGCAATGAGTGCCCACATGAGAAGAAAGGAGAGATCTAAAATTGACACCCTATCATCAAAATTGAAAGAGCTAGAGGAGCAAGATAAAAAAAAAAAAAAACTCAAAACCTAGCAGAAGACAGGAAATAACTAAGATCAGAGCAGAACTGAAGGAAATAGAGACACAAAAAACTCTTCAAAAAATCAATAAATCCAGGAGCTAGTTTTTCGAAAAGATCAATAAAATCGACAGACCACTAGCCAGATTAATTAAAAAGAAAAGAGAGAATAACCAAATTGATGCAATAAAAAATGATAAAGGGGATATCACCACAGATTCCACAGAAATCCAAACCATCATCAGAGATTATTACAAACAACTCTATGCGCATAAACTAGTAAACCTGGAAGAAATGGATAAATTCCTGGACACCTGCATCCTCCCAAGCCTAAACCCGGAAGAAGATGAAACCCTGAATAGACCAATAACAAGGTCTGAAGTCGAGGCAGCAGTAAAGAGCCTACCACCCGAAAAAAGCCCAGGCCCAGATGGGTTCACAGCCGAATTCTACCAGACATACAAAGAGGAGCTGATACCATTCCTTCTGAAACTATTCCAGACAATCCAAAAAGAGGGAATCCTTCCCAAACCATTTTATGAGACCAACATCATCCTGATACCAAAACCCGGCAGAGACTCAACAAGAAAAGAAAATTTCAGGCGAATATCCATGAAGAACATAGATGCAAAAATCTTCAATAAAATACTGGCAAACCAATTGCAACAGCATATCAAAAAGCTCATCCACCATGATCAAGTAGGATTCATTCCGGGGATGCAATGCTGGTTCAACATACGCAAGTCCATAAACGTAATTCACCACATAAACAGAAGCAAAGACAAAAACCACATGATTATCTCAACTGATGCAGAGAAGGCCTTAGACAAAATTCAACAGCCCTGTATGCTAAAAACCCTCAATAAACTAGGTATTGATGGAACGTATCTCAAAACAATAAAAGCTATTTACGACAAACCAACAGCCAATATCATACTGAATGGGCAAAAACTAGAAGCATTCCCTTTGAAATCTGGCACTAGACAAGGATGCCCTCTCTCACCACTCCTATTCAATATAGTACTGGAAGTTCTAGCCAGAGCAATCAGGCAAGAAAAAGAAATAAAGTGTATTCAAATCGGAAAGGAGGAAATCAAATTGTCTCTATTTGCAGATGACATGATTGTATATCTGGAAGACCCCATCATCTCAGCCCAAAATCTCCTGAAACTGATAAACAACTTCAGCAAAGTCTCAGGATACAAAATCAACGTGCAAAAATCACGAGCATTCCTATACACCAGTAACAGACTTAAAGAGAGCCAAATCAAGAACGAACTGCCTTTCGCAATTGCTACAAAGAGAATAAAATACCTAGGAATACAACTAACAAGGAACGTAAAGGACCTCTTCAAGAAGAACTACAAGCCATTGCTCAACGAAATAAGAGAGGACATAAACAGATGGAGAAACATTCCATGTTCATGGTTAGGAAAAATCAATATCGTGAAAATGGCCATACTGCCCAAAATAATTTACAGATTCAACGCTATTCCCATCAAGCTACCAATGACCTTCTTCACAGAACTGGAAAAAAACACCTTAAACTTCATATGGAACCAAAAGAGAGCCCGCATAGCCAAGTCAATTCTAAGCAAAAAGAACAAAGCAGGAGGCATCACACTACCGGACTTCAAACTATACTACAAGGCTACAGTAATCAAAACAGCATGGTACTGGTACCAAAACAGAGATATAGACCAATGGAACAGAACAGAGGCCTCAGAGGAAATACAACATACCCACAACTGTCTGATCTTCGACAAACCTGACAAAAACAAGCAATGGGGAAAGGATTCCCTGTTTAATAAATATTGTTGGGAAAACTGGCCAGCCATGTGCAGTAAGCAGAAACAGGACCCCTTCCTGACACCTTACACCAAAATTAACTCCAGATGGATTAAAGACTTAAACATCAGACCTAACACCATAAAAACCCTAGAAGAAAATCTAGGCAAAACCATTCAGGACATAGGCGTAGGCAAGGACTTCATGACCAAAACGCCAAAAGCCAGGCCAACAAAAGCCAAAATAGACAAATGGGACCTAATCAAACTCCACAGCTTCTGCAAGGCAAAAGAAACAGTCAGTAGAGTGAATCGGCAACCAACAGAATGGGAAAAAAATTTTTGCAGTCTACCCATCTGACAAGGGGCTGATATCCAGAATCTACAAAGAACTAAAACAGATCTACAAGAAAAAAACAAACAAGCCCATTCAAAAATGGGCGAAGGATATGAACAGATACTTTACAAAAGAAGACATACAGGAGGCCAACAAACATATGAAAAAATGCTCATCATCACTGGTCATCAGAGAAATGCAAATCAAAACCACATTGAGATACCATCTTACACCAGTTAGAATGGTGATCATTAAAAAATCTGGAAACAACAGATGCTGGAGAGGATGTGGAGAAATAGGAACACTTTTACACTGTTGTTGGGAATGTAAATTAATTCAACCATTGTGGAAGACAGTGTGGTGATTCCTCAAGGACCTAAAAATAGAAATCCCATTTGACCCAGCAATCCCATTACTGGGTATATATCCAAAAGATTATAAATCATTCTACTATAAGGACACATGCACACGAATGTTCATTGCAGCACTGTTTACAATAGCAAAGACCTGGAACCAACCCAAATGCCCATTGATGATAGACTGGATAGGGAAAATGTGGTACATATCCACCATGGAATATTACGCAGCCATCAAAAACGATGAGTTCACGTCCTTTGTAGGGACATGGATGAACCTGGAAACCATCATTCTCAGCAAACTGACACAAGAGCAGAAAATCAAACACTGCATATTCTCACTCATAGGCGGGTGTTGAACAATGAGAACACATGGACACAGGGAGGGGAGCACTACACACTGGGGTCCGTTGGGGGGAAATGGGGGAGGGATGGGGGGATGGGGAGGTGGGAAGAGATAGCATGGGGAGAAATGACAGATGCAGGCAAGGGGACGGAAGGCAGCAAAGCACACTGCCATGTGTGTACCTATGCAACAATCTTGCATGTTCTTCACATGTACCCCAAAACCTAAAATGCAATTAAAAAATAAATATTCTTCCTATGCATAATCAAGTATTTGTTAAAGATCATACTCTCAACTCTCATAATAAAGATACTAAAATGCAAAAAAAAAAAAAAGAAAAGAAATATACAATCCTCTGTTCAACTCCACAAGGAATGAAAGAAAGAATCATCAGTTCACCCTTGTTAGGATCAGATCCTAAAACATTTGGGCTATTTATTTATCTCATTGAAAAACAAACAAAAAACCCTATCCATATTCTTAAAAAGGCAAGCAAATTTATCAAATATTTAAGTAGACTTTCTACTACTAGCACCTAATATTTAGATGTGGTTCTATTTTTCTTGATGTTATCCCTTTCCCTCTTCCCCGACCCTGCTGTCCCCTACTCCCTTTCGCTCCATCCCCTCACCTAGCCCTGTGAGTGTTGTTCCCTTCCCTGTGCCCAAGTGTTCTCATTGTTCATCACCCACCTATAAGTGAAAACATAAGGTATTTGGTTTTCTGTTCTTGTGTCAGTTTGCTGAGAATGATGGTTTCTAGGTTCATCCGTGTCTCTACAAGGAACATGAACTCATCGTTTTTTATGGCAGCATAGTATTCCATGGTGTATATGTGCCACATTTTTTGTCCAGTCTATCATTGATGGGCATTTGGGTTGGTTCCAGGTCTTTGCTATCGTAAACAGTGCTGCAGTGAACATACATATGCATGTGTCTTTATGATAGAACTATTTATAATCCTTTGGGTATATACCCAGTAATGGGATTGCTAGGTCAAATGGAACTTCTATCGAAGGATTTTTTTTCTTTCTGAGACAAGGTCTCACAGGCTGGAGTGCAGTGGTGCAATCATAGCTCATTACAACCTTGACTTTCTAGGCTCAAGTGATCCTCCCACCTCAGGCTCCCTAGTAGCTGGGACTACAGGCACGAGGTACCACACTTGGCTATTTTTTGTTTAAGATGGGATTCTCACTATGTGGCCTAGCCTACTCTCAAATTTCTGGTCTTAAGTGATCCTCCCACCTTGGCCTCCCAAAATGTTGGGATTATAGGCATAATCCCCCACACCTGGCCTCAAACCTTTCTTTTAAGAATATATGTCGTTGAATGTAGGTCCCACTCCTAAAGACCCCCAACCACTCACCCCCCCCAAAAAAAATCAAATTCAAAGGTTCCAGGGATAAGGACTTGGATATTTTGTGTGAATGTCACTATTCAACTCACTGCATGGTTTTTATTTTTGTAAGTTTATATTTTCCTATTTTATAATCATTTGTTGTTAAATTATTATACTTTAAGTTCTGAGGTACATGTTTTGGTTTTTTATTATAGATAGGATCTGTGTTGCCCAGGCTGGAGGTTCATTTTTTCACATGTTGTATATTCTTATACAGGCTACCATTTACTTATGCCCATTTTATGCGGGGTTAACTTTTCTATTAGACCCAGTAGGAACAGTGCTGAGGGCCCACAATACTTGTATAGGGGCTCATAAAAACATTTTAATTTCTTATGAAATTAAAAAAACTTTAAAGTCAAGGCAAACTTTTTAAAATATGACTTTTTTTTTATAAAGGAAGGAGCCCATGAAGACAAATATGGCTAGAGCCACATTTAATATACTATAATCATATTATATTATTGGTCAAAATATAGCTGTGATTTTACAAGGCTATACAGTACTATTAAATGGAGTGACTACAGAGGTACATTGTTTTATATATTTACTCTTATGAGATCATGTTTATGATCAGAAAAACAGTTTAGAGTTATATAATCATTCTTATGGAAAGTAAGATCTGGTTTAGAACCATAAGTCATAAACTTTTTCCAGGAATATATTGCAATGAAACATGGAATCCGATTTTCTTGAAGAATTGTTGATTTTGGAAGTAGCCATACCAGAAGGCTAGGAAAGTGACTCTTTAATGGATAGAGGGTTCTTTTTGGTAAATGTTTTAATTTTGGGAGGTAGTAGTAGGTATTTATACTTACAGGGTACATGAGATGTTGTGATATAGGCATGAATGTACAATAATCACATCATACAAAATGGGATGCCCATCTCCTCAAGCATTTAGGATGGATAGAGGATTATTTTAACACTATTATTCCAGCATTAGTTAATGTGTCTTACATGATTGCACAGTATAGATACTGTCCTGAACGTACTGAAGAACCCTTTGTTTTCATTTTGAGACTTTGAAGAGAATACACAGATGATCCTGTCTTTTGCTTTTTCTTCTTAGGCTATTACTACAAAAAATAATAAAATATGGCAGCTTTTTGCAACCTAATGTGAAAAGAAGGTCCTTACAAAACCTAGACAGAATATGCACATTGCCAAGATGAAGCATTCAGTGGCCGCTCTGAGTAATACTATATCCATTCTAATTGTTATCTTGGGATACAGATGAGGATGAGAGAGAATGCTACCACTTTCTCTTTGCCTTTGGCTTCTTTATTTCTGCTCTGCTTTTCCACTCATTCTACACAATGCTCAAACATCTTCCATCCCAAATAAAACACAGCTTTGATTCTGCATCCTCATCTAGTCTGGGATCTTTTCTATGCTTTCCCTTCTCAGACAAATCTCTTGGAAGAATGATCTGCTTCCATTGTTTTCCACTGTCTGTCCTCTACTTCTTATGTAACTTCTATCTGTGTTTCCCCACTTTATTTTATTGATACAGTGCAAAGTATGGTAAAGAATTTAAGAATTCCTGGACTTGTAGACATTCAGATTATTTTATATCTTTGGCCATATAAAAACAATGCTGCTATGAAGATGTTTGTAGATTCTCTCTGTCCATATGTAGGGCTAGTTTCTGAGATGAATTCCTAGAAACTAGAATTGATGAGTCATAAGAACAAAAATTATAGTAGATACTGTCAAAGTGTTTCCCAAAAGGCCTGAAACAATTTACATCCCTCCGAAGAATTTCTCTGTAGCAACTGGAATCAAACTATTGTTTACTTCTGGAAATTTAATATCACACTAATTCTCAAATTCTCAGGCAGATGAACATAATTTGGGGAGATGGTGAAAATGTTCATTCCCGGACCCTACCCTAGACCAGAACTTTTTTTCTTTTGATGGAATTTCACTCTTGCTGCCCAGGCTGGAATGCAATGGCGTGATCTCGGCTCACTGCAACCTCTACCTCCCGGGTTCAAGAGATTGTTGAACCTCCCAACCAGCTGGGATTACACACGTATTACAGCTGGGATTACTGGCCTCAGCCTCCCAAGTAGCTGGGATTACAGGTGTTCGCCAACATGCATGGTTAATTTTGTATTTTTTGTAGAGACAGGGTTTCACCATGTTGGCCAGGCTAGTGTCGAACTCCTGACCCCAAGTGATCCAGCTGCCTTGGCCTCCCAAAGAGGTGGGATAACAGGTGTGAACCACTGGCACCTAGCCTAGACCCAAACTTTTAACAAGCTTCCTGGGTGAATCTGATGCATCAGGCAATACTTTACAGAAACTATCCTTGCCCTCTTGGTCTTTCTTCTGTCTCTCTGTTTGCTCTGTCTTTCTCCTGTCTCTCTGTTTTCTCTGTCTTTGTCTAGGGCTTATCTCTTCTCATTCCACATAATAGCCTGAGTGATATCATTCATTCACATGGCTTAACCTACCACTGATACACTGATGAATTCAATAGCAGTATCTCCAACTCAGTCCTCTCTCAAGAACATCACAGCCACATATCCAATTTGTGGATGGGCTGTACACATACGGCCATTTCGCAAATTCAAAATGGCCAAAGCTTGATGCATCACCTTTCCCTACAAATCTATTCCTTCTGTATTCTCCAATTTAGTCGGTGGTGAGGTGACCACATTGAAAACATCCTTACCTCTTACTTTTCATTCATTTCCCATCTATTATCAAGTCCTGCTGATTGTACCACCTAAATATTTGTCCAATTTTTTGCTACCCTAATACCTAGAATTACTGTCCTCATTCTTGTCATCATTGTGCCTCTCACCTAGACTCTTACAATAGCTTTATAACTGCTCTCAAGGTCTCCCTCCTCCCATTTGTCACCTACTAATTTATTCCTCCCAGAGCCAGAGCTCTGAACTATCTCCATGGCAGCTACAACAAATTACTCTCTTCTCTAGAACCTCCCCATGGATCCAGGCCCACTATTAATGAGGCATCCAACGGCTTTTCTGACTCTTCCTTTTTCTGCAGCCACCACCTCCCAGCTCTTCTCATATTACTCTTCATTCCATCATAATTTTAAACTGCTGCTATTTCCCAGAAGCAAGATGCTACTTCATGACTCTGTGCTTATGGTATTTCCTTTGTCTGTAAACCCAGATCACTTTTACATTTTATTTTGCCAAATTAATTTATATTTATGGTTTAAGACTCAACTGAGGCAAAAGCCCTTCCAGGAAGCAGTCTGAATTCCAGTCTGGATAAAATGTACATTGTTTGTATTTGATGGTCACACATTTATGCTCTCAGTTTTCCTTCCTTCGACAAATGCTAACAAAGTGACTACTATGCATGGGCATCTGAAGAAGCATTGGGAGCACAGTGGAGGCTATAATGGAATGGCTCTCGCTCTTACTGAAATTTTGTAGGGCTTCCTGTATTATCACAAAATGTGGATTTATATCTGCCTCTTTAAAGAGGTCGAAAGCTTCTTGAAGTTGGTAATGATGTTTATTAATCATCTTTGTATCCTCGTTCTTTGGAAGAGACTCTCAATATTATGGCCAAAGGAAACATTATTTATCATAATGAGATGGTCATAACTATTTCAAATTTTCTAAATTTTTTATTCGTACTTGAGGTAAGACTTGAGATCTTTTAGAAAATTATTTTAATTTGAGGTTGGCATAAATTGTTTTTGTGGAGTCCTGTTAAGTCAGCAACTATGAGGAAGGGGCCCCAGGTTGGGGAAATAATTGTTCTGAGAGCTGGCTCATAGCAAACAACCCACTACCTCTTTCCACTTGTAGTCCCAGCACCAGGACCTCATTCCACAGGTAGCCTCTTTCAGCACAACCCTATAAAACTTCCCTGCAGCCCCTGCCTCTCGGCAGACAGCCCCTTCTCTGCTGTCCTGTCTGTCGCACCCTTGGAATGCATCTTTGTATTTTTTCTAATAAATCTGCCTCTCTTTACCTTTCTTGGTAAATTCCTTTACTGACTACAACTCTGGCCCTGGACAGTCGTAACTGTGACATTTTTCAATAAAATTGCCTTATAGATCAATGTTTGGATCACTTCTGGGGAAGAAAGAAACATCCTAATCTGAATGCCTTCAAGACCCTGGCAGACCTCCTATAACTGTAAAAATCTATCTTTGAGAGGGATGTTTCACCTCCCTCTTTACCATGTAGCTCAACAGACACCTGGGTTTAAAAATTTCCTTGTAAAGAGAAAGCATATAATTAAAATTTACTAGAGGATATCTGTAGTCTGTATTTGCTTTACTAGTTTGTAAAATATGGTAGCTTATCAGAGATATCCACAAATGTCTTGGGTAAAAGAAAGAGGCAAGAATGAGCTATATTTAGGTGTCAGCAACTCTCTGGGACAATGGAATGACTTGGTACTTGCACACCGTTTCATTTGGATGCTTCAGAAGGGTTTGTAAAGTCAGCACATAGGGTTATCAGAAATACCAGATGCTTGCTAACTCTGAGAGTGTTCAGTGGGTATGAAAGAATGTTTTGCTGAATTAGACTTCTATAACATGAGATTTCAGAAATAGACTTTGGGTTTAGAAAAGCAGCGTTTGGTCCTCTTTGGGTTTACTTTTTAAAAAATTGCATAGGTGTTTCCTAAAGTCTCAGCGTGACATAGCATTTTAAAGTTGCCTATGTTCCATTTCAAGGAGACAGCAGAACATACATTACATCCACGAAACTGAACACTGCCTTGCAAGTTTTCAGCAGGGGAGCTTATAAGAGTTGTCCAGACAGGAAGAGTGATGTAGCAGATGCTAGCACAAAGGGAAGAGCAAAGGAGATGTGAATTACAGGGTGACGAGGCTTATATGAATCTCATTTGTTTAACCATCTGAATGGTCCACTCCAGCTATTAAATGAGCTAGTTAAACACAATTTTCCGAATAGCACAGGAAGGTGGTTTAATGAACTATGGCTGCTTGAATGTGTTCATATTCTTTCGCCTCTTCAGCCAGCCATGGCTTGCTTAGCTTTTCTCCCCAAGTCTTTTAAAATAATGCTTTGGATGATTATGACCTTGTCATAGGTCATAATTTTCTAGGTAATGTAACATTCATTTTCTAGGTAATGTAACATTGGGGATTATTGCCTGATTAGTAATTTAATTAGCAGGTATACTGGCAGAGATTCCTTTGCAAATTAAGAAGTTACTTTTTTAACTCTAATTTTTAATTGACAAATCATAATTGTATATATTTATGAGGTAAAAGGTGATGTTTTGAGATATGCGTACCTTGTAGATGATCAAATCAGGCTAATTACCATGCCTGTCATCCCAAACACTTATCATCTTTCTTTGTAGTGAGAATATACAAAATATTGATTTTTTGGCTTGAATAGACATTGCTCTAAAAAAGATGCATGAATGGTCAACAGATACATGAAAAAATACTCAATATCTCTAATCATAAGAGAAATGCAAATTAAAGCTACAATAAGATATCATCTCACAGCTGTTCGGTTAGCTATTATCAAAAAGATGAATTAAGCATTGGCAAGGATGTGGAGAAAAGGAAACCCTTATATTACTACAGCTATTTTGAGTGACAGGATGTAGAGTCTTCAAAAAACAGACAAACAAAAAGATAGAATTCCCATATGATCCAGCAATCCCGTTCCTGGGTATAAACCCAAAGGAATTGAAATCAGTATCTTGAAGAGATGTATGCATTTCCATGTTCATTGAAGCATTATTCACAATAGCCAAGATATAAGGGGAGAATCTCTAATAAGTTACTACTGATAATCATTCCATCTTGAAGGAGCCCACAGTTTGAAGTGTGCATATTTAAGCACTAAACTTCCTCATATCCATTTGGCTGCTACAAGTTCAGATATCCTTAACTTCATAAAATATTACTTGTCTGACAACAACCCAGGGTTTTCACAAGGCCTTTCATGATTTAATGACGTGATCTTATTAGAGATGCAAAGGTGTTAGCCCAGGAAGGATTTTCTCTTTCTTGTCAGTCTTACTGATCACTTCTCAAACCAGGTGAAACACTGATTCTTGAATAGAGAGTAGAGACTATAATTTAGTTTGCCAAGAATAATGGATAGTTCTTCAGTTCATTTCTCATTCACTAGATCTGTTTCCCTGTTCACAGATGAGAATTTCAGTGGTCTGGTAGGATAAGTTAATTTTAAAGCTCACCCACAGGTCTGCTATCCTCCATCTACTTCCAGAAAATAATTGAATAGAAAATAACACTTAAAGCATATAATACTTCCGTGTATGCAAAGCTAAAAATTCCAGGAAATTTTTTTGACTTGTAGACAATATAAATTTTAAAAAATGTTTTGATTAAAAGTAATTTGATTTATACTATAAATGTCAGTGTAATAAACAGAATTTTGTTTCTCCATTTTGTTAACAACCACATCTGTTTATGAATCTGTAAACCTAACAGAACTGATGTGAAGAATAAAAACTGGCGATTTTTTAAAAGATTAATACTTAAACATGGGTGAACCTACATGCTGTACTTTAAATATACTATCCTGAGACCTCAAGACATCCCCTGTAGGTATCTTATGTTTCTAATAACCGGGTAAAAAGGAAAGGCCAGAAAGATCAAGGAAGCTCTTTAAAGAGAATTTCAAATGTCAAAAGAGATGAAATGGGACTTGGATGATCCAGCACTCCAGGTTTGACACCCACTCAAAGAAGCTAATAAAATAGGAAATCCATTGGAAGAATTCACACTCATCTCATGCACCACTGGCTTGCTTCCCAAGAAGAGCTTGTGCATATCTCTTCCCAACTCTCCACCAGTGGCATCCCTTTGGTGGCTTGTAACTGGCCATAGTGGGAGTATTTACACCTTGGAAATTAGCAAAAACTATAGATCTACTTTTTATATTTTGTTTTTTCCAGGGATGCCATTGCGTTACTCTTAATGGCAGTTAAGCCTCACCAAATATAAAACCTGGATCAAACAGTCCACCAAGTTGTTTTTTTTTTTTTCCTGTTTCTCAGGGCATCAGAAGCTCTCATGACTCTTAGTGCTTGTACTATCCTTATGCTGACCTTTCTGTGGTTTTATATGGCCTCCAAGTTCAAATAATGTATAGAGAAATAGGAAAAACCAAAGCCTATGGTATCAGCAGTGTATCTAGTATTGGCAAAGAGAAATGGACAGATCTATACTAGAATACTGAGTCTTTTTTAGTAATGTGGCTTCAACCCTTGCCCACAAATATAGTCAACACACAGCAGCTAGAGTGTCCATTTTTGTATGCAAGTCAGTTCATACCATAGTCTGCTCAATCTCATTTATTTATTTATTTATTTATTATACTATAAGTCCTGGGGTACATGTGCAGATCATGCAGGTTTGTTACATAGGTATACACATGCCATGGTAGTAGTATGAATTCCATCACATTTAAAGCAATCTCAAAGTTCCTGCCATGACCCATAGGTCTGCTAAATCTGACTGCCTCCTTGTCTTGGACCTCAATGTCCATCTCTGGTCCCTCTTGTTCCTGCTTCTTCTGGCCACACCCTCCTCCTGTTACTATTCGCAGACACGTTAGCATCCTACTGCCAAGGGCTTCTGTAAATTTTTCTCCTTCTATGTTGTATATGCACCAGGAGGATGCTGGTGCTGACTACAGGAAACAACGTCACCAGGATAGGTATCAACCAAGCCTAGTACCATTAAGAAACATATGCCCCTAACAGGAGGCACAAGCAGTACGTGGAGAGTAAATAAGGAACATAAAGAAATGAGATCAAAGAAAACCAGGGGAAAATGGAGAAATGCTAAGAAGCAATACAAAGATGGCTTTAGTAGCTATGCTGCAAGGAGGCTTTCAAATAGCCACAAGCCAAACAGAGCCAAATTGGCCACTGCTGATGAACTTCTTTGTTTTAAACAATGCATGGTATTTTGGAGGGAGTGAAATAATTGTGAAATAAATCAGCATGTACAATGTTGGCAAGTACTGATGAATTTCAAGGTCAACGGGAGAATATACTATAAATTTTCCCTGATAAATAAGGAATTATACTTTTTCATGGGTTACTATAAATCACTATGTAAATGGAGACAAAAATTTCCCAAAAGATATGTAACTGGAATGATTGTTACTAAGATACTTTATTAATTATCTACATTGAGAAAAGAGTAACCATTAGTTATGTGTCAATTATAGTACTAAATGGTAGACATTTATATATGTACATAGATATAAATATACCATATTTCATTATGCATAATAAATTGCAAATTATGTAGTATATAAATCAGTATATATTATGTACATGATATATAAAAATCTCAATATATATTACAACAACACTTTGATATAGGTAGAGGTGGCATATTATAGATAAAGTAACTGAGGCAGTGGTGAAAACACACCTTCGTCAAGTAACTAATAACAACTAGGGTTATTTGGATTTGGGCGTGGGCAGTTTACTTACAACCTAAGCCCACTCTCTCAAACACTCTACATTCTGCTTTTGTTTTATTATTTCTTAAATGTCTGTAATTTCTTTAGCTTTTAAGGCCAGTGACTACAGAAGACTTCATTTAGTGAGAAACTTCAAGATGAGCTCTGTTTCCATTCCCTGATCTCTATATTCAAGTCACTGGGATTTCCTTTCTTTGCTCACCTGTTGTCTGCCCATCCTTCATACCTCCCTCTTCTATTACCATCTGGTCTCCTTGTTCTAGTTCTTTCCAATTGCAATCCATCATGCCAGAATAAAAGTGCTCACTGTCTATTCCCGTTTCAAACTGTACAAATAGATCCTCATTTCTGCATTTGTGTGGTCCTTAAACCAGGACCCATCTCAAATGGGTTGTAACTGGTCCCCTACAAGATAAGTATAGAAATTAAAAGTATTTTAGTAACCTTTATAGTCATTTGTTAGAGTAATTTACATCTGTTAAATTTAATATGAAAGTGTAAGCTTGTATACCTTTTTCCATTTCATTCTAGTGATTCATTTTATTGCATTTTATAAAAGTATTAGTATGCAGCTGGGTGCAGTGGCTCACGCCTATAATCCCAGCACTTTGGGAGACAAAGGCTGGCAGATCACAAGGTCAGGAATTCGAGACCAGCCTGACCAACATGGCGAAACCCCATCTCTACTAAAAATACAAAAATTAGTCAGGTGTGGTGGCAGGTGCTTGCAATCCCAGCTACTCAGGAGGCTGAGGCAGGGGAATTGCTTAAACTCGGGAGGTGGAGGTTGTAGTGAGCCAAGATTGAGCCACTGTGCTCCAGCCTGGGCTACATAGCAACACTCCATCTCAAAATTTTTTTAAAAATAGTATTAGTATGCAATGGATTAGGAAACAAAAATCAGTTTTCACAAGAGACAAATTGAGTCTCACTTCTCTATTGTCAGATGCTCAGTTATTTGTTGTTGTTTGTTTGCTTGTTTGTTTTGCCTGGATCTAAGGGGTTTCTAAGGACACATGACTTTTACTTTTAAAATTAAGAGTCTGAAGCAAACCAGGACCAGTTGGTCATCATACGCTGCAGCCCTCAGTTCAAATTCCAAGTTATTTTGCATGGCATTTACAGTCTATTTCTATTTGACCTTCCTTTATCAGCCACACTTACATTATCCTTTTCCTCAGTGCAACCTATTTTGTGTTTTAAAATTCAGAATTGATAATCATAAGGCTCAGGGGTGGAGAGCATAATTTATCCCAGATGGCAACCCTGATGGCCTGCATTTCCCACCCAAAGCCTGCAGGGAGGCCTTGCAGGCAATGCAGCATGGTGGGAGGGAGCACAGCTTTCAGACTAAGATGCAGGGTGCAAGTCTGGCTGCACTGCTTTCCCATGCCTGATTCCATGAAGATAAAATTTCCTCTATCATCCTGTTTATTCAGTGTGATGGTTAATTTCATGTGTCAACTTGACTGTGTTATGGGGTGTTCAGATATTTGGTCAAACATTATTCTGGCTATGTCGATGAGGGTGTTTCTGGATGAGATTAGCATTTGAATCAGCAGGCAAAGTAAAGCAGATTGCTGTCCCCAGTGTCACCGTCACCATCTGACCAGAGGAACCTTGAACAGGACAGAAAGGAGGGGCAAGGAAGAATTCACTTTCTGCCTGTTTTCCAGCTGGACCTCAGTCTTCTCCTACTTTCGGATTGGAACTTGCAACACTGGATTTTCTGGTTCTCAGGCCTTTGGACTCATATCTGCTCTCCTGGGTCTCTGGCATGTAGATGTCAGATTGTGGGAGTTCTTAACCTCCATAATTGTTTAAGATCATTTCTAATTTATATATATAAATTACATAAAGTGTGTTAGCACTGGCCATATCACTCAAGTACAGTTAAACTATTACTGCTATTTCAATAGGCAGCAATGATATTAGCCCCATGGGTACAAGGGCATGTGTGGGTAAGTGAGAAGAAAATGCATAGATGCAATGTATTTGTCTCCTTTGATTCAATTTGACAAAAAACTCCATGTTGATTATTATTTAAAAGTTCTGCAATTACTCTTTTGATAGATCTGTGTTGATTCTGTGTCAGAAATCCACACTGTTGAAAATAGGTGGATAGCCGGGCGCGGTGGCTCAAGCCTGTAATCCCAGCACTTTGGGAGGCCGAGGCGGGTGGATCACGAGGTCGAGAGATCAAGACCATCCTGGTCAACATGGTGAAACCCCGTCTCTACTAAAAATACAAAAAACTAGCTGGGCGTGGTGGCACGTGCCTGTAATCCCAGCTACTCAGGAGGCTGAGGCAGGAGAATTGCCTGAACCCAGGAGGCGGAGGCTGCGGTGAGCCGAGATCGCGCCATTGCACTCCAGCCTGGGTAACAAGAGCGAAAACTCCGTCTCAAAAAAAAAAAAAAAAAAAAAAAAAGAAAAAAAAAAAAGAAAATAGGTGGATAATGTCTGAGGATACCTCTCCTTTACTGCATGCATTGTAATGATACTGCATGCCCTGTGTTGTGCTGAATATGTACTCTCGATTAATATCTTTTGATATAAATAAACAAAAAAGACAACCCATTCTCATTGTTGTTCTTAGGCATTGTAGTGTGTTTTTTTACATACCAGATGTTACATTTAGTTTTATGATTTTGTTTTTAGCTTATCTAGTCAATTTTGTTTTTTTTTATTGCTAAATCTACTATACTCTAATTCACACTAGAATATTTACTAACAGTCTGTCAATATTGCTGGAAAGAAAAACTGATTTCAATCAAACTGTGAAACTCTGCACCTTATACAAAGTACACTTTCAAAACCAAACTTTCATTTACAATTTTATGCCATGACTTTCCCCTTGTTTTGTATCAGCATTTCTTGCAGGTCGTGAGGACGGGGCTGCAGTTGTCACCGGTCTAGTCAAGTGTGAATCTTACATGCAGCACTTTCTACTGTTGGATGTAAAATCCGCTAGAAAGCTGAAGGTCATTCTTTCCGTCTGCTTATTTTTACTGTAAGAAAATACTAACATTCCCTTAAAAACAATGCATGTGTTGTTTGGAAATTAAATATTGATATGCTGATAATCCACTGCCTTAGATCAGATGTACCTAAGTTTCAACAATTTTAAAGCTTTATGCTATCAGTTACAATATTCACTTAAAAAATAATCACTCTTCTATGGAATTCTGACCAATTTTCCTAGACTACATATTTTTGTTCAAATCAACACTGAACTGGTTCATTTCCATTGAGTTCTGTCACTTTTCCGTGGCAAGAGTCAGATTTTTGATGACAGGTGGACCTGGGTTTAAATCTTATCTTGTGCCACTATGTGAATCAAGACGTGCTACTTATGTTTCATGTTCTCAGTTTTAACATCTACAAAATAGAAATATCCACTCTTTAGGCATTTTCTGCATCTTGAATGAGAGAATTATTCCCTCATTTAGTCAACAAATATTTATTCAGTCTCTATTCATCCCAGGCACTCTTGTAGGTGCTGAGGGTATAGCAGTGAGGAAAAATCATCCTGATTCAAATATTCACGTTGCCTAGTACTTAGCAGACAGTGAATGACTAGGATTGGCTACCTTCTCTCTTAATTTCCAAACTATTTTATATTATATGCTTTTTGTACACTAAATTATATACAATTACTTATATTATTAGCTTTCCTTTTTAAGTGCTTACCCATGTACCTAACTAGGCTATTTGAGAACCGGGATTATATCTTAGAATTCTTTCTATTTATAATATTAGCAGTTTTATGCACCTAGGAGATAATCTGGAAATTTCATTGATGTATTCACCAGTGAATAACTGACATTTTGTCTGGGGCAGATGGAGAGGGGAGGAGGTTTGCAGGGCAATAACATTATTCTAGCTCTTAACTTCAGAGGCAGATTTATTAATGACTTAACCTTGTCTCCGCATTCTCTTGGGTACCCCAAATTGTGTCTGCTGAAAGAACGCTGTTATTTTTTAGGTATGGCTAGTAGACACATATCTTCTGTCTTATTGCCATTTTCTGCATACCCTAGCATGTAAATATTAATGTGTGACTTCAGAAAAATTTAAAAGCCTTGAGTGACAGAACTTTTAAAGATAGCTATTTTTTAGGGAGATATTTTTAAGATATCTTGCCTCAACATGTTACATTACCACAGTATTGAATTTTTCTAAATATTTAATTATAAAATCAATTTCCCTTGGACCACTAGACTAAAATTATTTTCTAATTTCCCTTCCATCCCTTTCAATTTATACATGCATGCAATCATGTGTGTATATAAACACACAAACCCACCACACACACACACACACACGCACACACATACACATACACACACGCACACTTTCCCTGGATTCAAAAGTTGAATGTTTTTCTTACTTTTTATTATTTTAATACAAGAGAAACAGAAATGACATTAATCTAATATTGGGTGGGGTTTCATCCAGTATTTGTTGAGTGGTGGATATAAGTTCTCAATATATTATGACTGGGTCTGATTTTTAGTAAATATATAAGAATGTCCTCAACAACACAGTTGTAAACAGAAAATAATTAATGCTCTCTTTCTAAATCTCTTAAAAGTAATTTCAAGAGATCATAAACATTCTTTAAAGGAGAGAATATATGGGGTCTTCAGAAAAGATGCTTGCACTTCTCCATCATGTGACAATCTATGGTTACAGAAGTCTAACTCCTTGTAACTAAAATTTCACTAAACTTGGGGATTTTATAGCTTTCTATAGGTTAAGATACTTTTTTCTGAATTATTTGCTTAGAGACAGAGATAAACATGGTTTAATTATAGGACCAAAGAGAAAAACTATGAATACACACATAATCATATCTACAATTTTTCTCTGTATACTACCAGATTTCTGGATTTTTCCTTTGTGTAATAATCACAATAAATTATTCACACTTTATGTAGTTACTAACTGGGTCTTATAAATGACACACTAGTTTGTGGGGAGTGTCCTCTATTGATGATTGACACATCCAGCTATCAACCAGACGTTGACATTTATAACTGGATTTATCCAAAATTAACCTCCTTGCCATTGCTTTCCCACTCAGGTGTTTCTTCCAATCATTCTTACTGTAAAGACTAGAGAGTTATTTTTGAATCTTTAGTTTCTTTCCCTATTTCGTCCCACTGTCCAATCCTATTGATTTTTCCTTTGTGGAATCTCTCTGTTTTTTACCATCACTTGCCTCAGGACCACATTACTAGACTTCTGTGTGACAGCGCAATCTTTTCATTGGTCTCATTGTTCTATACCCTTCTACCATTCCAATTCATTTTATACACTGAGACAAAGATAGCTTCCTAAACAACACTGTGAATATATCCCCATCTTTCCAATTCTTCTTTGACCCCCCTCGGGGTCAATGTGCCAACATTCTGCTAAGATCTTATTCTAGTATCTCACTGTCCTGAATATACTGAGAATAATAAATTCACATTCAGTGAATGCTTCACATGCATTGGCTCCTTGTACAAAAGAAAATCTTTTTACTGACATATTCATACCGAACAGTGCACATAATTGTACAGCTTGATGAATTTTCACATACCAAAAACATCTGTATTACTAGCACCTAAATTGCACTCGCTCTTTAAATCATCACAACTATTCTATGTGATGTTGCAATCTGCCTAGAAGAGGTCAGGTTTAAATGGATGAGCTTGAATTTAAACCAAACTGTCCAAATCCAGGGCCTATGCTATTGAGCACATTCGTAAGCATACCCTACATTTGATCCAGGCAAATCCATAATACCCACTGTTTGTCAAACACTTTCTATATATATTTTTTTGCCCCACTCTCACGCTATTTTTATAGCCTAAAATGTTCTCATTTCTTCTTCCTCCCTCCGTAACTCTGTGCTTCTTTCTCACTTTATCTTTTACTATTTTTTTCAATAATCAGATCAAATCCTCCTACTCATTGCCTAGCATGTTTTTTTATAAAGTATAGGTTGCAAACAGAACCCAGGCTTTGCAGTCAAGTATGTCTGTGTTTAAATTTCACCTGGATCACTCACTAACATTTACGTAAAAAGTCTTAGCACTGACCTCACGTGAAAAGTAGATCTAAAAATAACCATACCATTGTTTTTTTCTAAATTGAAACAAATCACTGCCTGGCAGGTAATAACCCATTCATTAAAAGGCAACTCTTTTTCCTGAGTCACTCCCATGCAGCTTTGGAGCCATGTGCATGTTGGACAGTCCCAGCCCACCTTGTTCACTAGCATGGTAAGTCTTTAACTTTCAAGATGCCTGAAGAGGTGCACCATATAGAGGAGGAGATGGAGACGTTGGTCTTTCAGGCAGAAACTGCCCAACTCATGTCTCTCATCATCAATACTTGCTATTACAACAAAGAGATTTTCATTTGGGAGTTGATCTCTACTGCTTCTGATGACTTGGACAAGATTTGCTTTGAGAACCTGACAGGACCTTCCAAGTTAGTCAGCGGTAAAGAGCTGAAAATTGACATCATCCTCAACCCTCAGAAACACATCCTACTTTGGTGGACACAGACATTGGCGTAACAAGGCCGATTTCATAAATAATTTGGGAACTATTGCCAAGTCTGGTGTTAAAGTGTTTATGGAGTTTTCTCAGGCTGCTGCAGACATCTCCAGGCCTGGGCAGTTTGGTGTTGGCTTTTATGCTGCCTACCTGGCAGCAGAAAAAGTGGTTGTAATCATAAAGCACAGTGATGATGACACTATGACTGGGAATCTTATGATAGGAGTTTCTTAACTGTACGTGCTGACCATGATGAGCCCATTGCCAGGGGCCCCAGAGTGACCCTCCACTTTAAAGAAGACCAGATAGAGTGTTTGGAAGAAAGGCAGGTCAAAGAAGCATTCATCATTCATAGGCTATCCCATCACCCTTTATTTGGAGAAGGAATGAGTGAAGGAAGTCAGTGATGATAAGGCAGAGGAAAAGAAAGATGAGAAAGAATAGCATGATAAAGATGCTGAGAAAAAGCCCAAGACTGAAGATGTGGGTTCAGATGAGGAGGATAACAGCAGTGAGCATAAGAAAAAGAAAACCAAGAAGATTAACAACAACAACAAAAATACATTCATCTGGAAGAACTAAACAAGACCAAGCCCATTTGGATCAGGAGGCCTGATGATATCACCCAGGAAGAGCATGGAAATTCTATGAGAGCCACACCAATGACCAGGAAGATCATTTACCAGTCAAGCACTTCTCCGTAGAGGGTCAGTTGGAATTCAGGGCACTGCTATTTATCCCTCATCAGGCTCTCTTTGATCCCTTTGAGAACAAGAGAGAAAAGAAAAACATCTATGTCTGGCATGTACTATGATGAGCTGATCCCAAAGGATCTCAGCTTTATGTATGGTATGGTTGACTTTGAAGATCTGCCCCTGAACATTTCCCAAGAAATGTTCCAGAAGAGCAGAATCCTGAAAGTATACACAAAACACTGTTGAGAAGTACCTTGAGCTCTTCTCTGAGCTGGCAGAAGACAAGGAATGTTATAAGAAATTCCATGAGGAAGTCTCTCAAAATCTGAAGGTTGGGATCCCTGAGGACTCCATTAACTTGTGATGCCTATCTGAGCTGCTACTCTATCATACCTCCCAGTCTGGAGATGAGATAATATCTCTGTCAGAGCATGTCTCTTGCATGGAGACAGGAAGTCCATCTATGACATCACTTGCAAGAGCAAAGAGCAGGTGGCCAACTCTGCTTTTGTGGAGCAAGTGCGGAGACCAGTGCTTTGGGGCAGTACATATGACCAAGCTCACTGATAAGTACTGCGTGCTGCAGCTCAATGAGTTTGGTGGGAAAAGCTTGGTCTTAGTTATCTAGTAGGTTCTTAAGCTACCTGAGGAGGGAGGAGAAGAAGAAAATGGAGGAGAGCAAGGCAAAGTTTGAGAACCTCTGCCAGCTCCTGAAAAAAATCTTGAATAAGAAGACTGAGAAGGTGACACTCTCCAATAGGCTGTTTCTTCATTCTGCTGCACTGTGACTGACACCCACAACTGAACAGCCAATATGAAGTAGACTGTAAAGGCCCAGACACGTTTGGACAACTCAACCTTGGGCTACATTACGGCCAAAAAGCACCTGGAGATCAACCTTAACCAATCCATTGTGGAGACACTGCAGCAGAAGGCTGAGGTGGGCAAGGACAACGAAGCTGTCAAAGACCTGGTGGTGCTCCTGTTTCAAACTGGCGTGTGTGGGGGGTCTCTTCAGGCTTCTCCTGAGGATTCCCAGACCTACCCCAATAGCATCTGCCATGAACAAGCTAGGTTTAGGTATTGATGAAGATGAAGTGACAGAAGAGGAAGCCAGTGCTGCTGTTCTTGACGCAATCCCCCCTCCCCACTTGAGGGCAATGAGCATGCGTCTCCCATGGAGGTGGTAGACTACGGATTTATACCTGAAGATCTTGTGTCGTTTGCATAGTGTCACCATGGCTCCAACCGCAGCCTTGAGTGATCCTGTCTCACTTGGCTCCCTCTGCTGATGTCTTGTGTTTTTTCTCTCCTGTCCTTGTGTCTAAGGCAGGAAACAAGGGCCTCTAATCCCATCTCCTCCCTAATTTGACAACAGGATTGGATATTGCATATTATGGGGGGTTTTTTGTTTGTTTATTTTGGTCTGAAATCAAAGTATGCAAAATAAAGGAGATGCAGTTTTATACAGAAAATTTTTAAAGGATAATTCTTATTCTCAATAAGGCTTCAGCATCTCTCTTTCCCTCTAATAACAGTTAGTCTCCACCCAATAGTTGGCTCTTGCTTGCACAAAACACAGTGGATTTTCTTTATTGTTGCCTTAGATTTTACTGATTCCTGTTATTCTAATTCAACGTCACTTGTGTGTATTTCTTGCATTTCCAAATAGGTAGAAAGCTCCTTGCTGGAAAGGACTGCATGCTTAATTTGCATTCTTCATTACTGATATGTTCAGTAGCCACCCTATATGCATTTTTTGGTTCAGAAATATCCCCATTCCAGGGCAAATCAATGGATCAGAAGGTCCTACGTGACAGATAAAAATGATATCTAAAAGCAACCTGCACCAAATTTAATATTTTCAATAAAATTATTTTCCCAGTTGCACTGATCTATTTATGAAAGAACAGGTGACATGAATTGAGCTTCTTAGCTTAATAAAATTACCTGTGTCATCATAGTTCTGGAAAGAAAAAAATATGCGTAATATGATTCTGACTCACTAATTACATTAAAAGAAAAAATAATTTAACTTTCTGAGAAATAAAACCGCTGCTTTGAAAAATCCACAGTATGCAGTGCTATTGTCTTTAAATTAATGATATAACCCCTTGGCTATAAGAAGCAGTTATTGTACAGGTGTAAAAAGAAACAAGCAGCCATGTAGAGAAGAAATAACTGCATTTCTGGAATGGAAAGTAATCAGCCTGGAAATGTAAGAAATTGAGTAGGAAATAAATGAGAATCTTAACAAAGCATCAATATCCCAATTCTTGCCAATGATTCTGCTCATTCAGGCAGGTAGTGAATGCTACAATTTGGTGGGGAAGGCTCCTCTGAGATTTTTTTAAGGAGGATTATTTGAAAGCTGTTTGTGTCATAGTGTCAGGGTTTTTAGAAGCCGTCCCTCTGTTTATTGCTAATATTTTATCTGGCAGTGATAAGAAGAAAAGATATCAAATTATAAGTATTTGAAATATTGACCACTGCTTCCAAGAAGGAATTATTCTTGCTCACTTAGCTCCTGAGCACTTGTGAATGGGCAGAGTCCAGGACATAGGGAAATGAAAATGAGAACAGAATTAGCAAGGATGAATTGGCCTACCTAATAAATCTCTTATCCAGAGACCAGAGAGTAGAGGACGTAAAGGAGACTGTGAGGAAAGATTTGGGGATCTTGGAATGAAAGAAGGGAGAGATTTTAGGGTAATAGCTCACTGGGGTCTGAAAAAGGTGAGGTGAGAACATTAATTGCAAAAGATCTGTATATATTTCTCCTTTGCCATTTTAGTGAGTGGCAAATGTAATTACCTGTATAATGGTTAATGTAGGTTTCATCAGCTGAGAACTCCATTCTGCTTTAAAAAACTTAGGAAACAAAAGAAAGTACTCCCTCTCCTGAGAGCCCCCATCTGCTTCTTTGGGGCTGCTCCTTCGGTATCTGTGGTAACTCAATGTGTTAGTCCGTTTTCATGCCGCTGATAAAGACATACCCAAGCCTTGGAAGAAAAAGAGGTTTAATTAATTGGACTACAGTTCCACATGGCTGGAGAGGCCTCAGAATCATGGTGGGAGGTGAAAGGCACTTCTTTTATGGTGGCAGCAAAAGAAAAATGAGAGAAATACAAAAGCAGAAATCCCTAATAAAACCATCAGATCTCATGGTTCCCATCTCTTATTCGCTACCATGAGAACAGTTTGGGGGAAACCACTCCCATGATTCAAATTATCTTTCACCGGGTCCCCTTCATAATACATGGGAATTATGGGAGTATAATTCAAGACAAGATTTGGGGGGGGACACAGAGCCAAACTATATCGCTTAGTATAACAACAGCAGCAGCCCCAACAGCTGCTAATAATTTTTATTGAACACTTACTGTGTGCTAATGGAAAATGAATGAGCACTGAGCACTCACATGAATCATCTCATTTTATTCTCACAGAAACATTTTATGCTAAGTGCTCTTATTATCACCAAATTAAAAAAAAAAAAAAGACAACTGAGGATTACAGTGGCTAAGTAATGTTCCAAAAGCACATATGCCAGTTTAGTGGTAGGATACTGTTAGACTCCAAGTCTATCATCTAAACTACAAGGTTCCATACAATAAAGAGCAGACTCTGAGATGCATTTGTTGGGCACTGCCAGGAAAGAAAAAAGGCAATAGGAATCTAAATGTAATGTTGCACTGTGATATTTTAGCATATTCTCACTAATAAAGAAGAAAAGGTATTCCATTCTCAGTTGTTTTAAAACCTACATGTTAGTATTGTTACTATAATAGGAAAATTAGCTTTATTCTATTCAGCTTAACTTCTAAACTAAGAATCATAAAATGGTAGAATAAGATAGTAGTTTAGATAATGTGCCTGATCCTTCCTTGCAAATAATGAAACTGAGGACCAGAGAGATCCTGTAACACTTACTGACTGAGCCAGAACTAGAACCACAATCTTCAGCTTTGTTTTCTGGTTGTTTTTTGGAGGGGTTGTTGTTGTTGTTGTTGTTGTTTGAGATAATCTCACTCTGTTGTCCAGGCTGGAGTGTAGTGACACTATCTCGGCTCCCTGCAACCTCCACCTCCTGTGTTCAAGCGATTCTCATGCCTCAGCCACTGGAGTATCTGGGATTACAGGCATGGGCCACTATGCCCAGCCCATGATTTTCAACTTTGAACCTTGGGTTTGTTTCACTTTAGCATATTTATATGATGAGTAGTGTTTTTCATTTAAGCCAGCTGGATGACTGTTTAATTGAAGGTACCCCTTGTTAGCCTAGAAATCACAGAAGATTCCAAATAACAGACTCTAGAGATTTAAATAAGTGACTCAAATTATCACCTGACCTGCAGAATGGAAGAAAATATCTGCAAACCACATCTCCAACCAATGACTAGTTTTTAGAATAAACTTAAAAACTCTCAAAACCCAATGTCAAAAGAACACGCGATTCCAGTTTGAACATGGGCAAAAGGCACAGACATTGCGCCAAAGAGGATATACAGATTCTGAGTAGCACATGAAAAGATATTCGCCATCATTGGCCATTAGAGAAATTTATTAAAACCACAATGAGATGTAATTGCACAGTTATCAGAACGGTTAAAATAATAGTGAGAACAACAAAGACTTGTGAGGATTAGGAGGAACTGAATCACTGATAAATTGCTGATAGGCATATAAAATGGTCCAGGCACTGTGGAAAACAGTTTGGCAGTCTCTTAAAAAACTAAACATTCAAGTCCCGTATGACCCAGCAATTGCAGCCTTGGGCATTTATCCTAGGAAAATGAAAAGTTATGTTTACTAAAACTCCTGTATGTGAATGTTCATAGCAGCTTTATTCATAATAGCTAAAAACTGGAAACAATCCAGATGTCCTTCAGTGGAGAATGGGTAAACAAATAGTTGGGCATATGCAGTGGAATTCTAGGAATGAAGTATTGATACATATAGCAACCAGGCTGAATTTCCAGAGAATTAGGCTGAGTGAAAAAAGCCAATCCCCGATGTTTACACATTATATCATTTTATGTGTACATAACAGGCTTGATGTGAAAAGAAATAAATGGAAAACAACTTAGTGTTTGCCAGGAGTTAAAAAGAGTATGGGCATGGAAGGAAGTGCTGTGTCTATAAAAGCCCACATGAAAAATCCTACTTGAATCATCTCAATTGTAAGAGGGATATGGGATGGCCGAACACTGGACTAATGAGACTGACACATATACTCACAGCCAGGGAGAGGAGGACACAGTGCATGCAGAATCACATAGCAGCATGTGCACCCTGGAACACAGTAAACACCCAGCAGCTGTTGAAGTTAGGCTTTGCACTACCAAGAGGATGGGGTGATGACCCTTGTTTCCCACAGGAGGATGTGATCAAGTTATTTGACTAAGTCTGCTGTCTTGTAGGAAGCTGGAACATGCCACTTAGGAATAAGCAGAAATTGTGCATGGTCCCCATGCTAAGGAGGGCTGTTTGGTCTTGGGCTTTATCCTCAGGAGCAGAGTAGGGAGGACAGCTTGTGGGTAGGCCACTGGAATCCCTCCTGGTTTTCCCCAGGCACATGAAATAGTGGGCCTGAATTCTAGGCTCTTTACCACAAATCCTATAGTAAAGGAAATCTTCTGTATGTTGGCTGCATCAGTGGAAATCACCTTGTTGTGATATGATACTAGAGATTTGCAAGACATCACCACTGGAGGAAATTGGGCAGCACAGTCAGCAGTAGTATAGTGGCTTAGAAGAGAAAGAGACTTTGCCATCATTTGGGCTTATTTCAGAAATGGAAATCGGTTCTGAAACATTGGTAGAACTTAAATAGACAGCTTCCAGAACACTGTAAGACTGCAAATCTCAAAAGATTATTACATAAATTAACAATTATTCTTTTGGTGCATTTTACACCTTCTATTGTCCATTAGTTTTTCTGCATAAATTAGGATGTGCAAAAGAGGTAAAAGACTTGGTACTCATTCCTGAGGTAGGTCTAGTTTGGCAGTTTCTAAATATATGAATGCATCAGAGAAACTACATGATAATGTAATTCAGTGTGGTCCTTGCTAGTACAATATAAAAGTGCTCAGTGAGGGTGGAGAGAGTTTAGGATTTGGCATACCTATTTAGCAGGGAAAGGCAATGCACAGTCATAATAATAGAACTGTGCAGAAAGAAAGAAAAAGGAATAGACTTTGAGGTGTAAATAGATGCAACAAAAGGTACAAATATATATATTTTCAGGGACAACAATTATCTAAGTCCAAAAAGAAGTTTCTTTGGTAAGTATAGCTCAGTGGCTAAAATGTCAGATTATAGAATTGAACTGCTTGGTTTCAAATATTGATTTTTCCTCTTCACCAACTATTTAACTTTGGAGAAGTTATATAACTTTTCCAAGGCTCATTTCCTTATCTATAAGAAAGAATAAAAATAGTACTAATAGCACTTTGTTTTTTTAAAAAAAATGTAGAGACAGGGTCTTGCTCTGTTGCTCAGGTGGGAGTACAGTGGCACAATCACAGCTCACTGCAGGCTTGAACTGCTGGGCTCAATTCATCCTCTTTCCTCAGCCTCCTGTGTAGCTGGGATTACAGGCATGTGCCATCATGCCTGGCTAATTTTCTTTAATGTTTTTGTAGACATGAGGTCTTTCTGTGTTGCTCAGTCTGGTCTTAAATTTCTTGCCTTAAGTAATTCTTCCACCTCGGCTTCCCAAAGTGTTGGGATTACAGGTGTGGCTACCTCAGTGGCCTAATACTCCTTTTTATAGGATGGATGACTGTGGTGTTCAATCGATACAAAGGTTTCATCACCGTGCCCAACATATAATTTGTACTTGATAAACACTAACAACAATTTACAAGTGCATAGGTATGATTGTACCAGATTCTCAGGCATTTAAAATGTCAGGATCAGAAATCTCAACTTGATGGGCCCAGGCAATGATGAAGAGCCATGGAACATTTTTCAAAGAGTTTACAATTCATTGAATAAAATATAGAGACTGAAACATTTATTAATATACTAGAACTCTTCCCAATTGTTGCTTTTCACAATCACTCAACCCTTTAGCCATTATTTTCTCTGCCCCACAGATAAGAAAACTGAGGCTCAAAGGCAGTGAGTTACTCAAGTTTGTACCCAGAGAAAGGTAAGTGCTAGTCTTGTAGCTCCTTGCCCGAAGTTCTTTTATATCACTCGTGGCTTTTGTTATAGATGGATATCTATCTATCATCTATAACCACCGATTGTTGTTGATTGATGGCCACTCCTGAAAAAAGCTTTCCATCAGCACAGGGAATAAAGGGTATACATTTGAAGAAGTAAGCAATTGAGTAAGTGAAAGGTCATTATTACATATAATGAAAGTAATCATTTAGGAACATTAATCTTACAGTAGAATAAATGATGGAAGGAAGAGAGGTTGAAGCTGGGTGATTATGATATCATGATGAGCCAAGAATGTAAGAAGAATCTTTTCCTTGGTTTTGTTTGTGGTTGAAGCAGATAGAAAGAAAAACTGGAAACATTTGAAGGAAGAATCTATGCAAAAATCAATGTCTATTTCAAGGCAAATGTTTTCAATCTTAGAACAGTGACTTCCATCCTTTGATATTTTATATACTGATTAAACTACCTCTTCTAAAATGCTCCCTGCAAAATTAAAAACCACCTTCAATGTAATTATAAGGAGCCAAAGATCCTTAAGTTACTTTTCAATTATAATGATTACTATGAAATGCTACTATTATCTCTGCATTCGGACAAAGGTCCTAGCCACAAGCAATCTTTTGAGAGGTTCTTCGTCTAAATTTCTTTCTCCCAAACCACAAATATTCTAGGAGAATGGTAATTATATTGTAAACATTTGGCTTTGCCATTATTGCTAACAGCATTACAATTTTCTAACAATAAACCTGAAATTTTCCATGAAATGTAAACACAATCAGCTGTGAAAGCCCTTTTTAGTTCTCAAAGACTTTAGAAAAAAGAATTCTTGGATTCTTCTCAAGAACACACAAAAAATGGCATTTTAATAGCTCTTTTCCTTGTTTCAATGTTTTAATGAATCTTGTCTATAATTCCCAACTCTGAATGACATTGAGCAATCACATTTTTCTCCTATTTTAACATACAGGTGAATATGACAATTAGAAATGTATTAGACAATTAGAAACATGATTAACTATAAATTCAAGGCTTGGATTTGATTTCTAAGAAAATGAGCTACACACTGACATTTAGAATAACATAGTGATAGTGAAGGAAAATAAAAACAATGTGATAAAGTGTAAAACACATGAGAAAACACTTTAGTTCAAATATCTAATTTAGTTGACAATAATCATAGAACTAATTTCTAATTTTGGCAAAACTTACTTTTAAATTTCACTGATGTATAGGCAAAAAATGTGTTCAGTACTTTAGAAATGAAGTATTTAGTGAGTGATGAGATAGAATTCCTATACATATAATGAACCCAAATTAATTTGGGAATGTTTAGAGTGTTTTACCCTCTCCCAGGCCTCCACCAATTTCTCAAATGGCACAACTTCCTCTTCCTAATGAGCATATATTCCATCTCATTCTTTTGTGAAGAAGCTAGGGCAATTCGTAGGATACAGGAATGGATGGAGAGGTAGGGGAGAAGAGACCTAGAAAGGATTAGATGCTATAGGGATGGAAAAAGATAAGAATATTTTGTGGACAGGGAAACTTTGTAGCATATATGAGGGAAGATAGTAGAAAAGATAACAAAGTGTTATTACTCCCCAGAAAATGTTGCTAAATCCCCTTTTTGTAGGGTTGCCACATGCAAAAACATTTACAGAATTCACAGTTAAATTTAAATGTCAAGTAAACAAGAAGTAATTTTTTAGGAAAAACATGTCCCAAAGATCATTGGATCATTTCATATTTTCTTTTTATTCCTTTCATTTTCTGTTTTTTGATTTTTTTTCTTTTCTAAATCTAGTAGTCCTGTCTGACATTTTTGATTAAGGGATAGGTTCTTTTAAAATTTGACATGGTCTTCTCTGGGATAGGATGAGGCAGATGCAGCTTTTAAAGTGCCCCATTTTGAACAATAAGCATAAGGCCAATGTCCTGCAAAATTCCTGAAGCTGGGTAAAACCTGGCTCTTGAGTACCTTGAGCTTGCTGTGATAGATCCTTGGTATTCGAAGGTATGAGCGTTTATGTATGAACAAACTAACAAAAATAATTTAACAAAAGTTCAAAACTTCATAAAATGTTATAATATAATCTATTGCAATACAACTTATTTTTATTTCCCAGGGAGTTCATCCCATAATTAAAGCAATTATTGAAAAAAAAAAACACATGTACACAGTAAGGCCAGTTTTACTATAATTATTCACTCTCCATATTTAGCTGAAATAAAAAAAAAAAAGTTCATTTCCACAGGAGAACAGAGAAGGATTGTTGAATTGCCATTACACTTACATATTTTAAAATTTAAATTTTGAGAAGAAATTCTATTCACGAAGCTGTGATTTAGCTCTTTTTGAATTTGCTGAAGAGAGAACTGTCCATGAAATATGGGGCATGACTGCATTCAAAAGGTGCTATAATCAATCATAATATCTTTTCTTAACAGTTTAGAAAAATATGGAATATCCATACTAGAAGCTCTCAGCCTCAGCCATCAAAATTTTTTATTCTAGTATATTAAACAGATATCTAATTAGAAATAAAAGTTGAAGGGTCTTTTATTTCTTTTTCTTTTTAGCTTTGCTAATGGATTTCTCTACTACCCTTAAATGTTGGAACTCATTCCTATATTCTATCTACAAACCTTTGACAGCCCTTCACTGAACTTCAGATAAGCCTCCTAGTGCCTTTCCTGTTTGACAACTCTCTATGTCATGTGAGCCCTGTTACCCTCTGAGATCATGCCATGCTCCCACTTAGTTCAGGAATATTGCACCTGGTGATCTTTCTGGATAGAAAACACACTCTTCCCAACTTTTGCACTCCTATCAAACTAACTCCTACTTATTCTCCTTGTCTCAGCTTAGACACCACTTCTTCTGAGAAGCCATCCTTAACCAAGACAGAGTGACCCTGTAATTAGCTCCAATACATCTTGACCTTTCATGAGACACAACAATTATTATAATCAACTGTAAATGTTAATTTGTTCATATGTCCCACTAGTGAGAAAGTTCCTTTAGGACTGAATCTTATTTACAACTTTTCTCTAGTAACTTAACACAGACTTCACACAGAATGAGTCCTCAATAACTATTGTTGAATGAATGAGCAAATAAATGATGTTTGTACTGCTAGGAATGTAATTTGCTCTGGCAGATTTTCCAATGGCAAAGTGGTTGCATCAGCATTGCAAACACAGCCATTCCAACTAAAAACAACTGAATAGTGCTACTATTAGCAAAACTCAGTAGAATTCAGGCATCGATGTTTTGTCTGCTTTTGGTACAATCTGTTCCTTTGAAAAATACCCGTAGAAATGTGGTTCACTTCAGATGTAGCCACTGTGCTCTTATCCTGTGCCACAAATAACAGCTGTGAAGCTATATTAGTTTCTATCATCAATGAATAGAATAATATCACCCTCTATTAAATCCCCTACCTTGGGAAGCCATGCAGATGGCTCAGACATCTATGCAAACTATCTGGTTCAGCTCTTTTTAAATTTCAAGTCACATTGCAACTGAGGCTGTGGCTACATAGTCAATATTTGACCACTTAAAGCTTTTCAGGCTGATAACTGTTCAACTGGTCAATTGCCCAGGAGATAATTCCATTGGATGTGCTAATAATTGACATAATTAGTTATATTTTAATTTTTTAAAATATTTTGAAGGCTGGTTCAAATATCCTGCTTAAAAATCTGTTCATTGACTGAGCAATCAACCCACCAATATCAGCCATGAGTCACTGTAGAGACGCAGATGATGGTGGGTAAGTTAAGATGAAAAATTTGATGATTGATGTACGTTTCTACATTTGATTATTTGTCCTTTAAATAGAGGAAGACTAGAATAGAAAATAGGAAGGTGCTGATATTTGTTTGAGTCTGATTTTGCAGAAAACAAAATAGAAATTAAAAATAAATAAATAAATTTATACTCATTGAAAAAGAAAGAAAGGGTATTTTCCTCTCCCTCTAATTGTTAGTAACTTAATATGGCAGGATAAGCTCCAGTATTAAACATATTGATTCAAAATACCCTAAAAGTAAGCTGTTATCCTATATTTTCCTAGTTTAGTGATAGGCTTTGTAACATATAACCTTCATTCATGGAGAGCTTAGACAATATGAAGCAGTTTTGACAATTTTCATAATTCACTATCATTGTTGGGATAAGATGCAATAGCAGTGATGGCCTTATCTTATTGCTTCTTGAGCAGTCTGGGACATATGATCCAAATAAGTTTAAATACCAGCTAACTACCTTTAAAGTGCCTAGAGAATTGAAGTAGCTATATTTCTGAATATTTGTACCAAAGAGGATCAGCCTAACAGATTTGATATAAGCTTTCCAATTTATCCATTTTGTTTTGAGCACTAGCCATTTGAAAGCTCTGTGGTATTATTTTACAGCCTGTTATGAGAAATTTATTAGACACTGATGGACTATGTTCAACCAGATGTAATGGAAAACAAAAAACAAAAAACAAAAACAAAAAATCTAGGCTTCACCTGGGCTGTTTTCTTGAGCTTTACAAAAGAAATCCCAAATAATTAACGTTGCCTTGGTATTTAGTATCTTAGTCTGGGGAACCTTGGAAAAAACCCATCCATACACAGTCAAGCACAGCATAAACAAGTTTCAGTTAAAGACAGACTGCATATATGAAAATGTTTCCATAAGATCATGATACCATATTTTTAGTGTACCGTTTCTATGTTTAGATATAAGATACACACATACCATTGTGTCACAATTGCCTACACTATCCAGGACAGTAACCTTCAGTGCAGGTTTGTTGCCTAGGAGCAAGAGGTTGTACCATACAGCCTAGCTGTGTAGCATCCCACACTACCTAGATTTGCATCACTCTATGATGTTCACACAGCAATGGAATCACCTGTGAGTGCTATTTCTCAGAATATAGCCCTGTTGTTAAGTGACATATGACTGTAACTTCAGTTGACTTATATTTTCTGATTACAGAAGGATGTCTGTTGAGAGATGCCAAATGATAATTATAAATAAGCTCAATTAATTCATAAATGTGGCCTCCGAGTCTTCAAAATTTCAGCCATTTTGCTTCCATAAAACCTGCACTAGTCACAGTGTCATTTTTTAAAAAAACATTTTAACTATCTTAGAGTCTGACAGATGTATAAGAGAAAGCATTTAAATGGGAAATGTTTTACCTATGTAAGTTAAAATGCTAAAAACACTGTCAAAACACTACAAAATACTTCCCTTCAAATCATTAGCTTTGTAAAAAACACACCTAAAATGCATAACTCTCCAAATCATCAACTAATCCTAATTCCAGAACTGTTATTAATTGACAGGGACATGGTATTCTTTTGGAGATAAAAAAATCCAAAAGCAAACAACCAAAAACTAACTAGGGATGATCCCTCTAGCACTTGCTTTTATTGCTAGTGCTACACTGATCTAAAGTCTTTGGGATGGGAACTTCTCCTAGATATACAGAAGAATAACCCTGTATTCTCAAGGACTCCAATTTGAAAATCTTACTTTTTAACCCCTTTACCTTCATTGAAACAAAGCAATCAAATACCTATAAATGTCTCCAAACAGCTATGGGACCTCCTTACTTGACTTTCAGCATCACTTGTGTTCAGAGACCTCCACTATTAACCATTTATAGACTTCAGGATTAGAGACCCACAGTCGCACCTTTCTTTCAGCTCTAAAATTAGAAATAACCTAAATGTATCCAGACTACTTTATTTTAAAATGTAGCCCTTTCAACCCAATCCAAACCAGCTCTCTCTTGCTAGATTTAAAGTTCTCCATAGCAGGAATCACCATCATACCTATGGAATATTTTGTTCATTTATCTATTTCTACAAACTAGGATATAAACTCAAATAACAAAGGAATTTTGTCCATTTTGTTCACTGCTGTGTCCCCAGAAGCTCACGAAGTATGCAGGTCTAACAAATGTCTGTTGAATAGAAATGAGTCACTATATACACATACAGTAATAAACTACTAGTTAATCAAGACAGTCAAGTGGAAACCAAATCTAGACTTGGGAAAGGAGAGATTTAATTCAAAAAGGCTACTGAAATATGCAGAAGTGGGAGATCGTTCCAATCCAAAGATCTGTGGATGTCTCAAAGATCAAGCCAAAAAAGGTTTTTGTTTTATGGGAAAGAGCAAGCAAGATTAGGAAGAACTGGGTGTGGGAAAGGTAGTGAGCAGGGTATATTATCTTTGCATGGTTGGTCAGAGATTGTTTTTCCCTAAGGTCAACCCATTCTTCATAGGGACTGTTAAGGAAGTGCTGTTCTGTGTTCTAATGCTGGCTCACACTTGTAATCCCAGCACTTTGTGAGGCTGAGGCAGGTAAATCACCATGTCAGGAGTTTGAGACCAACCTGATCAACATGGTGAAACCCTGTTCTACTAAAAATATAAAGAAACTAGCTGAGCAAAGTGGCGGGTGCATGTAATTCCAGCTACTTGGGAGGCTGAGGCATGAGAATCCTGTGAATCTAGCAGGCAAAGGTTGCAGTTAGCCTAGATCCTGCAACTGCACTCCAGCCTAGGTGACAGAGCAAGACTCCATCTAAAAAAAAAAAAAGAAGAAGAAAAAAGAAAAAGAAAAAGGATGAGTCAATGTCCCAGGATCTGTGGGAGTGAGAAATGTGATTACAGTTTGGTCAACTCAAGTTAACAGGTATTTTGTCCAGATTGTCCAATGGAGGTGAACATTTCAGCTAATCACTGATGAGATAATTAATGAGAATTTGCCTCTGTGTTTGACTTTGACGTAACTAAACAAGGTGAGGAAGCACCTGCAAATCTTATAAAAGTAATATGAAAAGTAATATGTGATTTATTGCAGTAAGTCATTTCCCCTAACATAAAAAGGTGGAGGGATTTCTTGACCAATGCTATTTTCCAGGAAAATAGGACTTGGACAAAGATAAACATTTTCAAGTGGTTTAGTTCTATACCAACACAGAGTGAAATAAAAAACTCCAAGTAAAAAATGTAATCAGATCCGACTTTCAAGATGGCCGCCTAACAACAGCTCAGGACTTCAGCTCCCAGTGAAAGTGCAGAGGGTGAGTGGACGCCGCATTTCCAGACGAACTCTTATTGCCCACAGACCAGGAGATTACCCAGGCAGAGGGGTCGCCAGCGTCGCAGTCCCAGCCGGTGCGGCTGTTTTGGCCCCCGCGGGGCTGATTCCGCCCGCGCGGCTGCTGTGACCACTCCCTGTTGCTGCGGTTCTCCGTACAAAAGCCACTGGTCTGGGAGCCCTCTTAGCTGGCGAGCAGAGCCTTGAGACGGCAGAGTTGCCCATTCATCTGAAATAGCGAGTCAGGCCAGGAGATTCCTAGGCAAAAAATCCGCCAGGAGCCCGGCGCCGCGGTTCGAGCCGACTCCGTGAGTCGCAGCACGGGAGATCCCGGCGCCTTTTCAACAAGCGACCGGAACGCGGGGTCCTTCAACTTAAAAGAAAAGACTCTGAGTCAGGGAGCCAGGTGATCAGGCTCGGTTGGTCCCATCCCTCCACCCCCAACAACAATGAAAACAAAAACAGTAATTGGAAACCCTCTGGGTTGAGCCCTTCAAACCAAGCACAGCTGAACCAGGACGGTCCGGCTCCGTGGGGGAGGGGCTTCCGCCATTACTGAGACTCTCCACCGCTACGGAGGCAGGCTGCCGTTGCCGAGGCAACCCGCCGTTGCCGAGGCAACCTGCCACAACAGAGAGAGTCCGCCATAACAGAGGCGGGGCCACCATTGCCCAGACAGTTCTAACTACGCCCATATAAAAAGGACTACAGGGAAGAGCTCAGGGCAGCTGGGCGGAGACCACAGCAGCTCAGCAAAGCCCCTGCGGGCAGGCAGAGGCTAGGCGTGCTGCTAGCTGGGCGGGTCTGACCTGAAAAAAAAAAAAATCAAAAAAGGCAGTAGTGCAACGGAAACTCATAAAGCTCCAACTCCCTGGGACAGAGACAGACAACAGGTGGATAAACCCACAAAAATGGGTAGAAACCAGCGTAAAAAGGATGAAAACTCCCGAAACCAGAACACCTCTCCTCCTAAAAGTGATCACAACTCCTCACCAGCAAGGGAACCAGACCGGATGGAGAAGGAGGGTGATGAAATGACAGAATCAGACTTCAGAAGATGGGTAGTAAGAAACTACAATGAGCTAAAAGAACATGTTCTAACCCATCGCAAAGAAAATAGGAACCTTGAAAAAAGATTGGACGAACTGCTGATGAGAATGGACAACATAGAGAGGAGAATAAGTGAATTGATGGAGCTGAAAAACGCAACACGAGAGCTTCGTGAAGCATGCACAAGCTTCAACAGCCGAATTGACCAAGCAGAAGAAAGGATATCAGAGGTCGAAGACCAACTCAATGAAATAAAAAGAGAAGGCAAGAACAGAGAAAAAAGCGCAAAAAGGAATGAACAAAATCTTCAAGAAATGTGGGACTATGTGAAAAGACCTAATCTACGTCTGATAGGTGTACCTGAATGTGATGAAGAGAATGAATCCAAGCTGGAAAATACTCTTCAGGATATTATCCAGGAAAACTTCCCCAACCTAGCAAGGCAGACCAATATTCAAATCCAGGAAATACAGAGAACACCACAGAGATATTCCTCAAGAAGAGCAACCCCAAGGCACATAATCGTCAGATTCACCAGGGTTGAAATGAAAGAGAAAATGCTAAGGGCAGCCAGAGAGAAAGGTCGGGTTACCCACAAAGGGAAGCCCATTAGACTCACAGCATCTCTCAGCAGAAACCCTACAAGCCAGAAGAGACTGGGGGCCAATATTCAACATCCTTAAAGAAAAGAACTTTCAACCCAGAATCTCCTATCCAGCCAAACTCAGCTTCATAAGTGAAGGAAAAATAAAATCCTTTGTGAACAAGCAAGCACTCAGATATTTCATCACCACCAATCCTGCTCTACAAGAACTCCTGAAAGAGGCTCTACACATATAACGGAACAACCAGTACCAGCCACTCCAAAAACACACCAAATGGTAAAAAAGCAGCAACACAATCAAGAATCTGCATCAACTAACCAACAAAACAGCCAGGTAGCATCAAAATGACAGCATCAAATTCACACATAACAATACTATCCCTAAATGTCAATGGACTAAATGCCCCAATCAAAAGACACAGACTGGCAAATTGGATAAAAAGCCAAAACCCATCAGTGTGCTGTATCCAGGAAACCCATCTTACATGCAAGGATACACAAAGGCTCAAAATAAAGGGATGGAGGAAGATCTACCAAGCAAATGGAGAGCAAAAAAAGGCAGGAGTTGCAATTCTCATCTCTGATAAAATAGACTTTAAAGCAACAAAGATCAAAAGAGACAAAGAAGGTCATTACATAATGGTAAAAGGATCACTGCAACAAGAGCTAACAATCCTAAATATATATGCACCCAATACAGGAGCACCCAGATACATAAGGCAAGTTCTTAATGACTTACAAAGAGACTTAGACTCCCACACAATAATAGTGGGAGACTTTAACACCCTATTGTCAATATTAGACAGATCAACCAGACAGAAAATCAACAAGGATATCCAGGACCTGAACACAGACCTGGAACGAGCAAACCTAATAGACATTTACAGAACTCTCCACCCCAAATCCACAGAATATACATTCTTCTCAGCACCACATCACACCTACTCTAAAATTGACCACATAATTGGCAATAAATCACTCCTCAGCAAATGCAAAAGAACAGAAATCATAACAAACAGTCTCTCAGACCACAGTGCAATCGAGTTAGAACTCAGAATGCAGAAACTAACTCAGAACCGCACAGCTTCATGGAAACTGAACAACTTGCTCTTGAATGTTGACTGGATAAACAATGAAATGAAGGCAGAAATAAAGATGTTCTTCGAAAACAATGAGAATGAAGACACAACATACCAGAATCTCTGGGACACATTTAAAGCAGTCTCTAGAGGAAAATACATAGCAATGAGTGCCCACATGAGAAGAAAGGAGAGATCTAAAATTGACACCCTATCATCAAAATTGAAAGAGCTAGAGGAGCAAGATCAAAAAAACTCAAAACCTAGCAGAAGACAGGAAATAACTAAGATCAGAGCAGAACTGAAGGAAATAGAGACACAAAAAACTCTTCAAAAAATCAATAAATCCAGGAGCTGGTTTTTTGAAAAGATCAACAAAATCGACAGACCACTAGCCAGATTAATAAAAAAGAAAAGAGAGAATAACCAAATTGATGCAATAAAAAACGATAAAGGGGATATCACCACAGATTCCACAGAAATCCAAACCATCATCAGAGATTATTACAAACAACTCTATGCACATAAACTAGTAAACCTGGAAGAAATGGATAAATTCCTGGACACCTGCAACCTCCCAAGCCTAAACCTGGAAGAAGCCGAAACCCTGAATAGACCAATAACATGGTCTGAAGTCGAGGCAGCAATAAAGAGCCTACCACCCAAAAAAAGCCCAGGTCCAGATGGGTTCACAGCTGAATTCTACCAGACATACAAGGAGGAGCTGATACCATTCCTTCTGAAACTATTCCAGACAATCCAAAAAGAGGGAATCCTTCCCAAATCATTTTACGAGACAAACATCATCCTGATACCAAAACCCGGCAGAGACTCAACAAGAAAAGAAAATTTCAGGCCAATATCCATGATGAACATAGATGCAAAAATCTTCAATAAAATCCTGGCAAACCGATTGCAACAGCATATCAAAAAGCTCATCCACCATGATCAAGTAGGATTCATCCCGGGGATGCAAGGCTGGTTCAACATACGCAAGTCCATAAACGTAATTCACCACATAAACAGAACCAAAGACAAAAACCACATGATTATCTCGATTGATGCAGAGAAGGCTTTTGACAAAATTCAACAACCCTTTATGCTAAAAACCCTCAATAAACTAGGTATTGACGGAACGTATCTCAAAACAATAAAAGCTATTTACGACAAACCAACAGCCAATATCATACTGAATGGGCAAAAACTGGAAGCATTCCCTTTGAAATCTGGCACTAGACAAGGATGCCCTCTCTCACCACTCCTATTCAATATAGTACTGGAAGTTCTAGCCAGAGCAATCAGGCAAGAAAAAGAAATAAAGGGTATCAAAATTGGAAAGGAGGAAATCAAATTGTCTCTATTTGCAGATGACATGATTGTATATCTGGAAGACCCCATCATCTCAGCCCAAAATCTCCTGAAACTGATAAACAACTTCAGCAAAGTCTCAGGATACAAAATCAACGTGCAAAAATCACAAGCATTCCTATACACCAGTAATAGACTTCAAGAGAGCCAAATCAAGAACGAACTGCCATTCACAATTGCTACAAAGAGAATAAAGTACCTAGGAATACAACTAACAAGGAATGTAAAGGACCTCTTCAAGGAGAACTACAAGCCATTGCTCAACGAAATAAGAGAGGATACAAACAGATGGAGAAACATTCCATGTTCATGGTTAGGAAGAATCAACATCGTGAAAATGGCCATACTGCCCAAAGTAATTTACAGATTCAATGCTATTCCCATCAAGCTACCATTGACCTTCTTCACAGAACTGGAAAAAAACACCTTAAACTTCATATGGAACCAAAAGAGAGCCCGCATAGCCAAGTCAATTCTAAGCAAAAAGAACAAAGCGGGAGGCATCACACTACCGGACTTCAAACTATACTACAAGGCTACAGTAATCAAAACAGCATGGTACTGGTACCAAAACAGAGATATAGACCAATGGAACAGAACAGAGGCCTCACAGGAAATACAACATACCCACAACCATCTGATCTTCGACAAACCTGACAAAAACAAGCAATGGGGAAAGGACTCCCTGTTTAATAAATGGTGTTGGGAAAACTGGCTAGCCATGTGCAGAAAGCAGAAACAGGACCCCTTCCTGACACCTTACACCAAAATTAACTCCAGATGGATTAAAGACTTAAACATCAGACCTAATACCATAAAAACCTTAGAAGAAAATCTAGGCAAAACCATTCAGGACATAGGTGTAGGCAAGGACTTCATGACCAAAACGCCAAAAGCAATGGCAACAAAAGCCAAAATAGACAAATGGGACCTAATCAAACTCCACAGCTTCTGCACGGCAAAAGAAACAGTCAGTAGAGTGAATCGGCAACCAACAGAATGGGAAAAAATTTTTGCAGTCTACCCATCTGACAAGGGGCTGATATCCAGAATTTACAAAGAACTAAAGCAGATCTACAAGAAAAAAACAAACAAGCCCATTCAAAAATGGGCAAAGGATATGAACAGATACTTTACAAAAGAAGACATACAGGAGGCCAACAAACATATGAAAAAATGCTCATCATCACTGGTCATCAGAGAAATGCAAATCAAAACCTCATTGAGATACCATCTCACACCAGTTAGAATGGCGATCATTAAAAAATCGGGAAACAACAGATGCTGGAGAGGATGTGGAGAAATAGGAACACTTTTACACTGTTGGTGGGAATGTAAATTAATTCAACCATTGTGGAAGACAGTGTGGCGATTCCTCAAGGACTTAAAAATAGAAATCCCATTTGACCCAGCAATCCCATTACTGGGTATATATCCAAAGGATTATAAATCATTCTACTACAAGGACACGTGCACACGAATGTTCATTGCAGCACTGTTTACAATAGCAAAGACCTGGAACCAACCCAAATGCCCAACGATGATAGACTGGATAGGGAAAATGTGGTACATATACACCATGGAATATTATGCAGCCATCAAAAACGATGAGTTCACGTCCTTTATAGGGACATGGATGAACCTGGAAACCATCATTCTCAGCAAACTGACACAAGAGCAGAAAATCAAACACCGTATATTCTCGCTCATAGGCGGGTGTTGAACAATGAGAACACATGGACACAGGGAGGGGAGCACTACACACTGGGGTCTGTTGGGGGGAAATGGGGGAGGGGCGGGGGGTGGGGAGGTGGGAAGAGATAGCATGGGGAGAAATGACAGATACAGGTGAGGGGACGGAAGGCAGCAAAGCACACTGCCATGTGTGTACCTATGCAACAATCTTGCATGTTCATCACATGTACCCCAAAACCTAAAATGCAATAAAAAAAAATGTAATCAAACAAGAAATGAATGACACATACAGAAATTGTGTTTTACATCCTTTATATCAAGTACATTGTGATATATATATATATATATATATAC
Organism: Saimiri boliviensis; assembly: GCF_048565385.1. Classification (NCBI taxonomy): domain Eukaryota; kingdom Metazoa; phylum Chordata; class Mammalia; order Primates; family Cebidae; genus Saimiri; species Saimiri boliviensis. The sequence goes on from NC_133456.1 coordinate 64,178,809, forward strand.
ATATATATATATATATATATATTTATTTCTCATTCCAGCTCTGTCACTTAGAAGTTGCTTCATTCATACATTTATCATACATAGTAACCACAAAGACAAATAGCATGGAAATATGTGCAATTTTGCCTACCATTCCTTTCTGTGAGAATCTGCCCCAAATGAATGGGAGATGGGAATATATTCTTTCCAGATTTCACGGTACTAATTGCAATTATCCTATTTTTTATATATGAGGAACCTCATGCACAAACCAACCACTTTTATGTGGTGTCTTCATCTTAGTAAATGACAAAGTGACAGGTTTGGCTGTTCTGACCCTAAATCTGAGGCCATCCTTACTCCTTCTATCTTTTTTCTGTACTACATATTGAATCTACTCACAAATCCCATCACTTCTAACTTTAAAACACATGCAGAATCTGACCACTTCTCACCAGTCATACTCCACACCCTGGTCCAAAGACATCAGCTGTGTTTTTCTAAGTACCTACTTCATGCCTGCATGATCCTTCTGCAGAGCTTCTACGTCCCTGCTTTTTCTGCCTAGAATGTTCTCTCCTTATCACAGCTCTCTCCCTGCATCTTTGGTTCTTGCCTCTGATGTCACTCATCAGAGAAATCTTCCCTGATCATCCCATGTACCTATGTAAAATAACAACCTCCTCATCCCTTAGCATTCCTTTCCTCTGATTTATTTTTCTCTATAGCACTACCTATGTGGATTTATTCATTCCTTCTCTCTCACACTATTATCAAAAAATTTTTTTCACTGCTATATCCTCAGCACCTAAAACAGCATCTGATATAGTCTAGGATTTCAATATATATTTGTGGAATAATAAATGATTTATACTTAATGAAATTTAAAGTTCTCTGTACAACTGTTTTGCTTTGAGAGATTAGGAGAAAAAAAAAGAAAGCAAATTCTTGGCACTGCTAAAGAATTTTTCATAGATTTTCATGATCATTACCCCTTAGAAAAAAAGAGACAAATGCCCACCACATTGAAATAAAACATCCATTTTTTGTTGTTGTTTAGACTCAATTATGAATCTAAGATAAGTGCTCTAATACTAAGATTACTTCCCCCTCCCCCCACTCTCTCTCTCTCTCTCTCTCTCTCTCTCTCTCTCTCTCTCTCTCTCTCAAGACAGGGTCTTTCTCTGTCACCAAGGCTGGAGTACAGTGACATAATCTTGTCTCACTGCAACTTCTGCCTCCCAGGATCAAGCCATCCTCCCACCTCAGCCTCCCAAGTAGCTGGGACTACAGATTCACATCACCACACCTAGCTAATATTTTTTATTTTTTGTAGTGACAGAGTTTCACCATGTTGTCCGCACTAGTCTTGTACTCCTGAGCTCAAGCAAACCACCTGCCTCCCAAAGTGTTCCTGGCCTAAACTTACTTTTTAAACACCATTCAGATGGGTATCATTTCAGATCTTACTCATTGTTATTTACTCAGTATCTGCTACAGGAAGAAAAGTTTGACGTAACTGGAACAGAAAAAGCTTAGATTTTCTAAATTTGTATTTTCTATCAGTTTGGGCCACTAGTCATTAGTTCTATATATTCCCCAAATGGGTTCAGGAAGATAAGGCACTGAGAGATATGCTCCAGCTCCTATGGAAAAATTCTGAGAAGAAATGGACCAATTAGAAGTAAACCATGCTTTCATGGAGAGGGATATGAAGAGCGATGCCTACAAAAGTTCTAAGATCTGAACCCAGAAAGAGACTTGTAGAAATGGCATAAATTCTGTTCTCTTTTCATGATATTCTAAGATCTGACTCTACATCTCACTCCCCCTGAGTAGACCCAACTGTTCAGTAAGCCATTGATAGGATTTCATCCCTAGCTGAATTCATTGCTGGGAGAAGGAAGCCAGGACCATGAGAAAATCTTGCTCAGGGATAGAAAGTGGAAGAATGAGTCTAAGAACCTAGATGTGAGTTTCCTTTACTGATAAAAATCCAGTAAATAAACCTCTCTCTTTATGAGTAGCCTAGGGAGGATAGAAATAAAAACTCTGTGAATTTTTCAGAACGGTTCAAGTCTATTCTGTAAGTCATCTGAAAAAATTTTTGATCTTAATAATAAAATAAAAATAAGCATTCAAGAATTTATTGTGCTTATTAAAATATAATTATCAACCTAGTGCCAAACATTTAAAAAAAGCAGGCAGTCACAAGATTCACAGAAGTGTAAATTAGTACCAAGTTTACAGAAGGCAAATAAGTAATAGGCATTCCAACCATCTCCATGTGTCCATGCCCTTTTAATCCACCCACTTAATTTCTAGGATTTTTATTTTGCCCTTCTGTCCAAAATTTATAGATGTGCAAAATAATTTACATATAAGATATTTTCAAGGTTGTTTAAAACAGCAAAAATTTGGAAGCAATCTAAAGTCCAACAATGATGAATTATTTTAAAAATTACGGGATATCCATGAACTAAAGTATATTACTGAAGTATATTATTTAAAAAAAAAAATACTGTGTAGGGCAAACTCAAAGCTGGTCAAACAAAGAATAAATTATCCAGGCCTGGGTTGGGAGCTGCTGGTTTAAAATCTCTTAAACTCAACATAAACATAGAGCTGCCAGTTTCAAATCTCTTAAATTCAACATAAACAGAGTTCTTCCTGCTTGTGTTTGTTTTGTTCTTTCAGCCTGGAACATTTTTCTTTGCCTTATCATCCTCTACCACCAAAACTGTCCTCTTTCTTCAAATATAGTCTCTTTCTTTGATTTTAAATATTTTAATACCATTAATTCATTTCCAACTTCAAAGTATTTTTTGTAATTTTGATGTATAAATTGAGATTTCTAATATTTCTTCCAAATCAGAAGATCCAACAGTGGAAGGCCAGTGTGTTCCCACATGGAATGAATGAGTTGGAGCCAAGTGATGGTCAGAATGTTCAACAACCATTAGGACACTAGCACCAAGCAGGCAGAAGAGCCTCCAGCCACAGTGCTGGAGCGTGGCTCTAGTTTTTGCCTTCTACCTGTTGCATCACTGGGTCATCTTAGGAGTTCCTGAGAGACCATACAGGTCATGTAGGGGCTCTTGGGGAATAGACCACTCAGGAACTCCAGGTAAAAACAATTTACCCACAGTTGTCTATTCTGTGTTAAGAATGTTTTCTAATGAAAATAACAAGTCTTATCAGAGGCTTGCTCAAGACCCCAGAGATCAGTGATCTTTCTGCTCTTTCGTTCAGTCCAGAAGAAAGAAGGCTAGAGTATCACTTTGAATGCTAATGGAATATTAATGCACAAATTGGAGACAGGAAGCAAGTTGTAATCTGTGTGTTCAATAAATCAGGGGGCTAGGGGAACAAATGGAGATCACGGGATTGACAAAAAGAGGAATGCATGTCTCCATCTCCACCCATCAAGAGCTTCTAGAGATGAAAGAAGGCAACTACTACATGATTTTTTTAATGGATGCAATTTGTACTTAGAAGCAAACATCTTTTTGCAGATTAGCACTCAAGGAAATTCTGCTTTCTTTTTCTGGTCTACTGACCTTAACAGGGTTTCATTTATTTTGTGTTCTCTTGCTTTCATGTTTAAACACCATTTTCTTTCCCCACAATAAAGTATAACAGTGATAAAAACTAACTTTCAAAAATGTTTCTAAGCATAACATTGAAACTGTTACATTTCTCCTCTAAAACAACACATTCGACTCCCCTTTTATTAACTCTAATAACATTCAGTTATTATGCAAAGTTTCCAAACTCCATTCCAAAGGCAGCCATCTGGGAAAGGAAGTCATGTTCAGAAACCTTTCCAGAACCAGTCTTCAAACTAGATAACGTCAGTCTATAATTTAGTGTACTTCTGGCCCTCTGACTACACTGATGGGTTGAGAAATGCATGCAAGACCTTTTGTGGTTGCCTGGATAGAGTTGGGAAACTTTTGCTAGAAGTAGGAAGAGAAGAGAAGGTGGGAATAGAAGCTTTCCTCCATGGAATTTCAGCGATTTCTATCCTTATAATGCATAAAAATGCCTGATTGTTTACCCAGGACCTTATATCATCAGTCTTCAACTTTTGAGCCAAGAAACCTAGGCAGAATCTGGAAATAACTTGATCTCCTGGATGTAACCATGCCTGAAGCTATTGTACTCCCACTAGCCTTTTTTTGTTTGTTTGTTTTTGGACTAGAGTCAGAGTTTTTGGCACTTGATGAATACGTTTGACATTAAATCTTATGAGTATGTGTGATGGTATTGTTACCAACTACAGATTATTCATAGTGACACATGGACCATTTCCTTCAACATACAACTTCAAACTACGAAAATAATAAATTAAAATCTCCCAAAAAGGAGAGGAGGGGAGTGATTAAATTAGCCACATAGGAAAGGCATTTGTCCATAAACACTCTCAAAATAACTGATCCTATTTGAAGACTGTATTAGTTCATTTTCATGCTGCTGATAAAGACATACCCAAGATTGGGCAATTTACAAAAGAAAGATATTTATTAGATTTACAGTTCCACATGGTTGGGGAAGCCTCACAATCATGGTGGAATGTGAAAGGCAAAGAGGAGCAAGTCACATCTTACACAGATGTAAGTACAGAAAAGACCTGCCCTCATGATTTACCTCTCACCAATTTCCTCCCATAATACATGGGAATTTTGGGAGTTACAATTCAAAATGAGATTTGGGTGGGGACACAGCCAAACCATATCAAAGACCTTCAACTTGTGAATGTGAAACAAGGGTACCTCACTCACTCAACACTTGCAATAGTTACCTTTCTCTATTAGCCATTTTTCTTTTCTTCTCTCTCTCTCTCTTTTTTTTTTTGTTGGAGACAGGGTCTCATTCTGTCACCAAGGCTGGAGTGCCATGGTACCATCTCAGCTCAGTGCAACCTCTGCCTCCCAGGCTCAAGAAACCTTCCCACTTCAGCATTCCAAAAAGCTGGAACTACAGGTGCTCACCTGGCTAATTAAAGAAATTTATTTTTGTAGATACAGGGTTTTGCCATGCTGCTTAGGCTGGTCTCCAACTCCTGGGCTCAAGTGATTTTTCCCACCTCAGCCTTCAAACGGTCTGTGATTACAGGCATGAGCCCCTGTTCCTGGCCTATTTTCATTTTCTATACTCATATTTAATATGAATAACTCACATATGCAGTTGATGTATAGAGGTCACTGAATTGTTTATTATCATATGAAAGAGAAAGCTTCACAGACTTTTTTTTTCTTTTTACTTTTTGCCTGTGTCATAAGGGAGAGGAATTATTCTTTGAGTGGTAACTAAGTTCCCACATTTTACATACATTATGCCACTTTATACTAAAAAGAGGACTGAAAAGGTGAATTTCTCCACTTTTCCCGGCTTGTACATATGGAGATTTTGCCAAGTTTAAGTAACTTGCCCAAGGTCAAAGCTCATAAATATAAAAATGGGAATTGGAGCCCAGATTTGCTGTTTTGACAATTCATATTCACATAATAAGAAAAATAATAATTAGATATAGCAATAAAAAACACTTAAATTTACTATGTTTTAAGTACTTTATATAACTTAACAATGCTATGTGGTAGATACTCTTTTTATCTTCATTTCAGGAATGAGACAACTGAAGCACAGATTAGACTTGCTCAAGATTTCATAGTAAGCAGATAAAATTTCAGGCATCCCATGCTTTCAGATACTGTGCTCTACAGTGTCAAGCAATTTAATGACTTTCTTTAGGCTAGATCTATGTTTCACAGCCATGTTTTTATTACCACTTCCTAAGGAGCCACTGGAAATAAAATCCTCCCATTGGGAATGCACCCCCTTGGGTACATGTTCTTACTATAGGCTGTGTCTCATTCATCTTCATCATTTCTGCTAACCAGATTTAACACCTTTCCTTCATGATGTTAATCTTTGTTCTGTGGACTTGTATATGAGACTCTTGGATGCATTAGTTGATTTGAATAAACAGTATTTCCCCTAAAGCACAATAAATTTTACAGCCTTTGGCTGACAGTGCCCTTTCAGTAGAACATGGGGAGAAAAAATCATCTCCAGTCTCTCTGCCATTCATACCTTTCCTAAAGATATAAGAAGGTAACATTTTGAATTCTGAGCTACAATCTACAAAGAGATTTTTCAATGGAGTGCTAAAAATTCCTTTTTGGGGACTCTTTATTTAATGCATCTTCTGAAAAAAACCTGTATTTCTATTTGTGAGGTTGGAATACTATATAAAATATAAAGATCTTCTAACAAACTCAATGTTTGGCTTTCACAGATTGTGAAAGTATTTTTCCCCTAGAGTCTAGAAAATTGCCTCCCATTTTTCTAAATAAAAGACAAAATTTAGGGGAAGAACAGTTTTTTTTTCTATTTAAACTTTTTTTTTTTTTTTTGGCTGTAAAGTTACTTAGTATCCAGTGAGAAAATAGCTGTTACTGTTTAACTTCTACCTTCTTATGTGGGATCTGCTTCTAAATTAATGACTGACACAGCTTTTTAAAAATTTTATGACTACCACTAAAAGACGAATTATGAATTAATAGGGAATTGTTAATTTCAGTTAAATCAATAACATATTTAATAAGTGAGGATTGTCCATGAAGAACCAATAAATCATTGTGTTAAACATTAGTAACTTCTACTGAACTCAATGTGACCAATACATTAAATATATATTAGCAATTTATTACACATATGCAGGAATAAACTTATACTCATCTTGAATTTGAGTTATATTTGCTGACTCCAATCGATATGATAACAGGAGCTATTTTCAAGGCCTTAGGAGCGGGTTTTCATGCCAGAGACTAGGGAGTAAATTTAATGGACCCTTCCCTGAAGTCAGACTTGCCTCATCTGCGTAGCCTTCACATGAATTTTCAATTCAATTTCAACCTCAAATGGGAGTTCCCACAAATCCAAACACCTTGTTGAAGGAGCAGAAAATGAATTATGTGGATAACAATATTTTATCAAGCTCGAAACTCAGCTCTGTTATGTCCAAAGCACTAAACCTGTGTAAATAAATTACTAAGCCACAGTGAAATTGATGACTTGTATCTCATGTTTTAAAACCAGGATGACTAGTTTAAATAAGAAAGAGAAAAAAGAGAGAGAGACAGAGAAAAATAAAGGAAAATCATTCCTTTGACTTGGTACATTTGATTGTTGTTTTCAAGTTCAAATGAACGTTGGGGCAAAAAGCTATCTAATTAGACTTAAACAACTTCAATATTTTGTTCTGTGTTTGTGTGTGTATGGGTATATGTATCTGTTTTAAAAACTTAGTTTTTAAAAACTAAGTTCTCCTATTCAAAATTTTTTTTAATGTTTGGTTGCATAATGTTGTGCTAAAACCATCACGTACTTTTCAGCTGATTGTCAATAAAACTTAAAAAACATACATGACGAACATACCAATTTTGACATACAGAATAACCCTCCAGGTTAAACGCTCTTATCACCTCCCATACATTTTAGAAACCACTCCCTGCAACCAACCTTGGATTCCACCATGAGGAATTCCAAAAAGGCCTAAGCCAGAGACCCACTGGACAAATAAAAGCTAACATTTATCTAGAGAAAACAGCAGCACCAGCTCTTTCCCAAAGTACTGTTTGAAAATGTTTCTGACGCCTGATCTGAGAGTCAGAAAGCAGATGGGAAAGACCTTCTAGAAACAATCTACTCAGTAAAACAACCATTTCCTAAGTACATGGGAGTAGAAAAGAAAGAAAATGAGCAATTCGTAAATACATGTAGAAGTAGGGAAAAGCATAGATGCTACCTATTTATCTAGACTCCTTGCTGACGCTAGCGTTTTGGTCTCCATAATACATCCAGAAATGAAGTGGGTATGAACAAATGCTCCAAGTCTCATTCTCTTGGCTAAAGTGCTACCTTTTTAAGTCTTCCCTAGCTAAAGGGGGTTCACTAAATACTTTCCCGTGAGAGCTACCTAGAGAGCTATCCTCAACAGGTAAGAGGTTTCTGAAGGAATGCCAAGATTGATACATGAGGAAGAGTAACCTTTCCAGAAAGGGAGGGAAGAGAGGGGAAAAGGGATCTAAGCGGAGAGAGAAGGGCAGGGGAAATAATTCCCATTTGCTAGAAAGGTAATAAAGACAGAAACTTTGGCAAGCTTTTCTGAACTGAAGGAATGCTTTTTCGTGTTATTGTGGCAAATTGCATTGAACTCAGCATGGATATTCTTGTTAGGATGTTGGTTTTCGTGTAGCCAGCTGTTTATGCTGGGCTTTACTGCCCTTAAACATTCAGGAAGTGTTCCTACAGTGGGTGATGTCCAGGGCCTGACAATTTCCACCAATTCTTCCAAGAACCACATCTGCTCCTTCCTCACACCTGTCACTTACAGGGTGTTTCTGTAGTGCATTCTTCTATGCCTGCATTTTCTTCCTTCTGGACACAATTTATTTTAAATGGTTCAGCATTCTATTTTTTTTTTTTTGAGGTTTTAACTTTTAAATATTCCATAAACATTTTGGGATGGGCTGAACTCCTGTTACCTTCTATTATACTTTCTCTATCCTTTTCTTCATTTTATTGGGGACCTGGGATGATGCAGAGGGAAAGTGGGTAGGAAAGGGCTTCCACTGTCACATTTATTTTACCATCTTGACAGAGAAAGATAGGATATTTTGATTAATTGGGATTAATTCTGTTTTATTGCATATTTTATTCTGCTTTTAAACTTTTAGGCAGAAACTGAAAAGAAAGATGGTATTTTCAGAGATTGTGATCTGGTTCTGTTTTGCTTTTGTATATAATAGTAACAGACAATATATAGTGAGTGCTTATATATGTCAGACACTGTTCTAAGCACTATGCCTGTGTTAATGTTAACTTTACAACAACCTTGTAAGTAGGTACTGTTTTTATCTCAATTTATAGCTGGGACACCTAACCAAGAAGTTTGGTCCTTGAATGGGCATGAGGGTTCATATCTGTAATCCCAGCAATTTGCACAGCTGAGGTGGGAAGATTGATTGAGATCAGGAGTTTGAGCTTGTGCAATGTAGCAAGACCTCATCGCTAATAAAAATAAAAATAAAAATAGCTGGGCATGGTGGTGCATGTCTGTAATTTCAGCTACTCAGGAGGCTGAGGAAGGAGCATCTCCTGAATGCAGGAGATGCTGTTTGCAGTGAGCTATGATTGCACCACTGCATTCCAGCCTGGATGACAGAGTAAGATTTTTCCTTGAGTAAAAAGAAAAATGAAAAGAAATTAGGTTCCTAAATCCATATATTTATCAATATAATACATTGCCTTCTTTCATACTGTGTGAAGAAGCTCAGATAAGACTTTTCATGCTTAAAAATAAATGAATACATAAATCTTTATTGACTACATTCTATTTGAATACTAAGTTAAAATTAATAAAAGAAAAACCCCTCTACCACCCTTCTACTCTATATATCAGTTAGAGACTACATGTTTCTTGAATCACACCTAGTGTTTTTGACTTTATACACCACAAGAACAAAACTTAAATTTTGGTACACTATCTATCTGTCATACTTGGAGCACAGAAGGTAAGACCCAGGACCTCTGTAATGGAGTATATAACATTTCTACTCTAAAAACCGAATTTCTCACTTGGCACGACTTCCCTCTCATTAGCCTCAGTTTTTCCCCTTCTGGAAATCACTGGGTAAAGATTGACAGTCTTTGGGTTAAACCTCTGTTAATATTTAATAACTGTATGTATTTACTTCATATTTTAATTATATCTTTGATCACATGTATAGTTCTATATTATTTTCCCTGCTATATGTTCAGTACCAGAGTATCCAGTTTAAAAAAAAAGAAAGTTTTTCCTGAGGATAGCTCAGTAGCTCAGTCAGTATTCAGGCAATAGCAACAAATCCCTAAGTAACCTTTTGCTATTCCAGACTGGTTCAAGTAACAGTGTCTCTCTATAGATGTATTTTTCCTGGTCTGTTGAATGCTTACACAATGTCATCACTCTCACAGCTATGACCATTCTAAGGCATGGTGGCAAATCCTTGCTGCCACATGGTTAACACGATTGCTATATTGCTTTGCCATTGATCGATCATGATTGAAAGTCTTTATCCTAAGTCATCCTTTGATGTCTTATTGATAACTTGAAGGATATTTTATTGGTGTCATAAATCCCACATTTTAAGAATCCTTTAGATGATAATGGAATTGGTAATGACAAATTAAGAGAGTCTCATTTTATGAAAAGGAGGCATTTTAAAGTTCTTTCACAATTCAAGACAAACACCGTTTGTTTGTCAAGCTCTAATAAACATTGGCTGTTTTTTCTGTGCATTCCAGCTTACGTGGAAATAGACTCAACAAAGTCAGTGGGTCACTCAAGTTACTCAACATGCATACCCTGCAATTGTGAGGAATTAAAAAAAAATTCAGGTCCACATTACTTTATTTAAAAAAAATACAGTTAGACTTTATAAATATTTTCATCTTGTATGCTTTCAAATGCCACAGTCCAAATTAAAATAAAATGATACTGTATTTTGTTCTTTCATCTAGGTTTATGAAGATAGGTGAGTCTATATAACATTAAATTTAATTCTTTGTTATACTTGCCTCTATTGAGAATGCCATGGTGAGTGACTATACCTGTGCCTAGCATTGTTGTCTGGATAAAAGATGAGGCTAAACAAATAGTTTTTGAAAAGTAAATGAATAAACTCATAAACTCTTGTCCCACTGAACTTATTTTCTTAACATATGATCTCTCTAGCTATAGAATTAATTATTTTTATTTCATTCCTTTTAAAGCTTTTATTGGTTTTTCTATTCATTTCTTTGGCATTTGTAATGCCTCACTGAGAACATGTTACTTACCTCCCTAGTACTACTGATTCCAAATGCAATGAGAATGAGTTGACTGATGTAGCTGCCAACAAAACCTAATTCTATCTAAGACTGCATAGATAAAACCACAATTTCCAGAACAAAGGGAGACAGACTTGCTCTAGTTTTGCACCATGCAGGCTGTGTATGACAGGCAAGACTCAACAACAACTGACACACATCACAAACCACATGCTAGGCAATGTGCTAAGTGTGCTAAACACATCGTCTGTTTTATCCCCCAGCAGCCTTCATGGAATACCTTTTATTAATATTAACCAGTTTAAATGAAGACACACAACATTTAAAGAAGTTTATCCCAGGTTCACAGCTAATAAGCCACCAAGCTCAGACTCAAACCTCAGGTTATTCTAACTCCCTAGCTGTGTCCTTAATCACTGTGCTATAATGCCTTATGAAATGGAGTTTCACACACACAAAAAAAAAATTATTGCCATGGGAAGCAAATAAAAATGTCATTTTTTTGAGAAATCAAAATTACTGTGCTAAGTTTGTATGAATGATTAAAAACACCAAAAGACAGAATAACTATTTTCATCTCTCTGAAGGATTATCATGCAGTATAAATTAGTTTAGATTTTTTCATACATCAGCATTAAGAATAGAAGTCTTAGGGTGAGCAATTCAATTTCAATGTAAGAGAAGAACTAGTTTTATCTATGTCAGATAGATTATTGGATGCTTTAGAAGGAAATAAAAGCTTCTAGTCATCATGGAGGAATGATAATTGCTTGCAAAGACAATAAAAACAGATTTTTAGATAAGTAGCTGAAACAAATGGACTTAACATCCCTTTAAAACTAAAGATTTTATGATCCTATGATAAAACAGAAACCAATAAAAGGAAGAAGGAGAAGAATGAGGGAAGAAACACTTATTGACCACCTAGTTATAAATACTCAACTCTGTCTCACTTAACACTCACCATGATGTTGTCCAAAAGCACAACATCATCATCCTTATCTTGCATACAGGAAAGAACTGAAATAATATTCCCATATCATAGATATAAAAACTGAGACTAAGAGTATATTCATAACATGCCCAAGACTACACAGCTGTGTAACAAAGCCAGGATTGAACTTCTGATCTTCTTGACCCTAAGCAAAGGTCCTAAACAGAGGAAAAAATTGTGGGTATGGAACTAATGGAAGAGATACAGGAAGACCAAGCGTAAATTCAAAGAGATAAATAGGACACAACATGGAGAAATCCTGGGCCAAGGAGGTACCATCTGCAGGGTGTACCCTTGAGAAACAGTTGGCAGGTGATAGAAATAGGGGAACAGGAGGAACAGATAAAAATATTAACACAGTATGAACCCCTGCCAGGATAGCCTCAGAAGTGTTCTAAGAATCTAATGTTATTCCTTCAAATATTTTAGATTGAACATAGGAAAATTAGGTGTCTTAAAAGAGATTGGAGCTGAGGTGGGAGGGTCATTGGGGAAAATTGTATTTATTTCCAATCTACTAAATTTGCTAGCAACTGACAAGAAGCAATGCAATAAGAAGAGTTCAAATAATCAGGTTTGGGCTGACTTCCTATGAGCACTTTGGAAATCTTAAGGGGCACTTCTATGCATTTATTTCTTCCATGATAGTGTTGTAGATGCTGAACATTCATCATTGAATAGATAGACTCCCTGGCTGCATGGTACTTGCATTTGAGAGGGTGGAGTAGAACAATGAAAATTTTATATATATATATATATATATATATATATATATATATATATATATATATATTCTGAGGCATACTGAGAAAAGTGGTATGGAAGAATGAAGTAGAGCATGGAAAATGTCCTGGGAAGCAGGGAGGGAGCATAACCACTTGAAATCTATCTGCTGAGAAGGAGGCATTTGAGCAAAGTGATATCAAAGTATTCTAGAGGGAGAGAAGAACTAAGGTGAAGACCACAGGAAGGAAATATAGATGCCTGTTCTAAGAACAGTGAGGTGTGAAAGCCAGGAAAAAGAGATGAGGTCAGAAAGCAATCATGTGGGATCTTGAGGATAACTATAAAACCAACAGCTTCTACTCTGCCTATAGTGGAGAACTACTAGAAAGTTTTGAGTATAGGAGTGATATAACTTAATTTACATTTTATAATTATAAAGTAGTTACCAAAATGTCCTGTTGTGTTTATAAGAAATGGATAGTTTACTACAGTTGCCACAAAGCAATAGGAAAAATGATTCCTAGTGTACAACATGTTGAAGAAATTGAAAACTGATAAAATTAAATACCTAGGAATTAACCAAAGAAGTGAATGAACTCTATGATAAAAACTATAAAACACTTTGATGAAAGAAATTGAAGAGGACACCAAAATGGAAAAATATTCAATGTTCATGGATTAGAAAGATCAATATTGTTAAAATGTCCATAATAACCAAAGCAATCTAAAGATTGGATGTAATCCCTATCAATAACATTTTTCACAGAAATAGATAGAACCATCCCAAAATGTATATGGAATCTCAAAAGACCCAGAATAGATAAAGCTGTCTTAAGCAAAAAGAACAAAACTGGTGAAATCACATTATTTGACTTCAAATTATACTACAAAGGCATAGTATCCAAAACAGCATGGTACTGGCATCTCTTCAATTAATGTTGCTGGAGAAACTGGACATCCATATACAGAAGAATAACACTAGATTCCTATCTCTTGCTGTATGCAAAAGTCAAATCAAAATGACTGAAGACTTAAATCTTAGATCTTGTATTAGTTTGTTTTCATGCTGCTGATAAAGACATGCCTGAGACTGGGCAATTTTCAAAAGAAAGAGGCTTAATTGGACTCACAGTTCTACGTGGATTGGTAGGCCTCACAATCATGGTGGACTGCAAGGAGAAGCAAGTCACATGTTACTTACGTGGATGGAGGCAGGGAAAAAAGAACTTGACTAAGGCAACTCCCATTTTTAAAACCATCATATCTCCTAAGACTCATTCACTATTAGGAGAGCAGCACGGGAAAGAACTGCCCCCCCCCCCCATAATTCAGTCATCCCCCATTGGGTCTCTTCCACAACACTTGGGAATTATGGGAGCTACAAGATGAGATGTGGGTGGGGACACAGAGCCAAACCATATCATTTCACTCCTGACGCCTCTCAAATCTTACATCTTCACATTGCAAAACTGATCATGCCTTTCCAACAATCCTCCAGTCTCAACTCATTTCAGCATTATCTCAAAAGTCCACAGTCCAAAGTCTCATCTGAGACAAGGCAAGTCCCTTCCACTATGAGCCTGTAAAATCAAAAGCAAGTTAGTTATTTCCTAGATAGGGGAACAGGCAATGGGTAAATAAAGCCATTCCAAATGGGAGAAATGACCAAAACAGCAGGGCTACAGGGCCCACGCAAGTCTGAAATCCAGCAAGGCAGTCAAATCTGAAAGCTCCAAAATAATCTCCTTTGACTCCATGTCTCATATCCAGGTCATACTAATGGAAGAAGTAGGTTCCCATAGTCTTGGACAGCTCTTCCCCTGTGGCTTTGCAAGGTACAGCCTCCCTCCCAGTTGCTTTGATAGGCTGACCTTCAGTGTATGCAGCTCTTCCCAGCGCAGGGTGCAAGCTGTCAGTAGATCTACCATTCTGGGGTCTGGAGAATGGTGGCCCTCTTCTCATGGCTCCACTAGGCAGTACCCCAGTAGACTCTGTATGGGAGCTAACAACCCACATTTGCCTCTGCACTGCCCTAACAGAGGTTCTCCATGAGGACCCTCCTCCTACAGCAAACTCCTGCCTGGGCATTCAGGTGTTTCCATACATCGTCTGAAATCTAGGCAGAGGTTTCCAAACCTCACTTCTTGATTTCTGTATTCTGGCAGGCTCAACACCACAGGGAAGCTGCCAAGGCTTGAGGCTTATATCCTCCGAAGCCATAACCTGAGCTCTATGTTGGCCCCTTTTAGCCCTGGCTGGGGTGTCTGGAACACGCAAGTCCCTAGGCTTCACACAGCTCAGGGATCCCTGGCCCAGATGACTAAACCACTTTTTCCTACTAGGATATAGGCTTGTGATGGGAGAGGCTGTGGTGAAGACCTGTGACATGCCCTGGAGACATTCTCCCACCCTTGTCCTTCTTGGCTCTTCCTGTTACTTATGCAGATTTTCTGCAGTTTGCTTGGATTTCTCCTCAGAAAATAGAATTTCATTTTCTATTGCATTGTCAGGCTTCAAATTTTCCAAATTTTCACGTTCTACTTCCCTTACAAAACTAAATGCCTTTACCAGCACCTAAGTCACCTCTTGAATGCTTTGCTGCTTAGAAATTTCTTCTGTCAAATTCCTTAAATCATCTCTCTCAAGTTCAAAGTTCCATACATCTCTAAGGTAGAGGCAAAATGCTGCCAGTCTCTTTGCTAAAACATAACAAGAGTCACCTTTGCTCCAGTTCCCAACAAGTTCCTCATCTCCTTTTTTTTTTTAAACCTATTCTTTGTTTTTAATAACAGGGTAACACAGTAAACTCCAACACAAAGGTGGGGATGGGGGAGTACAAAAGGAATGGCGAAAACAGAACCAGTGTTTCACAAGAGCACGGAGCAGTGCGGAAGCAGCAGCTAATGCTTTGCAGAGTCTCGAGGGTAAAATTCGCTGAGCGTGCTCTGAGGGATTCTCTTCAGCATTTCTTTGGGGAAGATTCGAAGTAGCTGCCAGCCAATGTCCAAAGTCTCATAGACAGTGCAATTTTCGTAAGGACCCTGAGCAATGAAGTTCCTCTCAAACTTCTGCAGAAATTCCAAGTAGAGAAGATCATCTGAGGTGAGTGCTTCTTCTCCCACCACAGCTTTCATGGCTTGCACATCCTTCCCAGTGGCATAGCATGCATACAGCTGGTTAGATACATTGGCATGGTCCTTCCTGGTCATCCCCTATCCAATGGCAGACTTCATTAACCGTGATAGTGAGGGCAGCACATTGAGAGGCGGATAAGAGACCACCTCAGCCTGGACCTTATTGTTCATATCACTGTCAGCATTTTAATCAAAACCATTCAACAACTCTCTGGGAAGTTCCAAACTTTCCCACATTTTCCTGTCTTCTTCTGAGCCCTCCAAACTGTTACTCTGCCTGTTACTCAGTTCCAAAGTCGCTTCCACATTTTTGGTATCTTTTCATCAGTGTCCTACTCTCAGTATCAATTTATTGTATTAGTTTGTTTTTATGCTGCTGATGTCCAAGACATGTCCAAGACTAGGCAATTTACAAAAGAAAGAGGCTTAATTGGACTCACATCATGGATTGGTAGACCTCGCAATCATGGTGGAATGCAAGGAGAAGCAAGTCACATCTTACATGGATGGTAACAACAAGAAAAAGAGCTTATGCAGGAAAACTCCTGTTTTTAAAACCATCAGCTCTCATGAGACCCATTCACTATCAGGAGAACAGCACAGGAAAGGCCCACCTCCATAACTCAATTATCTCTCACCATATCCCTCCCAAAACACATGGGAATTATGAGAGTTACAAGATGAGATTTGGGTAGGGGACACAGATCCTAACCATATCAAACCTCAGGCCATAAAACTACTACTTGAAAACACCGGGGGAATTCTCCATGACACTGGTTGGGGCAAAGTTTTCTTGAGTAATACCCCATAAGCACAGGCCACCAAAGCAAAAGTGGACAAACAGGGTCACATCAAGTTAAAAAGCTTCTGGACAGCAAAGGAAACAATCAACAAAGTGAAGAGAAAGCTCACAAAAATGGGAGAAAATATTTGCTAATCACCCCAGTGACAAGGGATTAATAACCAGAATAGCTAAGGAGTTTAAACAACTCCATAGAAAAAAAAAATCTAATAATCCAATTTAAAAATGGGCAAACAATTTGAATAGACATTTCTCAAAAGACATAAAAATGGCAAACAGCCATATGAAAAGAAAGGTTCCCAGCATCTTGATCATTACAGAAACGCAAATCAAAACTACAATGAGATATCACCTCACCATAGTTAAAATAGCTTGTGTCAACAAGACAGGCAATAACTAATGCTGGCAAGGATATGGAGAAAAGAGAACCCTTGTATGCTGTTGGAGGGAATGTAAATTAGCATAACCACTAAGTAGAAGAGTTTAGAAGTTCCTCAAAAAAACTAAAAATTTTTGAGCTACCATTTGATCCCACAAGCCTACTGCTGGGTGTATACCCAAAAGAAAGGAAATCAGTATATTGAAGCAATACTTGAGCTCCTATGTTTGTTGCAGCACTGTTCATAATAGCTAATATTTGGAAGCAACCTAATCATCCATCAACAGATGATTGAACAAAGAAAATGTGATATGTATACACAGTGGAGTACTATTCAGCCATAAAAAATGAGAGCCTATTATTTGCAACGACATGGTTGGAACTAGAGGTCACTGTGTTAGGTGAAATAAGTCGGGCATGGAAAGGCAAACTTCACATTATTCTCCCTTATTTGTGGGATTTAAAAATCAAAGCAATTGAACTCACTGATATAGAAAATAGAATGATGGTTACCAGGACCTAGGAAAGGTAATGAGGAAGCAGAGGGGTTATTTGGGTATAAAAAATTAGAAAGAATAAATAAGATCTAGTATTTGATAGCAAAACTGGGTGACCATAGTCCATAATAATTTAATTGTAAATTTTAAAATAAAAAATTATAATTGGATTGTTTCTAACACGAAGAGTAAATGCTTGAATGGACGGATACCTCATTTTCTGTGATGTGATTTTCATGCATTGCACGCTTCTATCAAAACATTTCACGTACTCCATATAGATACACTTAATATAGATCCATAAAAAATAAAATTAAAACATTTTTAACATGTACTGAAATTTCCTCCAGATATCTAATATCCACCTGTCCTAACAAAAGTATTCTCTCCATTAGTAACACCATCCCTCTTCCCTCTTCCTGACACAACTGCCAAGTCTTTTCTGCTGTTCCAAGCTCCTGTGCTCAACTTAACATACCTCACTTGGCCAAATAAAAGCATTTTATTCAACTCTAAGAGCAAACTTCTATCTTGTTCCTCAAGCATGCCCTTAGAAGGTCTTAGTCCCCACTCTATCAAAACTTAACAAAAACATTCACCCTAAAAAAAGACTTTCTTGGGGATGATTTTGCTGCTAAGAAAATAAAATTTTCTCCATGTTGTTATGTTTATGTTGTCTTCTATTTAAATAGACCAAACAGAATTTGATTTGGTTTTTTTGAGACATAGGGATTGGGGTCTTTGTTCAAGTTAGCACCTTAGCTCATGGGCTATAATAATATGGTGTGGGTGCTAATACATCACAAACAATATAGTTGCATCTACATCTTATTTCAGAAAAGGATGCTGTTTTGGGAAGTGGTGAAAGTTAGCAGAACACTGAACACAAAGTGAAGGAAAGGAGATTCCATCTCCACTTTCAAATGGAAGTTCCTAACATTCCTGAATCATCCACAAAGAGGGCTGCCAACCTGGAATCAACTAAGAGTCCCCCACTGGGGTGCAACTGAAGGGAGTAAGATCTTCAAAACTGTGTTTTCATTAGTCGAGTAAATGGCTGCAGGAAGGTGGCTGGCTGGGCTAGTAGGCGAGGAGGAGAGGAGAAGGGAAGAGTGTGAGTGAAGGTATGAAAGTCAAGCTTTGCCATTTTGCCCAAGCACCCCTTTGAACAGGGCCAGAGGCTATGACATCAGAAAACTTAGTAGTACCCCAGTTCTCCTTCCTTGCACCCTTTATAAAAGTAGTACCATCAGCAGGAATAGCAACTCTCAACAAGTCTTCATTGTAACAGAGAGTTCTCTACAGGTTAAGTTCAATTACCACAACCCTCTACATTGTAAGAGATTTCCAGTCTTAGTTTAAGATAGGCAGTGAGTGGACACTAGAAAATTCTCTTATTCCCATTTACTCCAAAAATGCAACCAATGCCTTAGAACCCTGCTACTCCAAATGTGATACCCACACTGGCAACAATAGAGTTAGAAATACAGAATCTTGGAATGCATTGCAGGCCTACTGAATTGGAAACTGATTTTAACGACACCCGCAGGTGATTTCTATGAACATTAAAATGATAGAATTAATGACTTAAAGCAATTGTGCTCAAACTTTGCACATTAGAATCACCTGGAGAGGTTTTTACACATCCCTAATGCAGGCAGTATGTACTCTATCTCATGTATCTCAGTTATCAGTATTTTTTAAAATGCAACTGGTTCCAATATGCAGCCAATATCGAGGAACCATGCCTTAAAGATAATAATAGTATTTGCATTCAAATGAAAACTTGCCCCAAACTTTGCATTACTAATTACCACTTGGGTTTTCCTGATAACTTGGATATTAAAAATCTCAACATACGTTCTGGGTGGGGGTCTAGGGAGCACAGCAGCCATGGCGAGCCATATTGTCCTCACCAACAGCACCAAGATTCCCATCTGGGGCTGGGCAACTGGAAGTCCCTCAGGGCTAGGTGACCAAGGCTGTGAAGGTGGAGAGAAATGTCAGGTACCACCACATCGACTGCACCCACATGTACCAGAATGAGGTAGGGGTGGCCAATCAGGAGATGCTTAGGGAGCAGGTGGTGAAGCATAAGGCTCATTAGCAAGCTGTGGTGCACACATCATGAGAAGGTCCTGGTGAAAGGAGCCTGCCAGAAGACTCAGCAACATGAAGCTGGACTACCTAGACGTCCACCTTATTCACTGGCTAAGCAACTTTAAGCCTGGAAAGGAATTTTGCCCACTGGATGAGTCAGACAATATGGTTCCCAATGACTCCAGCATTGTGAACACATGGCAGCCATAGAAGAGGGGGTGGATGCTGGTGAAAGCTATTGGCGTCTTCAACTGTAACCATCTCCAGGTAGAGAGGATCTTAAACAAGCCTGGCTTAAAGTATACGTCGGCAGTTAACCAGATTGAGTGCCACTCGTACCTCACTCAGGAGAAGTTAATCCAGTACTGCCAGTCCGAAGGCATCTTGGTGACCACCTATAACCCCCTTGGCTCTCCTGACAGACTCTGGGCCAAGCCTCAGGCCCCTTTTATCCTGGAGGATCCCAAGATCAAGGTGATTGCAGGCAAGCCAATAAAACTACAGCCCAGGTTCTGATCTAGTTCCCCATGGAGAGGAACTTGGTAGTGATCTCCAAGTGTGTGCATTGCTGAGAATTAAGGTTTTTTACTTTGAACTAAGCATCCAGGACATGAACACCGTATCAGCCACAAGAGGAACTGGAGGGTCTGTGCCTTGGTGAGCTGGGCCTCCTACGAAGACTACCCCTTCCATGAAGTTTTGAAGCTGTGGATGCCTGTTCATCCCCAAGTGACCTGTACCTGTGTTTCCTGTCTCATTGCCGCCCCCCTGCAAATGTAGTATGGCCTGGGTCACTCAGCAGTGGGACAGCAACCTATAGAGTGGCTAGTGAAGGCTAGTCTAGGTTGATATTGGATCTGAGGAACAGTGTCGGTAGAGTAGAAGTCTATTCCAATTTGCTTTGTTCTTTTTGCTCCACTGGGAAAAGTAAAACCTGAATACCTGTTTCTGACCAAAGGGAAGCAAAATATACCAGGTCAAAATAGTGCCACTAACAGTTGAGTTTTGTCTGCTTGGAACTGTAATCCCTTCGGCAAGACTTCTCTTTGCCTCATACAAAAAGTGCTTTGGTGAAAAAAAAAATCTCAATGTACTCTGTCATATAATTAATGCTTAAATTTCCCAAATTCTGATGATGCTAATTTTAACTTGCAATAGATCCATAACTGACAAAGAGTCATTTAGTCCAGAAAGTTTGCTGAGTCTTTTCACTTAGAGATAAAATAATTATTTGCTTTTAAATAGCATTTACAGTGCAAGATTGCTTTTCAAATTGAATGATTCCTCTCTCTTATTTCTCAAATCATTACTCAGTAAAGGAGATAAAGAATCTTAACTATGTTCAACATTTTCAGGCATGATTATTGTAAATATTTTGCAAGATAGCTTCAGGAACTGAAAAGATTTCTTGATGGCAGGTGATACTTTTGTTGAATCAACAAGATTGACTGGTCTCATGGTTGGTGTTTAGCAAGTCAATCATGTTCACTACACAATAGATGATAACAGTGAACAAAAATTTTCTTTTATTCATTGGGAGGCTATCCTGTGATACTAAGAACAAAGAAAATCAACTCTCTGTGGAATCAGAGTCAATCTTTCAAAATGTAACACATCCATTAGCAGAAAAAAAGAGTGTCAGTCAAGAAACTAATTGGCTAAATTGGTTGAAACATGTCTTTAAAATTAAGTTTACATGTTAAAGGAAAGATT